>NC_090923.1:168639911-169280268 GCF_040938575.1 Ambystoma mexicanum | reverse complement strand
ACGGGTCACCATTTTCAAAGAAGTCCGCAATGATGCGCAGTCCTCCCATTTTCCACTTGTTGAAGCTGTTCGGGTGACACCTGGGGAGAAGTCTGGGTTGTCCCAAATGGGGGTGAGCTGGCTATTGTGGTTCTGCGGTTCCATTGGCAGGCTGCTTTCTTCCAGCCCATCACCGTATTTCTTGACGCTGCCAGTGGGTCCACGTTGGTGGGCTAGCCGGGGCTTCTCATGTGTGGTAGGCATTCTATCAGCGACTGGCACCAATTGTCCTCCAGTGTTAGCCAAGGAGGTCGAGGGTCCTGTATAGCGGGATAGCGTTGTAATATATGTTTGTAGCTATTCCACTACTTTGCTGCTACTCTGTTACTGTACATTTAAGACTTGTAACTTATGATTGTTAACATGTAAATTAACCTGTAAACATGTAAAGAAATGCGCCCAGATGCCCCTGGGCAAGGTGCGCAATACAAATAAAACAAATACAAATACAAATACAAAGGCATGGGAGAGTTGGGCCACGAGGCAGTATCTGTCGACGTTCGGGCCGCCGATCGCAATGCCTCGGAGGATGATTCCCAGACGTATTTTAGGAGGTCTGCCTGTAGCTTTTGGATGGCTCTCTTTTGGACCGTTACTGGGAGGGCCAGGCAGTGTTATAGCAGTCTTGGGATTAAGTTCATTTTTACAGCGGTGATCCTTCCGAACCATGAGATTTCCTGCTTTTGCCATCTGGCTAGGTCATTTCGGAGTTCTGCGAATAGTGGGCGGAAATTTGTTTTGTAGATTCTTTCCATTTTATTTGGGATTTGGACCCCCAGATAGGTGAGGTGCTGCTTTGCCCATGGGATCGGGTATTTGGCCCCCAGGGAAGCCTTGCGTTTCTTCTGCACGTTGATACTCATTATTATATCTAATTCCTGCCAGATTGCTTGCATGGATTCTTCTGGTTGAGTAGCTGTCAAGAGTACATCATCTGCATAAAGGGCTAATTTGTAGGACTCTCCACCGACCGAGAGGCCGTGGATCGCCGGGTTCGCTCGTATTATGTCTGTGAAGGGTTCCATAGAGAGCGCAAATATGAGTGGGGAATAAAGGGCAGCCTTGCTTAGTGCCTCTTGTGATGATGATTCTCTCAGACTTTATCCCATTCACTATGAGGTGTGTGGAGGGTTGTTGGTAGTTAGATAGGATCGATTTGGAGAAGTTTGGGCTGAATTTATAATGTATTAGTGTTTCCTTGATGTAGCCCCAGTCCAGCATATCGAAGGCTTTGTGTGCATCAAGTGACATGACTACCAGTTTTGACCCCATTCTATTAGCCGCCTCGATTGTATTGATTGTTTGCCTGATGTCGTGTGTGCTGCAGCCCGGGATGAAACCAGTTTGGTCCAGGTGAATTATGCTTGGGAGAGTTGGTGCTAGTCTATTCACCACGATCTTTGCAAACAGCTTGGCATCGTTGTTTAGCAGGGTGATGGGTCTGTATGAGGTGCATTGGGCCTGGTCTTTCCCTGCCTTTGGAATGAGGACTTCTTCCATTGACGGGGTTGTGGAGCCGCCTCGAGGAAAGAGTTGAATAGAGTTGCTAGCTGGGGGGACAAGATGTTGGTGTATTTCTTGTAAAACTGGGCAGTGAAGCCGTCCGGACCCAGCAATGTGTTTTTCAGTGTGCGGATCGTTTCACCTACTTCCTCCGCTGTGATTGGGCATTCCAGTGTTTCCAGTTGGAGGTGTGGCAGCGCCCTTTGGGCGGGTGCCAGGAAGCTCAGCTGCGCCAGTTTGGATGTTGGGGGTACGGACATGGATTCTCTGTGATGTTGTGCCATGAGTTCGAGGATGTCCTGCTTTGTGTAGCGTAGGTTGCCATTCAGGTCTGCCAGGCATTGGATGTTATTCCGTGAGTGTACTTTTTTCAGCTTGTGCACCAGGAGGCGGTTCGCTTTGTTGCTGTTTAGGTGATAGAATTGCTTTGTGTAGGGCAGGGCCTTGGCTCAGCGGTCCGCCAGGTGCATTTCCAGTTTAGATTTCGCTCTCTTGAGTTCCCGGCCGGTAGCCTTGGCTTGGTGCTTTTTGAAGGTATTCTCCTGTTCCTTGACCCTTTTCTTCAGCCTGTCTTGTTGTAGTTGGTTGAGTCTCTTGAGCCTTGATGTGCAGTTGATCGCTACCCCGCGGATCACTGCTTTCATGGCGTCCCAGATGATTGTCTTTGAAGTGTCGTTGGTCGAGTTCTCCGCGAAGTCGTTTGTAAGTACCTCAGCTATTTCTGTTCTACAAGCGACGTCCGTCAGGGTTTGGTCTTAAAGTTTCCAGGCCCATCTCGGCGCTTCTGGCATTCCCAGGGTCCGCAGGCGCATAACGATTGGAGCTTGATCTGAGATGGCTCTCAGGCCAATTTGGATGTCCTCTACGCAGGGGAAGAGCTTGCTGGAGGTCAGTAGTAGGTCAATTTGTGAGTAGCCTCTGTGGACGTGAGAGAAGAACAAGTAGGCTCCTTCCTTCTTGTTGAACAGTCTCCAGGCATTTATGGTTCCGGTTTCCCGCAAGAACTCCGCCAGGGCCAGTGCTTTAGTGTAGTCCTCCCTAGTTGGAGGGAGTGTTTTGTCCAGGTCAGGGTCTGGTGTTAAATTAAAGTCTCTGCCGATTAACAATTGACCCTTGGAGAATGCCGCCACTACTAGTAGAAGATTGTGGAGAAAGCGGTCTTGGGCGCTGTTCGGGCAGTAAATAACCGCAAGCGTGATGGAGAGGTCGACGAGGAGGCCTTTAAGTAGTAGGTAACGACCTTCCGGATCCCTTTTGGTTGTGATCTGGGTCAATGGCAGGTCGCGGCTGAGGAGGATGGCCATCCCTCTCTTTTTTTGGCCTGAGTAGGCAAAATAGCGTTTTGGGTAGCGGAGGAAGGATATCCGATTTTCATCGGCAGCTAGTAGGTGTGTTTTCTGTAAACAGACGATGATTGGGCGAGTTTTCGCTCCACCGATTTCCTCTTGCCTGTGGCGTTTAGGCCTTGCATGTTCCAGGTCAACATGGTGAGTTCCCTATCTGGCGTAGCCATTGGGTCGAGTGCAGTTGCTAATAGGGGCCGCCCCCCTGTTGATGTTTGTGTCTCATAGCTTAGCTTGAATTCCTGGGGTTCCCGATCCCTTCAAAGAAGTTTCCAGTCTTCACGACTCCATTCTCCCACATTGAACAAAAACTTGGTCTTACAGTCCAGCCTTCGACCAACGGGGCCTACGGCCGGGCCAACGCAGCCAACTAGATTGGAGGCGATCACGCCTCTTGTGTTTCCAGTGTAGTGAGAGTTTTACCCCACAGTGTACGGTTTGAGTTCTTTTGACCATGAATTCAAGGGTTCTCGCCTGGCGTCTCCAGGGTCGGGTGCTGCTCTGCCGGATTCCTCGTCCCCGGCCGCAGGGTTCACGAAGTTTTCTGCTTCTCTAGGGAAGGAGATTTGCTGTGATCTTCCCTCCCAGGTGAAAATCAGGGCCGTGGGGAAGCTCCACCGGTATGTTGTCTTCTTTTCGCTGAGCCATTCTGCCATTGGCTTTAGGGCTTTCCGTTTTGCCAAAGTCGTTGTCGCCAGATCCTGATACAGAGATATTGCAGCATCTCTGAATTGAATTCGGGCTGAGCTTCTGGCCTCTCGCATTATCTCCTCCTTGACTCGGTAGAAATGCACACGGGCCAGGAGGTCTGGGGGAGAGGAGGAGTTTTGTCTCACCGGGTCCTAAGTACTCTGTCGAGCTCAAGGGGGGGCTAATCCAGGAGGGTTATGATGAAGCGGTACAGGTCTTTTACATAGTGGCCCAGATCGTCGTCAGAGACCGAGGTAGGGATCCCCCTCAGGCGAATGTTGTTGCGTCTCGATCTAATTTCTGCATCCTCCTGCTTGGCTTCGAGGGCCTCACATCTAACCTCTAGAGCTGTGATCCTGTCCGTGCCTGCCCCAATTTCAAAGTTTTGCTCGTAGATGGTGTTTTCTATTTCTACAGTTCTTGCCTCGATTTCCTCCACTCTTTTCTCCAGGGATGTAATTTTGCTTTTCACTTCGTCCGTTCCCCTTTGGTATTCCTTAGTGATTGCTGCAAGGAGGTCCTGAAGATCGGCTTTTGTAAATGTTTGCTCCATCGGTTCCGGGGCCGTTTCTGGGAGGGAGCCTGCTGTTGCGCCTTCGTTGCGCTCCCCTTTTTTGGATTTCTCTGCCATTGGCGTGGTTAGCAAGGCTGCAATGTCTGTTTGCTTTGTTGGCTTGGGGTTCCTAGACATAGTGATGCACAGCGAAGACCCTGGTCTGGTGTAGCCCCAGTGGGCTAGCGTTTGCGTTTCAGTTTTTTTTTGCCACCTTATGAGATGTCGGCTGTAGGGTGGATCGACCGGGGCTGCTTGGGGCAGGGTGAGCTCCTTAGGGGTTCTTGTTTTCTGGAGCGCTCTTGGGCCACTGGCTTCCCAGTCTCATCTCTGGAGGCGGTTCGATGTGGTCACCGGGGGATATTGCCTCTTGATGTGTTGGACAGACCGCTCCACTCTCGCATGTGGCGGGGGCACTTTGCTTGGGGGCCTCACCCAGCCTGATCTCAGCCCTGCTGTATACTTTGCTTTCCTGTGGGTGGAGTGAGAACCCTCAGTTAGGACAGAGACGTGGCTGCACCATGGGTTTTTGCCAGGGCCACCCCAGAGTCTAAATTGCTTGCAGTTGTTCCCAGGGTAGAGTTCCAAAAGTCTGATTGTATTCCCCCCCCCCAGCGCGGCAGGTGCTACCTTACCTTCTGTCACAGTGTAGGCTTGGTCACTGCGGGGGTTTATGAGGGGTGAATTGCTGCTCCAGGTGCTGCGGGCATTTGCCACATCCTGGTTTGAATGTGTAGGATGCGGGAGTTGTCTGGTCTGTCCGCTCACATCGGGAGTGTCGATGGCGGTTCCACGCCAGTTGGTTCAGGGTCCGGGGCGTGGGGAAGGAGGGGTCCGGGCCAGTCTGGTAGATTTGGGTCTCATGTACTGCCAAGACCAGCCATGTAACTTTTTTGTGTACTATTGCGGGGAGTTCAAAACAGCAAATCTCAGATCCTTAAGTGAGCCAGTCAGATTTAGCAACTGCAATAACTGCCACCTTCTAGTTATTTTCTTTTGGGTAAGAGCGGTATCCCAGTTTGCTGCGATGGGTGACAGATCTGCCCTGCATAGGCCATGCGCCACTCCGGCATGCGTCCTCGCCCCCCAGTCCAGAGGGGATTGGTCCCGATGCGGCAGGGTTTCTCGCTGCACCTCCCACGGAATTATGTTCTGTGGGGGGGTGCTCGATTTAGTGCCCCCGGTGTCTCCGCTGCAGTGAGTTTGGTCCTCCTGAGAGCAGCGGGTGGATAGGGGGGCGGGCTGCCCAGGATCGCGCACCCTCACCTCTGAGTGGTGGGGAGGAGGGGCTCAGCACGGGGGGCACCGCCTGCTGGGCTCTGGTGTGGACCGCAGAGTTTGTTATGGCAGGGCAGCATCAGGGGTGGCAGGCGCCGAGCCCTCCCGCTGAGCACCGTCTGGGAGACCGGCCCGCTCAGCTTGATGTGCTGGGCAGGCGCTCAGGGCCTCAGCGGGAGGGATGTCCTCGCGGGAGGGCGCCGGGTCCCGGTATTGCAGATGGATCTCTGCGATGAGCTTCGGTTGCTGGTCGGGCCTCGGCTTGCTGGGCGCCCGCCCCTGGAGCTTCACAGGTCTTCTGAGTGGTGGGGAGGGGAGGCTCTGCATGGGGGGCACCGCCTGCTGGGCTCTGGGGTGGCCCGTGGAGTTTGTTGTGGCAGGGCAGCGTCAGGGGTGGCAGGCGACGAACCCTCCCTGCTGAGCACCGTCCCAGAGACCGGCCTGCTCCGCTTGATGGGTTGGGCTGGCGCTCAGGGCCTCAGCGGGAGGGATGTCCTTGTGGGAGGGTGCCGGGTCCCAGTACTGCAGCTGGATCACTGCGATGAGCCTCGGGTTGCAGGTCTGGCCTCGGATTGCTGGGTGCCCGCCCCTGGAGCCTCACAGGTCTTCTGAGGTTGGGGCGCTTGTCTTTGCTGCCGGCACGGGGGACAGAAGTCGCGTCTAGGTGGCCACCATTTTGAGGATGTGGACCGGCAACTGCTTCCCGCTTCGCCGTGGGCTCCTCCGAACTTCCGGTTCCCCTCGATGTTGGAGCTCAGGATTTTGTCATTTTGCTCCTTAACACCTCTGCTTTCTAATGCGTTGTCTCTCCTCGAGTTGGTCACTGGGGTATTGCTGCTGGATGCGTGACCACGGCGGGGAGCCGTGGCTCCAAGCCACGCCCCATCTGACTGTTTTAATATCAATTGTCTAAAACAGGGAGTTACAACGGACTTCAACGGATGTTCGATGGTGTTCTCAACGCAAATCACATAAAAGTACACTTAAGTACTAAACATTTGTCATACATGACATCATACTACGTGGCAAATAAGACAAACCCACGAGGGATTGTGATAGGCTTGAAGGTAACATCTAAGTGTACTTTCTATACTGGGGCAGGTTGTGATAGGACATCTACTGTCAGGTGGACAATTTAAGCCTGCCTCTAGTGCAAGTCACCCTCAGCACTTATTAAGTATACAGAATACTATTTGTTCTTAAACTATAAGGCCCTTGTTTATATGGCCCTCTACAATTGGTTGGCACACACGTCCCATGTCTGGAACATTCGGCTCCTCAGCAGCACGTAAGCTCATACCCTGGTGCCGGGAGGTGGACATGACTTTGCTTCCCACCTAATTAGCCCCACATCTCCTATCGGCCATGGCGTCTGCCATGCAGACTGTCTTTGAACTTGGCCTTGTGGTAGATTCTCTTCTCTTGGGAATAAAAGGGAGTATAGGAAAAGGCTTGTCACAGTTCTAGTCTGCATGCCCAATGACTATTTCCATCCTTGGGTCATGTGACAGGAGACTGCACTTCAGCCCATTTTATAGCATTTAAAAACCGGCCTTGGCTTACGCCAGCTTTGATACCAAGCCAAACAGCTTTGCCCTTCAAGTCTGTGATCTCCAGTTAATTCTTTGCTGCGACACACACACAGCTCTCGATCCTTCTTTCTCCGTGGGTTTGAACTTACAAAAATTTGTGGCACCGATCTCCAGACACAATGATGGCTTTGCCTGCAGTCTTTTCACTACATAAAGCCAGCTTCTATAATCACTAAGGACCTGCCTTATCATGAGTTGGGCAGTATCCCGACTGGGATACTGGCCAACTGTATTTGCGTTACCGCCCACCCGTCCGCTAGTATTACCACCGGATCACGGGTTGAGCGGTAACCGTAATTCCCCATTCTCCATTGGGTCCATTTTGGACCCAATGGGGAATTTTCAGCACAATTACCACCAGCGGTATTACCGTGCGGTAATTGTACCAACAATTGCTATAAGCTGGGGGTAAATGCTGCCAACTCATGTTTGGGGGAACCCTTAAATGCGGCGGTAATAGTGTTACCACCGCATTTAAGGGCTACCACCCAACTCGTGATGAGGCCCTTAGTCTACTTGTGTTACTGCATCTGTACATTCATTGAACAGTTTGCATTTCCTGCAGTGTGTCACACACACACACACACACACACACACACACAATCTTCCTTTCTTCATAAGAACGTTCACTCGATTTCTTATTTCGTCATCAGTTTCTATAAGGTCCAACCTTCTTCTTCTTTTTATCTTCTTAGTGCATCACTCTTACTTCTTGTGATGTCCCCAGCTTCTCTTTCTCTTATTTTCATATTCCTTCGGGGACCTCTTCCAAGAGACTATCACCTCTTTGTGCATACATCTGTAATGGCTTTCTTAATGGATATCTTTTCTCAAACACTCGTCGCGGTATAGTCACAACTACTGGTGCAGTTTCAGGCTTCCAACATACAGGCAGTGGGGGGAGACTTACTGCAAAGGCATTAGACTGCTACTCTACAGTTACTCATTACCTTTCCTTAGGCCTCCAAATCCTGCAAAATAATTTTTTATCAATTTATGAAAATGGCACACTCCATATAGATTTGTGAATTCCCCATGTATGTATATCAGGGCATGCGTGTTTAAGAACTACTGTGACTTCTTCACAGTGGGCTCTTCGTGACAAATACCCTTTCTCGCATGCACATTATGAAGCTCCTCGTTGCCGAGCTTCTATGTACTTCATGACAGACCATAACCAGATTGTATTTATATGTCATTAGAGATTTTGACATTCATCTTGCTGCATGCGTGCATATCTTAAATGTATCCATTTAAACACAAAGTAACACTTAAAGTAACACATATCCCATTCTCATTAACTACGCTGGATACATATAAAATTGCAACATCATGCACACTTTGCTGCTCCACCAGTCACAAATATGGCACGTGCAAATGTGAACCCCTCTTTCTCCTTGGGACCTTTCCTGACCACCCCAACATTCCCCTTTTAGTTAGTACTTTAACTAATAAACTAAATCCTTGCTTTTTAAAACCATTTTCTTGGGAAAAAGGCCTACAATGATCTCTCACATTGGTCCCAATATGGGTATACTCCGCTGAAGAAACCCAACTCCTCCCCCACCATTTCCACAATTGACCTGCTGCCCCACACAATCATCCCAACTTGGTGGAGGACACAAGATAGCTTCAGTCTGAGTACCCATTTGATATGAAATGGTAGTGGTTCTAGCTTAAGACAGGATCACAGTGATCTGTTTTCGATACCTGGGCAGAGAAGCATCGTAAGAGCATTTGGCAAGAACAAAAGATAACAAGGAAAAAGACAAAAATGGGCGTGAGGATTTTGACAGCTAGTCTCATCCAAGATCATATCCAACCTTCCTGCCTCATTCTCCATGATCACCCTAAGCTTATGCAAAGCAGAACTAGTCTGAGTCAGGGTTCCAGTCTCTGAATCATTAGGAGGCACAAACATGCAGCAAGTACTCCCTATCGTCTTACAGACCCCTCCCTCCATAGCTCTTAGGAGGTGGAGGATATACCTATTCTGCAAGGCTATGAGCCTCAGGAAACACAGTTCTTCCTTCATGCCACTGAAAGCTGATTCCGAGGAATTCACAAATGTCAGGAGTTCATACCGGGTCACCTGGAGTCACTTTGCGTTTGCGGCAGCTTGGGTGCCAGGTGCCCGGAGTGAAGAAAATAATGTTTCCGTACAACTAAACAAACAATATTGTTCTGAGATGTCCATCAAAGCTTTTGAAGCTGCTGCCGAAATGGTAGTTTGACTGCTTGGTCCTTCGCAATTGTCCCTCCTTTCCATGATCAGACAGAGTCATTGGGGTGTGCATGTGTGATGATACAGGGGACGCAAGTGGCACAAGGGACAAAGGAGAGACATGGATGTGACTTTGAGCATCGGGTGGCTGAGGATTAAATGTCCCTCAGGAATAACAAAGGCAGGCACATGTAACGTGGTAAAACTATACACACCTCGCCAGGCTGGAGGTAAGTGCCTGTAGGCGTACTGTCCACAAGTCCAAAGAATGTCGAAAAGCGCAACTGTACCTTCAGTCAGATCAGTGATGCAAAGCAAGGTGCTACCCATTCTTCTGCGAATCGCCTCATCCCTCGAGCTTTGCAACTCTTTACCCCTTGCTCCCATCAGTTAATGATGATAATAGCCCCATTCAAACTCAACTGGATTCTTTGCATACACCGAACATTCTTCTGCAATTTATGATCTGTAGCTGAACATTCTTTGTCAACAGGTAAACTAGATGCTGTGATTGATTGCCCTTGAAACAGACCTTGGATCCTGCACAAAGCTCGGTGCACTAGACACAGTGCCTCTGCTAGCTCTATTTCATCCGGGATAAACACCCAAGGGGCACTAGGAGCATGGGGGATGAGAGAGGAGATGTAGCAAAATCCTACAGATCTCTCTCTCCCAACTCTCCTCATATGGCTACACCATACATTATATGCTGCAAAACCATGTGCATCTACTATCGGGTCTACATTTACATTGCCCGCACTGCCCAGGAAATCAGCATCAACATTCCTTTTTAACCTCAATAATATGTTATAACATTTATGATACTAGATACATGTTAACCATTCACATCCGTACTGTTTGCCATTTTTGAACATGATGACAAGAGAAGCGAGAAAGACATATAAACAATCATTCTAATATACATTATAACTCCAAAGTGTTTTTCTTATTCTTGAAAAATAACAATTCCTTGTTTTCATACGCTCCCCCCTTTTCCACTGGAATGAACTGCAAATCCTTTGGGCATACTTAACTTTGAGCCTACTCATGCTGGTGGAGGGGCCCAGGTATCCTTTCGTATGTCACTGATATGGACTCAGCTCTTGCTGCCCTCCATCTTCACAGCAGTCAGAGTTGTGAAAAACATGCGGTGCAGCCTATGGAAATGCCGCTCATTCAAGCATCACATAAAGGAACGAATGAAGATCAGGTCCCAGGGGAGCAATGGTTGCTTGTGCAGATTGTCTGATTCTTTGCTGCTTCCTCCGGCAGGCTGTTGGTGAGAAGACACAACCTGTGAAGATATCATTCTAACACTTTTGGTTAAGGCTCTAAGGTACTCCCTAAACTTCTCACCCAGGACTTCTGCTGACTTATGTGCATCTGACGCTGTGCATGCAGGTGAGAGTGTTGTGTGTAAACGAAACCCTGTCATGATCTTATGAGGGGCTAAGGTGGTGATATTTCACTGGCTGATTCCTCAAATAAAACAAACCTAATGGCAAACAAAATAACCAAGGTTTACTTTAATCACTAAACATGTTGGATAACCAGACCTTAAGAATTCAATGCTATCCCGTCGGCCAGTGGGTGGTACAGTGAACACAACCTGTGCTTGATTCCCAAGAGTGAAGTGATTTCCGAGAACAAGGCATTAGAAAAGTGGTTTGCACTGTCGGACTTCAGGACCTCACAGATTCCCCACCATGGAAATACCTCCCTCAACAAAACCTTTGCTGCAGACTGTGAGGTGTCAGTAATGCGAGGCAGACAACTGTTTGTAGTATTTTCAAGATTAGACATTTTATTAAAGTAAAATTCTGATAATCAAGCCTCGCTTGCCCTACTTGGTCATGGAATCCCTACCTAGTCTAAAGACTAAGGGAACCACTCCTAGCATAGGTAAACTGGCCCTCACACTAAACAACAAAATGCTCAAAGGTAATTCTAAACAACATAAATGAATAAACAATAATTAAACGGTATTTGAATGAACTTCCCCAGCTTTGTCCACACCTTCTTGGTTCCAGTAACTAAAACATGCTGGTCTTCTCCCTTTTGTAGGATTAACAGATTTAAACTCAGGTTTTAGTTCCTTTTGAGTGATATTATAAATCCACTCATCAAAACATGGGACTTCAGTACCCAAAACCAAAGATAAGGCAAGATCAGATATTACGGTCATGAATATTGAACAATTTGTCCCTAGAATGGTAACATCAAGGATGGTTGAGGGATGTTTTTCCATTTGTCAATGTACGCAATTTACTTCTTTATAACCCATGATTTTCTGGCTCACTAGAAGCAGACTAGCTTGTATCACAGAGTTTTTACTTCCAGTATCTTACTGGGCCCAAATAGTCTTACCCTGAAACACCACAAGTATCCTATAGTTGGTTTTTTCCCCAGTACACAACATGTTACCTCCCTGATCCCCTTGTTTGTACTTGGACACATTTAAAGAGGACATACTGCCTGTAGAAACTGTCTGTTTTTCCTCTTCCCACTCACCTTGCAAGACTTTGTATGAATGTTGAGGTCTACATCCACACTCATGCTGATCAGAACTTCCACATTGCAAACACCTTGACTCAGGAGATACATCTCTCTCAGAAAAACCTAAGTATATAAAAGACGACTGTGTCATCAACATGTCTGACTACTGCATCTACATGCCTCTTCAGCCCTCCTCGTCATCTCACTCCCAATAGGATTCTGGGACATGTAGTTCACTTCATCAAAGTTAGGTTTTTCTACTTCCTGAGTAATTTTAAGGGTATATGTTATTCCCTCAGTGATTTTAACAGAGGGGCTGTAGGTTTTAAACTTACTAGAGGAAGATGGATTAGAGAAGACAACATTTCCGCCATTCCTTGCAGCGTACCCTTGGCATTGAGGGGGACATTTGATTTTAGAAACCAAAAATATTCTTTTGTTTGGTATAATATATTTTAGTGTTACAATCTTAGGTTTTACCACCTTAGATTTAATAGGAGGTTGAGAGATATTAAAAAGGCAATAAGCCATGACCTCTTCTGGCACAGTGGTAAGAGTCTTTCTGTTAAAGGAAAAATATGGTGTCTCATCCCACGGATTCTCCTTGCTACCCTGAGTCCTGTCTCCACCCATGTGATCCTGCAGCAGTACCCCACCCCCAGGGTTAGGATCAGGAAGCGCCTTCCTTCCCCTGGCCACCTGGGAGGAGACTTTAGGCAGGGTTTCAGTGAGGGATACGCAGGATTCTTCACAAGACTTTGCATCAGGGTGTATGCAGGGACCAACCTCAATCCATCGGGAAAATGGTCAAACTACAACTATAAGGTACCACTAATTGTTCCATTTCACAATCATATCGACAATAATATGGATTTCCTGAAATGGCACAGAGCTCCTTTGCAAAAGGTCCCTTACTGACCTGATGGTGTTTCCAGGATTGAATTCCCTACAAACTATGCAGTTTCCTACAATTCTACGTACCTGCTCCTGGAGGTTTGGTATGAACCACTGTTCTTCTGCAATTTGTCACAGAGAAGTTTGTGCCAGTTAATGTAGTTGCTGTGGAGCCAGAATAAGCAGTTCTATAGGCATTACTACCTTCCCCATAAGCTCCTGTTTCCACAGCAAATCCGTGGGCGAGAGGGCGCATCCTCTCTTTGCCCAAAGCTCCTTTTCCTCCTTAGGTGGTTTTCCCTGTATTTCTATAATTTGAAATAAAGGAACTGCAGTATACAGAGCTTGCAACTGTACCTGCTGGGACACAGTTTCTATTTCCTGGGGATCTGGAAATGGCAAATATGCGGATTCTCTCGCTGCTCTGTCTGTGGCATCATTTCCAAGTGCTATTGAGTTAGTACGATTAGTATGTCCAGTGCACTTAGCGATCGCTACCTCTGTAGACAGGGTTAGTACTTTGATTAATCTGGATAGCAGTGCAGCATGCTGGACAGGGGTCCCATCGGATCTCCTAGGTCCTCTTCTCTGCCACCTTGATAACCATGAATGCACAGTGGAGGTTACATATGCAGAGTCAGAAAAGTGATCTACTACCCCTTACTCATTTCTAGCACCTCGATAAGTGCCACTAGTTCTGCCGCTTATGCAGAGTAATGCAAACACAGCCGTTTCTTCAGTCTGACCTGCTATTCCTCATCCACAAGGCTCACAATGGCTGCACCTGTATGCCTCTCACGGGTGACCTGATTGATTGCTGAGTAACCATAAACAAAATGTACCACACCTCCGTCCAAAGCATCCTCTTTAACACTCGTTATCTCTTCCTCTTCTCACTCATATGTTGCACAATCATGGCCAATGTCATCAGTTTTCACTTGCTTGGCTAATGATGTTGCAGTATTGACTAAGTGACACTGTACGGGATGTATTGATGCATTTGATAGACTAATATCATACCACGACACTGAATGTATCCACGATAGCAAAGACTGCATGCGCCAAATACAATGTCACTGGACAATCCATAGTAATGGTTGAAGACTTTTGAATTGCATAAGCTGCTGCCACTAAAGCTTGCTCACAAGGGATCTGTCTGTGCATCACTGGGTCTAAGAGCCCACTATATTATACTAAAGGTTTATGGCCTAGCAATGTTTGCTATGCCAGGACCACTGTCATCATCTGCCGGGCTGAGTGAGAAAACAGTTGAAATGATTTCTTGTAATTCGGGGTCGCCAAGATCGGAGCAATTATGATCGCAGCCTTGAGCTCCCAAAAGCAAGTCACCATCTCCTCAGACCTTTCTATCGGACCCTTCATCTTCTGCACTTCCTTATGTCCCTGCATTAAGGGCCTCACGTAACTATGGTGTCCCAAGATTCAAGATCTACAGTCGTTACAGAGTCCCCAAACTGCTGCATTTGTCTCACCGTGACTGGTTGAGGCATATATTGAACAGCAGTGGCTCTGTCTGGCATTACCTACCTTCCTGCAGCGATATCACTCTCTTGCCCCAAATGTACTGCCTTTATCTGGCAGTACTGCAATTTTTCTTTGTCCATTTTGTAGCCCTTCTCCGCAAACAGGACGAGGAGGGTTATTGAAACTCCTCAACACTGCTCTTTTGGACTGCTACAGACTAGCAAATCATCCACTTACTGGATTACTGTACTGGACACATGTAAATTCCCCAAATCCATTTCAATCAACTTGTTTAAAACAGTCGGAGATTCATAGTACCTGAGGGCAACCTTTTTTGCTCAAATCTCTGGCCACAATACATAAACGGTGTGAGGTACTGAGAATCGAGGTGTAAGGGGAATGAGAAAAATTATTCATTTAAATCAATCACCATGAAGTGGATCGACCGAGTAGGCATATTACAGAGAATGGTAGCAGGATTTGGTACCACTGGGAATACCGCAGCAACAATATTATTGAGGGGTCGCAAATCCTGGACCATCCTCCAACTGGACCCCTTTGCTTTCTTCACCGGGTAGATGGCCGTGTTACATGGGGACACAGAAGGTTGTATTATGCCTTGCTTCAACAACCTCATAATGGTCTCATAAATCCTTTCGTCCACCTCTATAGACATGGGATACTGCTTAACTTGTGGTACTATCGCACCAGGTTGTAATTTTATCTGCACTGCGCCAACACTCTTTAATAGCCCCACATCATGAGGATTGATGGTCCATAAATAGTTCAGCACTTTTTCCAAATCCTCCTTCCAATGTGGCAATGTATTTCTAATGATGAGTATGGTCTGTGGCACTTCCCTTTGCTCTATCACTATCTGGCAAGGCAAACCAATCTGAAAAGCCATCTCTCCTGTGTCTTCGGTGTCTTTGAACAATTGCTCATCGGACAAGTCCCTTAGAGATAAGGTTGGATCGATAGCACAAAACTGTGCACCACTCTCCGCCTTCCTCATCGGTGCATGAGAGAACCACCCTATTCTTCTTGACAAATACTGCTTCTAGGACAATTGGAACAATGGTGCCTGGTGTTACCTCCTGCAGCACAGCAGGGGGTAACATCAGCGCTGCTTCTCTAAATTCAAACCCTTGTGCCTTGTCGTTAAACATGTATGCAGGTTTTCCAATATGGCCTTGTCATAGGTCCCCTCAGTAGGCCAAGAACTGAGCATTTTAACCTTAGCTTCCTGCAACCATTCCCAATGGCACTTTAAAATCTTCACCTTATAGCCAGGAAGTACCTGACACAGATTATTCAGTGGAGTCTCCTTACTCCAACCCAATTTAACCAGAAGAAGTTCACAAAAAATAACACTGAAGCGGAACCTGTGGCACAAAATGCCCACCCAAGGAACCCTATTTTGTCCCCTTCCCGGTTTCTTAGGCTTCCTACGCAATCACTCACCTTGCTCGCTTTCACCGTAATCACCTTGCTTAGCTATTTACATTAATTATACTTCTCACTCTTACACAAAAGACAGCATCTTTAGTCAAAAAACACACATGGGCCAATATCTCTGAGATATCTCGTTCACTGGAGCATAGAAGGAGTGCAATGCTTTCCAATACAACACTGCTGTTATTGCTCTCTTCCTCACTAGTATGGTATGTTCTACTACAACACCGTCTTTTCCTGACTATAGGAAGATTCCCTTCACTGCTTCGACTAACCAAGAAAAGCGAGGCGAGGGCTCTGTCTGCACAGTCAATCAAAAATGAAGGGTGCCAAGGGTATACTTCAGGAAGGTATCTACGGGTTGACCTACCCTAACATATTACCTCAACCCTAGGTAAGGGCTCCAGCCAACCATGCAAGCAAACAAAGGGTAGCACGGCAAACCTCAAAATGGATGTTCTGGTTGGGATACCACCTCACACCTCTAGGTAAAAATATATACAAAGGACTTACAACATAAAACAGTTCACTCACTTCTTCAAAGCATTCACCCTTTCAATCCCTACAACCTCGGCTAACTCCACACATACACTCCGATTATACCCTTACCAAACCCTTTAAATCAAAGAAACAACCCTCTTTTTCCATATCTTCTCCTTGCTTTAGCTGCCAAAAGTGCACTCACCTGAACCCAAAGCTCTCCAAAGAGGTGCATCATCAATTCGTCCTGCACAGCTAGACCCCGGTACCAAGCTTTCGGGGATCAGACAGGCCTCTAACCAATATGAGGCCTGTTAACCTCTCTTTGTTCATTGTGCACTGAAGACTGGTCCATGCAGAGAAGCACTGCAGTCGAGTTGTGCGGAGAGGAAACCACCAATGTCTCAGAAAGCCTGGGGCCCAACCAGGGATGCCAAGTGTGTGGATGGGCCTTTAATCACCTAAACCCAAAGTAGGCCCACCACTTAAGAAGCGATTGCACGTTAGTACATAAAGCAAGTTTATTGTACAATCAGCCGCGAGGGGCTAGATGGTTCTATAGAGACAAACTAACCTGAGTCGACCTGAACCACACAAGTTGACACATTATGTACATTTTTGCAACAGTTAAAACACTACCTTATATTTTATTACAAACCACCACCGACACATGAATGGTCAAAACCTATGCAAAAGAAATCCAATCTTTCTCCAGTTTCCCTATTCTCATTGGTCACAATTATCTTAACTGCCATCTTCAAGTCAAGTGTGCAGCACACTCCCTTTTAAGATTTGTCCATGGTAGGTCACGACATCATCACACAGTTACACATTCACATACAAACATAATTCATTCCAAGTCCAAACTAGCCTGAGACCTTCACATGGTTTGCAAGAGTACTTCAAGCAATATGGGGAGGGGAAGAATAAAAAGGTTCCCTTTGAACGGCCAATAACCATATTACCCACCCAGACTTGCTGGCATCCTCGGACTACTCTATTCTAAAGTCACATGGCCTCCAGCCACATCCTGAGAAAACAATCAGAACGAAGCATTGGTCAACTCTGGCCTCGGGCGTCCCTTACCCCAGGTTTTAATGCTGGTCAAAAGCAAGCAGCCGGATCCTTCTGAACAATGAATAAGAAGCTCCCATGCACTTGAAAGATTGCATCTTCTTTCCACGATACTGCCAAGCCATAAAATCCCTGGACCGGCCTGTTGGCTGACCAACTGCTTAATGTTGCCATTACTCATTACCTTTCCTTTGGCCTCCAAACCCTGAAAAACCAGTTTTTTCCCAGTCACTCAGAATTCACCTCACAAACCCTGACTACAGAGTTTAACCAATTTATTAAATTAGCACACTGCATATAGATTTGTAAATTCCCATGTATTTTTATCAGTTCATGCATGTTACTAGTGTGTCTTTTTCACAGTGAGTTTAGCAAAACAGAAGGGTGATGGCGGGAAGGTTTTGAATTAATCTTAACCACGGGCAAAGCTCTGGGCAACCCTCAAGACCATCGTTTTTCAGCCTGCCAAGCCATTACAGAAGGGGAAAAACCATATGCAAATCAGGCTTGGCCCTACCCCAAAAGGGGCAGTCCAGCCCGAACGGCTAGGTCACATACCTTCTGCACGAGACCACAAGCATCCCCAGACATGTTTCAGCCTTGTTGGGCATCAGTGAGGAGTAGCTTGGGTCTTTAGGCCCGGCAGACTCGGGACCCACGTCTGGGCATACCCGTCCCACTCTGGGTGACTTTAGCAAAACAGAAGGGTGATGGCGGGAAGGTTTTGAATTAATCATAACCACGGGCAAAGCTCTAGGAAACCCTCCAGACCATCGTTTTTCAGCCTGCCAAGCCATTACGGAAGGGGAAAAACCATATGCAAATCAGGCTTGGCCCTACCCCAAAAGGGGCAGTCCAGCCCGAACTGCTAGGTCACATCCCTTCTGCACGAGACCACAAGCATCCCCAGACATGTGAGTTCTTCATGACTAATCCCCTTCCTCGGTTGTGCATTATGAAGCTCCTCATTGCCCAGCTTCTAGGCGATTCATGGCACAGCATACCCAGATTGAATTTATATTCCATTGGTGATTTTGACATTTATCTTGCTGCGTGCATGCAAATTTTAAATGTATCAACTTAAACACAAAGTAACACTTACATTAACACATATACCATGCTCATTAACTACGCTGGATATATATAGAATTGCAACATACCCCAGTAACAAATATGGCACGTACAATGTGAACCCCTCTTTCCCATTGGGACCTTTTTTGACCACCTCAACACTCTTAATTCTTCACCATCCTATATAGGTCACTGAGTCAAATAAAGCTATGATGTAAGGCCACCACTTCTGCACTCTATTATTTCATACTTGAGAAGTAATTTCTGTTTGAAATGACACCCCGTTTTTCAATGATATGATGGGTTATTTATAACGCGCTTAATACCCAGAAGTTTCTAAGCGTAAACACTGGGATTGAACCTGTGGTGCTTCGTGTCGTCTTGCTTCCAAGGCGAGCACATTGCCCCTGAGCTATTCTCCCAAGACAATAAATACAATACAATACAATCCTCCCCAACATTTGGCGGTTATTCTGTCACTGGGTCTTGTTACTCTGAAACTTTACAGTGCTTCTGCCTGGACCAACACACAGGATGTGGAGACATCCTCCTCACATACTTGCCAAACCAGACTTCCTGTTCACAGAGAAGCCAGAGTTACATTTCACATACATTTCTTTGCAGCTGATGGGCCCGCCTTGCCTATCCAGACCCTAAATCTTGGGCCAGGTCAGAGCTCCTGCCATTGGCCGCACTTCATGTTATTGCACCGTATTACTTCAAGCACATTTCACCAAACAGGTGAATCACAAACACACATTTCCAAACGCCCTTGGGTTGCAACCCCTTGTCTGAAATCTCCTGGAGGTATGAGTGACCTATCAATCACAAGTGAGGAAAACACTTTTTGGCCCACTACCCCGAGAGATGGCGCAATGTAAGGGTTCTGCTATGTTGCCCTAGGACCTGTACAGCACTCCGGTGCTCTCCTGGGTGGTTTGTGTTATAGAAATATGAAATATTTAACAATAATAGCATCCAGAAGCATAGGGTGACCAGATTTCCAAGAGGAAAACCGGGACGGCCAACGACATAAAAGAATGCCTATGGAGCTGACGACGGAAAATCAGCTCAAAATGGAGGAGGCAGCAGGTTAACCCCTGCGGGGTCATGCCGCCAGGACCTGGGACCATCCTCTGGGGGTCAAAAGGCGAGGGGCGGAAAGGCGCCAAAGGCCTAATGGCCCAAAAGCCCGCGAAGGGCGGAACAAAAGAAAGGGGCGGGGCCATCAGGATTTAAGCAGGCGGGACCGGGGTGCCAGGCATCTCGCTCCTGCACTGGGACCCGGTCGCCGCCTCGCTCGCAGATGGAAGGAATTTCGTTCCTATTTCGTTCATGTTGCTGTGGTTGGTGAGGAAGTGTTGCTGTGGCCCGTTACAGAGGGAGAAAGGTTCCGGTGATGTCGGTTTACAGCGAATGAGGATCGCCGTGGCAGGGAGGAAGGAGCTTCAGGATCGCTGTGGCAGTAATGAAGGAGTGTGTGGTAAGGAGCAGGGCAAATAGAGAGCGGGGTGGCACTCTGCCGAAAGTGGGATGCTGCTGCGGGTATGGCAGGATCAGGACAAAGTGAGGGCGGGTGCAGGAGCTAATAATGTTAAGGTTATTAGAGTTAAAAGTCGGGGCTGGAGCACAGGAGTGCGCCTTGTGTGCACAAAGGAGCTCGTGGCGCAAGCGGTAGCGCGTCCGACTCCAGTGCTGAGGGTCGCGTGTTCTAATCATGTCGGGCTCATATTTGCTTCAGGGCCGAGTGCGTGAGGAAAACAGGGGAATGTGCAAGGACGTGGGGATGCCGCCTTTATGGCGGTGCTTGTTGATCCCGGGAGGATAGCTCGGCGGCAATGTGCGCGCTTTAAAAGCAAAAATGACACAAAGCAACACAGGCTCGATCCGCGGGTCCGCGCTTAGAAAAGTAAAACTAAATAAACTCCTGGTTTCCCCAAAACGGAAAGTGTTACAATTAAACCTCTGGCGGCATAAAGGGTAATTTTGCATCCCGGTTGGAGCTGTGGGGGCCACGGTTGTCAAGAAACGCAAATAGGTGGGTCAGGAAATGCGTGCAATGTACGTGATTATAAAGGCATGGAGGGTTTTGGGCATCGTTCACTATCTCCCTTCGCCAAGCGCCTGGCGTATTAGCAAGCTTTATATTCAGGTGCAGTTAAATGTGAGGATAAGATTCGCGGGGATGTTCGAATTCAGGCGGCCGCTGTATAAACATCGGATTATATCCCCGTCATGAGACCGGCCACCACTTCCTAAGGAGATGTGGCTGTCTCTGATCTGCGCCCGGAGGCGTCTAGTGGCGAAAACCGACGCTTTAAAACACACCAGAAACAAAAAAGCTGATGAAAAACTGCCAGAGGGTGATATTTTGTAGTCCGTGAACTGGGGGACTGAATTCCTGCTTCCGTAGCCAATGCACGGAACCTTCCAACTCCTAAATAATGGTTTGCAGGTGAGAAAAATGCCAGCCCTTGGGCTTCGCAAAGGAAACTATGGCGAAGAAAGCACATGTAAAAAAATACTAAACAGGTGGTTATTTGGCCCCTCAAGAGTCTGGGGAGACTGCACTAGTGCCAATTGGTGTTCATTTTTATTTGCACTTTAATGCTGGTGCCAATTATGTATGTGAGTTTTTCGGGGTTTGGGTGTGCACGTTTAAAAAACAGTTGGGGTGGAGGGGCAGTGAAGGGTCAGCATGAGAAAGCAGGATTACAGATCCCTCCCAAGACATGAGGACACAAGCTGATAAAACTTTTGGCGGGGAGGTAGCTTGAGTTTTAAAAGAGGGGTGCCAGACTGTCAGAGCCCAGCAGCGGTGTCATTGGGATAACACAGGGCTAGATAATGTTAAAGCTCAACACCTTGGCCGAGCGTAGAGCAGGCTAGGACCCCAGCTGAGCACAATTGGATGAAATACACCAATTAACAGGACGATGAGGCAAGACTTGTCTAGTGAAGGTCAGGCCTGCAAAAAGAAGTATGCTTCATGGGATGACTTGGCGCCTGCCCCCAATTGTTATTTAGGGTTAAATATCCTCTTGTTGGTTGGATAACACACACGGGCAGAAATGCAGGGAGAGTTCCCCAGGGGCGTTAGTATGTCTTGGTCGATGCACGCCTGGTTCCCCCAACCTGTGGGGGCGCCTAAGCGGGGGGAGGAAGCTCACCAGCGTGGCAACATGGGGGCGGACAACACGCCTCACTAGGGACGCCAAGGGGGGTTATTGCCAGGAACCAGAAGGAGAAGGGGCTATGTGCGGCTTTAGGAGGCGTGCATGGTTTGTGGACTGCGTCGCTCAGTGTTCCACCCAAGGTGGTGCACAGGCACAACAATTTTATTCGGCAGGAGGTTGTGTTCAGGGGCTTCGGCTGGAAAATAGCTCAGTGAGGTGGCCGCCCGCCCGTTGGGGAGGAGAAAGTGCATTAAGTGGCACACAAGAGCGGGGGGGAGGATTAACACAAATTAACGGGCTCCCAGCAAAGGAAGTGGTCGCAGGGACCCCCAAGTAGCAGGCATGGTCGTCTCCGAACAACCAACCCCCTAGCAAAGCTAAACGTTGCAACCACAATGGTATGAGAAAAAGAAAGGAAACAATTGATGCGGTCTGCAGCGCGCGTAATTTGGGGAGGAACTGACCAATGGTGGCAAAGGGGGAGTATTGATGTGCGAGCGGCTAGGGGGAGGAACATGGAATCGTAATGTTTAAGTTAATGTTAAATTGGTAACTGAAGGCACAGGTAGTCTTGGAGGAAAAGAGGGTTATTTAAAAAACACTGGTTGTGTGGACACATGGCGCGCATTTGGGGAGACGCGCATGGCCGCATGGGCGGTTGGAAAGTACGGTCGCCGTTCCATATAGGCGCTCGAGCTGAATGGGGGACAAGTGTGATCACCTGCTTTACAAGCTTCAGTGGCGGTATGGTTCAGCACGGTTGGGGTAGAAACATAGAGGCGCGTATGGGTTTGTCATAATGGGTGAGGTATTCCTGGGTGGAGTTATGGCCTCAGCTCCATGCGATAGGGGAAATGGGACAGTAGAGGGTCCTTACATTGGTAAGCGGCAAGGGGGCTATTTGATGCACACTTGGCGCATGGACCGTGCAAAGGGTACTTCTATGGGTGTAGGTACGCCAGGTTACTCAACCAGGCCGCGAGAATTTTGAGGGCAGTCGGGCAGAGTAGGGCCTCTTTGGAACACCTAACGGACGGGTTCGTGGGTCAAAAAGGTGTCCTTAGTACAGGTGAGCCCGGCCTCTGGAGGCACGGAATGTAAAAAAGGTTACAGGGTTTGCACTACTAAAACAGGGTTGGGGCTCTCGTACACGGAAAGGGCGCAGGTACAACGGCCCCGAGGGCAGCCGTGGGTGGACCAGCGGCAATGCCACGGTTGAATAGAAGAGGAAATTAATTGTTTGGCGGCAAGACTGCAATATTAATAACATGCATGGGGGCTCGATACCGCAAAAGGTTGCATGCTTCAGGACGAAGTCTGGAAATGACTCTGCTTACTGGGGAGGGCGCGCGAGTAAGACAATGACAAACGTGGTTCGTTTGGCATTGGTGGCTGGCCCGGGGGGCGGCCGGGTTTCCAAAGTGGTGAGCGAGGGCCATGAGTCAGGCATTACCATTACCATCAGGCATAACGTGGGGTACATCGTTAAACAGTGGGAGTGGGGGTTTTAGTTGACCTGGGCAGTAAGGCCAGCGCAGCCTTCACCCCTCTGGGATCGGAAAACAGGTAGCACTGTTCGTGGTTCATAGGGTAGATAGCAGAGCGGTTGGTAATAAGAAGCTACCTAGATGCCAGAAGGTGGGCCAAGGATGGCTGACGGGAAGCGAGGACAAGTCAGATGGGGGGGTCGGGAACGGCACCCCATCAGCTTGGTATCAGCTGCTGGGAGGCAGGCTGCTGGGTCTATGGCGGGAGAGCTTTGGCCGGCTGAAGGAATGGAACGGTCCCATCCGCAGATGAGGAAGAAGGGGGAAGCGGGCCGGACGTGACAAGGGAATGAGGAACCTCCCATTTATCGGGGGACTATATCGTGAGCCAAGCGCAAGCAACCCGTTAAGGAGTAAGGCTCAGGGGAATTGGGCCAACATAAGGAATATGGAAGGGTAGATCCTCCTTTAAAGTAAAGAAAGGGATAAGAGTGAGAGAAGGGGCAATGGAGGCAAAGTGGTTTTGGGAAAGCAAGCAGAAAGAATTCAGCTCAAGCTCACCCGCCAGGAATGGCGCTCTCCCAACAGGGTGACTCTTGCAAGGGCAGGCGGAGCAAGGTTAAATTGGTGGGGGAGCCTTTGCTGAACAAAAATAGTCAGGAACCTACTACGGGTGCAGTATGAGGAGCAAGTCGGAAAGGTGGCAGGGGCAGGTGTGTCCCGGAGCAGGCTCACCATGGTTAAGGCAGAGCAGGACGGAAAGGTGGCAGGGGCAGGGAAGTGTCCCGGAGCAGGCCAGCCCAGGCTATGGTGGTGAAAGGTGACAGGGGCAGAAGTGTCTCAGAGCGGGCCCACCCTGGTTAAGGTGGAGCAAGATGGAAAGGTGGAGGGGCAGAAGTGTCCCAGAGCAGGCCCGCCCTGGGTAAGGCGGTACAAGGTGGAAAGGTGGCAGGGGCAGGAGTGTCCCAGAGCAGGCCCACCCTGGGTAAGGTGGAGCAAGATGGAAAGGGGGTAGGGGCAGAAGTGTCCCAGAGCTGGCCCACCCTGGTTAAGGTGGAGCAAGATGGAAAGGTGGTAGGTGCAGAAGTGTCCCCGACCAGGCATGGCCGGAAGGCATCAAAAAGTTGGGGAGATGGTCTTCAGGATGTTACAAACGATATATCAGGCCCGCAAAATATAGTTAACCATGCCGTTCCCTCCTTTTTGTCAGTTCACAGCAGCACGAAGAAGGAGGGAACGTACCGTGTAGGTAGTAGGGGCGCTCATGCATCTCAAAGGCTAATGTGAGCTGGACTCAACGGCAGGAGGCACTGACGGCCGGCGAGTTCAAGAGTGAGTGGCACGGGGTGCCAGGGATGAAGTTGGCTCAGCTAGAGGGGCAGCTAGGAAACTTGCTGAGTAGGCGGCAGAAGCCGGAGGGTTGGTAATACACTTGGGAGGGAACGACCTGTCCAGCCTGGGGAGGGGTGTCCGGCCAAGGGACATGGCAAGCTCATTGCAGGAAATAGCAGCACAGTGGGGCGAGACTGAAATCGGGTGATCGGAAGATATTCCCCCGGCGCAAGGGGAGGGGGCAGAGAGCCATACAGCAGTTGAGAAGGCAAGGAGGAAGCTGAACAGGGCCGTTGCAAATTCTGCAAGGGCAGGGGTTTCTGTCAGAATAGGCATGGCTTGATTAATGGGGAAACACCCGAGTACTTCCTATCGGACGGAGGAAAAACTTGTCCACGAACGAAACGGAGCTCTTTTTCGGGGACATCTCTACCGAACTACTGGAAGGGGAGAAGGAGACAGGAGGAAGGGGAGCCACAGTGGGCGAGAACCCACTCAGTGGCGTGGCGGTGTTTGGGCAACCAAGCACAAAGGATAGACTCCGGACGAGCCAGAAGGAAACGGAATGGGTCTTCGCTCTTCCGGACCAGCGCCTCTTGGGGGCCTAAACGGCGGGGGCGTCTGGTAGGGACAAATAAGGCTCAGCTTCCCCCAAAAAACAAACGGCACTCTCCCCGCCCACGGACACCTGCATGGGCAGGATTGGAACAGGTACAATGGGTCGGGGGAGTTGGGGGCCTACAAAACAAACGGCGCTCTCCCCGCCCACGGACACCTGCATGGGCAGGATTGGAACAGGTACAATGGGTCGGGGGAGTTGGGGGCCTACTATACCAAGGATAGGGGGAAGCAAAGGAAATCCGGCAAGCAAGCGCCACACGGACAGAATGAAGTTCACAAATGTGTACAAATAATTCTGTTGTCATGGAAATAAAACTGCGGCCAAGTTTGCCATTTGAAATTCTGTGTCATGCCAATTTGTGGGGATAAGGAGTAATGCATTGGGGTGCATGCGCAAAGAATAATTGGCAGTAAAGGCAAATGGACGGCTGCAGGGGTTATGGAACTGACGACGGAAAATCAGCTCAAAATGGAGGAGGCAGCAGGTTAACCCCTGCGGGGTCATGCCGCCAGGACCTGGGACCATCCTCTGGGGGTCAAAAGGCGAGGGGCGGAAAGGCGCCAAAGGCCTAATGGCCCAAAAGCCCGCGAAGGGCGGAACAAAAGAAAGGGGCGGGGCCATCAGGATTTAAGCAGGCGGGACCGGGGTGCCAGGCATCTCGCTCCTGCACTGGGACCCGGTCGCCGCCTCGCTCGCAGATGGAAGGAATTTCGTTCACCACCCACCCACCCACGAAATACAAGCAAAGAGCAGGAGACCTGGGGGTTGCTGTCGCAGGACACCCAGGCCAGGATATGACAAGTTGGCGGTGTTTGGGCAACCAAGCACAAAGGATAGACTCCGGACGAGCCAGAAGGAAACGGAATGGGTCTTCGCTCTTCCGGACCAGCGCCTCTTGGGGGCCTAAACGGCGGGGGCGTCTGGTAGGGACAAATAAGGCTCAGCTTCCCCCAAAAAACAAACGGCACTCTCCCCGCCCACGGACACCTGCATGGGCAGGATTGGAACAGGTACAATGGGTCGGGGGAGTTGGGGACCTACAAAACAAACGGCGCTCTCCCCGCCCACGGACACCTGCATGGGCAGGATTGGAACAGGTACAATGGGTCGGGGGAGTTGGGGGCCTACTATACCAAGGATAGGGGGAAGCAAAGGAAATCCGGCAAGCAAGCGCCACACGGACAGAATGAAGTTCACAAATGTGTACAAATAATTCTGTTGTCATGGAAATAAAACTGCGGCCAAGTTTGCCATTTGAAATTCTGTGTCATGCCAATTTGTGGGGATAAGGAGTAATGCATTGGGGTGCATGCGCAAAGAATAATTGGCAGTAAAGGCAAATGGACGGCTGCAGGGGTTATACAACCCCCCCCCCGCCCCCCCAACTCCCCCCTCCACGGTCCACCAGCCTGCACACACACCCTTTCTCCCCTATTTACACCCCCTCCATCCAACAGTATTTCCAGAAGCATCAAGCTAGAAAACCGTCCACTACCCAATCCAACCGTCTATTAATTCGCCCCTGTGCAAATATAGCGTTGCTATTACGATTCGGGCTTTGCAATCGTCTGCTGTTGTTTTTTCTGCGCTTGAAACATTTTAGATGTTCCCGCATTCCTGTGCCACATGCTGGGGAACGCTGCAAACGGAAGGCGAACACAAACGGTCCCAATTTTCACATAACGAGAATATTCCGAATGTTGCCCTGTGTTAGCTGCGCATTCGCATATGGTCTTCCGATAGGCAGCCTCCTGGAGCCTCGCTTGATTGCCAGCTCTGGGAACTCGCGCGAGAAGACAGATGAGGCCTCGAGCCGGCCCAGGACCTCAGGACACATTCCTTCCAGAGCCGTACCACGGGGGAGTGTAGGCGCGGGTGCACACTGCGCCCTGCCAGAAGGCTGATGCCAGGGTCATGCCGCCGGTGCCGTCCTCCTCCCACACCCCCTGCCTATGGCTGCAGTCCAATGCATGTCAGCAGAAGCTCTGGAGGCCTCAGTGCTGTCTTTGTTCTGTGAAGCAGAAGCAGGCATGTCATGTCACAGAGAAAGAGGCGAGCTCTGAGCAGGGATTTCAAGCCACAGCTTTCACTGCACGAGGGAGGGAGGGAGTCTGCGTGCATTGTATGTGTGTGTGAAGATGCAAAGAGGAACGGGAGTTAGTCCATTGAGAAAGAAACAAGGAGGGACTAGAGAATAGACGTGACAGAAGGCTGGAGACCAAAAGACGGTGTAGGGAATCAGGAAATAGGGGAGAAGACAGCGGGAATTCTCAAAAATATGGGAGAGAAGAAGAGAGGGGGGCAGAGTGAAAGGGTGAAAGAAGGGAACAAAAAGCTAGGAGGCGAGGAAAAGGGGAAAATAAAAAACAGCGTACAGGGAAGGAGAGAGAAGACTGTGTGAGTAAATTACCTGTACTCCACAGGAGTACACGGATGAGTAGTGGCTCAAGCGCCTACTTTGCCCTCACACTTCTACAAAACAAGAGTGATCCCAATCATAAAGGTCAAACAGGCACAGTTAAGAGATAACCCTCCTTCTCCTTTTGTGGTATGGGCCGATAGAAGGCTATGCACTTAAGAGGGGCTTGCATGTGATCCAGTAGCAACCCAAACAGAGAAGTCCAAAAGTCCAAAATAAAGGGAGCATCCACACAATATACACTTTCATTTAATTAAACACACAATATGCAATCATAACTATAGGAAAACATTACAAAAACCCACCCCTGCTGAAATAACACAGAATATGCAAAGATGAAGACATGCAGTTCTATGGGTAATGAAAACGGGTTAAAGGCAATCAAAAACCTCAATGTTTCCAAAAGGTTATGTTTTGGTGCAGGAAAAAAAGGGATTAAAGGCCACCTAACCAGTCTCTGTGGCACCAGGTTGGACAAAGGGGTCAATTAGCGGTCAATAATACCTTCTTGCTGTTCTTGACGGTTCGATAGCATTGAACCAGGCTGCTTGCCACTGTGAAAGTGGTTCAAACAAGCCTCGAGTTTGGTAGTCGCTGTGTTCCAGACGGGAGCAGTGTCTAGGCTGGGCAGAACTGTAGTATGCTGCGGTCCGTAGTGGGGCTCTGCGGTCCGTAGTGGGGCTCGAAGAATGCGGATCATGAGGGCATCGAGGGTCAGTTCAGAGTTGATGGATGGTTCAACGGCAGAGACGCTGAGGACTGGATGTGCGGTTTGAGCCAGTCCGGTTCGATGCAGCGTTTGAAGGTCGTGGTCGATGTAGTCAGCAGGATTGGTTCTACCGTCAGTGTAGATGAGCGACAAAGAAGCGAAAGGTGGTTCCAGTGCAACCTTTGGTTCTGCGCAATGCCGCAGGCACCAGGCAAAGCCTGGTAACCTGTGCCCCATGGCAGCTGCGCTGGGGGAGCAGCAGCCCAAACAAACGGGGTGGTGCTCCCCCTATCCCCCACCAAACTACAAAGGCGACGCACAGTCGCTGAACCTGGAAACACAGGGGGAGGGGCGAGGGTTAATCAACCCTTGCCCTCCTCCCACCAGGAATGCAAGACACGCACCAGGAACCCCATGACAGGAATTAGGCGGGGGAGCTAGCTGAGGCACCACAAGGTGCAGTTTGCTGTCAGCATGAGCCGGCCAGAGGCTGGCCCACAACCCCCACCACACAGAAGGACCACCCAGGGAACAGCCCCTGGGTCCAATATAAGGAGCTGCTCTTTGCAGCAGAAAAGAGAAACGGTTTCTGGCCCCTGCACGGGGTCCCAAATCAAAAGAGTACTCTGTGCACTCAGTCTCTTCTTTTTCCCAGAACCCTCCTACCCTAAAGAAAAGGCTGAGGAGAAAGAGAACAAAGACAGGTCACTGTACGGTGACCACACTGTCGTGGGACAAGAATGGTGGTACGGGCCAGAGGTGGTAACCTCGGGACCCGATGCCCAAAAATACAGCATATTATGATTACTGTAATTATGATTATGTATGTTATGACCATAACTGTGCAATAAAATCCCACGACCTTTTAATGCCAACACTTACCCAATGTCTTGCGTACTACCTGGGGGGGAAAGCATGGGGCGCATTCTCACCCAGGTCATGTTACCGCTCTGCCTGCATATGGGTCCACCGGTTACCACTCTCTTGCCCTGCTATTACCGGGGCCAAGCTGTCTTACCAACTATGCAACATCCTTCCACAGCTGGCCTGGGATCACAGTGCTGACACGTGTATGAGACAAATCAGAAGTGGCTTCTTATAGTTAGGTGAATTATTGTCCACCAGACCTTAAAGTCCGCTATGGTTTAATGTTTAAAGATTAAACTGCCATCAGAATAGTAATTACTCATAACAATGTGGTTTTGGAACAGACGTGCAGGCTGTAAACGCAGCCTCTCTGCTGGAATGCATTGGCTGTCACAGCAGCTGTCAAAAGAGCTCCTGGGACCCCTGAACCTGCTCTGTGCCATTGGAGAGCAAGCACTGCAAATCAGGAGACTGATGCATCAAGGAACAGGTGTATGTTATGCTTTTGGCATGGAGCTTATGAAAGGGGGGCCGGTTAGCAGCTCACCTTTTCTGAGATGAATTACTGATATCATTACATTAGTTAATACAAACAAAAATGTCAGAGCTACTAGATCCTTTCCAGGTGGCAATTCCCGAATCCCACAGAGAGAATTTGGAGGGAGTGATGATGGGAGCAAACAGAATGGAAGAGATAGAAGGAATTGTTGAGGAGAGCAAAGAAGGTGAACTAAAGCCTAAAGGGGTAATGATAGCTACGAATCTGTTTTTCAATTGAAGGGGTAAATATTTCCTAGCAATCAGAGTCAGTGATCTAGTGTAGTGAGGGAGCACAGAGAAAGCTTTAAAATGATAAGCTAAAACTGCACATTTTCCTGCACACTTTTTGTGAAAAATAAGGTAAAACGCCATACAGTATCAATCGGTTTTGTAGGGTAACACGTGAAAAATTGAGTAGATACCTGGTAACCAAGAGTACACAGAAATATTTTAAAATACATTTTTAGGATGCCTGTACCCACAATTCATGCCAATGTTAGACCTCACTCAATAATGCCTGTACTGGCACTGTATGAATACACTGGTGTTGGCTCGGCTCAATAATATCAGTTCTGCCACCGCATGAACAGAATGGTGTTGGTTCTGTACAAAACAATCCAGTACTGCCACTGTAAGAGTACAGTTCTCCCACTGTACAAATACACTTGCGATGGCTTTGTTTAATAAGACTAGCACTTCCTCTTTAAGAATAAACTGCTGTTAGCATTTCCCAATAAGGCCAGTACTGCCACTGTAAGAATGCACTTGAGTTAGCTTTTCCCAAAAACATAAATTTTGCACTCTACTAAGGTCAGTACTGCCCCTGTAAGAATACACTGCTAGTGGCTTTATCCAATAATACTAACAATACTCATATTGGCTTTATGTACTAAAGTCAGCACTGCCATAGTAGGAAGACAATGGTTTTGGCTTTATCCAATAAGGCCACTGATGCCACTGTAAGAATACACTCCTTTGGCTTTGTCCAGTAAGGCCAGTACAGGAACTGTAAAAATATACTCAGGTTGGCTTGATCCAATTAGACAACTGCCAAGAAGGTCAGTGCACTCTGTAAAAAAATAAACAGCAACTGGCCTTGTGCAATAAAGCCCTTACTGCTAGTGTAAGAATACTATAGTGTTGGCTTTGGCAAATAAGGCCATTACTTTTAATGGAAAACTACAATAGTGTTGGCTTTGCCCAATAAGGCAAGTACTGCCATTCTAAGAATACACTGGCATAGGCTGTGTCCAGTAAGGTAAATACTGCCGCTGTAAAATACACTCTGGTGGGTTTTAACCAATAAGGCTAGTACTTTCACTGTAAGAATGCACTAGTGTTGGCGTTGTCCTGTGGGGCTAGTAATGTCAATGTAAAATACACTGGCGTTGGTTTTGCCCAATAATGCCAGTACTGTCGTTGGAAGAATAAGCTACAGTTGGCTTTCTCACTAAGGCAAGTACTGACACCGCAAGCATGCACTAGGACTGGCTTTGCCCAATACCATATGCTGCCACCGTTTCTTTGTTGACACCTATTAGTCCTCCCTGTTTTCTTCGCTACCACAAAACTACATGATGGTCGCAATAGTAGAGCTGAACTGAGCCAGAGCAAAACCTCAGGAAAAAGCTTTGTTAAAGTAATCCAGTAAAAAAAATGACATAACTCGGGCTGTATTTCCACCTCAGCTATCTACAGTTATCTACAAGCTGAGCTGCTGCACAGTTTCCAAGACACCAGTACAATGCGCCAGCTAACACATTTTTCGGAAACAAGTTGTTGCTGCTCTCAATATTTCGCCATTCCTGTGACACTATTGGCATCGGCCAGTGTGGTCAAATGACTTCCTGGAACTCCCTGAAATATCCACCCCTGCAATGTCCATCACTGCCAGCCTGGACACATAGTCACTCCAATCACGCGCATACACAGACGCGCGCGCACACACACACACAAACTTTTACAGATTCACACTTTCACACATGCGCAAACATAGACACACAGAACACCGCTCTAACACTGCTCTCGTGTAAGCATGAATCACGCAAACACAAGCACACACACAACGGCCTTTTTGTTTAAATACGTACCTGCCGTCAGATCCACCAGCCTTTGACAACTTGGGAACTACGCACTCAATTGCTTTGCAGGGTGGCCTGTCCTGTGTACTGCCATGAATCAGAAAGCAGTTGCTTGTGTCAATCACGCCTCTTCCTGATTCCTGGTTGCTGGGGTGCAGCCCTGAGCACATAAGGATTATGATCCCCCTTGCAGGCCATAAGGAAAGGCTTGCACAGCAGTGCCCCTACCCTAAATTGGCTCGTAGTACCCAGTCAATGGGCCGTGCTAGTCTGGGAAGCAAAATGCCCCTGCCGTTCGTGGCACATTCGGCATGGCCTGGTTGTGATAGTCTCACAAAGGGAAACCATGGTCCCCTCATAACAGAGCTTGACCATAGAGCGCTCTCTTAGCTGGTCTCTGTGGTGGAGGAAGGTTTCACATTTCATCGGGCCTGTTCTCTTGGCACCTCCATAATGGGAGCCAGGCTAATGCCTTGTCGCCCATTATGTATGAGACGCCTCTAATAATACATAACTAACTATACACAGCGATGTAGTGCTCCCTCTCTCTCTCTCTTTCTCTCTCTCTCTCTACCCCTCTCTTTCTAATTCTCCCTTTCACAACATTTTCTTGATACCTCTCTCATTCACGGTGGGTGAGAGTCATGTTGTCAGGTCTGTATTTGGTAGAGCCACTCGTACTGCTGATGAATGCTGTGTGACCAGAGAATAAACACAGATATCCTAAAGGGGGCGGGGGTAGAAAAGTGCTCTGGTATATTCAGGGCTTTAAGTGGGGTAAGAAATCGAGAGGGGGCCCTCATTTGGGAGCGTGGCTTCTGGGAGGGGCGTGGCCTAAAAAGCACGCAAATCGTAAGGTCTGCACACAAATATATATACATGTTATATATCTGTGTGCGTACCTTACTATGGTTTGTGTACTTTGCAGGCCATCTTTTCTAAACATAGAAATATGTAACATATGAAACATATTTCTATGTTTAGAAAAGATGGCCTGCAAAGTACACAAACCATAGTAAGGTACGCACACAGATATATAACATGTATATATATTTGTGTGCGTACCTTACGGTTTGCCTAGTTTTCAGGCCATGTTTTCGGGTTTATAAAAGATGGCTTTGAAAGTACACTACGGACAAAATTGTCTGTCGGCAAAGCTTTATAAAAGATGGCTTGAATTGTGTATTTTTCAAGCCATCTTTTATAGACCTCGAGGAATCCCCAGGTTCGCCGAGGGTTGAAGACGCCTCGGCGACCTGGAGAAACAAAGGGACAGTAACTGCCTCTGGTGACCCCTCACACTAGGGCTCACCAAAGGCAGTTACTGTGACTGACGGAAGTGGCAGCCATGCACAGCATCGCTGCAGTTGGCTGCCACTTCTGTCAGCTAGCCTGACTTCATGGCAGGCGCATCTCCCGTCGCGGCTGCGGCCGCGACGGGATAATGCATCCTGCCAATGTTGCGTGCGGTGGGACTGGGGGCCCCGCCAGGGCCCCGGCTCAGCCCCACTTTTTGGAGACTGCCGGGGCACAGCCCCGGCAGCCCTTGGCCCATTTAAAGCACTGGGTATATTATGGTTAAGCATAGAATGGGGACAGCAGTAACAGTGGCACCCACCGAGATGTGGAATGGCCTGGTATTTGGAGACTTACTTTATCATCAGGTATGTCGTGCAAGAAAGTCGCCATCGCACTGACAGAGCATTGTTGATAGGGGGAGGTGAGAGAAATAGGCTGTAGGAGGATGGTGGGATACTGACAGACATTGGAAGGGAGTCGAGGACCACACTGCAGGGCCTACAAATGTGTTATATATTTGTTAATTATTTGTGTTTGTACATATTGTGCCATATGTGTGAATTAAGCAGCACTACCAAACAATCAGCATGCAACATTGCCTTTGTGCTCACAGAAGAAATAGCTCATTCGTTTTCATTTTAGCAGGTCCCTTTCCAAGAAGGCAGGCCATTTATGGAGACACAATTCTGTGTTTCCACAGCAAAAGAAGCAATTTACTTGTTGTGATAACACTGTAAACAGGCTCTTTTAAAAATGTACAATGTTGATTTGTAAACATCACTTCAGTATATGTAATAGGCCGAATAATAATTGTACACTTTATTCAGCAAAAAACATAATCAAAACCGAGAATAACCAAATACATAATTTTCTGATAGAAGGTTATAGATGGACAGTCTGTTAAACACCTTTTGAAATACCCCTATGAATAAGAAGGGGAAGGGGACACATAGCAGACATTAGAGTTCCTGGCTTCTTTGTATCACATCAAAGTACATTTTGGATACGTAGGAATGACCACATCTATTTATATTCGACAAATGTGTATGTGACAAAAGGGTTGTATTCTTGAATCACTAAGTACATAATGCACATTGGCATTGGTTGTAATTTATGCTTGACAGCACTCACCTTAATATTAAAGTGTTTGGAACCATGTGCATCTTCAGAGAGGACATGAGACAGAGGTCCCACTTGAACAAGAATCTTTATAGAGGAGGGGCTGTCAGGGGAGGCCAACCTATGAGGCTGTGCACTTACCTATATATAAAATATCAATATCACAAAAGAAAACAAGGTGTTAAGCCTAAAGTGATCCAAGTGCAAACGGTTCCATGTGTTAATATTCCCGCAAAAATATTGCGATACAAAAATATTGCCATATTTTTACAGCGATGTTGAGGTATGGACCCTTCGGGGGACACCCCGCAGCCCCTGCATTATTTTTAAATGTGCAGGGGACACCCCCGCAATCCCCGTTCCCACAAATTATTCCCCCCAAAAATATTGCCTATGGTGTTCCAGACGACCATATATACAGCAATATTTTTGGTGGGGATAATATGTAGGGATACCGTGCAAACGTTGCAAACTTCTGGATTCTTGCACAATGCAGTTTGAAGTTGACACAGTGCTATTGTTTGAAAGATAATTTGACAGTTTTTCCCATGCTGCGCACATTGCATGTTAGTGCGCCATTTTATTATATTGTAATGTATTGATTGATAAAGCACTTTCGCCAAAGTGCTGAACATTGAAGTGACTGAACAAAAATTATGAGAAGACCAACATACGTGATAAAATGAGACTGAACGGGACAGTGAGTAATGCTTGCGATGTGAGCGGAACAAAGAGGGAGTGGGAGAGGATCTTATGAACAAGGGTAAATAGTTCAAGTGTTTAGGTAGTAAGCATGAACAAGAACAGAAGCGAGATTCTGCACAGGGTGGGTTAGAAACTACAAGAAGAAAATGAAATGGAGAAAAAAAGTGTATGATGGGACATATGTAACAACTAAAGAAGAAACATATGGCGGAGAGAAACCATGTATGCATTTGAAAACAATACAAAAGAAATGGCAGAGAATTTGCAAATTAACGTAAAGCTTAGAAATTGAATGGAGCGAGGAGGAAATAGAAGTACGAGGTGAAACACAGAAGAGAGAACGGATAGACGAATTAAAGATGGCAAGTGAGAGAGCAAGTTGGTAGTTGGCAAGACCAATGAGAAGGGCAGAACAATAATCAAAATGAAAGAAAATAGGGGTAGAAATAAATAATTTCATGGCCTGGACAAAGAAAGGGGGTGAGCCTTGTGAATATTGTACAACTGATAATGGCATGAGTGAGAAATATTGCAGATATTGGCGGAAAAAGAAACTAAGGAGTACAAAATTACACCTACATTACGTGCACAGGATGATCGAGGAAGATCAGAGGGGGGAAAAGAAATGAAAGGTGGGAGGAAGTGGGGTGGGAACAGTGGAATCAGGAAAGAAGGATCTCTGTTTTTGAGCCATTGCGATGGAGGAAATGAGTGTGGATACAGGATTGGATGGAGTGGAGACAGGCAGTAACCGAAGCATGAAGGGGATCGGAGCAGGGAGAAACAGAATAAAATATCTGACACTTACCAGAGTAGGTGCTGGAATATAAACCAAAGGCGTAAACAATAGAAGAAAAAGGACTGGTAGATAGTTAAAAGAGTAGGGGACCAAGAACCGAACCATGTGGGACTCCATATAGTAACACAATAGGAATACGAGAAGATGGCGAGGGGTCAAGAGGGAAAGCCGCAGGATAGTCTTAAGATAAGTAAAAAGCAGAATCAGATTCAGAAAGTGGTAAGAATGAGGCTAGGAAAGAGGCAACAGATGTAGTCGAAGTCTCAGGAGGGATATCCAACAAGGAAAGAGAGGAGCATAGCTAGCTACCTTATTAGAGTAATAGTTAAAAAAATCAGTAACAGGGATCAGCTATAGCGAGATATCAGATACTATTAAGGAGTTGAAACAAGTGACATTGATGAGGGGAGTAAGAAAGAATGAGGTCAGAAAAATAATGCTTTTTTGCAGCAAGTAGAGAGTAGTCATAAGAAGAATGTAGAGAGGAAAGGAGACTAATATCACAGTAAGAATTATATTTCTTCTTCGCTGTTCCAGGTGATAGAGAGAAGATGTGGAATGATATGATATGATATTTTCTTTATAGCGCGCCAATACACAAGTGTTTCAAGGCGCGACAAGGCAAGGGGGGGATCAAGAGAGGACAAGACAACGATCTTGCTAGGCCACGTGACATTGAGATTGCACAAGTGCGGGGGAGCGGGAAGGAGAAAAGTGCAAGGGGAAGGAGAGGAGGAGAAGTGTGAGACATAAGATAAGGATATACAAAAAACAGTGTGGCCAACAGGTGACGGTGCAGGGTTAAGTGCACACAACAAGTGTTGGATAAGTGCAGGTAGGGGGACTGTAGGGAAGCAGATACAGCCCCTAAGTGCAGGGTTGACAGGAGATGGTACAAGTGGGCAACTGGGAGGGCAGAGACCTACGTCCGTGATTCAAGAGGTAGCCAGGTACCCAGTGCATTATAAGACATGAGATCAGCAGGGATGTGGAAGAAAGAAGGCAGAAGCAAAGAGAGAAGTCTTGAGCTGCTTCCAGAACCGGAGATGGTTCTGCTCAAGGTTCAGAGAGGCCGAGAGGCTGTTCCAGAGGGAGGCACCAGCTGAAGAGAGAGATCTGCCCCCAACTTGTTGCTTAGAAAAGCGACTGACCCTCAGGGAGTTGAAAGTGGAAGAGCGAAGAACTCGAGAAGGAAGATACTTCTGAAGAGAATGAACTGGGGTGTCCGACTCAGCCCTTCAAGACAAGGTAGCAATACTTTGAGATAGATAGAGATGCAGAATATACTCAAACATCAATAATCCAACTAACTCAGGAAGTTGGCAAAGTGTAACTGTTTTAATGTCAATTATCTAAACAGGGAGTTACAACGAACATCAATAAATTTGTTCGATCTTCACAATCAATGCATGTCATAAAAATCAACTTTTATACTAAAAACGTCATTGTTGATGTCATAATACGTGGCAAACTACAAAAACCTACTTGGGAATGTGATATGCTTATAGGGGACATCTTGATATATGTTCCATACTTGTTGGGAAGGTGATTGGGTCTCTAACATCAGGTGGGGCAACTAAGCCCTCCTCTAGTGCAGGTTACTACGAACATCATCAATGACACAACGTCCCATTAGTTACACAAACTATAGGGCTCTCTATTATGTGGCCCTTTACAGTTGGTTGACACCCTTGTACCCCTGTGTAATATTCCAACTACGCAAGCAGCACACAGGCTAACATCCAGGTGCTGGTGGGCTAGTCATAGCCATAGCTTCCCACCAATTACCCTGCCATTCATCATCACCCTTACAGTCTGCCAGTCAATTAAGCTTTGAACTTTGCCTTGAAAATGTTCTCTGAGATCGAGAATATGAGGGTGTATAGGCATACTCTTTCTTCTCAGTTTTGATGCAGCTCGTCTCAGTGTCTATTTTCATCCAACCACTTGACTGCAGACCATGTTTTTGAGTCTTTCTGCATTTAAATGACTATTAAATGATGAACCTCTGACGTTTCCAATGTTCTCACTCCTGATCCAAGACAGGAGGTCTGTTCTTTCACACGTTCTATAACCACTGCTTCGAACATTCAGGCCCAATGTGGCCTTGACTTCTTCGTGTTGAGCCATCTAAGCCCTTCCTTGGTTCACCTCCAAGGTTAAGATTTCTGATTTCTAACTGCGACACACTGAAAACCTTCCTTTTTACAGGATCTAGCTCTGCTAAAGTGTGTTGTGGAATCATCCATAGTTCATAGGTTTCCTATGTATATACGTTGGTGCATCGCCACAATCTACACACTACAAAGCCAGCCTTTAAGAATACTTTGTCTACTTGCGTTACTGCATCTGTACAATTGTAAAGTGACTTAATATTTTCTTCATTATTTCTGTAGCATGAACATCATCATCTCGGGCCAAAACGTTGTTCATCTTTGGCACCTCCTCCTTAGAGTGTTTACATTCTCTCATCTCTGCATCTCTTCTGCCTATGTCAGCTCTGTTCTTCATGATGTCACCAATCGTCTCTTTTGCTTTGTTTTTACACTTCTTCCGGGATTTCATTCAAATGGCCATCATATTGTCGTGAATGCTTTCTCAATGGGAATCTTACTTCCATGATTCTCTTTGGTATTGGTACTCTCACTGGCATTGCACGTGTCTCACACTCTGGCTCCCAACATATAGGCAACATGGTACAAGAGCTTTAGGTGGGGCTACTTGGCTCCACCTCTACACTCCCCCCTATGGGTGATTCATCGACCACTCTCTCATCAGCCTTCATATCTAGACATCCTCGTCTGAAGAAATGCTTCTTCGGGACCCATATCTTTATTACTCCTTTCAGGCATCCCGCTGCTTTCGCATGCTCATCAGTACTCCAAGACATAAGCTTGCATTGTCCACTTGGACTGAAATAGATCAATTTCCCCACATACTTGTTTATGGTTCTTTGGATACAGGAACTTTGTTCCTTCCGGTGCGTGAATGCTGGCCTTCACGTAGTCTCTGATTTCTTCATCTGTCAGCTCCTTAGTTTTCCATCCTGATTCAACATCAATCACAATCTTCATTCCTACAGCTTTCTTTGCAGTCTTCTTGCATTGTGAGATTATTATCCCGATCACACAAAATCCAAGCAATATCATCACTATCAGGGCTCCAAGAAACTTGAACATATTTACCATCCTTTGTGGAACCCATGAGAATATTGATCCAAACCAACTGTCATCAGCAATGACTTCCACTTCGCTTATCATCTGGACATGTAACTTCATCAGCATCGATATGGCCTCTGTCATGGTGCCATTCTCATCATCGTGAGAAGGTATGAATGTGCAACATGATTCTCAAATTTTGGCACAAACACCTCCATCCATAGCTGTAATCATGTCCAGGACATGTCTATTCTGAAGAGTCATCAATCATATGGCTCTCAGCTCTTCCTTGATAGCATTGAATCCCTTTATGGTAGTGTTGATCTTTTGCAACAGTTCTGATCTGGTTATTTGTAATCACTTAGTGTTTGCATTGGTATGGATCCTGGGTATGAAGATTATCGTGAATATCTATGAAGTCTTACTAAACAATCTATGTTCATATAGAATTGAATCATAAGTTTCTATTTACTTGCCTGATAAATAGTTATCTATCTTCATTCGATTCAGGAGTTCAGCAGACCTCTTTTTCATCTGCTTTAGGTAACTCACCAATGTCCCGGTCACCTTTTGGAATCACCAATGCTGGAACATGAACGTTTACTATAAAACATAGTCCTTCCCAATCCTTAGGCCGCTTCATATAAGCTCTCTCTGGATCCACAAGCCCATAGTGATACATTGTCACAGCTGTTCCAACGCTCATTCCTGGCACGTCAAAGAATTGGTCACAATTCTTGTTTTCTTTTGTCATTATTTCTGAAACATAGATTTGCACTACCCAGAGGCTCTGTCTGCAAGGGCCCCCCTTTATCTTCGACCCATGTCAGTAGTTTAGCAAGTCTCGGCCATAGAGTTTTGCATCCGTTTTTCACAATGTCAATGGTCGGATTGTAGCGGCCCATTGCTACCCACGCTCGGCAGATGACCACTCCTTCTTCCCTCCATCTGGAGAGAGTACTTATCCCCAAATCTGCATTTGGCCTCTGTTTTTCCATCATCGAATCTCTTCTGAAGATTTTCCTGGACTCTCTAGTCTTCTGTTCACTTCCCATTTGATTCCAGCTTCTTTCACTTCAGGCTGTTCGTATCTTATGACATGTTTTTTAGTGTGGGCTTTGCTCTGGTCTTTGTGTCTTGCACATAATCATCTTCATCTGGGACTGTCCATTCTGTTGCCCATGCTAAATAGACTGTTCAGCCCATGAACTGACCTCTCGTTCGGCAGAGTGCAATGTGAGATAGACAGTTTTCTGTCTGAGCATCTATCTCAATGAATATCTTAGACTTCCCCATACTATAAGGGAGGACTGCACATACATAGCATTCCTCCTCCGAGGTTCTCCTTCCTACCTCTTTCATGTGCTGATACTATATGTTGTTTCCCAAATGTGCTGTGCTGTCTAGATAATCATTTAAGTCAGGATCATCTTCCCGTGTACTTCTCTTAGGTCTCCTTCCTGCCTCATGAGCTCTTATAATCATCTCATGAAGTATGTCTGCATAATTCCTTCTTACTGGGGGAATCAGAGGGACACTTGTCAGTGTAATCAGTGTCTTTACATGTGCTGCTGGTGTAGAAACAGTCACACAAGGTCTCTTCCTGTTGGCATAATACAAAGGTAACAATGAATGATGAAAAACTTGCAAAGCTGACCTCCCCACAAAGGGATGTTTAGACCTATCTGTCACAGAACTAGGCGCTTTCATATGCATCCCTGGCGTATAAATAATCACATAAGACCTTGGTGGCCTTATACTTGCCACATCTGTACCCCCCCTGCTGCATAGGAAGAAACACAGGACCTACTCCTTTGTTTGGATCTACATAATAGACAGTACGTACGGTGAGTGAAAGTAGAATGACACTGAACATGATGCATGTATAGATTATGTACCAGTATGCCCACTGTATACAACAATAGCTTCTTGCACGTCATGGTGCTCTCTCGTTGTTTGCCACATTATTATTGCTATCAATGTTGCCCATAGTGCTTACAATTACTTTTAAGGAAGGAAAAAACAAACTTTCATCGGACAAGCTCATAAAATGGTCTGGCAATTGCTGGATCTGCTCCACGAGCTCCTCGAGCTGCTGGCTGATTGCAGGACGGTTGATAGGATTCTGGATAAACACAAAAGAGTCATCTTTTCACCAAACCAAACGAGGATGTACTTCCAGTAAATATAAAAAGACCAAAGCCAGTAGATTATGAATGTCTTCACTTGATAAACCCATCCATACGTTTAAGATGTGTCAGGCAATAAGCAGATCTGCCTGCAAATTTCATGTATCAGCCAATTTATCATAGGTCGATTTTAGCATCCCTCCGAATGTTGGTTTGTCATCCAACAAGAAAAGGACACTCTTCAATCAAGAAATAAAATACCATTCCAAGCAGTTTGTGTGCGTCCTCGTCAGACAGGACCATCTGTACTTCCTGTACTGTACTGAGGCAATAAGAGGATTTGCTCAATTATGGCTGTGAGAAGTTTCCTCACGATTGGACCATTTTTAGGATCTTGCAAGAACACATGAACGTCAACAGTTCTCCCAACCAATGTTATGTTATGTTATGTTATTTGGCATTTATATAACGCTCTATATATCAATGGTATGACCTCAAAGCACTGCTAGGTTGAAGGCCCTCTGGGACTGTAGTCTAGGTGAGTTGAAGGAGTAGGGTGTCGAAATGGTGCTTGGGTGCACCACTTAGGTTTGCAGCTGATGTAGTTTCTTGATGTTAGCTTCATTCCAGCATTAGGTGTGGTGGAAGTGGTATCGGTTCAATGTGTGCAGTCTGGCGGGTGGACACCAAGACTGGGTTCTGGCTGCGTTAGGCCTGTGGGACGCTTATGTGTGCAGCTAGGCCATTTTTTTATGGGGTATAACTGCATTTTATTAGAATGATGAGGTGTTTATGGGATAGTGTTCGTATGTGAGCAGCTAGGCCGAATTGATCGAGGGGTATGGCTGCACTCTAATTGTGTGATGGTGTAGAGTAGAGAGTAAGCATAGTGATATGAAATATGATGGTTCATCCAGACAGTGCCCACACACAATGCGCTTCAAAGCGCTTGACGATAAGGGAGGGAAACAGGCAGTACGCAATCAACGTGCAACTGCTCACTAAGCATCAACTAGCATCAATCAGCCCCTAAAGCTGCTTCCAAAGTGGTTTCTCTACCAGATCCTTCCAGATTGTACTCCACAAAGCAAGTACAAACTGGCTGCTGGAAGCAAGGAACAGACACACCTGACTTTTCCAACCAATTGAAAGAAGGGGGGCGGGACTGGGAAAAGGCCAGACACAAACAATGGACTACACCCCAAGGACTGCACACTCTAGATGCAGGTCAGCACAGAAAAACAGGATCAGAAGCCACAAAACACTAGACAAACCCACCAGATTAACACACAGTGCTCACCAAAAATGATTGAAAAAAACACCCACACCACTCCAATAGAGTACATGAAACAGGCCAAAAACGGATTACAATCAATGTGAAACTACTCACTCAGCATCAACCAGCCCCTAAGGCTGCTTCCAAAGTGGTTTCCCTACCAGATACTTCTGGATTGCAGTCCACAAAGCAAGTGGAAAATGTCTGCTGAAAGAAAGGCACAGACACACCTGACTTTTCCAACCAATTGCAAGAGGGCAGGGTGGGACTGGGAAAAGGCCAGACACAAACAAATGACTACACCTCAGGGACTGCACACTCTAGATGCAGGCCAGCACAGGAAAACAGGGTCAGAAGCCACAAAAACACTAGACAAACCCACCAGATTAGCACACAGTGCTCACCAAAAATGATAGAAAAAACACTCACACCACTTCAATAGAGTACATGAAACAGGCCAGAAACGGATTGCAATGAATGTGCAACTACTGACTCAGCATCAACCAGCCCCTAAATCTGCTTCCAAAGTGGTTTTCCTACAAGATCCTTCCAGATTGCAGTCCACAAAGCAAGTGAAGGATACGCACAGAGAATGAAGAGAAAAACAGCAAGAAAAACAGCAAGAATGATCCGATGAATGTTGCCATTAGGCACCACCATGGGCACCTTCAAAGGGAAACTCAGTGAGAAAAGAATCTGGGAACTGTTCCCTCTTCCAAGAAACTCTAGGTCTGGCATTACTTTTCCCTTCAAGACTTCAATATGTCTCAGTCCAATGTTCAACAAACTCCTGTGTCTCAAGAACAATAGCTTTTTCTACTCCTTGCTTTGCAGCTACAAAGAGTGTCTCGAGTGAACCACAGTCCAATGAACTCTTTATCTGTCTACTGGACAGTCTATGCATCCTTCTCCTCGTCATCGATCTAGTCTGCACATGCTGTACTTTTTCTCTGTGGCTTGCTTCTGAATGGGGTGGGGGTGGGAGGGTCTCTCCAGTGTAGAATTTCACGTTGCTGAGGAATATCCAAGCACATCTTCCAAGCACCTTCACTGCCGATGGTGTGACATCCTCTGCGATGAAAGGACCGTTAAACCTGGGCTGATGACATATGCGGAAAAAGGTTCCTGATCAGAATCTGATCTCTGAGAAACACCTTTGGTAATAATAGTTCACTTGATCCGGTTGCTGTATGGTCTTCATCTGTGTTCTGAGACCGACACCCCGTCCACTTGACTTAGTCTGAAATTACAGAGATACTTGTAGTCGTACATGTTAAGTAGGCACATAGCTCATCTCCTAACAATTCTGTTGTTGTCTGGGCATCACTTCTAGTCCTCGATGGAGGAGTGAGAGGCGTTCTCCTTCGCCTCCCCATTACTAGTTCATGGGGTGTGAGGCGATGGTCAGAGCCTGGTTGATTCCTCAATACATGTAATGCAAGAGCAGGCAATGCAACCATCTTTTTTCAATGTCAACTTAAGCTTGGCTATTCTCTCTTTGAGCAGACCATTGAGTCTCTCACATATTCCGTTAGCTTGCGGGTGATAAGCTGAGGAAAATGTATGCTTTATACTAAGCACTACGCTAATTTGTTTGAATACTTCGTTCACAAAATGTGGGCCATTATCTGATCTTAATACCTCACATATTCCCCATCTAGGAAATACTTCTCAGACTTTGCAGCGCAAGTGGCGTCTGGGTGTGTGCAAGGAACAGCCTCGAGCCACCTACAAAAGGGGCACACTACCACTATGATATATCTATATCCATTACAGACCTGCAGCATATCAACAAAGTCAATATGTAAATGCTGAAAAGGACCATTAATTCGAGGTATAAATCCTCTGACTGTTCTGAGCATGGACCCAGCAGTTATCCTTTGATATATGATGCAATTTACTACATAAAATGCAACGTGTTCTAACAAATTCAGTACAAACAAATCCTCTGCAATAGTTGCTGCGCGGCTTTCCCTAGTGACATGCACAGGGTAGTACAGCTCTTCCAACGCCACCCTTAATAAGGCTACATGCATCAAAGGTTTACCAGTGCGTTCCTGTCACCACAATGCCTCGCAAGGGGATAAAGAACACTGCATCCGTGTCCACAGATCTTTCTCATCCTGTGGTGCTCCATCTTAAACTTCCATTAATTTTGTCTTCGATAAATTATTAAAGCTTTCATTTACAATAATGATTGCCACCATTTTTTTCATTCTCATCAGTCGTATCAAAGCTAATAATTTCTGCTGAATATGCAACCCTTTTTGCTTCTTCATCTGCGGCTTGGTTTCCACGTGAAATAAAGTCTGCTCTCTTAGTGTTACGCTGTGCACATAACTATCGCAATGGCTACTGGGAGTTGTAGTGCTTTAATAAGTCTGTCCAATAGAGCAGCATGATGTACTGGAGTGCCATCCACTCAGAGGTAGCCCCTCTTTTTCCAGCGTGCTAGCCCTGCGTGTAGTGTCGACATCACGTAGGCAGAGTCCTTGTACACCATAACTTCCTGATCTGTGTTGTTCTCGAGCGTGATAATCAGCGCCACTAATTCTGCAGCCTGTGCTGAAAAGTGGGCCAGTAGTGGTGCACTTGTCATCACTTCGAATTCCCTGTTAGTCGCGTGTCTTATCACAGCGGCACCTGAATATCTTTGTCCATCAGTTTGATACATTTTTTGAAGAACCATCAATGAAGAGAATCTCCCCAGTGGCTAAAGCATTTTCTTTCACTCTTGGGATCTCATCATAGAACTCCTCATAATTCGGGCACACTACCACTATGATATATAATTCGAGCGGTCATTTGCCTGTTCGTCCTCTGCCAGTGGTTCAGCTATAAACTTGGCAGGGTTGACTGTTTCACATCTGATTATTTTAATCGCCGGATTTGATATAACCACCTCATAAGCAGAAGCTCTTTGAGACGTCAGTGTACCTTTAGGTTTTTCCAAAACAGCAAATAATGCATGCTCATCAAACAACATCATGGAACACCCCATTACTATGCTGGCAGACTTCTCAATAACGAACGAGGCGGCTGCCAAAGATTGTTTGCAAGGGAAGTCACCCCTCATTACTGGGTCCAAAGCCCACTGTAATATGCTAAATGCTTGTACCCCAATGTAGTTCTCTACATGAGTAGACATGACTGTCCCACTCGTGTGCGGAAATAAAAATAATTCCCCAGAATAACTGGGAATCCCTAATACTGGAACTGTAAAAATTGAATTTTTCAATTCATCAAACCCTTCCTCCATTTCCTCAGTCCATACAATCTTTTCCTGGCTCGCTTGACCCTTTTTCAGGGCGGGCAACATTGGGGTGGTATATTAATTATAATCAAATACTCATGCTCTCACATAGTTTCATAGTCCCCAAAATTGCTGTGTATGGTTTATCGTGCATGGTTTTGCTGTTTTAAAAATTGCCTCAACTCTTTCAGGTGCAACTTTCTTTCCTTGATGTGAAATTAACTGACCTATGTATCACACCTCTTCCTGGCAATACTGCAATTTCTCTTTGTCCACCTTATATCCTTTCTCGGATAAAACAATCATTAGCTGAACCGAGTCTCGTCTGCACTCTTCCTCTGACATACAGCAGGCCAAAATATCATCTACGTATTGCAACACGACACTTGACAAATCAATATTGCTTATGTCCATCTGCAGGACTCTATTGAAAATCGATGGAGATTCACAATACCCCCGGGGCAATCTTGTGATTTTTAACTTAGTCTGTCTGAAGGTAAATGACATCAGATCTTGAGAATCTTTATGCAACGTGATTGAGAAAAATGTATTTTTCATGTCAATCACAGTAAAATATCGTGCCTCAATAGGGATACTACTTAAATCGTCACTGGATTAGGAACAAGAGGAAACTCTATCATGGCGGATATCCTCTTAAAAATACCCTTGTCTGCCTCTCAAGACATGGGATACTATAGTGCTCGAGGTAAAATTGCTTCTGGCTTCAGTTTAATCTTAACTTCTCCAACCCCCTTTAACAGGCCTATGTCATAAGGGCCTGTGGTCCATAATGAAACTGCCACTTTTACCACGTCTTCATCAAAAAATGCAGTCTCACTATCATCATTCCATCTCTGTGGAACCTTGCGTTTTTCTGCCCTAACCCAATATGTAATGCTCATCTCGAACACTATTTCATCATCAGACGGGTCTTCTTTAACTATCTTTAAAGATATCCTCATCTGTGACGTCAGTTAATCTATACCCCTCTCCAATGGAAATTACTGTGCTCCATGATCTTCTTTTATCATCAAATCTTATGAGCATAGGCAAGACCCCTCTTACAACAGCTGCTTGTAGCTCTAAGGGAGAAATCTCTCCCCCCTCTCCCTCCATGAGAATCTCTGGTCTAAAGAGAAAATCATCAGGTACTCTCATAGTCTTACCCACTAAACCAGGCAACCAGGTTAACAAAATGCATACCCCATAATGAAATACATCTGGTTCTAACGGTACTCTTCGTATGGCTATTTGTCCTGTAAATGCCATTATGAATTCACTCATGGTTAAATAGTGTATTCCTAGTGTTGAACACACTATGCCTTCAGCAGTAAATGAAATCGTCATATTCAACTGCGTCATTAAACCTCAACCCAGTAAAAGGAACTCTACTTGTAGCTCCTTTCAACCCTTGAGCATTCATGGCATTACCTGACAATAATAATTTCCCCTCTCATATACATGAGCGAGTTGCATCCGTGTCTACCAAAAAAGAGAAGGATCTGCCTCCTATCGTGACATCAACCCTCAGTTCCTCTTGAGGGTTTGGGGTTACTGATAATACTGAACAAATCAAGTCACCCAGTGAGCTGCCCTATTGTGGGTACATACTTACTCCTGTGAAAGGATTTCCACCCTTGATAGTGACACCCCCTATCCTAGGAGTCAATAACTGTCCTGTGTTTGCGCTCTGTTGTATCTGCATGGGTGCGTGCTGTGACTTCCCTTGTGGCAGATTCAATTGTGCTTGCTGTGGTTGCAAAGCCTGTTGCCTTTTCGGAATTTGTGCTTGATACACTGCTTGATCTTGGGCAAACCCATCCCTATTATGTGAGCTATATGCAGGCGAATAAGCGGTCCCCCCTCTTGAGTACTGCCCATTCTGCACATTCCCTTGACTCCCACATCCCACATGTTCATGCTATATGCCCTGTCATTCCACATGTCCAACATACAGGTAGGAATCTTCTAATTTGCCCTCCCTGCATGCCTTGATTATCATTCTGCATAGGCTGACACCCACCTTGGTTACTCTGGAAGTTCCCTTGATTATTCTGAAAACCTCCTTTTCCTCTGAAGTTTCTCCTTCCTCGTGGTATGAATCCGTTCCCTCCTTGATCGAACTGCGTTGGTTATTCACCTGTGGCATACCTGTTGCTTGCTGCAATCCTGGCCCTTCTCCACTAGTTAACATTGCTCCTCCTATAGCATACTTCGATAGGTTTTTCTGTGCTAACTTAGCCTCCTCAAGCTTCCTACCATCTTCATTGTTTTGATCTTTCTCCTGCAACAATCGGCAATGATGCGCTACGGTCAGCTGAATTTCTGGCCATGGTTTTGCCTCCATACTCAACAGCTTCTTGAGCTGTCTCTCAGCCCTTGACATAGTATATGATAGAATACAGGTATAGCTTTTCCCCACGGCTCGCACGTTTCCAAGCTCCACTGCTCTTGGAAATTCTGAATGTAAATTAGCGGACCTCCCCTCCTGCATCTTTCATGCCATTATAGCTCCCACATCTGACGTATCCGGATACTGTACTCGGAGCACTTTCCAGACAGCCGCGCTATGGTTAGTAAACAGTGCTCCATCATGAGTTGTGTTCTGGGCAGTGACACCTGCGTATCCTGCTCCCAACCAAATGTCATCGGCTCTCTCCCCAAGTATAGCTGCTGGAAGACTTTTAATGTTCCCTATAGCCAGCGTGTTTCCTCCTGTCATTTTCTCTAATTCATAGATCTATTTTCTGGCACCCTGATGTTAAACTCAGGAGTGTACACCTTAAATTATCCTTATCCATTCGGGGCCACGGCATATAGTGTGATCTGACCCCTCCTTTTTCTAACCACCGGACCTGTAAAATCCCAAAATCGCATTCATCCCCCATCGTCTGTCTGTCCATAGCAGGGACAAGGGTTCTACACATTCTTCTTCCTGGTAATGTCCTTAACCTTCTCACATAAGGTGGCAAGTCCCCCCTCACACTATGGGATCGCCCTTTAGGTTGATCTGGCCGTGCCAGGGACTCTGGTGTCCTCGGTTTAGGTAGGTCCAGATCTGACCATCTCACTTCTCTATCTGTCGGAGAACATCCCTCAGGACCACATGCACTAGCGCCCTCCACCCCATAGAAAGTTTCTCTATCTTCTTCTGACATATCTTGTCCGCAACTGGTTTGACTTCCCTCTTTCTCATCTCTATTCAGAGTCAACTTGTCCAAAGGCAAGGCTCTATGCTCGAAACTGGACAAACCTCCCTCTTTGCCTTGCGACTGTGCTCCTTCAAATCGATCATTTTTTCCCTTATTTTTTTATTCACTTTTGTTCTTCATCTCATGATAAAACTTATCAATTTTCTCTCCAATGCTTCCTATGTCAAAATCGTCCTCTAGATCTAGTCTAGATGGCCCTGGCATTGGTTCATGTGTCGGGAAGAATTCCTCTACGTCCTCCCATGCTACTATTAGATTAGGTTGCATTAACTCTTTCTCTATGCCATCAATGTCGTGTGCAGCATGCCTTCCTTTGAGTTACAGTTACTTCCGCACTTATCCTTTCCTCTTCCTTTCTTTTCATCTCTCTTCCCTCATTTGCTCTACGCACTTCATCATCTCTGCAGTCTTTGCATTCTTTTATCTCTTAATGTCTGTTCTCCCTCTCTTTTCTTTTCTAGCCTATCTCGTTCTTCAATTGCTCTTTGCCTGTTATCATACTTCCTTTGCTCCTCTGCTCTTTCCTGCTTTTTCAACTGTTCATCTTGATACAGTTGTTCTCGTCTGTGTCTGCTATTTCTTTTAGCCTCATCCTTTTTCAATCGCTTCCCTCATTCTACGTCTTTTTTATCCTATTTGTCCTGATCTTCCCTTTGCCTTAGATCCTCAATGCTCTTTCCATCAAGTTTGAGCAATATCTGACCACCCATCCATTCGTTCTGTATGAGTGCTACCTGGTCAGCTTTATCTTTTTCTCATTTCTTCATTTATTTCTCTCTCTTTATCTAGAGACATAACTGGTTAATCACGTCTCCCCTTGTCCCGTGGGACTTTAGGAATCACATCTCTTTCTGGAGTCTTTTCGGGACTCTCGTCACTGCTACATGCAGGTGACGTATACGTTGAGTTGCTATAACCTGTCGCTGCCTTAAGCTCTCTTAAAGGATATAATCCTTCATCTTTCATACTATCTCCATTTACTTCAGGCACGGTAGGGGTTGCAGAAGGCTCTTCACCCCCTCTTTACACTAGTTAAGCATCCAGTCTTCAGGAGGCGGGTGTTCCCTCTCCTCCTGGTACATCTTCCTAAGCTCTAAGCTAGCTAACCTTTTCTCCAACTACTTTCCCGTATATGCTTCATGCAAATATGTCGTCATATGTTGCAAAACTGCTTTAGACAATGATCCCTCTTGTGGCCATGGCATGAACATTTTATCTGCCGTGCCCTTAACCCATTCTGCACTATACTGCTTAAGCTTGGGTGCGTGTTTTGGCAGCTGTTTGCACAGGTGCATGAGTGGAGTAACATCCAGAAAAATAATACAATATGAGCGTGCAGCAATCGTCACAGCTCCAAGCCTCTGTGTCACGTTTGCTTCAATCTACTTATTCACTGAACATTATCAGTCAACGATATAAATAAATAATTACATTTCAAATCTCAATGTTTCCACCACAGTCTATTTCTTTCTCGTTTTTCAACATTTCATTTCTTTGCCACACACACCATATCCAATATACAGACAAACTGACAGGCGGGCCGGTGCACATATATCTCCGTCAACGCTCCTTGTGACTGTTCCTGTGCCTAATAATGACTTAGATGGAGTATGAGCAGTCCCCTTTAACAATCCTTGATCGTTTGTAGCCTAGGTACGTCCACTTGGACTTTGGGACAAGCTCTTTCTAAACGTCCTTGACGCAGGATTCTGGGCTTATTATATAGATCGCTCTTCGTCTATATGCCTTAAACTGTGGCGCTCATCGTCTTACACTATGACGTTCCTCGTCTTAACCCAAAACATTAAAAACCCCAATAAACCAACCCTCTGTTACTCTATCCCCTTTATCACTCTTCCCCACTCAGTGCTCATTCAGTTTGCCACCTCACTCTGCCTACTCACCATTCGTGTTTTCAACTTCCGTTCCTCGGGATCGTCTCCTCCTCAACCAGCCGCTTCAACCTTCGGTTCGCTCATCTTCCTGTAAAAGTCTTCAGGGGATTCCGCTTGAAAACTAGGGACCCGTACCACCTGTACTTGCACTTTTTATTTTAAACTAATGGCCGCTATCTCCAAGGAGCTTCACGTTACTCCAGCTAAATGGCAGAGGACATCCAATATTTCCAGGACCCCAAAGCTTACTGGGTCGATTGATTTTTAACCATCATCTCTCTGCTATCACGTGAACTGGGGTGTCCGACCCAGCCCTTTAAGATGAGGTAGCAATACTTTGAGATGGAGAGAGATGCTGAATACACTCAAACACCAATAATCAAACTAACTCAGGAAGTTGGCAAAGTTTAACTGTTTTAATATCAATTATCTAAAACAGGGAGTTACAACAAACATCAACGAATGTGCTCGATCTTCACACTCAATGCATGCACATTCAATGCATGCATAGTAAAAACACGTCATCATTGACATCATGCTACGTGTCAAACTACATAAACCTACTTGGGAAGGTGATAGGCCTACAGGGAACATCTAGGTATACGTCCCATACTTGTTGGGAAGGTGATTGGGTCTCTAACATCAGGTGGGGCAACTAAGCCCTCCTCTAGTGCCGGTCACTACGAACATCATCAAATACACGACATCCCATTGGTTACACAATCTGTAGGGCTCTCTATTGCGTGGCCCTCTACAATTGGTTGGTACCCTTGTACCCCTCTGTCATATTCCACCTACACAAACAGCACGCAGGCTAATATGCAGGTGCTAGTGGGCTGGTCATAACCATAGCTTCCCACCAATTAGCCTGTCATCCATCATCACCATCACAGTCTGCCAGTCAATTAAGCTTTGAACTTAGCCTTGAATATTTTCTCTGAGCTCGAGAATATGAGAGAATATAGGCATACTCTGTCTTCTCGGTTTCGATACAGCTCGTCCCAGTGTCTATTTTCATCCAACCACGGACTGCAGACCATGTTTTCAAGTCTTTCTGCATATAAAATGCTATTAAATGATGAACCTCTGACGTCTCCAATGTTCTCACTCCTCATCCAAGACAGGAGTTCTGTTCTTTCACACATTCTGTAAACACTGCTTCGAACATTCAGGCCCAAGGTGGCCTTGACTTCTTGGAGTTGAGACAGCCAAGCCCTTTCTTGATTTACCTCCATGGTTAAGTTTTCTGATTTCTAACTGCAACACACTTAAAACCCTTTTACTGGACCCAGCTCTGCTAAAGTGCATTGCGGAATCATCCATAGTTTCCTATGCACATACGTTGGCGCATCACTGCAATCTATTCACTAAATAGCAGGCCTTTAAGAATACTTTGTCTACTTGCGTTGCTGCATCTGTACAATTGTAAAACGACTTGATATCTTCTTCATTATTTCTGAACATCGTCATCTCGAGTCTGAAATTTTGTTGATCTTTGGCACATCCTCCTTAGAGTGCCTATAGATTGTTTACGTCATCTTGTCTCTGCATCTCTTCTGGGTGCATCAGCTGTGTCTTCATGACATCACCAATCTTCTCTTTTGCTCAATTTTCATGCTTCTTCTGGGATTTCATTCAAATGTCCATCATATTGTCGTGAATACATATATGGCTTTCTCAATGGGAATGTTACTTCCATGATTCTCTTCGGTATTGGTACTCTCACTGGCATTGCACGTGTCTCACACTCTGGCTCTCAACATATAGGCAACATGGGACAAGAGCTTTGGGTGGGGGTACTTGGCTCCACCTCTACAAGAAAGCTGGAGGTATTTTGGTCCCATGCCCCAGAAGGCCTTGTGGACAATGCAAAGGGTCTTGAATTGTATACTTGCAGCCACTAGGAGCCAATGGAGAGATTTCTGTGCTGGAGAGATATGATCCCTAGGCTTGAGGCCAAGGACACGTCTCGCAGTCCTGTTCTGGATGAGTTGCAGAGACAGAGAGTAAAGGAGGGTAGATTTAAAAAGAGGCTGTTACAGTAGTCAACATGGGTTGTGCAATTATCAGAAAAAATCTTCAACTTTGTGAACACTTAATTCCTGGGCATGTTATATAGGATCTCAAAAAAGAATTTAAGAGTCTTTGTTGTATTTCGAAAAGAAAATTGTTTATCAAAGAAATCTCTAGAAACAGTCACTAATTAATTCTTAGTGAGGAGGCGGCTAACACATCTCATATCTGAGGGAATACTTTGTGAGCCATTGCATTTCGGAGTATTTACTCCTTCGTCAGGGCAAGTCTGTGGTGTTACAATACAGTACAGAGCATAACAGCAAAATAATGTGCAACATATCAATGTCATAGAATGAAAGATGGTCACATACCAAATGTGGGTGAATTCAAATGCAGTTGAGGTACCGAAAAGAGAGAAGGAAAAAAATGCAACATTTGTAGAAAACGGTCACACATATTCATCAGTAAATAGTGAGTACGGATGGAGTTTACCTGTAGAATGTACTAAGCCTAACGGTGCTGTGCTAATGATACGCATGTAATCATCAATGGGGTTCAGGAGGAACACTAGATCAAAGGCAGGACGAGACAATCGTGTCGTTCTGTGGATAAATATAGAGTCACAGTCACTGAAAAGTATCAAAGCCAAGTTTAGGATTCCTGGCCCTTTAAAGCAGGAGCCACGGATCATCGAGAGGCGTCAAAGATGGTGAACTTGTCGTCGACGGCGGCGATGAGAAGTTCAAGGGTGCCGAGACCCCGATGTCGATCCAGACGGTGCTCATCAGTGACGTCCTGCGAGGATGAGGTGTGCGGGGCACCTCGGCGATGGATTGTTCAGGACCGCAAAGAGTTTCAGAAGAACTGTGGCCCAACAAGGGCGTCGAGTCGTCGAAGTCTTTGTGGCCTTCAGGTGGCGGGATACCCACCGGCGGATTCTCCTCGTCACGTTGGTCGTCCTCGACTTTCTCCGGCGAGACAAAGCGGTCGACGTTGTGGACAAGGGAGTCCTTGGATTCAAATGTTCTTAGGCAAAGGAGCGGGCGGCTCCGGTTGTCGGCGGCACGGCGTCAAGTGGTTTCCACGGCTGGGCAACACAACTTCGACGGGGCTCCAGCGGTTACACAAACCTGCGAACCCTGGTCAACGGCAATAGACTGGGTGCTTTGCTTCGTTCTCCTCAGCGGTCCCGTCTCGGGTCAGCAGCCTTTCGAGGTTCTGACTTCCAGGGAGCTTTGGGGAAGGTTAGCAGTGCTTGATGGTCCCTCGGAGCACTGGAAGAGGGTGCCTTACCAGGCCCTCTCTCGGATCAGTCCTTGACGAGTTCGGCAGCTTTCAGATCAGGTCGAAGCAAATGCAACAGCAAGTCTTCTTCTTCCAGCTGGGTGTCGCGGATCAGCAGTTCCAGTTACTCTTCAAGTGTAGACACAGCTTCTGAACAATTTCCAGTGGTGAGGGGTCCCCAGATATACTATCTTGTCTCTCATCCACACTCCTGGGTCACTCTCAGCAGCCAATCATACAGAAGGGCATTCATGCAGTCAGTCAGCCAATCAGGCACACAGTGCATTCAGGCCATCCTCCTCCCGTTCAGACACTCACAACAAGGAATGTGGATTGGGACAAGTACCCAGCCATTCAAAACTACACACTGCATTCAGGCCAGCTTCGGGCAGGGCTGTCTCAGTTTTTGTCTCTCATCCCAGAAACCAGACAGCCACAACAAGAAGTGCATATTGGTCACACACTCCATTTACCCAGGTCCCACCCACAGGGCGTACCCACAACATACAGTCACTGGGAAGGCTCCAGTCAGTCTGGACTGGACTTCACAACAACACCATATATGGGACTTCCACCCAACAGCCAGTCAGGGGGAAGGGACAGAGTCAGGGCTTCCCAGGACTTTGGGAAAACAAGGTAACAGGTAATAGAAAGCAAGAGGCCACAGGGGCCATTTTGTTTTCCATCAGGAATCAACTGATTCCAATGGCAGGGCCGGGGTATCCCAAAATGGAGGCTACTCAGCGCACATGTCAAATTCAGCATGGAGCTGCCACCAGCCCATACCCTGCTCTGCGGGCCACCCACAGGGGCCCAAAAACATACACTAGGGGCACAGGGTTGCACCCCCCACCCATGGGTGCCGAAAGGGTATCCCATGGGTCTGTTCACCAAACCAAAAGAGAGAGAGCTGCACCGCCAGGAGTCCCACATGAACTCCGGCATGCAAAATATGACAGAACACACAATAAAAAGGCAGTAAAGGACAAGTATACGGAGGCCCTGTCCCTCCGATGCATTTCCAGCATCACAGTCACCCCCCCACCCCAGACTGAGGTGGAGGGTGCCTAATCTCCCACAGGATAGACACCCTCATCCGGACGGTCAACATACCTTCTGGAAAGGCCAGCTGCATTATCGTGACTCTTCCCTGGTCTGTGCTCTATGGTGAGGTCTAGCCCTTGCAGGCTAATGGACCACCTGAGCAGTTTCGGATGTTCACCCTTCATCTGTATAAGCCACTTCAGGGGCTTATGATCTGTTTGGACCTTGAAGGTAGACCCCATAAGGTAGGGCCTAAAACGCCTAAGGCTCCAAACTATACTGAAACACGCCTTCTCAACAGTAGCCCCCTAAGTTCTCTACCCTTGAGTTGTCTACTGATGAAGATGATAGGATGTTCCCTCCCTTTGTCATCTAACTGGGACAAGACAGCTCCAATTCCGGTGTCGCAGGCATCCGTCTGGATGATAAAGGGTCGGCTGTAGTCAGGCGCACACAACACAGGTGCCCTACACAGACTTTCTTTCAAGCCATCAAAGGCCCTCTGACAGTCTTCCGTCCAATTAACCTTCCTAGGTTGTTTGGGGGAAGTCAGAGCTGTCAGTGGTGCAGCTATGGTTCCATAGTCTGCCATGAAATTGTGATGATACCCAGTGAGGCCCAAATAGGCTCTCACCTGGGTTTGAGTAGTGGGAGTCTCCCAGTCCTGTACATCCTGTACCTTACTGGGGAGAGGTTGGATTTGACCCCCTCCTACCTCATGACCAAGATATGTGACTTTTCCCTGGGCTATCTGGCACTTGGTGGCCTTGATAGTGAGGTTAGCCCTTTTCAAGGCCTGCAACACCTTATCCAGATGTGTCAAATGCTCTTCCCAAGTGGAACTGTAGACGGCAATGTCGTCTAAATAAGCCACACAAAATGCTTCCAGCCCACTGATAGCTTGATTGACCAATCTCTGGAAGGTGGCAGGGGCATTCTTCAACCCAAAAGGTAGAGTCCCTCTGGTGTTGAGAACGCCGTCGTTTCCTTGGCATGGTCCATCAGAGCTATTTGCCAATAGCCTGAGGTGAGGTCAAAGGTGCTCACAAATTTGGTAGCACCTATGGTGTCCACAAGCTCATCAGCCCTGGGCAATGGGTGCGCGTCGGTTTTGGGGACGGCATTGACTCCTCGGTAGTTCACAAAGAACCTCCAATCCTTGGTACCTGCCTGGGAACTTGCCTTGGGGACAAGGATCACGGGACTGGACCAGGGACTGGTTGAGGGTTCAATAACACCCAGATCCAACATCTTGGCGACCTCAGCCTGGATGTGGTTCTTAACAGTGTCTGACATATGGTAGCTCCTGCTCTTGACAGGCACGCTGTCACCAGTGTCAATCTCGTGCTTACACCACGGTGTAAGTTCTGGCGTCAGCGAAAACAGAGAGGCATACTGCTGGAGCAAAGTCTTGCAGGCCCTCTGCTGCTCTGTTGTCAAATCTGGAGAGAGATGCACTCCCTCCACTGAGCCATCCTGAGGGTTGCTATACAGCAAATCAGGAAGGGGCTCACTCTCATCCTCTTCTTGCTCTGAAGCCAGCAAGAGACATGAGACTTTGGCTCGCCTGTGGAAAGGCTTGAGCCTATTAACATGGAATACCTGCGGGCTACCCCTGGGATTCCCATGTCAACCAGATAATGGACTTCGCCCATCTTGGAGATTATCCTGAAGGGTCCAGTCCACTTATCTGCCAATGCCCGGGGCTTGGTAGGCTCCATCACGAGGATCTCCTGTCCCGGATTCCAATCCACTTGCCCTGCTTTAAGGTCATGCCAGTATTTGTTCAATTCCTGGCTGACCTTGGGATTCGCTGTTGCCTGACCCATCATCTGTGTCATCCTCCGTCTGTGGCCTAACACATAGTCCCCCACTTGTTTGGTGGGACCTGGAGGGGTGGCTTCCAAACCTTCTCTGATCAAGGCAAGGGGCCGACTCACGGGATGTCCAAAGAGTAACTTAAAGAGTCTGAAACCAACACCCTCTTGAGGTACCTCTCTGTAGGCAAACAGCAGGCATGGCAGGAGGAGATCCCATTTCCTCCTTAGGGGCTCTTCCAAAGCACCTATCATGCCCTTGAGAGTTTTATTAAATCTCTCAACCAGACCATTGGTCTGGGGATGGTAAGAGGTGGAGAACTTATAGGTTACTCTGCACTCTTTCCACATGGTCTTCATGTAACTAGACATGAAGTTGGATCCTCTGTCAGAGACAACCTCCTTGGAGAATCCAACATGGGTGAAAATGCCCAGGAGAGCCCTGGCAACCACCTTGGCAGTTACAGTCCGAAGGGGTATAGCCTCAGGGTACCTGGTGGCATGATCTACCAAAACCCAGATGAACCGATGTCCACCTGAAGTGGGAGGGTCCAGGGGACCGTCAATGTTGATGCCCACCCTCTCAAATGGTGTGCCAACCACTGGCAATGGCTGCAGTGGGGTATTGACACTGCCTCCAGTCTTGCCGGACAACTGACAAGTTGGGCAGGTCCTGCAGTGGGACTCTACTTCTACTCCCATCTGGGGCCAGTAGAAATGGGCAGAGAACCTCTGCTTAGTCTTCCTGGTACCAAGATGACCAGCTAAGGGCACCTCATGCGCCAACTGCAGTAGGAAGGGCCTGTAAACCTGGGGTACCACCAACCTCTTGAGGGCACCAGGTTCAGGCTTAGTGGGCTCACTAACAAGGAGCTCACCCTCCCAATAAATCTGGAATGTCCTAGGCACTTCTCCTTATGCCTGGGACAGGGCCTGTTTCCTCAGGCCCTCGAGAGAGTGGCACTCTCTCTGTCCTTTATAGAAGTCTGCCCGGGAGGGTCCCCCTTCAGCTAACAAGCATTGAAGATCGGGATGATCCTCCGGGTTGAGAACCTCTCCCACAGTAGAGTCTTTTGGCTCTTCTCCAACAGGAGTTGAGACGGGGTTTACCACTGGACCCAGCCCGTCCGGAGCATGGATCCCAATGAGTGCTGTAGGAACAGCAGGAAGAGAAGGAGCTCCCTCCACAGAGGTGGCCTTCTTGTTCTTCCTTCGTCTTGCCTTAGGCCACGCCTTTGGCTCGATACCTGACTCACAGCCAGACCCGGGGTCACCTGTGACCTAGTGACCGCAGCAGCAGTCATGGGAAGACCATCCGAGATCAATCTCAACTCGACTAGATCATTACCTAACAGAATGTTAGCAGGGAAATTGTCCTGAACCAGGACAGGAAGCTTTGCTGTCTTGTCTCCAATTACGAGTGTGACTAAGGCTACAGGCGATAATTTGGGAGGCCCACCAGCTAACCTGGTGGTTCTCAGAGGAGCACCAATATAGTCCTCTGGCTTGAACAGGGTCCTGTCCACCACTGTCACGCTTGCCCCAGTGTCTCTCAAACCAGTAGAAGGCTGGACATTCAGGAGGACTCTTCTCAAAATTCTACAGGTGTTCTGTGGGATAGTCGCCAGTACTTCCCGTACTGGTCACAGGCCCCAAGGGACACTAAGGAAATCTCTACAGGAGCATCAAAGGTGATGCCTGTAGAGGAGGGGAGGACAGTGGCCTCCACCTCAGACATGGGGTAAGGGTAGGTCAGGCTGACAGCCTGTACTCCAAATGCCTTACCTTTACACTTGGAGTCACCCCTCTTGTGATCCAGAGCCCCACAATCTCAACAAGTGCCGGGAGTGCGGGGTACGGTACTGGAACCACTGGGAGCCTGCTTTGCAGCAGGTGGACCACTACTCTTATTCCCACCCACAGATGACTTATCCCCACTAGATTTTTGGGTCTTAGGATAGGAGGGTTTAGGTTTACCCAACAGTGACTGCTTTTGGGACTCCTTGCTTTCTGATAGGCCCCCTTTTCTTTGTCCTTGTCCTTCTCACTGGAGTCCTTAGGGGATACCCGGTGGGAGGCCCACTTGTCAGCCAGCCTAGCCATCTTAAAGGGATCCAAAATGTTGTGGTCAGCAACATTCTGACGCAGCTCCGGTGAACAGGCTTCAGAAAAATGCTCAAAAAACAACAGGTGGGACAATTCAACAAAAGTTTTCACCTTGTAGCTATCAATCCACCCCATCATGTTCATGTGCGCAGCACTCAGCCAGTCAACCCAAGAGACATTCTCTCTTTTCTTAAAATCCCTGAACCTTTTAAGGTATTGGGTAGGTGTCTTGCCAAACTTGGCAATTAAAGCCGACTTCATACACTCATACTGACCCCTGTCTTCCACACTCAGCTTCAGAATACAGTCATACCCAGTCTGAGGCACTCTGCTTAGCAAACACTTAGCCCAATCCCTTTTGTCAACATCATGAATTGCACAAGCCATTTCAAACGCTTCAATCCATTGGAGGATATCAGAACCCTCCACAAACACACCAACCAAATCTTTCATAATTTTGGTGGCTGGGGACCTGCCACTCTCAACTGGTTTAGCTGAAGTCTCCACTCTAGCTTTCTCTAGCTGGTTCCTTTGGTGCTCAGTGTCCCTATCTTTGAATATCACTTGCTGTGCCAACTCCTCTTTCTTCAACTCAGCTTCGGTTGCCAACTTTTTGTATTGAAAGGCTAACTGTTCCCGTTGTAGCTCCAATTTTAAAAGTTCAATCTTCAGGGCTTCCCCCTGAAGAGCAGTGCTGGGGTTCGGAACAGAGGCAGTAGGAATGGTGGCATTCCCAGAAACAGATTCAGTAGAACCCCCAGGGGCAGAGTCCTCATTGGTTGCATTCCCCCCTCATCAAGAGTTTCACCATCGGTCTGGTAGTCCGGGTAGCTATCAGCTCAGCCCTACACTTATCCAAAAAGTCTAACTCCCTGGCTTCACAAGCACTCTGGAGAGCCTCTAAGCTCATCCTAGTCAATTTACCATTTGCAATAGACTCCATTGCTTGTAATGCAGTTATTTTGTACACAACCAAACCTTAATTTAATAAAGTGCAGATATTTTGTAAGTGGCACGGTTATACACTGATTCTTAAAACCATAAGTGTCCCACCACTGCCACCAGTGTAAAGACTGGAGGGGGTGTCTGTATTTCCGCTCTCTATATGGTAGAGGAGAGGCACAGATGACCCCAGCCAAGATTCTCTATTATTGGTAACGTAGTCGAGCAATCAAGGACTAGCTTCTCAGGAGGTGATGCAGGCTGGTTCTTAAGTACAGTGTAGTCCCCAAACCCCCACAAAGGAATGTCCACACACTGTATTACTGAAAACACAGTCTTTATATAATTAATATTCAAAGGTATGTACACGATCACAATAACGCACTTTGTACTCGGAAATCAACAATGATAAATATATACAATTCTAAAGTGGTACCACCAATGTTATCGAATCTCATTAAAGTGCATCAACTGTACGGTTAAAATGTCACACAGATCAATAACGCGGAAACCAGCAATAGAGATAGGAAGGAAAGCAAGATGGTTGACACGGTAGGCAGACTACTGACCCCTACCACTATGTACAGTTCTGTGTGGAGACCCCCCACCTGGGCAACCTGTAAAATAAAGATATATAGCACAAGCCCAGTCCATATATTGTTCAATAGCCTTGTTTCCTCCTATTAAGGTTTTACCCCCAATGTACCTGATGGAGTAGAGTACTTCGAAGACGCGTCGAAGGATCCTTCTTGAGTGACTCCCTATAAAGCAGGAGCCATGGATCGTCGAGAGGCGTCGAAGATGGTGAACTTGTCGTCGACGGCGGCGATGAGAAGTTCAAGGGTGCCGAGACCCCAATGTCTATCCAGGCGGTGCTCGTCAGCGATGTCCTGCGAGGATGAGGTGTGCGGGGCACCTCGGCGATGGATTGTTCAGGACCGCAAAGAGTTTCAGAAGAACTGTCGCCCAATAAGGGCTTCGAGTCGTCGAAGTCTTTGTGGCCTTCAGGTGGCGGGAAACCCACCCGCGGATTTTCCTCAGCGCGTTGGCCGTCCTCGACTTTCTCCGGCGGGACAAATCGGTCGATGTTGCGGACAAGGGAGTCCTTGGATTCAAATGTTCTTAGGCAAAGGAGCGAGCGGCTCCAGTCATCGGCGGCACGGCATCAAGTGGTCCCCACGGCTGGGCAACACAACTTCGATGGGCCTCCAGCGGTTACACAAACCTGCGAACCCTGGTCGACGGCAATAGACTTCGACAGCGGCGAAGTCCAGGTGCTTTGCTTCGTTCTCCTCAGTGGTCCCGTCTCAGGTTGGCAGCCTTTCGGGGGTCTGACTTCCGGGGAGCTTCGGCGAAGGTTAGCGGTGCTTGATGGTATCTCGGAGCACGGGAAGAGGGCTCCTTACCAGTTCCTCTCTCGGATCAGTCCTTGACGAGTTTGGCAGCTTTCAGATCAGGTCGAAGCAAATGCAACAGCAAGTTTCTTCTTCCAGCTGGGCGTTGCGGATCAACAGTTCCAGATACTCTTCAAGGGTAGACACAACTTCTGAACAATTTCCAGTGGTGAGAGGTCCTCAGATATACTATCTTGTCTCTCATCCACACTGCTGGATCACTCTCAGCAGCCAATCATACAGAAGGGCATTCATGCAGTCAGTCAGCCAATCAGGCACACAGTGCATTCAGGCCATCCTCCTCCCTCTCAGACACTCACAACAAGGAATGCGGATTGGGACAAGTACCCAGCCATTCAACACTACACACTGCATTCAGGCCAGTCTCGGGCAGGGCTGTCTCGGTCTTTGTCTCTCATCCCAGAAACCATACAGCCACAACAAGAAGTCCATATTGGTCACACACTCCATTCACCCAGTTCCCACCCGCAGGGCGTACCCACAACATACAGTCACTGGGAAGGCTCCAGTCAGTCTGGACTGGACTTCACAACAACACCATATATGGGACTTCCACCCAACAGCCAGTCAGGGGGAAGGGACAGAGTCAGGGCTTCCTAGGACTTTGGGAAAACAAGGTAACAGGTAATAGAAAGCAAGAGGCCACAGGGGCCATCTTGTTTTCCATCAGGAATCAACTAATTCCAATGGCAGGGCCGGGGTATCCCAAAATGGAGGAAATACTCAGCACACCTGTCAAATTCAGCATGGAGCTTCCAACAGCCCATACCCTGCTCTGCGGGCCACCCACAGGTGCCCAAAAACATACACTAGGGGCACAGGGTTACACCCCCCACCCATGGGTGCCGTAAGGGTATCCCATGGGTCTGTTCACCAAACCAAAAGAGAGAGAGCTGCACCGCCAGGAGTCCCACATGAACTCCGGCGCGGAAAATATGACAGAACACACGATAAAAAGGCAGTAAAGGATAAGGATACGGAGGCCCTGTCCCTCCGATGCATTTCCAGCATCACAGGGAGGTCTGATGAGATCAGAACATAAAGAGCGTGCCCTGCAGAGTGAGTCAGGCCAGAGGGAAGAACAGAGAGAGAGAGAGAGAGTCGCAAAAGTCATGAAAGAGTGCCATTGTGGGACAGGAGGCATCCAGATGGATGTTGAAGTCTCCAAGGAGGAGTTGAGTGGTTAGGGCCAGAAGGGAGGAAGAGAGGTCGCCCACTCAGAGAGGAAGGAGGTGATCTGACCAGGTGGCCAGTAGATAGTGGCAACTGTGAGAGAGGGGCCAGGAGAGAGAGAAAGCCTACAGACAAAGGAGGATTAGGCCTGCATAGGAATGATAGAGGCAGGGATCCACTCCGGAAAGATCAAGGCTACACCCCCACCGGGACGTTTGGGTCTGGGCGCAGAGAGGATTATGTAGCCATCAGGAAGGAGAGTGTAAAAGCTTGTGACAGAGCTGGCCATGAACTATGTCTCCGTGCGACCAAGGACATCAAGGTCCAGTTCTTCTAGGAGACTGCAGAGGAGTGTTTGACAGGTGAGCGAGAATTAAGAGTGGCAAGGTGGAGAAGGTTGCCATCCTTGAAAGACTTCTGGGGAGGGGTATAAATTAGAGGTATTACCTGCGGTGGCGAAGAAGGAGCCTAAGGGCGGGTGAAGGAGGTAAGAGGAGAGGGAAAGGTAGCTGAGAACGAGGAAGAGGGCGCCAGAGAGGTGGCAGAGGTTGGAGGTAAGGAAGCCGAAGAAGGGAGAGAGGGCACAGCAGGAGAGGAAAGGAAATTGAGGAGTCGAGCGAAACATCTGTCAAAGAGGAGGAGGTTGGCCTGATGGCTTTGAACCAAGACGGTGCCATTAAGGTAAACATGACCTTAGAGTAGTGGAAGGAAGCCAGGAGGGCCTCCCAACGGGTGTCACCCTTAATAGGAGAAAAGGAGAGCAGAGAGAGCACAGATACCATATGACGAGTCCATAGGTCTGGCGAAGGAACGATGAAGAGGATGTCGGTGAGCGTCTGTCTGGAGGAAGCGCTGGAATTGGTGTCAGCGATAGGGAGACCAGGGTTGGAGATCAGGATGTCCTTTTTAAACGTCTTCCTACCACACTTAGTGAGAATGTTAGGATAGTCAATGGTGAAACAGTTGGAGAGGTTAGGAGAAACTGAGAGAGCCATGGATGATGAGGAGGAGGGGGGAGAGGAGAGTGTGGGTGTGTGGGGAAAGAGAGAGGAGCAGAAAGGCGTGTGGAGACACTGGGAGAGAACACGAGAGTGGTGCAAGCAGAAGAGACAGAACAAGACAGCAACAGCAGGACAGAAAGAGACACAATGCAGTCACTTCGCCCAGCTAAATTCGTAATTGCGCAGAGCAGGATGAAACAAAATTGTAGCCACTGGGCACAGCTAAATTCAAGATTAAACAGAGCAGGATGAAACAAAATTGTAGCCACTGGGCACAGCTAAATTCAAGATTAAACAGAGCAGGGTGAAACAAAAATGCAGCCACTGGGCACAGCTAAGTTCAAGATTAAACTGGACAGGATGAAATTCATTGGAGCCACAGGGCACAGCTACATTCAGAATTAAACAGGACAGGATGAAATGCAATGGAGCCATGACACAGCTAAATTCAAAATTAAACAGAGCAGATTGAAATGCAATGTACCACAGGGAGAGCAAAGTGGGACAGTTACGGTGTGGAGGAAGAGGGTTGACGAAGTTAGTTGAGAGAACTAACCTTCAGAGACGAGTTAGATGCTTCATTTATTTCGGGTGTCCAGAAAGTATGGAGTTGTCCTCAGCGTCCATGCGCAATTGGGAGGGCGCAGCGGGACCCCAGACCGAGCCAGGCAACGGACAGGGTAACAGACAGGGCCTTCCATGCGGGTCCTAGATATATCGTGCCGTCTCCCACCTCACGGTCGCTGGGATTGGTTCTAATTAAGTTGGTTGTACGTCACCCTTTGACTTACAAAGATCTATGTTGCTTCCCGAAGCTAGGTCAGTGCTCAATAGATACCCTTATTATAATAATAATACTACCTTACCTCTACTAAATAGTACTACCCTCTGCTGTACTCTGCACTACTCTTCCCTCCTACTGCTCTCCACTAATGCCCCTTCTTACTACTCTCTGTTACTCTCCCCTCCTACTACTCTCTACTACTCTCCCCTCCTACTACTCTCTACGGTATTACCCAAATTGACCTTTTACAATTGACCTTTTGTCCTAATTGACCTTATTATAGTGGTCCTTACTGACCTTCTGCACAATTGATCTTTATATTATTTTTGTTATTTTATATATGTATTGGGTTCCTTTTGGATTCTAAATGATATAAGGGGATTGGGTGGAGGGTTGCCAGGGGGTTTTGGATTGTGTGGAGGGTTGCGGGGGGGTTTCCCCCTGCATATATGTCCTAATTGACCTTTTAAATTAGGTAAATTCTCCCGAAGGTCAGTTCTCCCGAGGTCAATTGTGAAAAGGTCAATTAGTATACAACCCTCTCTACTATTCTCCATTCCTTCTACTGTCATAACTTTTCCCTCCTACTACTCTCTCTCACGTTTCCCTCCTACCACTCTCTACTATTCTTTCATCCTGCTACTCTCTAATGCTCTTCCTCCTACTACTCTCCACTACCCTGCCCTCAACACTCCATCCATCCTCTCGCATGCACCCTCCTTTCACTCTCCCAGTAACCTTGCTCAATCTCACTTACTCCCTACTCTCCTAAATCTCATTCACTCACCTGACACCAAAGTACCACTTTCTTTCACCAACCACAATACCTCACCTTCAACACTCTCTACTAATTGTTTGCACGTTCTGCTTCACCGTCCTTCCATCGCCTTATCTCTTTGTCCGCCTCCTCCTTATCCCTTGGCCTCACCTAAATAACTCACACAGGTGAAGCCTGCGTCAGTAAAGGGCCTGAGATTCAGACTGTTGGCTGTGCTGCGCGAGTCATTCTTCAGCTACCTTTGTGTTACCTCTGTGTGTTTCAGATCTGCAGTCTCTGGAGAGACTCCTGCTTGAGCCACTTCAATTGATACAGCACAGACGTTATCGCGCTGTCTTCAATCATCAACTTTCAATCAGAGGAGTGCAGGCTCTGTTGCCTTAAACCCTGCAGCCACGCCCAACCAGGAAGAAAGGGCTATTTAATTGACATAATCTCGCCCTTGTGGCGTGAAGCCCATGTCAGTAAAGAGCGCGAGATTCAGACTGTTGGCTGTACTGCGCGAGTCATTCTTCAGCTACCTTTGTGTTGCCTCTGTGAGTTTCAGATCTGCAGTCTCTGGAGAAACTCCTGCTTGAGCCACTTCAATTGATACAGCAGAGATGTTATCACGCTGTTTTCATTTATCAACTTTCAATCAGAGGAGTGCAGGCACTGTTGCCTTAAACGCTGCAGCCACGCCCAAGCAGGAAGAAAGGGTTATTTAATTGACATACTCTCGCCCTTGTGGTGTGAAGCCCGCGCCAGTAAAGGGCGCAAGATTCAGACTGTTGGCTGTTTGCTGCGTGCTGTGGCATATCAATAATTCCCGCCTGAGGATCTTATATTTACTTAGTCCTGGTCCAAGTTTGTCTAGAACGCTGAGTGCTTCCCTTGAGGAGCTGCTGCTACTGCTACATTACATGGTGTGTTCCGAGCCTTGTTTCTACGTCTGTACAGTCAGTCGCAGCCCGCGGCGAGCGGGTTATGGCGGACTCTCCGAAACCCGGTCCCCAGACTCGAAATAAAACTCTCCAGCAACGCCGTATATTAAATCTCTGGACAGCAGCTAAGAAGTCGGACTCAACTCATGGAAAGGTAAGCAAACAGACCCTGGCTTTGCCCATGTTAAAATCTGATATGCCAGTGGTTGCGGCTGTGGCGGTGCTAGACTGTTTAGACTGAATGTCACATGCAAAGTCGGCTTCCCTGTATGGGATGCTCTCAAACTCCCCTGGCAGTAAAATCGGGAGCCAAAATGGTACTTTGATCCCAGGCGACCTCGCCTCAATAGTTCAGCCAAAAATAGCCTTTTTGTCCTTAACAAATTTGGAACCGGTTTCAACCCAATGCCTGAAGTGTGGAAATTGATTATCAGCCCCGTCACTTCGGAGCTCTATTATTCACCTTTCGACATTACTGATGCAGACCTGATGACGGTCCCGAATGTTGAATCTTTACTCAATGTAGTGGATCAAAACATATCAAGTTTCAACGGCTTACAGCCAGTACTGTGCAAAGGTTTCCCTCAATGCATGCCGCCTGTGAACTCTTGTATAGCAATGGCTCTACCGCAAATGTTGACACATGGAGCTGATGACAGCTTGAAGACGTCAGCTAGAAACCCTGTGGACACAATTGAGAGGCCTCAGAAGTTGGTAAGTCTTGCCCCTAGAAGTCACGAATCGATTGATTTAAATAAAATACAACAAGATAGTGCCACGCCCGGCATAAAAAAACCAAAAGGATTACGCCCTGTCCGGTGAGACTATTTCAAGCAAACTTGTAGGCTCAAAATCGAAAAGTTTGTTGCTGCCAACTGATGATGTTATTGCAATTGAGCAGGCATCGACACAACAAATCAATGATGTTCCGTCTGAAAGTGCCCCAGGAAGAGTCTATACACCCTATTCAAAGATGGGTTCAGACATTGTCAAACAACCTACGCAAGTGGAGGGTAGCATGCAAAGTGGGGAAAGCGTTTACCCGCACCAGAAGTCACTCTCCATGGTTTCATCATGGAAGCCCTTGGACCATCCATTGCCCATGCTTCACCGTCTCTGCATGCAGCGCTACACTCTGGCAGCGCCAGCTCTAAGAAAGTGTATGGGTCGACAATAAAACCACATCGGTCTCCATTGCTCTACCAACATCCTGAATATGCAAAAACCACTACAAGCACCCCGATAGCGATGGCTCAAAAAAAGTAGTGTGAAAGACCTGTCCTCACTCAAAGAAATGGCCAACTAGCAGAAGCCCTTATGTCAAATGGAGATGCTTCAAATAGTTCGGACTTGGAAGCAGAAAATATCCTGCATGTGCCCGAAAAGGTTAGATTATCATCTGCAACGGCCATACAAATTCACAACAATGTCCTGGCGGCGTCATCAATTGCCTTGATACCATTAGTGAAACTTTATGAATCGTTAAATGAGACGATTTGTGATCAAGGAGCAATGCTGACAAATTTGAACACAAAAATGGAGCAAATTGACAAGTTCAATCTTTTCCTAAAGGAAAAACTACAAGCTGAGGCCGACCTCACAGTGCAATGGCAGCAAAGGCTCTGTGACTTGGCCGCTCGCCACTATTGCCAAAATGCGAACCTATCAGAAGGTTTACTTGAAGCTGTCAAATGGATGCACAAAAATATCAATCTTGTGCCTGGTGTAAGCGCAGGAATGTGTGCTAGAAATGTTGACACAGAAGGACCAAAACTGGCTCAAGCAGCTCTTATATCAGTTTCAATTTTAAACATCCAAAACCAAGAGACTTTACATCATGTAGGTTCGATTGATTTTCATCCAAACACAGAAGTTAGCGATCTAGTCGATGGGGAGGTGTCCTCTCAAAGCAAGTCTTTGCAGAAAACCAAAAGTGGAGATGGAAAACCTATACATGCAAAAAACGGATGCACTGACACCAAAGTGCACATTCAAGAGCCAACGAGTATTTCTGAGACACATTTTTCGTCGTGTGGAATTTTTACTGGTGCAGCAAAGTCAGTCTTTTCTGCATTGAACATAAAAACTTCAACTTCGGCAAAAGAAACCGCAGGTAAAGTCTGCGCACGAAAAACAGCAAAGAATGGAGAAATGTCAGGAAATACTAAGGTCAAGAAATCTATCTTCACCTCCTAGACTTAGCCTATTCAAACGAGACTTTAGAGACAATGCAAAATGTCCAGAAGTGGCCACAAAAAAAGCTCCTTCGTCTCATACTGGCAAAGCTAAGCCAAACCTGCACAAAAACAAAGAAGAAGAATTTCTGATGCGGAGACATCTGGTACAATGTCCGCATCCACTTCAATAAATGTATGTGTTCTATCCACCTACTCGATTCATGATGATCAAGAAAGTACTCTCAATGCATCTACTGCTCCTAATTCTCAAGAACTTCCTATGAGGAGGGAAAATGGTCAGATAGTCAATGAAGTTACGCAGGACACCCCGAAGCTAATGGTTGAGCGAGCCCAAAGAAATATTGCTGGAGCAGTAAAAGCCGACCCAATTTCTGTTGGTGACCAACATCTCAATCCGAAATTCACGTTGAATCAAAAAAATCAACACGTACATTTCGAATCTAGGGTTCATGAGACCAAAACTAGTAAAAGCGTGCCTCGATGTCGCAAAATACGCTTGCAAAACATCCAAAGCGATGACAACGATGTCAATCTAAATCGAACAAATGTAATGAAACTGTTCAAGTGCATTCCCTTGCTTCGTACAATTGAATTGGATGACATAAAGATTGTTGAATATGCCACCGAGATGTCTTCAGATCAAGTGCTTCTACATATTGAATCTGCCGGAGTACGGAGTACTTTATTAAGAGCTAGTGATGATCTGCTGTTTTTTGGTTTCGAGATCTTGGTTGAACTGATTGTGAAAGTTTGCCGATACCAGAAAAGGCAGCAGAGCCAAAACAAAACCAATTGCTGCAGGTCGATTCAGCAGTTTTACGGAAAACTATGAGTAACACGCAGAAGCCAAGGCAAGAATGGAATCTTCATAGTTTAGTATCAGACAAAAAAGTAAGTTCAAACAGGTTTCGCGTTCAACACTAGCCAAGACAGGAGGTCCATAAATGCCAACACACATTTCTATCTTGGAACACATGCGGATTCAAACACTTATTTAATGATTTTGAGGTTTCTCTGGAAAAATTTTTGTAATCTGTTTACAGGAAACTATTTTCGATGTGTGACGGTTTTACATCTCTGTTAAATCTGGCTGAAAAAAATGCTAACCGCCCACTTTCAGGTTTACTAACAATGGTAAGAATTACTCAAAGATGGTCGGCTCCAGTCTCGGTGAATCCAAATCCGTTTGTGCAAGGCACGATTGTTCATGCCATGGAAGAAAGCATTTATTCTCGGAAATATCTTTTGATCATGAATGGATACTGGAATCCGGCAAAAATCAGCACTAAAGTTTTCGTAAATACTATCTAATTGACGAAACAATGCTGACCTACAAGAATTTGTCAGTCATCTGCTGTGGAGACCTAAATTGTCCTGGTTCCAGTATGATCAAAACCTGAAGTCTTACAAGTGCTTGCCTGCGGATGCTATAGACGTTAGAGGGCAGATATGGCAAAATGCCATGAGTACACGTGACCTCTCAATGCTAAATGGAGCCGCAAAAGGGGATGTCCCCGCACAACCGACGTGGCACCGTGAAAAGTCTCATAGTATTCTCAATTATATATGGGTTTCCAGAAACTTTGAGTCAAAAGTCATAGACCTGCAAATTCAAGCAATGAAATAAAGTGATCATAATCTGTTGAAAGTTTGTTGCCTGATGGACTCAATGCCTTTTGCTGCCTCATATAAGAAGTCTGTGGAAGTCAACTCTGGGGGAAACCGTCTGTCATGATCACTGCTTCCAAGGAGCCAGGACCAGCCCAACGTCCTTGGAAGCAGGCCCCTAACCCTGATCCTAGGCACCAGCCGGTCCCCACAGGGACCTTTTGGACCTTGTCCTGGCGCCGGTGGCACCTGGCTCATCTGAAGCATCGGTCCCGGCACTGGAAGCGCCGGGCTCATCATCGGTGTGAAGGTGCTTGGGTGGACTTACCTGCGGCAGACCATGCTGCTTACTTGCCAGACTCTTAGAAGTCCTCGGTGAACTGGGACTACTTTCTTACCTGGGTGGGGCAGCTCCACTCCCTGGATACAGCACTGGAACTCTTCTGGAAGCAGGAACTCTTTTCTTACTTAGGCGGGGCCGTGGAAGGAGACGCCTCATCACTCCAAGGCTATTTAAACCACTCCCGATTGATGAAACGTGCTTCACGTTATTCTGCATCTGCAGCAGAACGCTCACCGAGTCTGTTCCAGCATTTCTTCTTGGGATCCTGAACCTGCAAGAATTATACTTACCATTCCTGTACCTGAGCAACATCAGCACCTGCAAAAGACCAGAAACAACAGGTTAGCAGAACGAACTTTCACACGCAGTGCTTGCTTACCTGATCCATCGGCAGCGGCCGTGTCTAACGCTGCACCTCCGCCGGCAAAGATAAACAGTATTATTATACTTACTGGCACGCTGTGCACTCCAGATTCTTCACGCTGCATCTGCACCTGCAAAGATAAACAGTATTATTATACTTACTGGCACGCTGTGCACTCCAGATTCTTCACGCTGCATCTGCACCTGCAAAGATAAACAGCATTATTCTACTTACTGGCACGCGGTGCATTCCGGATTCTTCACGCCGCATCTTCACCTGCAAAGACAACAGCAGTGTCACACTTACCGGCACGTGGCGAATTCCGGATTTCTTCATTCTGCATCGTCTCCTGCAAAGACAAAGAAAGAGACAGTAAGAGCGCTGCCATACTTACGCAACTCCAGGCGCTTCAGTGCCACGCATAAAAGACTATAAAGACTAAAGGTGTCCAGAAACTTACCGGTCGTGCAGTCAACAACGGTACCCATCCTCTGAAGTCAAGAGGCCCACTTCTCACCAGTGAAGGAACTGGCAACGGCACCCTGCACTAGACGCAGATGGAGAGCCCAGCATTCACCTATCTAAGGTGAGCACGTTGACCTGGGAGGGGGGTTCAACGGTCAAGCTGGGAGGAGAGAGATAGGGACATTCAGCAACCCAGACCTTTAATCCCCATATTATTTCACCTGCAGAAACCTCACCCTTCGAGTTCGACACACAGTGCGGAGAGGGCCGACCCTAGAAGCCAACCGAATCCTGCACATCACGTTTCGTGTTACAGACACCTTCCTGCCAAGACCCGGCCTCCGTGGGAATCAGGTGAGCGTTACAGAACGCGAAGCCCACCACTAAACTCCTACCCAGGTGCAATGGAAACTTCAGATACTGATCAACTAGCCCAGTTGCTTGGGGAATTAAGAGCAGAAGTACATGCAGCTCGCCAGGAAACGAGCTCTCTAAGAAGAGAACTGATAATTTCTAAGGAGCGAACAGAGGACCTTGCTAGGCAGTTGTTACAAACGCAGGCAGGACAGACACCTTTGCCCGTTCCAGGAGGAAGTTACCCTTCTGCCTCAGCTTCAAATCCAGTGCAAATCAATCTGCCCGGTAATGTGCCCTTGGCTCCGCCCGAACGCTTTGCTGGTGATCCAAAGAAATTCGCAGTGTTCATCAACCAGTGCCGCCTGCACTTCTTATGTCGACCAGCTGCATTCCCAACTGACCAGGCCAAGGTGGCTTTCGTGCTTTCTTATCTCAGTGGCAGCGCTGCAGATTGGTCGATCCCTTTAGTCACCCAGGATGATCCGGTTTTACACGATTTTCAAGCCTTCCAGGCCAGCATGGAGAAACTGTTCGCAAGACATGCACAAGGGCAGGCCTTGGACAATGAACTTCTCACATTACGACAGGGTAACCAAGACCTCTTGACTTATATAGCCTCTTTCAATAGACTCATAGTGGAAACACAATGGCCCGAGGACAAGAGAATAACGCTTTTCTACAGAGGTCTGCGTGGAGAGCTCAAGGATGTGCTAGCGCAGGTTGTGAATCCTCCACAAGAATGTTCAGACTATATTGACTTAGTTGTCCAACTAGACCATAGACTACAGAACAGGAAGGCAGATCGCTCCAGATTTGATACTCGAGTGTTTTCCAAACCACAGACCTCGAATAAGGGAGCTGACACTGCGGAACCCATGCAAATAGGGGGCATGAGAGGACCTTTAACCCAGAAAGAGCGGGAAAGAAGAAGGCAGCTGCAATTATGCCTCTATTGCGGTAATTCAGGACACTTTCTTCGGGACTGTCCCGTGAAACCAGCTAAGAAGACTGTAGGAGCCGCGGATACCTGTACCACAAATTCTGAGCAGGGAAACGACCTCGCCCGACAAGAGTAGAGGTCCTCTTGCCGAGCGTTAAGATCTGTCCCGGGACCTCGCATTTCGTGATACCCATGGTCCTCATTAGTCCTGAGCGTCCGGACTGTTTGCACGCAATTGAAGCTTACATTGACAGCGGAGCAATCGGTAACTATGTGGACCGTGAAATGGTGTCAAGGATGAATCTACCCCTTGTCCCTAAGGCAGTAAAAGACGTCATCACTACTGTGGATGGCACGGAGATAGCCTCCGGACCAGTAACGCATGCCACCCAAGAAGTGACGCTGTTGAGTCATAATGGACACCGGGAGAGAATAGTGTTCGATGTAATCAAGGCCCCTCAGTTCCAGATCATTCTGGGAATCCCTTGGTTGGAGAAGCACAATCCTCAGATTGATTGGCGAGCAAAGACGGTTCAGTTTCCAGAGTGTTCTACCACGTGTTATCCTCGACCTGATGTTTCACTGGCAGCGATCTCTTCTGAGGAGATTCTCAAATTACCTCCCGAATACCAGGAGTTCCAAGACCTCTTCCAGAAGGATCAAGCTAACACCCTACCCCCTCATAGGTCTTACGACTGTCAAATAGATCTGATACCTGGAACAACTCCTCCTTGCAGCAGGATCTATGCCCTCACCGAGCCAGAGAACCTTCACCTCAGACAGTACCTGGACCAATACCTAGCTAACGGGTTTATCCGTCCTTCCAAATCTCCAGCTTCATCGGCTTTGTTCTTCGTTCCGAAAAAGGAAGGAGACCTTAGAACTTGCATAGATTACCGCGCCCTGAATCAGATCACTGTTAAAAACAGATACCCGTTACCTTTGATCCCTGAACTCCTGGACCAAGTCAAAGACGCCCGTATATACACAAAGCTGGATCTCAGAGGAGCCTACCACTTGGTAAGGATCAAAGAGGGCGATGAATGGAAAACGGCCTTCCGCACCAAGTACAGGCTATTCGAATATCAAGTGATGCCCTTTGGACTGTGTAATGCTCCTGCTGCTTTCCAATATTTTATGAACGATGTCCTTAGGGAACTCATTGACGTGTGTGTAGTTGTCTACATTGACGACATCCCCGTCTATTCATCATCGGAAGAAGAACATCAGAGACATGTTAAAAAGGTTCTCGAGAGATTGCGTCAACATAGTCTTTTTGCTAAACTTGAGAAATGCGTCTTCAACGCAACAGAAGTCGAGTTCCTGGGATTCATATTGTCACCTAACGGAGTCCATATGGATTCAAAGAAGGTTGATGCAATTATCAAGTGGCCATCGCCAAACTCTGTAAAAGGAGTTCAAAGCATGTTAGGATTCGCTAACTTTTACCGCAGATTCATTCCTGAATTTTCCCGGATAGTCCAGCCCATCACCGCTCTGTTGAAAAAGAACAAACGTTTTGAGTGGTCTTCTGAAGCGGAACAAGCTTTTCAAGACTTAAAAGCTAAATTCATTTCTGCACCTGTTTTAAAACATCCTCGCCCAGAACTTCCTTACATCATGGAAACGGATGCTTCTAGTCTTGCTATGGGAGCAGTGTTATCACAAAGAGATTCGGTCACAAACCAACTACATCCGGTTGCCTTTTGGTCCCGCAAGTTTTCGCCTCCTGAGATCAACTAGTCAATTACGGACAAGGAACTTTTGGCCATCAGATCGGCCTTTAAAGCCTGGCGGCATTATCTTCTAGGAGCCAGACACATAGTCACCGTAATGACTGACCACCGCAATCTACAATACCTAAAGACAGCCAAAGCTCAGTCTTCCAGACAACTTCGCTGGGCCCTGTTCCTGGCAGAATTTGACTTTATAATTACTTATCGACCAGGTAGTAAGAACGGAAAGGCGGATGCCCTCTCCCGGATGGGAGTAGATGAACAGTTGATCAATCCAGATCCAATACCCATAATCCCAGAACAAAGGATTTTGGGTTTGGTCAGCACTCAATCTTTTGAAGACATCAAGAACACAGTGAAATCGCTCCTAACTCCGACCGATTTGCAGGACTGGCAATTAAAGGGAAAAGAGTTCTCAGTAGATCAAGACCTACCATATTTCCGAGGACGATTGCACTTGCCCTGTGAGAGACTACAAAAACAAGTAATCTCCGGTTATCATGATTCTCTAATGGAGGGGCACCCTGGCATTACCAAAACCATGGAAAAGATTAAAAGAAATTTCTGGTGGCCATCGTGGAAAAGGGATATTAGAGATTTTGTAATCTCCTGTGGTGTGTGTGCCCAGAATAAAAGTCAAAAGCAAAAACCAGCCGGCCTATTACAGCCACTTGACATCCCTCCCTGTCCATGGCATACCCTGTCCATGGATTTTATCACAGACTTACCTCCATGCTTGGGATATACTACCATCTTAGTAGTCGTGGATCTATTCTCGAAAATGGCGCACTTCATACCCTTGAAGGGTCTGCCTTCAGCCTCAGTATTGGCCCGGGAATTCTTGGCGAACATCGTTCGCTTACACGGTTTTCCTTCGGTTTTAGTCTCCGATAGGGGAAGTCAATTCATCTCCCACTTCTGGCGCAGTTGCTGTCGTCTAGCCCAAGTTGATGTAAGACTTTCAACCAGTCACCATCCCCAAACGGACGGACAAACCGAAAGGACAAACCAGACACTAGAACAATATCTACGCTGCATGCTCCAACAAACAGAAAACCCCTGGAAGGACATTCTTTGGATCGCGGAATACGCGTACAACAATTCGACTCATGCTGGAACCGGGAAGACTCCTTTTTTCCTATTATATGGACACCATCCTAGAACCTCCAACCTTGATCCTCCCCAAGAAATTGAAGCACCTGCTGTGGATCACTTGCATTCAGAGATTACCTGTGCTTTTAAGGAAGCCACTGCCCATCTGCAAAGAGCTAAAGCTCAATTCAAAAGGGCAGCCGATCGGCACCGTAAAGAGGCCCCTCACTACGCTGTAGGAGATCAAGTCTGGTTATCCACGAAGCACCTGCCTTTAAAAGGACCCCGCACTTTCATTCCGAGATACCTTGGGCCCTACCTCATATCTGCCATAATCAATCCGGTGGCTGCCAAATTGGAATTACCTACGCATATGAAAATACATCCAGTATTCCATGTCTCCTTATTAAAACCAGTACAACCAGAAACCCGATTGACTGAATTCCCAGAACCCGTTTTGGTAGACGGAGAACTCGAATTTGAAGTGAAGAACATCCTAGACTCCAAGATTTCCAGGTCTAAATTATACTATCTGGTTGATTGGAAAGGATACGGTCCCCAGGAAAGGTCGTGGGAACCCTCCGAACACGTCCACGCACCTCGTCTGGTCAAGAGATTCCATCTGAATCACCCCGACAAGCCAAAGCCCCCGGAGAAGACACACTTAGGAGGGGCCTTGAGGGGGGATACTGTCATGATCACTGCTTCCAAGGAGCCAGGACCAGCCCAACATCCTTGGAAGCAGGCCCCTAACCCTGATCCTAGGCACCAGCCGGTCCCCACAGGGACATTTTGGACCTTGTCCTGGCGCCGGTGGCACCAGGCTCATCTGAAGCATCGGTCCCGGCACTGGAAGCGCCGGGCTCATCATCGGTGTGAAGGTGCTTGGGTGGACTTACCTGCGGCAGACCATGCTGCTTACTTGCCAGACTCTTAGAAGTCCTCGGTGAACTGGGACTACTTTCTTACCTGGGTGGGGCAGCTCCACTCTCTGGATACAGCACTGGAACTCTTCTGGAAGCAGGAACTCTTTTCTTACTTAGGCGGGGCCGTGGAAGGAGACGCCTCATCACTCCAAGGCTATTTAAACCACTCCCGATTGATGAAACGTGCTTCGCGTTATTCTGCATCTGCAGCAGAACGCTCACCGAGTCTGTTCCAGCATTTCTTCTTGGGATCCTGAACCTGCAAGAATTATACTTACCATTCCTGTACCTGAGCAACATCAGCACCTGCAAAAGACCAGAAACAACAGGTTAGCAGAACGAACTTTCACACGCAGTGCTTGCTTACCTGATCCATCGGCAGCGGCCGTGTCTAACGCTGCACCTCCGCCGGCAAAGATAAACAGTATTATTATACTTACTGGCACGCTGTGCACTCCAGATTCTTCACGCTGCATCTGCACCTGCAAAGATAAACAGTATTATTATACTTACTGGCACGCTGTGCACTCCAGATTCTTCACGCTGCATCTGCACCTGCAAAGATAAACAGCATTATTCTACTTACTGGCACGCGGTGCATTCCGGATTCTTCACGCCGCATCTTCACCTGCAAAGACAACAGCAGTGTCACACTTACCGGCACGTGGCGAATTCCGGATTTCTTCATTCTGCATCGTCTCCTGCAAAGACAAAGAAAGAGACAGTAAGAGCGCTGCCATACTTACGCAACTCCAGGCGCTTCAGTGCCACGCATAAAAGACTATAAAGACTAAAGGTGTCCAGAAACTTACCGGTCGTGCAGTCAACAACGGTACCCATCCTCTGAAGTCAAGAGGCCCACTTCTCACCAGTGAAGGAACTGGCAACGGCACCCTGCACTAGACGCAGATGGAGAGCCCAGCATTCACCTATCTAAGGTGAGCACGTTGACCTGGGAGGGGGGTTCAACGGTCAAGCTGGGAGGAGAGAGATAGGGACATTCAGCAACCCAGACCTTTAATCCCCATATTATTTCACCTGCAGAAACCTCACCCTTCGAGTTCGACACACAGTGCGGAGAGGGTCGACCCCAGAAGCCAACCGAATCCTGCACATCACGTTTCGTGTTACAGACACCTTCCTGCCAAGACCCGCGCCTCCGTGGGAATCAGGTGAGCGTTACAGAACGCGAAGCCCATCACTAAACTCCTACCCAGGCGCAATGGAAACTTCAGATACTGATCAACTAGCCCAGTTGCTTGGGGAATTAAGAGCAGAAGTACATGCAGCTCGCCAGGAAACGAGCTCTCTAAGAAGAGAACTGATAATTTCTAAGGAGCGAACAGAGGACCTTGCTAGGCAGTTGTTACAAACGCAGGCAGGACAGACACCTTTGCCCGTTCCAGGAGGAAGTTACCCTTCTGCCTCAGCTTCAAATCCAGTGCAAATCAATCTGCCCGGTAATGTGCCCTTGGCTCCGCCCGAACGCTTTGCTGGTGATCCAAAGAAATTCGCAGTGTTCATCACCCAGTGCCGCCTGCACTTCTTATGTCGACCAGCTGCATTCCCAACTGACCAGGCCAAGGTGGCTTTCGTGCTTTCTTATCTCAGTGGCAGCGCTGCAGATTGGTCGATCCCTTTAGTCACCCAGGATGATCCGGTTTTACACGATTTTCAAGCCTTCCAGGCCAGCATGGAGAAACTGTTCGCAAGACATGCACAAGGGCAGGCCTTGGACAATGAACTTCTCTCATTACGACAGGGTAACCAAGACCTCTTGACTTATATAGCCTCTTTCAATAGACTCATAGTGGAAACACAATGGCCCGAGGACAAGAGAATAACGCTTTTCTACAGAGGTCTGCGTGGAGAGCTCAAGGATGTGCTAGCGCAGGTTGTGAATCCTCCACAAGAATGTTCAGACTATATTGACTTAGTTGTCCAACTAGACCATAGACTACAGAACAGGAAGGCAGATCGCTCCAGATTTGATACTCGAGTGTTTTCCAAACCACAGACCTCAAATAAGGGAGCTGACACTGCGGAACCCATGCAAATAGGGGGCATGAGAGGACCTTTAACCCAGAAAGAGCGGGAAAGAAGAAGGCAGCTGCAATTATGCCTCTATTGCGGTAATTCAGGACACTTTCTTCGGGACTGTCCCGTGAAACCAGCTAAGAAGACTGTAGGAGCCGCGGATACCTGTACCACAAATTCTGAGCAGGGAAACGACCTCGCCCGACAAGAGTAGAGGTCCTCTTGCCGAGCGTTAAGATCTGTTCCGTGACCTCGCATTTCGTGATACCCATGGTCCTCATTAGTCCTGAACGTCCGGATCGTTTGCACGCAATTGAAGCTTACATTGACAGCGGAGCAATCGGTAACTATGTGGACCGTGAAATGGTGTCAAGGATGAATCTACCCCTTGTCCCTAAGGCAGTAAAAGACGTCATCACTACTGTGGATGGCACGGAGATAGCCTCCGGACCAGTAACGCATGCCACCCAAGAAGTGACGCTGTTGAGTCATAATGGACACCGGGAGAGAATAGTGTTCGATGTAATCAAGGCCCCTCAGTTCCAGATCATTCTGGGAATCCCTTGGTTGGAGAAGCACAATCCTCAGATTGATTGGCGAGCAAAGACGGTTCAGTTTCCAGAGTGTTCTACCACGTGTTATCCTCGACCTGATGTTTCACTGGCAGCGATCTCTTCTGAGGAGATTCTCAAATTACCTCCCGAATACCAGGAGTTCCAAGACGTCTTCCAGAAGGATCAAGCTAACACCCTACCCCCTCATAGGTCTTACGACTGTCAAATAGATCTGATACCTGGAACAACTCCTCCTTGCAGCAGGACCTATGCCCTCACCGAGCCAGAGAACCTTCACCTCAGACAGTACCTGGACCAATACCTAGCTAACGGGTTTATCCGTCCTTCCAAATCTCCAGCTTCATCGGCTTTGTTCTTCGTTCCGAAAAAGGAAGGAGACCTTAGAACTTGCATAGATTACCGCGCCCTGAATCAGATCACTGTTAAAAACAGATACCCGTTACCTTTGATCCCTGAACTCCTGGACCAAGTCAAAGACGCCCGTATATACACAAAGCTGGATCTCAGAGGAGCCTACCACTTGGTAAGGATCAAAGAGGGCGATGAATGGAAAACGGCCTTCCGCACCAAGTACGGGCTATTCGAATATCAAGTGATGCCCTTTGGACTGTGTAATGCTCCTGCTGCTTTCCAATATTTTATGAACGATGTCCTTAGGGAACTCATTGACGTGTGTGTAGTTGTCTACATTGACGACATCCTCGTCTATTCATCATCGGAAGAAGAACATCAGAGACATGTTAAAAAGGTTCTCGAGAGATTGCGTCAACATAGTCTTTTTGCTAAACTTGAGAAATGCGTCTTCAACGCAACAGAAGTCGAGTTCCTGGGATTCATATTGTCACCTAACGGAGTCCATATGGATTCAAAGAAGATTGATGCAATTATCAAGTGGCCATCGCCAACCTCTGTAAAAGGAGTTCAAAGCATGTTAGGATTTGCTAACTTTTACCGCAGATTCATTCCTGAATTTTCCCGGATAGTCCAGCCCATCACCGCTCTGTTGAAAAAGAACAAACGTTTTGAGTGGTCTTCTGAAGCGGAACAAGCTTTTCAAGACTTAAAAGCTAAATTCATTTCTGCACCTGTTTTAAAACATCCTCGCCCAGAACTTCCTTACATCATGGAAACGGATGCTTCTAGTCTTGCTATGGGAGCAGTGTTATCACAAAGAGATTCGGTCACAAACCAACTACATCCGGTTGCCTTTTGGTCCCGCAAGTTTTCGCCTCCTGAGATCAACTATTCAATTACGGACAAGGAACTTTTGGCCATCAGATCGGCCTTTAAAGCCTGGCGGCATTATCTTCTAGGAGCCAGACACACAGTCACCGTAATGACTGACCACCGCAATCTACAATACCTAAAGACAGCCAAAGCTCAGTCTTCCAGACAACTTCGCTGGGCCCTGTTCCTGGCAGAATTTGACTTTATAATTACTTATCGACCAGGTAGTAAGAACGGAAAGGCGGATGCCCTCTCCCGGATGGGAGTAGATGAACAGTTGATCAATCCAGATCCAATACCATAATCCCAGAACAAAGGATTTTGGGTTTGGTCAGCACTCAATCTTTTGAAGACATCAAGAACACGGTGAAATCGCTCCTAACTCCGACCGATTTGCAGGACTGGCAATTAAAGGGAAAAGAGTTCTCAGTAGATCAAGACCTACCATATTTCCGAGGACGATTGCATTTGCCCTGTGAGAGACTACAAAAACAAGTAATCTCCGGTTATCATGATTCTCTAATGGAGGGGCACCCTGGCATTACCAAAACCATGGAAAAGATTAAAAGAAATTTCTGGTGGCCATCGTGGAAAAGGGATATTAGAGACTTTGTAATCTCCTGTGGTGTGTGTGCCCAGAATAAAAGTCAAAAGCAAAAACCAGCCGGCCTATTACAGCCACTTGACATCCCTCCCTGTCCATGGCATACCCTGTCCATGGATTTTATCACGGACTTACCTCCATGCTTGGGATATACTACCATCTTAGTAGTCGTGGATCTATTCTCGAAAATGGCGCACTTCATACCCTTGAAGGGTCTGCCTTCAGCCTCAGTATTGGGCCGGGAATTCTTGGCGAACATCGTTCGCTTACACGGTTTTCCTTCGGTTTTAGTCTCCGATAGGGGAAGTCAATTCATCTCCCACTTCTGGTGCAGTTGCTGTCGTCTAGCCCAAGTTGATGTAAGACTTTCAACCAGTCACCATCCCCAAACGGACGGACAAACCGAAAGGACAAACCAGACACTAGAACAATATCTACGCTGCATGCTCCAACAAACAGAAAACCCCTGGAAGGACATTCTTTGGATCGCGGAATACGCGTACAACAATTCGACTCATTCTGGAACCGGGAAGACTCCTTTTTTGCTATTATATGGACACCATCCTAGAACCTCCAACCTTGATCCTCCCCAAGAAATTGAAGCACCTGCTGTGGATCACTTGCATTCAGAGATTACCTGTGCTTTTAAGGAAGCCACTGCCCATCTGCAAAGAGCTAAAGCTCAATTCAAAAGGGCAGCCGATCGGCACCGTAAAGAGGCCCCTCACTACGCTGTAGGAGATCAAGTCTGGTTATCCACGAAGCACCTGCCTTTAAAAGGACCCCGCACTTTCATTCCGAGATACCTTGGGCCCTACCTCATATCTGCCATAATCAATCCGGTGGCTGCCAAATTGGAATTACCTACGCATATGAAAATACATCCAGTATTCCATGTCTCCTTATTAAAACCAGTACAACCAGAAACCCGATTGACTGAACTCCCAGAACCCGTTTTGGTAGACGGAGAACTCGAATTTGAAGTGAAGAACATCCTAGACTCCAAGATTTCCAGGTCTAAATTATACTATCTGGTTGATTGGAAAGGATACGGTCCCCAGGAAAGGTCGTGGGAACCCTCCGAACACGTCCACGCACCTCGTCTGGTCAAGAGATTCCATCTGAATCACCCCGACAAGCCAAAGCCCCCAGAGAAGACACACTTAGGAGGGGCCTTGAGGGGGGATACTGTCATGATCACTGCTTCCAAGGAGCCAGGACCAGCCCAACGTCCTTGGAAGCAGGCCCCTAACCCTGATCCTAGGCACCAGCCGGTCCCCACAGGGACCTTTTGGACCTTGTCCTGGCGCCGGTGGCACCAGGCTCATCTGAAGCATCGGTCCCGGCACTGGAAGCGCCGGGCTCATCATCGGTGTGAAGGTGCTTGGGTGGACTTACCTGCGGCAGACCATGCTGCTTACTTGCCAGACTCTTAGAAGTCCTCGGTGAACTGGGACTACTTTCTTACCTGGGTGGGGCAGCTCCACTCCCTGGATACAGCACTGGAACTCTTCTGGAAGCAGGAACTCTTTTCTTACTTAGGCGGGGCCGTGGAAGGAGACGCCTCATCACTCCAAGGCTATTTAAACCACTCCCGATTGATGAAACGTGCTTCGCGTTATTCTGCATCTGCAGCAGAACGCTCACCGAGTCTGTTCCAGCATTTCTTCTTGGGATCCTGAACCTGCAAGAATTATACTTACCATTCCTGTACCTGAGCAACATCAGCACCTGCAAAAGACCAGAAACAACAGGTTAGCAGAACGAACTTTCACACGCAGTGCTTGCTTACCTGATCCATCGGCAGCGGCCGTGTCTAACGCTGCACCTCCGCCGGCAAAGATAAACAGTATTATTATACTTACTGGCACGCTGTGCACTCCAGATTCTTCACGCTGCATCTGCACCTGCAAAGATAAACAGTATTATTATACTTACTGGCACGCTGTGCACTCCAGATTCTTCACGCTGCATCTGCACCTGAAAAGATAAACAGCATTATTCTACTTACTGGCACGCGGTGCATTCTGTATTCTTCACGCCGCATCTTCACCTGCAAAGACAACAGCAGTGTCACACTTACCGGCACGTGGCGAATTCCGGATTTCTTCATTCTGCATCGTCTCCTGCAAAGACAAAGAAAGAGACAGTAAGAGCGCTGCCATACTTACGCAACTCCAGGCGCTTCAGTGCCACGCATAAAAGACTATAAAGACTAAAGGTGTCCAGAAACTTACCGGTCGTGCAGTCAACGACGGTACCCATCCTCTGAAGTCAAGAGGCCCACTTCTCACCAGTGAAGGAACTGGCAACGGCACCCTGCACTAGACGCAGATGGAGAGCCCAGCATTCACCTATCTAAGGTGAGCACGTTGACCTGGGAGGGGGGTTCAACGGTCAAGCTGGGAGGAGAGAGATAGGGACATTCAGCAACCCAGACCTTTAATCCCCATATTATTTCACCTGCAGAAACCTCACCCTTCGAGTTCGACACACAGTGCGGAGAGGGTCGACCCCAGAAGCCAACCGAATCCTGCACATCACGTTTCGTGTTACAGACACCTTCCTGCCAAGACCCGCGCCTCCGTGGGAATCAGGTGAGCGTTACACCGTCTTAGAATAAACGGAAAACAGATCCAAAGCCTTAGTAGTAGGGATATGAATATTCCTGCCATGTATGGAATCAATTATACTTCACTGTTGACCGATTACATCTTTGATGTAAAGCAGACTATGCTTTATGGGCGGTCTCACAAACATCTATATAGCAAGGTTATGCATGAAGCAAAAAAGGCCATGCCAAAAGATCTGAGAGCCATAAAAAAATATTTGCCCAGAAAAGATGTGCATGATGCAGTCAGGATCCGAAGAGCTCTTCATCGAAATTGGACTAAATCACACGCCATCATTGTTGATAAACTAATAATGAACTTAATAGTGACAAAAAACTCACGAGAAATTTGGCGGATCTTGAACATGGACCATACCAAATGTACACCTATACCCACAAATACAATCTCAGTTGATGCATGGGCAACGCATTTTTCTATGGTCTTTAAGAAACCTTCCATTGAGCCAGTGTTAAAGATCGGCCTAGTGGAGACTAGCGGAGACTCATTGGGCCGTTGAAATGTCGCAAGAGGACATTATATGAGCCATTAAGGCACTAAAAAATTCACGTGCCACAGGGCCCAATCTGATCTCAAATGTGACGCTCAAAAATCATGCGAACTGGGCCCCCTTCATTGGAAAGCTGTTTTCAAACATTGCAACGTCTAAACAACTGCCGGAATCATGGACCACTGCAGTTGTGGTTCCCATCCACAAGAAGGCCAATTGGGATGATCCTAGCAGCTATCGCCCAATTGCCCTTTTCGACACCATTGGCAAGATCTTTGGGTCAGATTTGCAATAAAAATGTGCAAAATGGGCCGAGGTGTCTCTGATCACGGACATACGCCAAACCGGCTTCACGAAAGGTGTTGGGATTGATGTCAATTTGTTAATTCTTACCATTTTGAAATTGGAAACTGTAAAAACAAATGGCAAAATTCATTTTGCATTTATTGACATGAAGCAGGCATTTAACAGAGTAAATTGAGTACTCCTTTGGGCGGAACTGTCAAAGTGGCGACGCCCGGCAAATATTCTTGACCCCATAATGGCACTTCATGACCAAACTTCGATTCGGGTGAGACTCAACAACTGTGGTGATCTATCAGACATCATTCTGATGTTTAAGGGCGTCAAACAAGGGTGCCCTCTCGCTGCTGAACTTTTCAAATTGTTCCTGGTGGACCTGCCTAAAAAATCTGGAAAAAGTCCACTATGTTTCGCCGACGATAAATCGGATACCGCTCAAATGTATCATCTATGCAGATGATTTGGTGCTGATGGACAGAACACAAATAGGACTTCGGCGTTTGCTTACGAGCCTGAATGAATCCATGGTCATTAATGAGCTTATGATAAATACATCAAAAACAAAAATTGTGTCAATTGGTAACCTAAATAACAAAAAGGACAAATCATTTAGGTGGTTTGTGGCTGGAGAATGCCTTGCTTCCGTCAACACCATAAGATATCTAGGAATCCAATTTAATAATTCAATCCGTGAACATCATTGGGTTATAGAATTAAAATCGAAGATGATGAAGCTTGCCCTTCAAGGAGCAAAGATCAACCAAAACCATGGGAAGTTTTCTATAGAACCTGTTCTCAGATTCTACCTGCAAAAAGTTGTGCTGGTAATTGTCTTTGGTGCAGAAGCAGGGTGGAATATTAGTGAGCAAATATGGCATATGTTGGAAGTGCATTTTTGGCGTTATTTGTTAAAAATGCCACAATCCGTATCCATGACGTTACTGAGACATGAATTGTCAATAAACTCGCTGCATAGTAGAGTTGTGTGGAATTCTATTGCGTCAATGCGAAAGATATCTCTTGAATCACTGACGCCGGCGTACCAAATATTTAGTAATGAGTTTGACCCAAATAGTCGAAATCTATTAAACTCATGGTACTATTGTCATTTTTGTCTGCGGCAGATATCAACAACCAAGAAATATTAAATCGGCCGCAATGTGCCAAGAAGAAATTTGAGTCTTGGGCCTGGATCATAAACCAAGAAAAACGAAAAAAGATGCAATCAGTAAACTTTGTAGGCAGCAAACAGAAAAAACCAAATGTGCAGTCCCGTTACCTACTCCATTGCCCATCTCGTCATCACCGAGAACAATTTCTCAGGTTTTGGACAAATACATTGAGAACAAAAGAAATTCTTTTGCAAAGAAAGGACAAAGCAATAAATGATAATCTCTGCCGATTTTGTGGATTAACCATCGAAACTTTAAAACATCTGTTAATTGAGTGCAAACAGACAGTAAAGCAACGCATGCTACATCTTGGAAATTTTGCACCTATAGATGATGACATGAACGTGTGGTGGACCAGGAGTATTTCTGGGAACAACATAAAACTTGTCTGTGGGATTGTAAATTATATGGACATGCTCCTGAATGCCGATGCCTAGCGAAATTGCTTGGCACTAGGGTGCTGTAAACAGGGGAGTTGCTATGTCTGGAAAAGACCCGGGGCTAAGCTGATGTCAGACCTGTCGGGACTGGGGGCTAGCTAGCCTTTTGGCTGTAGCTCCTGAGATTCTATCCGGGGCTACAACCAAAAGATCAAGGGCTATAGCCCACTTAGCCGCCCCCCCCCTAGCAACGCCCCTGGCTGTAAACCTGCGCACTTTGGACTGTTTGATCGATTGTGATATGGATGGATGCAGTGAAATGTGAACCAACAACACTAAGGAAATTGAGAGTGAATGTTTGCAATTTTTCCTTGCTTTTTTTGTTTAAGGATGTGAAAGGAATTTGAAACAAAAGTTTCTATAAAAGCACCCCTTAAGACCAAGACCTTTTTTGAATATCGTTCTGCCATTGTTTGGCAGTAGCAGCACAGTGTAGTGAATGCCAATATCAGAGTTCGTTATGCGCTGTTTGGAGCATCCTGATTGCCTGTTTGCTCTCCACTGCTCGCCACTGGGCTGTATATTCCGTCCTCAGCTGCTTGGATTTCTGGGCTTGGGAGTTCTGCAACAAAAGAGTGAAAACAATGGTCACCATGTTTTACGGCAGGTATGGGGTGATAAGAGGCGGTACTTTTGCAATATGGCACATGAGGGGACAGAGACTGTGGCCCTTCCAACTTCCAAACCCTGCTACTGGGGAAGACTGTCTCTGGCAAACACCCTGGTAGGCCTTCGACCCCTGATTGAGAGGGGTCCCCATTGCCTCTGTCACAGCTACTCAAAGTGGGCCAGTTCTTTTGAACAAAGTGGGACAATTCGATGAAATACCTCACTGTGTAGCTGGTAGGCTTGGTCAATATTACTGACCAGATTATTCAAAATACACAAATTGCATCACAGAGGATCCAAATACTTCAAAATTGCCATTTGCGATAATGTGCGGCTTTTCATTGGTGTCTGAGGCAATATTATCCCAAAGGCTGACCATGCTGAAAAATGATGGTGTGGGGGGTTGCCCAGAGCAATGCCTGTGGTTATGATTGATCCAAAACCTTCCAGCCATCACCCTTCAGTTCTGCTTTTTTGTCATCCAGGGTAAAGACCCTTTTAATCAGTGTTGCATTTCACAAACCTTGTCAGTTGATCATCGTCAGTTACGTAGCAGCGAAATGTGTGTCCCTAGAGTACATAACCAAATACGCGATGTTAGCAGATGTAATTTACTGTTTTTCACAGTGACGCCTATGGCCTCATAATAAGTTGTGTGGTAATAGTAAAACAGGCGGCATTTAAAATACCGTCTGTTTTACTGCTCTACACAATCATAGGTTTTGCAACCCATATGTGTTAAAAATGCTAGGTTTTCATTGGAGATGGTACTTCCAGTAGAACTCTAAAATGGGGAATTACTTAAATTTGATACGGCAGAGAAATACAGTTGGCCCCATTACAAATTGCCCGGCAAACTGCCCCTACCATTTCCGCTGCCTGAAATCCCGGAATTAGCAGCATATTACAGGCAGCCGGAAAGGGTGGTAAATCCACATTCAATGGAGTCCCAAAAGACTCCATGGAGGGGATTGCAGGAATTACCGGCACTGGTAATACCGGTGCCGGTAATACCGGCATTTATTTGCTGGTAGGGGTAAGAGCTCTTGGCTGGAGGTAAATCAGTGCCCCCAAACGTGTGTTTTGCCGGTCTGGTAAAATTGCTGGTGCCGGAATTACCAACAATTATACCAGCAATTATACCGGACAGACAAAACTGTAATGAGGTCTGTATGCAGTAACATTAATTCAATTGTGTTTGTTATTTCCGTAGAGAATATCACCACACTTGTAACGAGGACCAAAGTGAGAGATGGGAAGTATTGCAATGCTGATGCTTATCGCACTAATGAGGCTTACTGGAGTAGCTGGGAAGATGAAACAAAGACATATAAATAGAATGATGTTAGGGGGGACCGTGTATTATTCATACACTCCTATGGTTCCAGGTGGAGGTTTCCGCAGCAGTGCGGGGGAGGATGATTAAGAGGCGTTGATGTTGGAATGCCTCTTTCTGCGACCGTAAGCTGTTTTCTTGTTTGGAAAAAAAGAACATATCTTTAAAAAAACACATTGAAATCTTTTTAAAGTTCTCTCCTGGAACCCATTTATCATGTGCTGGCATCACACGTGCGTAAGCGCACCCAGCTGCCCACGGGACAAAGGGGCTTCCCAGAGCTTGTTCTGATAGGCCAGAAGAGGATTACGCCATCTTATAGATAGCTATCTTTAGAAACCTTCTCCCTACCACAGAGCACATGTACCGCCTTTGCCATGCTCTGTTCTGCTACCCTCATGGGTTATCTTATGTGTAGTACCAAGCAGGCAGCCTGAATAACAGAATTACCAAAGGCGCCTCTAGCATTCAGGAACTATTCCTTGTCTTGAGAGAGCTAGAAACGCCTATGCTCTAACCAGCACTAGCAACTAAAGATAAAGCCTGGTGTGCCAGTGCTCAAAACCCGCTGAAAGGCAAAATCCAACCTACTCCAAAATAAAATCAACTCTCTCTCACAACAGCTCTGGCACCCCCACCCACGCAGATAGAACCAAGTATGGATGCCCCTTGCTTCAAATTCCAACCTCTCTCGATCACCGACCTCAAAACCATCATCAAGGTTCTAAAACCTTCCTGTTGCAAAGGAGACACCTGGGCTGCCTCCACCGTCAAGGAGCCGCTACTCCCATTTATTGTAGCCTTCAGTAACTCTAAAAGACCGAATTCCTGATCATTGGCTCCCCAGCATCCATCGCCAAACTCCACAAATCCTTCTGTGCCTTCACGATTGATGGCCACAACATCCCTGTCCCATCAACAGTTAAAACTCTGGGGGCTTATCTTGATGCCACCCTCAACATGTGCAGTCAAGTTAACCACATTGCATCGACATCCACCTGCGCAACCAAGTTGATCAATGCCAGTAAACCCTTCCTCTCATCCGAACACCGAACCAACATCGCCCGAGACCTCATTGGGTCCAAATTGGACTATTGCAACTCTCTCCTGTGTGGTACCTGTGAGAAAAACTTGAATAAGCTGCAAGTGGGGCAAAACGATGCCGTATGTGCAGCCATTAACCTGGGTAAACATGACCACATCTCCGAAACAAGAAAAGCCTTCCACTGACTCCCCATCAGTGAAAGAATTCAATTCAAAAGTCTTTAGTTCGCTCACCAATGTTTAGCTAGCCATGCACCATCATACCTCGTTGTCAAGCTCAAAAGACAGGCCCCTTCAAGACCACACTGATCAGCCTACAAATATCACCTGGAAATTCCCAGAAAATCCTGTGAAAAAAAGCTGTGGGGTCCAGCTTCCCAGTCCGGGGTGCTACTCTCTGGAATAAACTTCGCCCCTCACGAGTGGGCTGAATCCTTCTACTAATCCTTCAGAAAAAAACAGAAAAGCAACCTCTTCACCTAACTTTATCTTTACCATCAATAGTGTTCACCCTTTTATTTTTCTCTCTCTTTCTTCTTTTTGTCTGTTACTAGTGCCTAGATGCCCCAGGGCTTCATGCACTACTATAAATGCATAAATAAATAAATCAGCCTACTCTATACTTTGATGAGATTTTCATTCAGCATGCAGTTTATAAGTTTGGCTCGTGGGAGGGAAGACACATCTTTACAACTTTGATGAAGGAAGTATCATTACATTGGGCACTGATAATCGCTGGTACAATATCTTAGTGACACACACACTCACCCTCTTTCATCTTTCTCTTTGATATGATATGATATGATGTGGCATTTATAATGCGCCTGTACACATGTTTTTCTAGGCACGATAAGACAAGGGGGGAACAAAGGGAGGACAAAATAATGTTCTTACTAGGCCTTGTCATTTAGATGGTGCAAGTGTGGGGAAGAGGGAAGGGCAGAAGTGCCAGGGAAAGGGGAAGGGGAAAGTGCAGTTAACTAACAAGTGCAGCCAGTGGGTGGCTCAAAAGTGAAGAGTGAAGGGTCTGTAGGGTTGCAGATACAGACCCTTAAGTGCTGGGGAGCCCAGAGGCAGTGCAAGGGCAATTGGAAAGGCAGGAGCCTAGGCCCGAGTTCAGAGGGTGACCAAGTGACCAGTGCACGGAGCAGTCAGGTACATCAGCAGGGGAGAGGAAAGGAGAAAATGGAAGCAAAAAGGAAGGTCTTGAGTTGCTTCCGGAATCGGAGGTGGTTCTGTTCAAGTTTGAGAGAGGCAGAGAAGCTGTTCCAGAGGGAGGCCCCAGTCGAGGAGATAGATCTGTCCCCAATTCTCTGCATGGAGAAGCATCTGACCCTCAGAAAGTAGGAGGTGGATGAGCGGAGAGCTTGAAAAGGAAGATGTTTTAGTAGAGAACATTGGAGGTAGAGCGGTCCCAGGCTTCAGACAGTATTTTGGACAATGCAGAGGTTTTTTAACTTGATCATTGTAGCCACAGGGAGCCAGTGAAGAGATTTCACAGCTAGAGAAATACAATCTCTGGGCTTGAGGCCAAGGACAAGTCTCACAGTCCTCTTCTGGATAAATTGTAAAGGTCGAAGAGTAGAGGCAGGAAGATTTAGAAAGAGGCTGTTGCAATAGTCCAGCTTAGAGAGGACGAGAGCTCTGGAGACAGTGAGTCTCTGGGGGATAGTGAGAAAAGGAAGAATAACGCTGAGGAGGTGCAGCTGATAGTTTGACTTCTTAGAGACGTCAGAGATGTGAGGAGAGAAGAAGAGAGTGGAGTCGAAGCTCACATAAGGTTCTTAGCCGCACAGGCAGAAGCAGGAAGAGGGCCAGAAGGGCCATCCAGAGAGAGAGGAAAGGAGGGAGCGGGCTGCCCAATGAGGAGGATCTCAGTCTTACTGGCATTATGGCAGATATCATTGGTGGCACACCATTCTAGAATTGTGGCCAGATAGTCTGGCATGAGAGAAGAAGCAGAGGTGGCTGAGAGGTGCCTGAAAGAGAGCTGGGTGTTATCCACATAACATTGAAAATTAGAGCAGAAAGTAGCGTGGTGGGCAAGAGGTGCTAGGTAGTGGTTGAAGAGCCAGGGAGAGAGGTTAGACCCCTGGGGAACACCACAAGTAGAGAGAGAGATAGAAGAGAGGAAAGACCCCAGTTGGATCTGAGAGGGTTGGTGGGTGAGAAAAGAGGTCAGCCAAGCAAGGGCCTGATCATGAATACCAAGGATGTCGCGGAGGGGATTGAGCAGGATGGCATGGTTGACTGTGTCATAAGCAGTGAATAGATCGAGGAGAGTGAGGACAGAAGGGAGATTAGGGTCAAGATTGGAGAGCAAGTCTTCACGGGTGTTCAGAAGAGCAGTTTCTGTGCTTTGATGCCAGACTGGTGGTCATGGAGGCAATCAACAGATTCAGTATGTAGATTAAGCTGGGAGATGGCCAGCTTTTCCAAGAGTTTGACCAGGAAAGGAGTGATGGATATCAGGCAAAGGTTAGCTGGCGAGGAAGGATCGACCTAGGGCTTCTTTAGAAGAGGGTGCACAATAGAGTGCCTAAGGGGGAGGGGAAAGTTCCAGTGGCAAAGGGGTGATTGCAGAAATCAGCCAAGGCTGGAGCAAGGGTGTCGATGTGGTCCTCGATGGTTCTGGATGCGCAGGGGAGAACCTGCTTTGACAAGACTTTCATAGATCGGACTTGCCTAGAAAAAACATCAGGGATGAACAAGGAAAAGGAGGAGAAAGAAGGAGGAGAGACGGCCTCAGACAGGCAAGGAGTGGTAGAGGAGGAAGAAGAGGAGGTAGAGGAAGAGAGGGTGGACAGGATGCCCTGAGCTGTAGTAATGAAATGAGAGGCTAAGGCCGTGCAGAGGGCCTGGGAGGGAACAGGAGAGGTAGAGACTGCAACAGGATTGGCCAGCTCCCTGCAGATTTTGAAAAGTTCGGCCATGGTCTGTGATGAGGATGATTTTCCTGCCGATGATGAAGTGATGGAACTTCTCACATGCCCAGACTGCTGCCAAGTTCTCCCGTTTGGCTTGGGAGTATGCCTATTTGATGGCCGACAACGCTCTGCTGGCATAGACCCTGATCTCAGTCTTGACGCAGTTGTTTGGGTCAATTTGGCCAGGTATGGTTCCCAGGCCCACCAGGCTTGCATCAACAGTAAGTTCTGTGCCCCACTCCGGGTGAAAGTATGCTAGCCGATGGTTGTTGGCCAGTTTCTCCTTGATGGTGCGGAAAGCATCTCGGCAGTGTTCATCCCACTCGAAAGGGCATTCATTTTTGAGGAGTTTCTGGAGAGGGTTTGTGAGGGTGGCGTAATGTGGTAGGTAGCGGGCGCAGTATTGTGTCATCCCCAGGAATGAGCACAGTTCGGCGACATAGTCAGGGGCCTCGAGGTTGACAATGGCATTTATATTCTCAGGGTCAGCCATAAATCCACGATCAGAGAATATGTGGCCAAAGAAGCACAGGCTTCATTTGTTGATGGCACATTTGGGTCCATTGAGGGTGAGGCCTGCTTTGTGAAGGATGTCGCACACTGATCTTAGCGCTGCGTCGTGTTGTTCTTGTGTGATCCCAAATAATAGGATATTGTCGCTATAGTTTAGTGCATTCAGAATGGGGGAGATGAGCCTTCAGATAGTCACTTGAAATATCTCTGCTGCCGACGATATCACAAAGTTGAGCCGCTTTTAGAGGAACAGTCCCTCGTGTGTTGTGAATGCGGTAATTGGTCTCGATGCAGGGTCAATGACCAGCTGTCAATGGTCATGAAGTCAGGGGCACAGGCATGCAGGGGTCGCATGCCCAGGAGACCTGGGTGGACACTGTCCTGGCGCATTTGGCGCCAGGCTCATGAACAAAAGTAAACATAACATCCATTTAACACCAAAAAGCTTTTATTATTATTACATTAACCTTAAACAGGATGCATTAACCTTGAACATTCCATCCATTAAAAAGCCCCATGTGCATTCTTGGGTGTGGCTGCTAATGGATTGCCTTTGCACGTCCTCACTCTCTAGGAGTGGCAGGGTGTGGCTGGTAAGCCGGCCATAATGGGCGTGCCCACGATCTCAGCTTTTTAAGCTGCCCCGATCCTCAAGACAGACGCTCCGCATTATTCTGCACTTGCAAGCAGCGTAACGCTCACCGTCGCCTGAGGTCAGACTTACCTTTGAAGATCCTGCTTCCTGGAGATCCTGCTTCCTGCCAGCATACTTACCAACTGGGGGAAGCTGTTCTTATCTGTACATCTCTTCGGTGAACCACGTATTCATCTTTACACTTTCCGGAACGCTGAAATCTTCATTTTGGCACCGCAGCACGACACGCTCCATTGTCGACAGCAAGGAAAAACATAAGACACGGTTAGACATCGAAAAAACAGTCCGTTTAAGGTTGCGCTTCGCCATACTTCGTGCTTTTCCTTAAACCATCACTTACCTGCTGTCAAACATTGCGGTAGCATCCATCTTCCATCCGGCCGCGTCTCACAGCTGCATTGAGGGTGCATTTCCATCGAAGGGAAGAAAACAGATGAGAGACGTTATTGCGGGCATAAATAGGAGCAACATTTAAAGACATTAAACAGAACGAACAGCATCACAAGAGCTCAAGAAAGACTTACCAATCATAAGGAGAAGCATAGTCGCAGCTGGACTGGACTAATCCTTATCAGGGATCAGTGAAGGAACTAGAACCCATTCGACGCGCCCCTGCCAGAAGTAGCAGGATGGAGAGCTTATCTTCCATAATTCACAAGAGCAGTATCACCACGTACCACCGCTCACAGATTTTATACTGAGGGAGAGGCCTGAAGGTGGTGATTCAAGTACAGGGAGGGCTGCAACCACCGTGCCCCAACGCCTCCGTAGAGACCAGGTGAGCATAACACTAGCTGGTGATACTCCCGGTTGATGTCCAATTTAGAGAACTGGGGGCTTTATTGAGTCTCACCAGCATATGTTTGATGTTGGGCATGGGTGTCTTTCCCTCTGGATGGCAGTTTTGGGGATTCACATGTCAACACAGAGGCATAGGTGGCCGTCAGCTTTAGGAACCCCTACTGGGGACATTCACTCTCTCAATAATGTCTTTGTCGAGGAGGAGTTGCAACCCATGTGTTACTTGGGCCTGCAGGTGAAATCCTATTCTGCGGGGATGTTGTGGCACTGGTCGGACTGTCTGGTCAATGTAGTGCATTATGACTGTATTCAATTTCCTACTCCTTCGAAGAGTTTTGGGAATGTTGATTTGAGTTCCTCTATGACGAGTTCACGTTGGGATAGAGCCTTTAGGACTTGAGCCCCTGGAGGCAGGCCTTGTATGTTTTCTGACGGATCATACTGTATGTCAGTTAGGGCCAGGGCTTGGCGGTCCCGTAGCTGAGGAGACATCTTCCAGTCATCACGATCTGTATGACATGGACGGTGGTATCGGTCGTCCTCAGTGCATTAGGTCACAGTGGAATTGGCCTTTTTATTGGATGGGAGGGTTTCTCCCAATTGGAATATGCGAGCAAGTGATGGGTATAGGGAGTATGTGCATGCTATGGTGTTATGGAGTCCTTCATTCATGACATTAACTGTCACCCCCGTATCTATGATGAATTGGTTGTTCTGTCCTCCTATCTGTACCGTGACTTTTAGTGCTGTGCTGTCCTCCGAGGTGTTGTATGTTTGTATATTAGTCGCACATATTCCTTGCTGTATCTGTTGTATTCGTAGTAGGGTTCTCTTGTCGAGTGCTCACGCCCATGCTCTTGTTCCCCTGTATACCATGGTTGCAGGTTGGGGGCATAGTCAAATGTGTCGGAGTATCTTCCTGGCGGTCAACGTTTAGATTTACCACTGCTCTTATTAGTCCTTGATGGGCTGGATATGTTGCAGTATTTCTGCTTGGGAGAGTTCTTTCGGTGTCTCTGCCTTGGTATGATTATGGTTGGTTACTTAAAAGGCGCTTAATACCCAGAGGTTTCTAAGCACGGACCCGGGGATCAAACCTGTGTTGCTCTGCGTTGTCTTTCTTCCAAGGTGAGCGTGTTGCCCCTGACCTATCCTCCTGAGACAGTATGACCTGGGAATGGGTCCTCTTGGTGGATCGTATCTCCCATTTGGTGTGGTCAGTGGCGGAAGTCTGTATGCGGCTAGCTTCTGTGTTTTCTACTGGCACATTGCTTTGAAGTGGTTTTCTTGTCCACATCTCATGCACATCTGTCCGATTGCTGGGCATTGGTCCTTGTGGGGAAATCCAAAGCCACATCAGTAGCACTGTCTCTCTGCTGGGGAGTGTCGGTTTGGACATCGGGTCTCTTGGAGGGTTGGTGGCCCTGTGTATCGAGTCTGTCCCTGTGGGCTGGTGGCCAGGGCTGCGACGGTGTCTACCTTCTTTGGATTCTCCATGGCTGCTGCTTGCACATCTACCCTTTCATATACCCTTGTGAGGTCTGCTATTTCTTGCAGTGGTAGGGGTTTCTTTAGTAGGTGTTAACGGAACTGTGAGGATACACACCCCTCAATTACCCTCAGCTTGATGGCTTCATCGTCGTTGAAGTTGGCGAAGTTGCAGTGTGTTTTTCCTTTGGAGTCGCAGAATGAATTCACCGATTGTCTCATGTGGTAGCTGTGTGCACTGATTGAATGTATATCTTTCATAATCCCTGTTGGGAAGGACAGCCAGCTTTCTGTTAACTGTGTTTGTAAGAAGTTGGTGTGTAATTTTGTCTTGAGGTGAGATAGTTTTCAGGATTCCTTTAATCTCTTTCCCTGTGAGATATTTGAAAATGTCTGCCTTGTTGGGTTCCTCCTGGTCACCAACGGCTCTCATAAAGTCCTTGAAACTCCTCCATCCATTCCTCCCACCTCTGGCCTTGGTCCTGGTGTGGTTGCAGTGTGAATTGGTTGGGGCACCGTAAAAATGTGGCCCTGGATGTGAGGCTTGCCCCCATGGCAGCTTGTGCACCTGCATCTGCCGCAGCCGGTGATCCTTCCGACATTGTGCTGGGAGGGCGTGCTTGTCTAGGTGGGTGAGTGTGGCTGGGGTGTCTTCCCTCCACGTGACCTCCTGGTGCCTTTCTTTCCTTTCGTTGTCCTTGTTTGTGTGCACTCTTACCTGACTTGCACGCTGTATGGCTGGTTGTGTGGTTTCTTTTCCTTTCCCTTATGTTTGGTGATGTCCCTTGTCATCTCCTTCTCCCTCTCTTTTGCTTGGGGATGGAGGCCACATGCGATTTTGATTGTGCGGCCTCTGTAGTGCCGTGTGCTTTCCTCTCCGCTTCCCCCGCCTTTTTTTTAGGGAGACCGTGTGTCCATTGTTACGTGGCCTTTGTGGTGCCTGTTGCCTCTGTGCACAGTCTTGGTCTCGTTCCTAATGGGTTGCCCTCCTTGGTCCACAGGTGTTGGCGTGGATCGGGAGTGAGCCATGTGTTATCAGAGATACGCGGCCTGGGTTTCAGCGGGACACGTGTCGGGCTCCTCGGACCTCCCTACGCTCCCTCTCGGCTGTCCGGTCCTGCGCACCTGTTGATGCGCTGGCCTCTTCTACCTCTGGCACGTCCCTCCTCAAGTGTCGGACAATGCCGCGGTCTCTTATCGCTGTGCCCTCCTCGGTCCGACCTCTTCCTCCTCGAACACTACACCTTCATGCCTCCTCTGGCTATGTCTTCTGGGTCAGTCCTTCTCCGTCGGCCTCACCTTCCTTCCTGGCTGCGCTCATCAGCAGGCAGCAGTCACCCTCCTGGGCCACACAATATGTCTTCGGCTACAAGTTGGTGGCAGGTGTGGGATGCAGCACTGCGGCATCAGTTGTTGCGGCCTAATCACCTGCGCACCCAGAGACCACGCAGGACAGCTTCTAGTTCACGTCTCATCTTTTTATTTCCTAGATTACAACTAGTATCTCACAGGGCTCGTGCGAAGGTCACTTGGTGATTAGTATGTGACTTAAGTTAATAAAAAGAACAAGCCAGTTCTGGCTCGTCAGTCAATGCAATCTGACTACTGACTACTAAGTGGTACTGCAGCGCGATGCTGGCGCAGCATGACAGGCAGAGGGACTGCTGCTGCATGACCCTGTGCCTGGACAGTGCCCCTGCTGGGCAATGCTGTCCATAATGACTTGGTCGCTGGATTGAGACAGAGTCTCTGCTGGGCAACTCTGCCGTCATGCTCCGGATCCCCTGCTGGGCCACTCCGGCACCCTTAGTAGTGGTGCCCCGAGGCCAGTGTCCGGGTCCGTGTGATTACGGCCCATCGGGGGGATCCTTGCAGTCAAGTATGGTGGGTGCCTCCACCACCCCACGAGCTGGCTCATGGACCTGTGAGCCACCCCGCTATGATGCCTGAAGGTGACCCTGCTGGATGCCCCCAGCAAAGGTGGCCTGGGCCCTGTGCCCTGGGCCCAGGAAAGCCTGTATATCCAAGTATCTGGTATGTCCCACTCAGGTGCCCCAATGCGCTGGAATGATCGCGGCATCCGCTGCTGCGTGGAACTGGAGCCAGAGCTCGGGCGACCGCTGTGGATGTCCAGCATTTCTTGCTGGGCCCTGCAAGGGGTCTGTAGTGTTTCACTAGGAGGCGGTGTCTGCCGTGGACAAGGAAATGGTGGAGAATGCGAAGAGGCCTCCACTGCGTCATCGGGGGAATATGCAACGCTGCCATGCTGGCTGCATTCGCTGTTGCAGGCCACATTGTGGCTGTCCTGCTGGGCAAATGGAGGTGAGTGTGGGAGACTCCTGAGTGAATGCGGGCCCCGGCGTATGTCCAACTGGGTGATCCTGGTATCTGGTGTGTCCCGCTCCAGTGCCCTGAGTGCGGGACACCACATCAAGTGACATTCAGGTGGCCTCTTCGGACTGAAGATGCGGGTTTTGCAAAAGTATTAACAGATGTGAACCACTAGATCATTGTTGCTCATCCAGGACACCCCAGCAACGTCTTTTTTCTGTTGGGATAGTGGTCGGGGAAAGAGGACTAATGAATCACTAGTGTGTAACTTTAGATATGTTTACCTAGATTCTGAAACTAGAAACAATGGTCTCCCTGGATTCTGGATCCAGGGAAAGAAAAAGCCCATGCCTGAGCTCACACAGACTGCACTCACAAAGATCAGCGGATCCCAGTGCTGAGAGATGATCCTCCGAGTTCAGAAGAGCATTGCTATGACTTGTCTTTGCTTTACATTTAAGCATAATAAAATTCCATTAATACGGGAAGGCTGCAGAAATAGCAGCAAGTGGGTGATTATTGTTCCATAAGTGGAGGTGGTGGTGGGTGACCAGATAGGAGTAGGGTGCATTACGCTGCATGCCGTGTGAAATAATGACTTCATTTATGTGCTCATAATGCATTTTCTTTCACTCTGTTTCTGTCAGTTCTGATAGTAAATAAAACCCAGGCTAGAATTGTTTAGACTAAAATTATTTTGCATGTTTTTCATTGCAGTCTTGCGTTCAGGATGTGGAAAAAAATAGTATAATATGTTATGATATGGCATTTATAATGCGCCTATACACAATACTCTTTTTACTCAACATGTTACTAGCACTATAATGCAGGATGTCTCCAGAGGCTTTGAACTCCCATCAGCTCTAGCCAGCATAGTCAATGGCGTGGGTGTCAAGCTTGGTTACTGATGGCCCCGCTTCCTGGTCACCCCACTCCCACTCCTCCTCCTCACCTGATGCTTCGGGTTCCTGTCTTTCTCTGAACCTCTTCTGCCACAAGGCTTTTTTTTTGGTATGCAGATAGGGTCTGCCGCGAGAGGAAGCCACCCTGGCCCTTGGACAATAGGTCTAGGAGAGGCACCCCTTCCGCCACAGACAGCTCTGGGGAAAAAGCCTCACGGCATAAGAAAACCCTTAGTCAATCAGCGGTTCTCTCTTCAGATGGTGTATTGATGGGGAGATCCAAACGATGCGAAGATACCCAAAAATAAGAGAGCACAGGGAGTTTCCAAAAACAGTGCACAAGGCGGTGGAAAGGCAAGGAATGGGTATGCTGGCAGAGCGAGGGTGATGAGAGCAAAGAGGAGGAAGCAGGAGAGAGGCTGCGAGAGGGGGGAAGCAGGAGCGCCGAGGGAGGAGCACTGGGGCAACAAAGGAAGGATAGCGATGAGGAGGGAAGGAAACGAAAGAGCGAGCAGGAGGAAATACAGCGTATCAACCCGAAAGCCTGGACGCGAAGGTTGCAACGCGTCGGCTTCCGGGTTGAACGCTGGGAAAAAGGCTTCCGACGGCATAGCCTGAAAGGCTAGACCGTCACAATACAGAGGGTGGGAGCATGGCGGTGCACTCAATGGCGGCCCATACGCCAACGGGGCCACAACCGCCAGCTCCCACGGTTTGTGACAGTGGGATCCCAGGAGTCATAGTCCAAAATATCTCATGACCTGCAATTTGCAGACCACTGCTACAATGTTGTATGTTATGTTGTCATGTTAGGAACACTTGTAAGGAGCACAGACGCCCGAGGGCATCTTGGCGCGAGGAAGTACACAGCAATGTCACATAAAGGATGAGAAAAGGGAAATCAGCAGAAAAGAATGGTCTTGAGTAGGCGACAGAAGGTTAGATGGTTCTCGGTGTACTTAAGATTAAAAGGAAGACTGTTCCACAGCTTACCAGTAACTACAGAGAAGGCCCGGCCATCCACTCTCTGAAGGGCGAAACTTATGAACCGCAAACAATCGATCGCTACTAGAGCGAAGAGTCTGATAGGGAATGTACGGCTGAAACTTAGCTTGAAGAAATTCTGGTCCAATCTGATAGACCGCTCAGGGAACAATACACAGAGATTTAAACGTGATCTTCTGCTGCACCTGGTGCCAATGCAGATGGCGCAGAACAGGACAGATATGTGCGCCATAGGGGGTTGCAGTAGCAACACAACCTGCTAAGTTCTGGATCAGTTACAAGTGGCGGAACAGGCCCGCTGACTGCCAAAAAAAGAGCATTGCAATAGTCAATCTTGCTCGAGACCAATGCGGCCACCACCAGCGGGCGCAGTGGGGCAGGAAGAAAGGGCACTATTTTACGAAGAACCCGCAGCAGATAGTGACTAGACTGGCATTCCGCGCTGACCTGTGCTACCACAGAAAGTGACGCAGACCGATGAACCCCACGTTCTTCACTACTGTCACCGGATGGGAAGAGCACCCAAAGAAGCAGGCCAAAAAGAAGAGGACCAAGAGTCAGACATGGACAAAGATCCCACCACCCGGACATTCGTCTTGTCCCCGATTAACTTCAGCCAACTGGTGCCCATGCAATCCCCCACGGCCAAAAGGCAGTCATACAAACGAGACGACACACTATCCCAGTCCAGATCTAAACGGACAAGGATTTGCGTGTCGTCCGCGTAAGAATAGCACCTATAGCCGTGGGAGCGGATAAGGGAGATCAGGGGTAGATGTTAAATAACATCGGGGACAAGGCAGAGCGCTGGGGAACCCCACAGAACAAAGGATGAATGGAGGGGAGAAAAAGAGGAAGAGAAACAAACTAGCCTCGACCAGTCAGAAAGGAGGTGAACCAGGCCAACACAGAACCAGATATTAAAGCCGCCAGCCGGGAAAGGAGGATGGGGTGACCGACAGTATCAAAAGCTGCTGACAGACCGAGTAAAATCAGGGCCCCCACTCCCACACTGTCCACCATCCTGACGAGGTCATCAATAACTGAAACTAAAACAATCTCTGTACCCCTTCCCGGTCGAAAACCAGACTGAAAAGGGTCGAGAATTGCAGAGGATTCCAGAAAAGAAGAAAGTAGCGGAGAAATCAGTCCTTCAAGAAGCTACATGAAAACAGTAAAGAAATAGGATGGAAATGAGACAAGATAGAAGCATCCAAGGATGGGTTTTTTAAGTAAAGGGATGACAGTGGCTTGTTATAATTCAGTCAGTATGACCCCACGACTGCAGGAGAGGGGACCTGGGCCCGATGGTGCTGACGATTAAATACATAAAATGGCAGACAGGACAGTCTCTTCAATGAACACTGGAAAAGTATCCCAGCTCACCATGACTGGTGAACTAATGTCAATAACCGGCGTCCCAGACTGTGAGGATTCAATATCATCACAGATTTGAGAGATTTTTGAGTGAAAAAAGTCTGCCAGTTCATCGCAGTGAGACTGGGCTGGCAAGGCCGTGGGAAGAAAACGTGCGGTAGAAGAAAAAGATTTTACAACTGAAAATAGTTCCTTAGACTGATTTAGGGCAGCTTCTATACTGTTTGTGAAAAACAACTGTTTAGTAGTCTTAATCAGCCCATTACATTTTCTGGAAAGGGAACACAATGTGGCTTTGTCAGTCAAATTATACAACAGGTGCCATTTGCGCTCAGCTTGACGCACACTAAGTTTTGCTGCTCTAAGCTCATCAGAGAACCAAGCTTGGGAAGGACGACCGTGGACCTTTACAGGCTCCAATTTTGCAAACTGGTCTGCAGCCTGCAACAAAGATGGGGATAACGTAGATAAATCAACTGCACGATCCACACAGCAATTTGACACAACAGTAGATGCAACAAGAGATATGTTCACATTACGCCAATTTCTCCTGAGACTGGATCGCTTAGCGTGACGTAACAAGCGAGTCATTAAAGGAACTGAAAAAGAGACCAAAAAATGGTCTGTCCAGATGAGTGGCATAAAAGGAAAAACCGCTGCACCTGGAATGGCTGAAAAGATAAGGTCCAGGAAACCGCCCAACTGATGGGTGGGTTCAGCTATACGTTGTTTTATCCCTAGGTCTAAAAAGCTATCGAGAAACTGCTCAAGGGAGGGAGCTAATGGTACGTTGTCTCTCATATTAAAATCACCCAAGACAATAAGATTGGAATAATTTAACTGCAGTGAAGCCACCAGTTCTGGAAATGGTTGTAAAAAAAGGGAATATGACCCCGCAGGACGGTAAACCAGAAGAAGGTGAACCGACTGTGATGCAGATAGTGTCACATTAACTAATAGGGCCTCCATCGCCAAATGAGCCAGATGTACCAGGCTGGCTTTGAACGTGGATTTAAATATGATGGCTACCCCCCCACCACATTCCCCCAGGGTGAGCCGCAACTCTATCTCCATGCAATCCGTCAGCTAAAAACTGTGGAAACATAGGACCCGAAGAGTCGGTTAACCAAGTTTCGGTTACACATAAGATGTCAAGCTAACCCGCCAAGAGTAGGTCATGGATATAGTTAGAATGTGCTACCATTGACTGAGAATTAACTAATTTTAGCCTTAGAACTGGACTACCACCATCCGAGACCAGCCTGGTGACTGGAGGGGCCAAAGAGCAGTCAATAGACTGCACCATATATGAAGGCGCCAGTTCCAGTAACAGGCTGCGTGTATAAGACACTGAGGCAGCTGCCCCCGGCCCGACCGGAACCCGGACATGCCCAGATGGGCTTAACTTTGGTGCAACTTCAGCGCGCATTAGGCAGGACCGCTGCGCTGTCTTGAAAGTGGCACATAGTGTTGTTTTTGGGGTCACGTGACCGCATTAGGAAGAGTAAGCAGAGAAAGACTGCTAGAAGTGTGTGTAGGAAAAAATACTATGCACCACCAAGGTGCACTAAGGCACACCTAGCTACAAAAATTCCCTTCACAATACAAACAGCATGTGGGAAATTTAGGGGAAAAGAGAACATGCATACACATAAAATGTACTGTCAGGTTGCTTTATTATGGGATCTGTGCACACTTCAAGACATCTACATAAAAAACAGTGTTGTTTTATCTTATCACTGAGTTTTTTAAACTTTACTGCCATGACGCCACTCCTAGCCCTACTCCCATTGCTCCCCTCCCCTACTCTTTGCAATCAAAGAGTATTTGTTTTCATTTCCAGCAATGGCTAATACACCTGTGTCCCTGTGGATAACACCCCTGTGTTTACAGTGGAGTGCTAGGGCTTGTTAGTCAGTGTGCTAACAGAGCAGGTTGTAAAAGAGAGGCTTACGGGTTACAAATTAAAGGAGATCGGAAAAAAAGTCACACCACCCCTGTAGCCAACCCAGTACACAACAGTCTACTCGGGTTTGCTCAATGTTTCGCATTCGAATTCCTGGGAATGTATTGGGTTCCTGCTTGACGACTTTTCTCTAGCCCATTCGTTCACATGTAAAGCGTGGTCTTCCATGGGCGGCTTGTTGGTCTTGTCTGCCTTCTGCCGCATACGGATGACCTTTACTGCCAAGGCTGATTGTTGTCTCCTAGTATATTTCTGTCCAGTTCAGCTACTTCTTTCCATGCTTCCCTTACAAATGTAGCTGTCGCTGATATGAGATAGCATTCCATGAACATGATCACATTCATTTCTTGGCTCACCACAGAGTTGGAATTTGACCAGGAAATGGTAAATGGGAGTTAAGTGGATGTCTCCTAGGAATTGGTTTGTCCGGGGTTGCAGTAACTGGTAGGGAGGGGGTTTAGCCTTGTCTGCATGGAGAGCCAAGGTTCCTCAATATCTGCTATGTTTTCCATGTTTGTTTGAGGTTCTTTGTTGACTTCGAAGGTGATGACCCCTGGGGTGGTCTTTCTCATCTGCAAGCTTCCTAGTCAGCTTCGTGCATTTCTAGGCACCTTTTATTCAAAATACAGCCTGCTTTGTGATCATCTTATTGGCATTTGAAAGAGATTTACAGAGTAGCCAGGGTGGCTAGCTGACAAGTTAAGTATTTGCCTCTGACATGGAGCAGAATGCACTTGGCAAGCAGGGGAGGACTGGCAACATTTGGCATAGGCGGCAAGTTAACTTTTCTGGCCCAAAATACAATGCAAAAAACAAGGGCGTCATGGGAGTCTCTCTGCCGGACATTAGTGCCGGTTACGAGAGCCTTACACACATTCTTTAGCTCACTATCTTTCACAGAGAAGAAATATCCCAAACATATCAGTCTTTGTCCTGCCCTGAGGCAGTCCAACACCGAAATGCTAAGTAATTCTCCTCTGAACAAGAGTACCAACAGCAACCCCAGACACGTGTTTTGGTCTGGTTGGACCTCATCAGTAGGGTGGAGCTGTGCCTCTCTAAGAATAGTGAGCAAGGGGTCCACGTCTGGATTCCCCTAGTAAATTAGGATGGGACCCAAAGTTACTTAAATATGCACAAAAAAAACGGGGGTCCTGGGAGTGGGAGTCCCTCTGCTAGACATTAGTCCCGGTTATGAGAGCATTATCCTGATTCTGCTAAAGAATCTGGGTAAGGCTCTCGTAACAGGGACTAATGTCCAGCAGAGGGACTCCCAGGACCCCCCTTTTTTCCAAAATACAATGGCCAAAGCCCACAGTGCAGCAGCCCCAAATTTCAGAATAAGTAATCTTAATACCAACATCTCCCACTCCCACACTTTCTCAAGTATTTATAGTAGCCATTATCAACATTACTTTTATGCAAAATATTTTTCATTTCTTTTTCAGTTTGCAATTGTTTTGTATGGTATCACCAATCCAAAAATCCAATAAATGCAAGTCATTGGAACATTAATGCTTTAATTAATGTAATTCTTTGCTATTAAAAATGCCATGCCACAATAAAAGCATGTCCAACTGGCTGCACAATGTAGACCAATCTAGACAAGTAATAACATATTATAGTAAAGCATACCACATTTAGACATACCTAAACTGGCTGCACCAAAATGCCAGTCTAAGCAATGACACTTATCGTGGTTATTTTATCACAGATGCCCAGGAAAATATACAATGTCACAGTAAGAAACGGCTAAACTGGCAGCACCCAAATGCTATTCTAGCCCGCTAATTACACTTAGCAGGATTGTTTTATCAGAGATGCCCAGTTAAAAAAAAAGGTCAAGCCAAATTGAGAAATGACTAGACTGGCTGTACAAAAATGCTTCTGTAGCCACTAACACCACATATCATTCCTGAGTAACCTGGACATGCATGACCATTACCATTTATCGCAAATCCCTGCCCTACCCCACCCCCCACACATTCCCGCCCCTCCACACATCCCCTCTCCCTTCCACACACTGTCTCAACCCACACAATCAACTCCGCAGCCCATAATTACCTGCGCGTCCCTCTTCCTTGTCCCAGTGCTCATATATGAGGCACCTTGCCTCATAGGTAAGTACTGGGAAGAGGTATTGTGGGACTAGGAGTAATGAAGATTACAGGTAACTAAGCCAGGCATTACCTCCTTGTCCAGCTACCTCTTCCCAGTACTTGTGTTGCTACCTCATCCAAACACGACAAGAATCCATGGCCGGGGGGGCTTGATGGTAATTGTGGCTTCGGGGTCTACACTTCAATAGCTGGTCAAGTGGCACAGCGAGTACGCTTTGACATCAGTGCAGAGCCTGCGAATGCAGGTTCAAATCCCGGCAGCGCCAAACTCAGCGTTTCATCCTTCCGAGGTCGATAAATGAGCACCACACACCGTGGGTAATAATAAGCAGCACTCAGATACCTGAGGGTTTGTAGCGCTATATAAATGCCAAATTATTATTATTATTAATAATGCAGAGTGAAAGATGGTAAGGGACGTGGCTTTTTTGTGCTCCCAAGTTGCACTTTCCTGGAATGTCTGCTGCATATTTCAACTGACGGAAGCATAGAGAACTATAAGGGAAATACCCCTTGGACCTGGTGATGGTGAGGGAGCAAAGGAGACCTAATATATTTATGTGTGTTTTCAAATAAGGTGGATTGTGTGTCTATGTGTGCTTCAGTTTCTGTGACTGGGTTATTGTGTTTCAGTGTATTTGTGACAGTGTATAGGATAATTGCAAGGACGTATCTGTGTTCATGTGACTTTGGTTCTATATATCTGAATCTGGTGTTGATTTGCATGTGTGTCTTTTGTTGGTCACATAAGAGAAGAGTGTCTGGACAAGACAATGGGCCTCATTACGAGTTTGGTGGTAGCCATGCCCTTATTAAGCCAAACTCGCTACTGACCCCGGCACCCGCGAATGGGCCATTACCGGCCCATTATGAGATGAATAACAATGTTAACGGTGCCTGTGCAATCACGAGTTCTGCTTGCGGGTGCCGGTCTGCACGCGTGGTCTGACCAGGCGTGCTGTCTGGCAACGGCAAGCAGAACTCGTAATGTGCCAGAGAGGTAACAACGGCGCCGGTAGCACTACCGACACCGTTGTTGCCTTTCTGCTACATTCGTAATGAGGCCCAATGACAAACGATCACAAACTTAGGGGATCATTCAGTGTTCGGTGGTAACAATAAAATTGTCAATATTTGGCATGTACTGTTGATTGTACCATCCGCCCAATTCAGGGTTTGATCAAATACCATCGGAGTTATTCCCTGGGAATACAGGCGGTAGTATCTTAGACAGACTTTTTGCAGAAAATCCACCAATTTTTGCCTCAGTCTTGGAGGTAAAAATCCCAATGGCCTCACAAAAATCTTTCTTTTTACTGTACAGAATGGAAGCACAGGTGCTTCCCTTCAAAAGTGTGCAAAAAGGTTTTTACAAATGGCCATGTGTTTGGGGTAAAAAGGTGGGCATCTCTGATTGCCTCCTCTCACCACCTTACTCATACAATGCATAAACGGCCCAGAGTTGACCTTTTCATGCATAAGAAATTCAACAATTTTAATATGACTCACTACTGTACATAATCAATTTTTCTCTGCACATGAAAGAAAATGCTAAAAAACATCAGAGGAGGCATTTCTGAAATATAACTGGAAGCATTCCAGAAATACCACCTCTGCTGGTGGTAAACTTTAAGTAGGGTGGATTTCCAGAAATACCATGGTCGGAGCTGGTAACATTCTTCAGCGGTTTTAAAAAAAATCCTCCCATCTCTGATTGATTATAATTATGATTATGATAGGTTATTTATAATGCGCTTAATACCCAGAGGTTTCTAAGCGTGGACTCGGAGATCGAACCTGTGTTCCTCCCCGTCGTCCCGCTTTCAAGGCGAGTGCGTTGGCTCTGAGCTATCCTCCCGAGTAAAACGTGTGTCATTGACTTTTGCTGGTAATGATTATGCGAATGACGGAGGTTGTGTTTCTATGTTAGCCCATGCACATTTAAAGTATGCAGTTTTTCGCATATAGCGTTTCTTCAATAATTTTCAAATGGAAAATGGGGCTTTCAGAAGATATCTGCCCGTGAGCGTTTCCCTATCTAGAGTTGCAAGGAGAACCTGGTCCCTATTGGGTGTAAATAGTATTGTGTCATTGAAGGGAAACAGGATACTTCATTCCATCACATACCTAGTGATGTATTGGCAAGGGTCCATGGATGGCGAGTGGATCCCCCTGGCTGCAGGCATTTGTGGTACATTGCTGCATCTGAGCCCTGGTCTAGGCCGAACAGTGGGAATGGGCGTGGATGAGCAGATGGGGCGCCCATCTGTTTGTGAGTGGGCTTTAGAGAGTGGGGGTACTGAACAGCAACATGGGAAGGTGAGGAACTAAAGTGTCTAAATAAGACTGGTTCCATGAAAGTGAGCCAGTCTGGCGAGGCAACGCTTGACCCTGTAGGATGGCCATTCCAGGCAGAGAGAGCAATAAGGAACTCTTTGCACGTTGTCCATCCTGAGTTATGACTTGCTCCCAGATGAAGCCCTACATATAAGAGGAGGCTAGAGAGACTCGTTGCCTTGCAACATGGGAAGAAGTCTGCTGACCTTCCCCTTACTTCGGAATTTGGGGATTTGTTGTTGGAAGAACCCCCACTCCAGCTCCTGAAAGCGGGTTGATAAGTGAAACCTTTGTGAATGACATAAACTCACCTTATCTAGCTTGGCCCAGTCTCAGTCCTCATAATCCGATTCATTTCAGGCACTCTGTGGTTCAAGGTGACCCCATGGTCATTTAAATGGAGGTTTGTGGTATTACAATGTATGGTTACAAAGCATTGAGACAGAGTCAATACTTATGCTTGCTCCAAGGCGGCAGAGTAGACCTGTGCATTCTAGAGCCCTTCCCCGCACTCACTAGATTAGTCTGGGAGGGGAACTGATTGGTTGGTCTACGCCTTCATTGTGTGTGCGGTGGGGCACATCACTGCGGGAATCCAGTGCCATGTAATCCTGTAGAGGAAGCTACATAGTGTGAGCCTGGTGCATTATGGTTCATGAAGTAGTATGTGGTCTATCGCTACTGAGCGAATTCTGGCAAGTGTAGTCCTGGGCTGATAGGAGTCATGGGTGGTTAAATGATAGGCATATTATCCTGGCATGGCATCAGCACCGGGGATGCACAGTGGCTGGCTCTGGGATATGCATTCTTGTTGGGGACTCTTTGCTGAGTTAGGTACAGTGCCTTTAGGGACATATATGCATATGGGCGCATGTGTGTTGAGTCAGAAGCAGGGCATTATTGGCTTGGCACCTGGCTCTGGAAGGCTGCATCTAGAACTGTGCTTTGTCTGGCATGGGCTCTGTGCTGGATCATATGCTATGTTAATAGGCTGTTATACGGCAGCAGTTACCACCACAGCGGACTAACAGCGCAGACACCTGTCTGATATACATGGCGTATTGCGCCATTGCAAGAGGTTTCCAGGCCTTGGTCTACGGCGTTGCCATACACATTAGGCTTCACGTAGGCATACGCTATCATATGTGCACAAATGGGTGCAACTGGCATGTGATGTCGGTCCCTGGCCATCGGATCCTGTCTACCTTTTGATAATGACTTGGCATGCCAAAACCTGGTTGTTCGACAAATGTGACTAACTTTAAGCTGGCATCCGGGCTTCAGCCATGACGATGACAGGTCAACCGTGCCCCCATCCTGGTGATCTCTCCTCCTCATCCCTATTACTCTTCTCCTTGTCCCCCTGCCCCCTTGAATTTGTACAAACGCCATAATGGCTGAGGGTCTGGGCGTTACAAAAAGGCAACAAATAAATAAATAACATTAATAAATGCCACTTGTGACTCTAGCTGGGGGTGTACGATATATAAGACGCAAGGCGGCATTAAAGCTAGCCCTCGTACATGAAAATTGAGTGTATTAATTCACTGCTGCTCGTGATATCCTGGAGGTCGATTTTTATATAACTATTCTGGAATAATATAACATACTATTCTGGAGTGCCACCTGTTTCATTTCACACAAATCGATGGCAATGCTCGGGGCATGGAGGAGAAGCGAGGGATCGTGTCTTGGCACTGTGCCTGCCCTGCATAGCCATTCAACCGTGAGAAGAACAGAGCGGAGACGTGCCAAGGCGAAAGCATGACTCATTTACCTGGGACTGGTGTCCGCTCGCTGAACCGTGGAGCTGTGAGCTCATATGACAAGTGTTAATTACTTCTCTGCTGGCGGGGCGGGCTGGCGCTGGGACGATGCCTGGAGTCCCCAACTGGGCCCAGGCAACTATCTCTTTCTCGCCCCAGGGGACGCTTCAAGGGTGTGTGTGTTGTCATGCAGCGCAGCGGAGCCGAGACGGCCAATGAATGAATGCTTAATTAATAGGCTGGAACCTTTAGGTGCTTCCAAGGTGACCTAAAAGTTTCAGGTGTGTAAATATTGATTTTGATTGTGCGCACCTGTTTACAAGCTGTCCCAAATTGTATGTCTATGAACACGGGGGCGCAGCGAGATAAAGTGGTGGATTCACAACGAAGTTCCTGGGAGTAATTCTGCAAGACCCTGGAGTAGGGTGGCCAACCTTTTGATATCCTTTTGCAGGACACTTGCCACAAGGTGGTGATGATGTCACAGCGTCATTCACGTTTGGCCTGCCCCATTTGTATTTTAAATGTGTTAATGGCTCTTAACACCTGGCTTAATTGCAATGCAAATGGTTTGTCCTTGGGAGGTGATGGTCACGTTTTGTAACTGCAAACATGACCATCAGGACCCCAGGAACAAAGCATTAGCGTTGGAATGAAGACAGGTGTCAGAGCGTTAGCAACTCGACCTGTAGGCTCAAAAGGAGCCAGAGCTGCAAAGGCGCCTGGAGAAAGAAAGCAGCAGGTGGCAACGCCATGGTGGGTAGACAGCCACTTCAGTTTGCAGAGTGTCTGTGCTGGACACAGGTTGTCCTGACTTGCTGTCTCCTGAGAGTCACACTCAGGGAACAAAGCAAGTTGGGACAACCTGCGTCCCGCACAGCCACTCTACAAACTGCGGGACAGAGTCCCCAATTACGGGACAATCCCGCAAAATACGGGACAGTTGGCCACCCTTCCCTGGAGGGAGATTATTAACTCTGATTTACTCTTGACTCACTATTCTGCATCCAGGGTAAGTCAGGAGTAATCGCCTTGGAGCTCATTTTCAAAGACTCTTACTCGTGGGATTGACTTCATAGCGCCTTTTCAACAATTCGTATGGCGGAGTAGAGGGGGCGGAACGCAACTTGTATTTCCTCCGTCCCCCTTCCTCGCTGCCCAGCGTTTGCGCCAGCATGGATTTTCACAAAGCCAGGATAAAGCAGGTGGCATCCATAGGGATCCGTGGTAAACACTGCCAGCCAGGCATGCATGCCAGGCAGCGTTTCATTCATTTGCATGGCGCAGTGCAAATGTGCAGAGCAAAAGGTGCCGTACACACATGTACACTGCCTTTTGCCCTGTATGTCTACACGTAACGGCACCCCGCGGACTAATTACGCCCTTAAGCAAACAAAGCTCCTTTGTGTATGGAATAGTATAGCAAGATAAATAATAACGGACGCCTGGCTATGTCCTGATATACCTAGGAGGGTAAATAGTAATAAAGAAAGAATCAGGATAGGAGATCAACACAACAAGATTATGGATTAATTTATTTAATCTCAGAATCGTGGCACAAATACTAAAAGGTTTGCTTAATCACAAGATAACAGACAACGGACAGATTTCAAATGAACAGTTAGGTGTACTTCTGCGTACCTCCCTCTTGAGTATTGAGGGTATTTTCCTCACAATGGTGGACAGTCTCTCAAGCACAATTTAGAGATTTTGATACAGACAAGAGCAGGTGCTGCCCAGGACTACTGATGGTCCATGGGTATTGTCAAACATAACACACAACAACAAGTGTGAGCAGAAGGATGAGAAATGGTGTTGTGTCATAAATCGACACTGTAGTGTTTCGGCCAACTGTAGCGATTGATGGGAGCTAGTTGTTGGCGTTGCCTTCTTCAGGATGGGGTGAAGGGTAACACTGTCCGTGTGGTATCGTCAAAAGCAAGATGCGGTGGTGAATCTTCTAACAGTTTCCAACTGCAAAGTTTAGTGGTGGCTGGTGGGGCGGTGTGATGAATACACTGCTCTGTGGACTTGAGTGAAGGTCACTCTGCAGGTCCAGGATGTGGTAGGTAGTCCAGGGTGCAGCAACGCCCGCAAATGGCGTGTGTCTCTCAGCAGTATTGTACTCACTGCAAGGATGTCTCGGTCTCACTGAATGACCATCTCCTGATTCTTTCTTTAGTACTACTGGAATAGTATATCTCCATAGGCGAGTAAATTAGAAAGCCACCACTGATACAGTCTTTGAGTATCAACCCCAAAGGGGGTTATTTTCCTTATGGTGTAGTGTAAAAAGCATGCATAAAAGGCATGCATAAAACGTGTGCGCAAACTTTTTTTTCCTACTGCATATGGTCACTTATTTGTCTGGTGGGGTGTGGGTTGCTACCACTACCATCACCTCATCCACACTGCCGTACCAGTCCACATGCATTAGCACCAGCATCTGATTTTGATGCTTGCAGTGTTGGGCTCTTATGGAATCTACCTTCTTTTGGCATCTACGAAGAGCAGGCGGATTCCATAGGAATCCATTGCAAATGCTACCTTCCATGTCTAAATGCCAGGCAATATTTACACAATTTACTCAACCAAGAGCAAAAAGAAGGCGTAAAGTCGAATCCACATGCTTTCTACCCTTGCTTTTTTCATTATATAGTACAAATGAGGAAAATTGCACACAGGGGACCTATTTGCACGTATTGTTTCAGGAAATGTTCCCAAGGCATTCTATTGCAGCTCAAAGAACTTTGTTGAATTAGAGAAACTGGAATTTAAGCTGATGCTTCAATATTCCGAAGTCAGCAAGTTAACCACCGCCCTCCTCCCTTCTCTATGGGCCTGGTGTCCTCTGTTGTTGGACCCAGTTTTAAAAACGCAACTGCATTTACAAACGGACAAATTGTCACTGCCTTGCGGGTTGAGCTTCCAAACAAATGTCCAGCAGCTCAAGATCCAAATGCAGCATTTAAAGGTTCCATTGTTGGAGACCACAGACTACAATACAATGGGGGTGTACACACTTTGGCTCGCCAACTCTGTTGGACTATACTTCCCATCAGCTCTAGCCAGCATAGTTAATGATGAGGCATCATGGGAGTCATAGTTCAAAATATCTGACTCAGGCTCGACCACAAGAATCCCAAACACCTGCCCCCAGCATCCGTGACTGGCTTCTCCTCTCATCGTCTCCAAGAGAGATCTGAAAATGTTCTGCTCTTCAACAGTCCCTGCATAGGAAGGGTATCACCCTATCATATCTTGCATGCCGGGAATCACTCAGCATCTTAGACTGTGCGGTAGTACATGGACCCCTCCGTTAAACACCTCCACACTTAACCAGCGGTATGCTGTGTTTTAGTACTGCGCTTTGGGCGCTGGCCGTATAGGCTATGCGCTTTGGGCGCAGGTCCCTTTTAGGTTGCTGTGTCCCACATGCAGCATACCGCAACCTATTTCTGCATGGAGCCTGCACTTTCCATCCTTTGGTTGACAATATATTTAAGTAAAACATAAATATCTCGGTGCGCAGGTTCCTACACTCTGCTGGCCGTGGCCAACAGGGCGTGACCAAATAGGACTTGCACCAAAAGCACTGTGCTGAATCGGCCGGAAGCCAAAACTCTGCACCAGAATGTCTGCCTTCGCCTAACCAGCCACCCTAGAACTGCAAACCTCCCCCTGCACTCCGTGTCCCTGGCCACGCTAGCACTCACTCACCCTCAGTCCCAGTCTCAACACCTCCAATTCCCCCAAGGACACTGACATCGCCGATGGCCAGTGCCTGCTCCTCCCACGGCTGTAGGTCTAAGGGTTGTGGTGCTCCCTGCAGAGTTTTGCGGCCAGCTTCGGGATACACCTCTTCAGCTCCTGCCAGTGTTTCTGGATCTGGGCCATTACGGCTTTTACATTATGCAGCAAGGCCTTACAGATTTTGTTGCGCTGGCATTGTAGATCTTCAGATGTCCACCGCCTTCATTTCCTCTGAGAAGTTGGTACAGGGTTTTTGCAGCATGGTCAACCTGTGTGCCAGGTGTTGTTGGGTGGGGAATGAGGCACGCTGGTCAGGCAGGGAGTAACCAAGTGATGGTGGGCCCTGGAGGAGGGTGTTGGCCGCGGACATGGGATTGGGAGACCAATAGAATGTGCATGTAGTGATACTGGGGTTAGCGAGGGGGGGAGGTTAGAGGTGGCAGTAGGTAGATGGTAGTGCTAGGAGCCTGGGGTGGGTTGTGTGCAGGGCCTAGGGCACACAGCAGTCATGGTTTCACTGAGGTGTCTGGCCACTTTGGTGGATGTCACTTGTCCGGGGTGGGATGCAGTTACATCAGGAGGTGCTGGGAGATCTGTATCTTAAGGGGGTCTAAGAGCGAGTGAAGTCAGAGGGTCCTGGTGGCGGGTGGAGTCAGGGCTAGGGGCCTTTATTCTTTTTAAAGATATTTTTTTGGCCCCACAGTTTAGGGCATCTGTGCAAGTATGGCGGATTGGGAAAAAATTGGCAGTAACGGAATTACTGTAACACTATGAGTATGGCACTGGAGTGGAGGATTTACCTCCAGCATCGTGCTGGGGTGAATCCTACAACTCACTGCTGAATAATTGGCAAAATCAGCGGGATTAACGTGGCTGAATTACCGCAAAATAGCCCCATAGAGTCCTATGGTCTCATAGAAAATGGGGATTTACATCGCCACTTGTAATCTGGTGGTAATTCCGCAGGACCAAGTGGCAGTAATGATAATTCAGTTTGGCAGTATTTTGGGAGATTTACTGCCGGAATACTGCCCAATTCGTGATGCGACCCTATGTCCTGAGAAAATCAGCACACATTACTTATTTCGGAACCGGGTCTTTGAGCAAACGTTGTGGATCTGTAAACAGGAATGACGCGCCACAGCATAATCACACACAGTAAATGTGAAATGGATACGGCCCACTTTTAAGCCTTGCGCGACCGTCCAAGGCGGTACTATTTTCTTCCTTGGAAACGCACGTATAGCGTAAAAGAATGAAAAAAGGCAAGAATGCCTCATTTGACATTGGTCTAAGAGTTTAAACCAACCGTGGCGTAAAATACGCCACAACAAACATTAGCCCAAATGTGTTATTCAAACAATTGTATTACTAAAAACAGATGTGGATTTAGCAGTAGGAGAAAGGACAAATTACCACACGTCCCACTCTGCTCTGCCGCTCTCCCCTCAAACAAAAACAGCCAGGGTTGGACGTGGCCTCCCAATGAGGGCCTACCATTTTCTTTTACAATTCTTTCTATCGAGCATTCACAGTAAAAGGCTCCATTACATCATTTAGTGCTCACTATAAACTTCGGCGAGAGGAAACACCACAATACATGTAAGGTTCCCCCCACCACCCCCCTTCCCAGCCTTCATCCCTCCCTCCATCTCCTACTGAATAAAATAGTTCAAGGGTAGGCATCACGTTGTGCCTAGTACCTGGCTGTAGCTTATATCAATGTCAGATATTCAGGTCAAAGTCATGTCATATCCAGTATCACACGTACGTCACTAGGCCGGATATGAAGCCAGTGTTGGATTATGGGATCGCACAACACGCTCAATGTTTGCATGCTGACTTTATTGCGCACGGTAACTTTTTCTATCGCTATTTTGTCAAGTAACTTTCGCATCCAGAGACCCGGCGAGGGACCTTCTTTTTGCCCCACCTCGTGGTAATGGCGAGTTTGGACCCCAATATAAGGTTATTTATAAGATGCAGCTGTCATTTTATCACTTTCTCTTCGCCATAAATTTGTTCACTTTCTCTTCGCCATAAAATTGTTCAGGCACCAAAAGTGGTGGACCGTTGCAAATGGCCTTCATTCCTTTTGTGACACTGTTTGAATAGTACCCAATCGGGGAGTTTTTTGATCAAATGTGGTGCAAATTGTCCTTTTTAAAGATTATTTATTCAGCAACACTGGTCAAAACTACTAGCCGCATTGTGAAGTAACTCATCAAACTGGCCCACATTGACCACAAAAGTGGCCCACTTTGACCAAAACAACGGGTCCACACTGGCCCTTTGTGTTTTTGGTTCGCCCATTGCCCTATTGCCCTGTAGGCCAGTCCGAGCCTGTCGGTCATATGTAAAAGCTCACGCTGGAGCACTTCCTTGATTACATTCTCTCTTTCCCACCATATTGCCCTGAGCCTCTGAAATACCCCCATGCTAGGTGGCAGGGCCCCTTTTTCACTGCATACCCTCCAGCAGCTCTCCTCTGTTCCTGTATATGAAGCTTTACAGGCGTGCAGTACCACCTGTGTAGTATCTTAAGCTGCAGCTCTGTGTGTTGTGTTCAAATTCACCCTTTCCACGTTTTATTACACTTCACTTCCTGTTCTTCTTCTATAGTCTGTTATCCCAGAAGAATGGGTCAGACTCATAGGGTGTTAATTCACAAGTAAAAATAAAAACGCTTACCTGTCCCTATCTCTGAGAGGCATCCCTACATAGAAAACTAAACTAAAGGTGCTTGTCCGTTGTCCAAAACAAATGTCCGTTCGATGTCCATGCCCAAAACCAGCTTTCTATCTAGCCCTACCACCTTTAGAAAACAAGTGAATAGTTAACCAGTGCCTCATGCATCAGGCGGAGGCTACACCTGGCCCAAAGTCACTTGGATATCTCTCCAAACAGCTATTCTGGTTTCAAAAAGAAAAGGGTCCTGGAAAGTGCACCAAAATGAAGTGTTCACTTTCCCCAAAACATTTCTCAATGATAGTTCTTCATCTAAGGTAAATGTCTTAGGGCCTCATTACGAGTATGGAGGTAGCCATGCCGCTTTTAGCGGCATGGCTATCCTCATACCGGGTACCGGGTCCGGGTTCCAGGAATGAGGAATTACTGGGCCATTCTGACCTTGGAGGGCCCGGTAATTCCCTTTCCTGGGAACCCAGACCCGGTACATCCCCATTCCCATTTGAGCCACCATAGGGCTCAATGGGAATGGGGAGGATGTTAACAACGGCCGTTAATGACGGGCCCGTTGTTAGGATCCTGGTCCGCTCGCGGGTCCCGCTAAGGACGTCTGGTAAAACCAGGAGTCCTTAGCGGAACCCACCAGCGGACCTCGTAATGGGGCTGTAGAGGGTTAACAGGGCCGGCATCTCTACTGGCGCCGTTAACCCTCTAGCGCATTCCTCGTAATGAGGCCCTTAGTCTTTTTTTAGGAGGGGGAGGTGGAAGAGTCTTCCTTTATTCCTCCTCCAGCAACTTGTTTGTACTTCCTTTAATTTAGGACTGACTTCAGTTTCTCTCATATTTATGTGGTTTGCAGTACCCCTTGCTTTTATAAGAGCCTACATGTCCTGGTAATTCCCTTATTGTGTGTGTGTGTGTGTGTGTGTGTCTCACAGGCCTTTGACAATGATCAATGTTCACTTTCCTAGGGCTCTCGTGGCCCTGTTTGTGTTCCAACTATCTTGTTTTCTCGTGCCTCCCTCTTCCCTGGACAACTTGGGTACCTTCTCCCCTCTTGGTTGTACCTCCGAGGGTGGCATCTGGACTTCTCTCTCCATAACGGAGGATTTGTTCCTCTGTGTTGCTCAGCTTTCGTTCGAGGGCCCCTGGCCCACCACAACTGTGCAGAGAAGCAGATGCACAATTCATTTACAGAGCCCACCCACTCACCTCCGTCATGGAGCAGGAAAGCACTGTGCATGACACTTGGTATCATTCCAATACCGCATTGAAGGTATGAGAGACGTTATGTACTGAGACCACCTTATGGAGTGAACCCTCGAACTGACATGTTAGAAGGAAGTCTGAAGACACCACTGTACATAGAAGAACTATAAGGGAAGTCTGACAGGTGGAAAGTGATGTCATGAAGAGAACACGTGGACACACTGAAATGATACATGGTTATCGAAAGAATGAAGATGTGACTAAAGTAATGAAACAAACACATGTGCGAATATAAAGAAAACCATATACACTTATAAGATAAGTGAGAAGAGATGCAGTTGATGTATATACACAGAAACACATGGTAGAAGATTGCTAAACGTAGGAAATACAACGTGGGTAAAGCAGCCATGTTGAGAAGATGGATGTCGTCTTCGTATGATGTTAAGAGAGAAGCCTCAAGGAGAAAAACCAAGGCTGAGGAGTTGAAAGGCGCTGGAAAACAGATTTTTGCAGTACAAAGTATATTTGTTTGGCTCAGGATCAAGGATGCTGCAGCATAAAGCAACTGCAGTGCACAAGAGGAGTCGAACAGGATAAGCCATGTGTGTAAGACATATTTTCTCTCAGATTAAGAAAAGGAATGAATAATTGTGAGTGCCAAGTATTGAACAATCAAAGATGCAGAAAGCATATGCAAGACAGATCAACCAAGTCTCGAGAGGTGCAGAAGAGTAATAGCAGCTAATATTATTGAATCAAATAGCGTTAAATAAAAGGACAGAATGGACAAAATCATGGTGTCCTCACACGCGTGTAAGACTAGAAGACAAGGTCTGTACATAAAGCTCCAGACGAAGATAGCATTGTACCTTCACTCCCTTTTTACAGTTGCTAGGAAGATAACAGTCATCCAGGGCGACTACAGAGAAGAAGGCTTATAACCTAACGGATGAGAGATGGTAGATTAATTAGCTAAGGAAAGGCAGCTGTCTGAAGTTATTCCCCTGCACCAAGGTTGCTTACGTGCTGCTAACAAGCCGAATGTCCAAGGTTGGAGGAGAGTGCCAACCGATCAAGTGGGCGTATGTGATGGTGGACCATCCTCAAAGAACTAGAAACACCTAGCCCTCAAGTCTCCCTGATCAACAAAGACTCCACCTGGTGCAACACCATTCAAAACACCCTACTAACCAAAATGAACACTCTTAAACACAAAATTCAGATTAAAAAGGCTATTATACCGCAACAATCTTCACCCACACTCACACTGCCTGCTCTTATTCATGCCGCCCCTACATTCCACTTCACTAATGTCACCATGCAGGAAACTACCAGCATCCTTCCAGTTTAAAACCCTTACGATGCAAAGGAGACACCTGCCCCGCTCCACTAATTAAAGACTGTAGCCATGAACTAGCCCCCTTCATCACAGCCTTCATCAATGCCTCCTTCAACACGGGCATAGTAACCGAGTCCCTCAAAGAAGCTTGGGTCCTACTGCTACTCAGAAAAGCCACACTTGACCTTACCATTGACAATAACTACCGACCAATCACCACGGTCCCCTTCCTTCTAAATATTTTACACAGAGCAGCTTACCTACAAATTCAACGCCACATAGAAACTAATCAAATCCAAGGCACCCACCAATCTGGCTTTTGCCCATGACGTGGCACAGAATCTGCCCTCTTAGACAACAGGAAACTGGCTATGTTTCTTCTTCTGGACCTGTCCGCAGCCTTTGATCTAGTTGACCACAACATACTATGCCACCACCTGATTTCTTCATCTGCTTTCTCCCCTGAAGTTTCCACATGGATCTGCTCCTTCCTTGAAGGGAGAGTAATGAACATTTTTGTTGACAACGCTTGTGCCACGCCATCTCCAATCAGCTGCTTCTGTGTCTCCCCCACGCTCTACAATATTTTCACAAAGCCCCTCTTCGACATCCTGGATTCTCTCGGCATAACCTACACGAATTATGCAGATGATACACATATTCTTATCCCACTCACAGGGTAATACCACACAGACTCATTCACCTTCAACACTACCTATGCCACGATCCAAGCTTGGATGGCAACCCATGGCCACTGTATTAATGATAAGAAGACAGAGCTCCTCATTGGCGGCCCGGTTGCTGCTTTAAAAACCCTTGACCCAATACTCCTCCTGCAATATTGACGGATCCCTGATTCCGGTCTCCCAATCAGTAAAAATTCTAGGAGTTTACCTGGGTGCCACTCTCTCCATGACTCGACAAGTCAGCACCATCTCCTCCACAGCAGCATACTCAACCAAACTGATTCAATGCAGCTAGGCCCTAACTATCCAAAGAAAACTGCCTAACCATTGCACAGGCATGATCTGTGCCAGGTTAGATTATTGCAATGCCCTCTTCGCCGGTACATCCACCCAGAACCTCAAAAGACTTTAAACCAGCCAGAACAATGCCTAACAGGCCACCCTCAACATCCCACGCTCCGAACATATCTCGGCTGCCCGCAGAGCTGTCCACTGGTTAGCTAACAAGCATAGACTCTTGTTTAAGACCCTCTCAATCACTAACAAGTGTCTCACCAACACAGCCCCTCCATACCTTTCACTAAACGTTCAACAAAGTTCAATTCAATAGACCAATCAGAACTCAACACTCACACAAGTTTATCCTCCCCAAGTTCAAATGATCTAAAGTTGGAGGATCTAGCTTCCCAGTTCTATCTCCCACCTGCCCTTCAAAGGGGGGGATCTTACTGGGTCTTTCGTAAAAACCTCAAATCCTGGCTATTTACCTAACTCCAGACCCTCTAGTCAGTTACTTGACTACACCATGAACCACCTTGCTGTAATAGATCACCCTGTGTAACTGCCTGTTGTAATTGCTTCTGTACTGCCTCTTATGTAACCATATCTCTGCATTAACGCCTTACTGCCAGCAATGCTGTTTAAAGCAGCCTGTCATGTGCTCATTGTACCTATGCTTTTTGCCCAATCTGGATCCTTGTAAAAGGAACCAGCCCCCTGATGCCCACAGGTTTCTGTGTGCTCTACAAATGCAATAAATAAATAAATAAATAAATAAATGGCTGCACGGGCCTATCTTCTGCTGTTATAATGATATTATGAGGTTGTTCAAGGCATGCCTACCAGATAAAGGGCAGCCACTGCTGATACTAACACTTATATGAAATATAGGTATATATGTTCCCTTAACCAATCCCTCTTCCTGATATGTTTTACTGTTTGCTAGAGGTATAAAGCCTTTTGTATAATGGAAATGAGTCGAAAATGTGTGAGCTACAATCTGTTTGTCTGCCAAATTTCCCTACTTTATTGAACTGCTAATAAAGTCGTGTTTTTCCACATTCTTTGAGTCTGTCCAGTTATTTGGCTTGAGATCAGGTATTTGATAATCCCATTCGGCAATTGGAACGCTCCAGGTGCTATTGCACAGCTGTTTTATGGTCCGGCCATCATGTGGGATGGCTCTTCCGTCCCCATATCTATAGTGGTTACTCCAGCACTCTCATTGCCGGACTCCCAGCGTCCTCTTCTGCTCTCTCAGCACCATGCCATTGTTGGCTCTACGGTACGGTGTTGCTCTGCCCCTCCAGGATGTTGTTCGCCTCTGAATACAGTTCCCTCCTCCTCCTTCTAGATTTTAAATTCACTGCCATGTTCCAAAGGGGTGTGTCGTTACTCTTTGGTCATTGAGGGAAATCCAGCATCACCTAAAGCCAATGAGATGGAAAAGGTAATACAGTCAGGCTTTTCAGTTCCCATATAGGCAGACAGTTTCATCCAATAGGAAGTTCCTTGTGGCAATGGGAGTCCGTGCCACTGAGAGGGGAGTCATTTCCAGTGAGGTACCACTTGCCCAGACCCCGAAGGTGGGTCTTGCTTAATGGGCTTGTAGAGGAGAAGCCAAATGCCTCTACCGGAAGTCCCATCCCCATTTTGCCCATATGTTGGAAACCATAAATGAAGACACGTGCAGTTCCAGTGAGGGTCCCTATACCGCAAAAAGTCGTTGAAATGAGGGACCCATTAAGGAAGCCCTATGTGAAGTATCCCCAAAAGGATGATGGCCCCCAGAGAGAGACGCTTGAAGAAGTGCGAAATGACAATGGCAAGAGGCTGGTGACGTCACAAGAAGCAGAAACAACGCACCAAGAAGAGAAGCCAAAGAAGAAAGTATATAAATCTTATAGAATCTGATGACGAAGTAAAGAATTGAGTAACATTTCATATGTGGAAATGGAAATTACACGTGCGAAGAGCACTGAAGAAACTGCAAAGCACTTTAGAACTGTACAGACGCTGTAACGCAAGTAGTTAAGAAATCATGAACGCTGGCTACGTAGTAAACCAGATTGCGGCGATGCTCCAATGTATACATATAGGAATGTTCCACATTGTGTTTTGCAACTTGGAGCCCGCAAACGAAAATGGGTTAAAAGTGTGGCGCAGCTATGAAAGATGGCTGACGATGGAAGAAGAATCGAGAAGGATTGTCTGGCCCCATGTCAAGGGTTGAGGCAGCCAAGAAACTTGTTATCTAATTAAGAAGATACAATAACATGTGAAGCGGGACTTGCTCCTGTTTGTGGTCCAGTGGGAAACACTCTGAGTGCCAAGTCTTTTTCATTTAATGGTATTAAATGTGAGAAAGAAGCTTGAAACACGTTCGACTGTCACATGGTCCGGATGAAAATAGACTTTGGGCAAGCAATACCAAGACTGAAGATAAGGGCTGTGCTACACTCCCTTTAATTCTCAGGCCACAGTGAAACTCTACAAGGCCAAGGTCAAAAAACAATTCGAATGGCGGATAGCAGGAGTGATGAGGATGTTGGGTTAATTGGGTGGGGAGGTGAAGTCAAGTTCACCCCCTGGCACCTGAGCGTGCTGCTAGCGAGTGGAATATTCCAGAAAGGTACAAGTGTGCCAATCAATTATAGAGGGCCATGTATTAAAGTGCCCTATAGTTTGATTAGCCAACAAGTGTTGTGTATTTTGTTACGTTGAAGATGACTTGCACTAGGGGTGGGCATAAATTGTCCACCTGATGTTAGAGATCCAATCATGTTCCTATCCCCCATAGAAAGTATACTGGGATGTACCCCTTAGTCCTATCACAACCTCGAGTAGGTTTTCTTATTTTGCCAAGCAGGATGACGTTACTTATGACACATTTTTAGTATAAAGTTGATGGGCCTCATTACGAGTCCAGCGGTAGCCAGGCTGGAAAAACCGACAGGCTGCTGCCGGACCCGGAATGAATTACTGCCTCTGTGGTTGCCAGAATCTGGTGCCAGTGTTTCCATTTCCATCTGCAGGCGGGTGGCGTTACTAATCCCGCCAGGTCAGACCTGGCGGGAGTGACTCCACTCGTCTGCAGAACCAGTAGTCTGCCGGTCTGGAGACAACGGTGGCAGCGGTTTGTAATGAGGCCCGATGTTTTTTTATGAAATGCAATGAGTGAGCCAGGGAATCATTGAAGGCTCAAGCGAACATCTGTTGATGTCCGTTGTAACTCCCTGTTTTATGTGATTGCAATTAAAACAGCTAAATCATTTTTGCCAGCTTCCTGAGTCTGTTTTATTATTGGTGCAAGCGCAAATTCTGCATCCCCATCCCTCTCATTTAACTTGTTACCTCGCTTAAAGGACCTACTTGTTCAGGCTCACCTCCCTGGCCTCAAAGGGGGTGGTTCCCCCTGGGGAGAAGGGACGGATAGTCCAGATTCGTCAGAGTAGGGATATCTTTCTGTTTCTTGCCCGTCAAATTCTTCTTTACATTGGTTTCATGATTCAACCATGTTTTGCATGAAAAGGTCCCCAACCTTTTGACAAACCCTTTTATACCACTTGTCAAATCCTTTGTCAGTCCATGCTGGGGTGAAGTCACTATTACTATGTAATGGTGTGAACGGGGGTTCGGGGGGGGACTTGAGATCATGTCCCATTTTTTCAGAGTACCTCTAGTAATCACATTCAGATATTCCCCCTTTTGCCCTCTGGCTCGTGGTTAGCCAAGGTTGGTGCCACAAATACTGCCTTGCAGTGGCTTGCTCTAGAAATACCTAGTGTTTCTCAGACTCAAGATGCGTCCACCCCACAGCACCCCTTGTCTGGGCAGCTAGATTATAGTGCAGCATATCTGGCCAGGACAGTAGTCCTCCCCTCCTTTTGCTCGTCATCATCCTCTTATTGCTTATCCTTGGTTTTGCCCTTGCCCAGATGAGTGAGAAGATGAGTATTGGATGCCCTGGAGTGCTGCCCTAGGGTTAGTAAAAGGGCAAAAACAAAGAGGTGCTGGCTGGAAGGTTTAGAATTAATCTTAACCACTGGCATTGCTCTGGGCAACCCTCCAGACCATCGTTATTCGCCTGCCTAGCCATTACAGAAGGGGAAAGACCATATGCAAATCAGACTTAGCGCCACCCAAAAAGGGGCAGTCCAGCCCAAACTGCTAGGTCACATCCCTACTGCACGAGACCACAAGCATCCCAAACATGTTTCGGCCTGGTTGGGCCTCATCAGTGAGGAGTAGCTTGGGTCTCTAGGCCCAGCAGGCACGGGACCCACGTCTGGGCATACCCGTCCCACTCGGGTGACAGAGCAAAAACAAAGAGGTGATCGCTGGAAGGTTTAGAATTAATCTTAACCACTGGCATTGCTCTGGGCAACCCTCCAGACCATCGTTCTTCGCCTGCCAAGCCATTACAGAAGGGGAAAGACCATATGCAAATCAGACTTGGCGCCACCCAAAAAGGGGCAGTCCAGCCCAAACTGCTAGGTCACATCCCTTCTGCACAAGACCACAAGCATCCCCAAACATGTTTCGGCCTGGTTGGGCCTCATCAGTGAGGAGTAGCTTGGGTCTCTAGGCCCAGCAGGCACGGGACCCACGTCTGGGCATACCCGTCCCACTCGGGTGACAGAGCAAAAACAAAGAGGTGATGGCTGGAAGGTTTAGAATTAATCTTAACCACTGGCATTGCTCTGGGCAACCCTCCAGACCATCGTTCTTCGCCTGCCAAGCCATTACAGAAGGGGAAAGACCATATGCAAATCAGAATTGGCGCCTCCCAAAAATGGGCAGTCCAGCCCAAACTGCTAGGTCACATCCCTTCTGCACGAGACCACAAGCATCCCCAAACATGTTTCGGCCTGGTTGGGCCTCATCAGTGAGGAGTAGCTTGGGTCTCTAGGCCCAGCAGGCACGGGACCCACGTCTGGGCATACCCGTCCCACTCGGGTGACAGAGCAAAAACAAAGAGGTGATGGCTGGAAGGTTTAGAATTAATCTTAACCACTGGCATTGCTCTGGGCAACCCTCCAGACCATTGTTCTTCGCCTGCCAAGCCATTACAGAAGGGGAAAGACCATATGCAAATCAGACTTGGCGCCACCCAAAAAGGGGCAGGGCAGCCCAAACTGCTAGGTCACATCCCTTCTGCACGAGACCACAAGCATCCCCAAACATGTTTCGGCCTGGTTGGGCCTCATCAGTGAGGAGTAGCTTGGGTCTCTAGGCCCAGCAGGCACGGGACCCACGTCTGGGCATACCCGTCCCACTCGGGTGATAGAGCAAAAACAAAGAGGTTATGGCTGGAAGGTTTAGAATTAATCTTAACCACTGGCATTGCTCTGGGCAACCCTCCAGACCATCGTTCTTCGCCTGCCAAGCCATTACAGAAGGGGAAAGACCATATGCAAATCAGACTTGGCGCCTCCCAAAAAGGGGCAGTCCAGCCCAAACTGCTAGGTCACATCCCTTCTGCACGAGACCACAAGCATCCCCAAACATGTTTCGGCCTGGTTGGGCCTCACCAGTGAGGAGTAGCTTGGGTCTCTAGGCCCAGCAGGCACGGGACCCACGTCTGGGCATACCCGTCCCACTCGGGTGAGAGAGCAAAAACAAAGAGGTGATGGCTGGAAGGTTTAGAATTAATCTTAACCACTGGCATTGCTCTGGGCAACCGTCCAGACCATCGTACTTCGCCTGCCAAGCCATTACAGAAGGGGAAAGACCATATGCAAATCAGACTTGGCGCCACCCAAAAAGAGGCAGTCCAGCCCAAACTGCAGTTTGGGCTGGACTGCCCCTTTTGGGGTAGGACCAAGCCTGATTTGCATATGGTTTTTCCCCTTTGTAATGGCTTGGCAGGCTGAAAAACTATGGTCTGGAGGGTTGCCCAGAGCTTTGCCCGTGGTTATGATTAATTCAAAACCTTCCAGCCATCAACTTTCTGTTTTGCTAAAGTCACCCTGAGTGGGACGGGTATGCCCAGACGTGGGTCCTGAGTCTGCCGGGCCTACAGACCGAAGCTACTCCTCACTGATGACGCCCAACAAGGCTGAAACATGTCTGGGGTCTCGTGCAGAAGGGATGTGACCTAGCAGTTTGGGCTGGACTGCCCCTTTTGGGGTAGGACCAAGCCTGATTTGCATATGGTTTTTCCCCTTCTGTAATGGCTTGGCAGGCTGAAAAACGATGGTCTGGAGGGTTGCCCAGAGCTTTTCCCGTGGTTATGATTAATTCAAAACCTTCCAGCCATCAACTTTCTGTTTTGCTAGGGTTAGTAAAAGGGACATTCTGAAATACAAATATCAGTTTAGCCAGACTTCACAACCAGGATATATAGAATGTTTTTCATCTATCTAGGTCTTTATTAAGTTCTTTAAAAAATAAGTGGTTCCTTCACTGATTTCTCTGCCCACACAAAGGGCGCTATCTGTTTCACTTCATTTTCCATAGATTTGGTGGTTGAGATGTTTAAGATTTCTAACTTATGAATATTTACCTTGAAAACGGAGACTTTTTCAAATGTATTGATCTCTTCCATAACCAAAGCTACTGCTTTTACATGGTCTGTCAAGGAAAGAATAACATTAGCGAAAAGATTCATTCTGTCCCTCACACTTGTATTTCCCTTATGGCTTTGTTACCCCTAAACCTCTCTACATATGGCTTCATAATAGGAGGAGTGGTGAGAGGGGGGCTGCCTTGTCAGGTCCCTTTTCTAAGAGTATGAGGGTCTTCCAATTGCCCATTGGAATTTATTCCAGCTGCCAGGGTTTTATAATTTGCAATAATAGTGTTGCCCAGGTGGGATCCAACGCCAAATATGCACAGGACTTTCCGGAGGACGCACCAGTCCCCTTTGTCAAATGCGTTTCCTGTGTACAGTACTATTAATAGTACGTGATCCGTGACCCTGTTTGCATTCTCTTTTAATATTATTACACGTTGATCTATTTTTTATGAATCCTGATTGATGGATTGTGCTGGGCATCCCCCTTTACTGAAGGAGTTAAAGGGGCCACCAGGTGGTTTGTTAGAATAGAGGTCATTGTTTTATAAAACACTGAAGTTAGCGCGACTGGGCCCGGCTCTTTCCCGATTGTAATCCTTTGATAGCGTCCTGAACTTCTTTTCTTCCAATAGGCAGATCTAACAATTTCCTATTTCCCTCCGACAATCTGGAACGAGGTATCGAGTCTAAATACCTTTCCTGCATGTTAGAAATTCTCTCCTCCTCTGTGAAAAGACTTTGGTAGAATTTCCAAAAGACCTTCCTTTTGTGTGCTTCCTCCCCACTTTCAACCCCCTCCTCATTTGTGTGAAGGCTTTATTCCCTCTTTGAGGCCTTGAGTCTATTTGCGAGTAGTCTGTCTACCTTTCCCCCCTTTTCATAGAAGATCTCCTTGGCATTAAGAATTCGTCTTTCAGTCTTAGCTACCCAGAGGGTGTTATGTTGGCCTATTTTTGCAAGTAATATGTTATAGTAGTCTCTTGATTGGTTGTGTTTATATTCCCTTTCTAATGATTGTAGCTCTGTGACCAAGTAATTTTCTGTATGTTTTCATATTCGTTTCAGAATTTCTCGTCACTGTTGGGGTGCATAAACTGATGCATTTGTGAGTGTCTCAACCCATGCTTTGCCTTTAATTACTATATAACGCCCCTCTCTATCTCTAGTAAAATCAAGTAGAGTGAAATTCAGCTTTGTATAGACCAGAAGAGCTACTCCCACCTTTTTGGAGTTATTGCTAGAATGCAATTGTGTATTGTGTTGCCAGTGTTTTATTGCTAGAATGCAATTGTGTATTGTGTTGCCAGTGTCTTATCTTGGCTTAGTTTGTATATATGAAATGCATTTCCTTTGGTGCTACTGCCTCTGCATGTTCCCTTCTGACTTCTCTGAAAACTGGGCACCCCTATTCGTACCTTTTAATCCTTTCATGTTACCAGAGCAGATGCAAACCCTTGGTTCATGGTCATGGTTTGCTTTTGTTCAAGCAATTCCCTTGCTTTTACAACCAGATGTACCTTTCCCTCTTTTTAATAAAGTAACTAAGTCTCCCACACGCAGTACATTTTCTTCCCCTCCCTTTTCGCATAGTCCCCCATCACCCACAAACCGTTGTGTCACCCCAACATATGCACAACATGTTTTATCCCCCCAGCATTGTTTCAAGTAGCTTGGAGTATCCCTTCCTCTTATCAAGACTCCTTTCATACGCTCTTCTATCGCCATAACCTTGCTGCACCTTGAGTCCAACCTCTTCTTGTCTATCTTTTTCCCCCTTCATATGAGCTCACTACAACAAGGCATTTAATATCTCGGTGTCCATGCCAAAAATCATCTCTCTAAGTTTGCCGTTCGGTTTTTTCTGTTCTCACAACTTTAAGTAGTTTACGTAAGTTACCTCTTCAACCTGCTCGTTAGATTAGCGCCTGCTGTCTGTGGACGGTCCTCTCCTCCCCATGTTCTGCGTCTCACATTTATCTTTGGATGACGTTGGGTCCTCCTCCTCAGCCCCCACCTTCACGTTGATTCCCAAGATTTTTGTGCCTTCCTTCTTATTGAAAACCGTTACCACCTTTTCTCTCCGTTTAAACTGTACAACAAACGGATAAGTCTATCTGTATCATATGTCTCTTTCAGTCCGGACCTCTGTGATGGGATTCATCTATCTCCTCTTGGTTAGAGTAGGTTGAGTTACATCCTGGAAAATCTGTATTGTGCTTTAACTAAATTAAATGTTCCCGGTCCGCCTTACTTACTTTTCACCACGTCTTTGGTCTCACTCGCATTTGCTGTTCTCCTGATAACGACTCAATATTTTCGATCAGTCCTAGCAGTTGTTTCACGCGTGCCCTTAATAGTCGATTAAAGAGGTCTTCAATGCACCCTCTTATGTCATCTGCTTCTGCCCCTCTTTCAGATATTTCCTTCTGAAGGTTTTCTCTTCTTGACCTGTTTTCGGGATTTTCACACTCGTTCTGATGGAGCTCATAGCTTTCGGGAAGTTCTTTCAGTTCTTGTAATATTGAGGCATTATTATTTTCCAGTGTGCATGTCGAGTTTTCATTGAGATTCACTCAATCTCCGATGGCGACGAGATCCTTTTTGTTTTCCGAGATGGCTATTGTAGGTTCGCTCTTCAACACCGATATTTCAGACCTTAGAACTTAAAAATGTCCTCTTTGAAGGAGCAAAGTTTATTCATTAATATTCCTTATGGTTCAGCATCTATGGTCTCTCCTTGGACTTGTTCATCTATGGGTTTATCATTGGTCATATCACCTTCCCCCCCTCATTCATTCGGGTAATTATTTTGTAAGGAGGCCTTTATTGAGGGCGGTCTATTTTATGCCTGTTTGACTTTGCCATAGTGGGTCAGTACTTTGGGAATGATCAGTATGGGCCTATCATTTCCCTCACTACCTCTCATGTTTACAAACTAAGGCCTCATCAGAAGCTAGGCGGCACGGCAGCTCCCACAGTAGCCATCCATTTCCATTCACTCACTCTGATATACCACGGCGCCAGTCCCTTTTCAGGCCTTTTCACTCAGTCTACAGCATTTCGTGAACCACTTTCAGGATTTAATTCTGTCTCAGGGAGTAGTCCTTGCTCTGCACGGGTGTGCCACTTGTCTCCCTCTTGAGAATACGAGGAGGATCGCAACCTATTATTCCTGACTTGTACAGGTGGATGGGGCCAGGGGGCTCATAGCGATTCGGTCTTCCCTCTTCCTTTTTATTAATGTGTGGAACCGGCGATGGGTCAAGGCTGAGGATCGCTAACCCCTACTTACCTTCAGTATATTCAGTCATCCATCTACTGTCTTTAACAGCGCAATTTTACTCCCACGCTTAACCTGATGGGCACCACCTTCGGGTCAGGCCAGGATGTGGCTTCATGTGCGCTTCTTTGTTTGGGGATCATCTGTGCTGCCGGTGCTGTTCTTACACCAACCGCCTCTTGCAGTTACCTTCCCAACTTTCCATTCTTCTTGTACCTCTATGAGGGCAGTCAAAGCGCATGCTTAGCACATGTTTCGGAGTCGTGGGCCCAGAGCCTCTCACTCCGGTCCATTACACTGGCCATCTTGGCCACGCCCTCTGTACTCTCTTTTTTAACACCTCTCAGCAGCAGTCCATCTACAGCAGGAAGTGATTATTGATGGGAACAGGTAACTGGCGCCTGGTTGTGTCACTTTATTTTCTTAGAATTATATAGCTTTTCAATAAGCTATATAAGTGTGATTTTTGGGTGTTTAAAAATGATGAGGGTACAGAACACTTTGCCTCTGCAGGAGATTTTTTTTCTATGTTCTCTTTCATTTACATGCCAGAACGTATAGGCTTCCATTAAGGGTTGGGAAAGCTACAATCATAGGGGGCAATGTTCCTACTGAGCCATCGTATTTGCTTTATAAGCTTGGCCTGCAGGCTGAATAGAGTTCTTTGCTGCAGGCACACTGCCTCCTTGGCTATCTTACTCAAGGTTTGGAACTTACTGGTATCCCTGCAACATACATATGAATCCACTTCATTTATTTGGATTGGGAATTGTTGAGGCTCGAACCTGTAACTTCAGATTTCTCACACAGGTCATCAGCAAATCAAAAAGTACCTAAAGAAAATGCCATTTTCCAATAGCGACTTCATGATCTATTGTTCCAGCTCAATGGCTTTCAACTGCAAAATACAGGCGAGACCTCAGATCAATTACAAATATTGAGAGTTTTGCTACAGCTCCCCCTCCACAGCAAACCACCAGATGAAAGTCTGTCCAGACTTGAAGGGCAGGGACTTTGTTTGCACTTTCAAATCTCTGCTCTGCCTGTACTCAATCCCAAAAGTGACAGAAGCATTTTAACAATGACAGTTTAAAAGGCTAGTTCTGGCTGGACTGCCCCATTTGGGGTGGGACCAAGCCTGATTTGCGTATGGTCTTTCCCCTTTTGTAATGGCTTGGCAGGCGAAGAACCGATGGTCTGGAGGGTTGTTCAGAGCAATGCCAGAGGTTGGGATTAATTCCAAACCTTCCAGCCATCACCTCTTTTGGTTTGCAAAAGGATAAACATGACATGCTTGAATGATTCCAGGCATGACTTCAAAGCAGTACTTAATGTATTTTGCAGGGGAAACTGTTCGCAAGTGATATTACGTATTGGGCTGAAGCCTTATATCTTATTTTCAACCTGAATTTGGCCGAATACTTATGTGAAGCTTAATTTCGGTACACCACATAATGACATCACTTCCTGTGATGTCATCAACGGTGTGATGTCACCTCTGCTACCCCTGGGATTTTAGTGATTTGACATCCCTGGGTAGAGTAGGTGTTTTGGGGTTGCCCGAGGTAGGGAAATATCATGAAATAATCCACAATAATCACTGAAAAATCTTTAAGTAAAGTTCTGGTTAACATTCTGTTATGAAAACCTTAGCAAGTGACTGAAAAATCTTTAGATGAAAGGAGCTTATGGCTGAAGCGGAACACACAAATAACTGAAATTCATCACTTATGGGTCCCATGTACGAGGTAACTTGGCTACCATCATGCATTGCTCATGACTCCATACTTGACATCACAGAAGACACTACAGGAGAAGCACATAGCCGCAGCGGCTACAGGGACTGATGAACAATGATGGTTGAGGAAAGCAGTAGTACCTGAGACAGCTTCTGTTGAGTTTTTGTTTTTACTTGTAGACATACACAAAACAAAGCCCATATGGACCGGAGAGGTTATTTTCTATGGGCTATTTTCCATGTGACCTCATGAGCAGTGCGTGACTGTACTTAAGCCATGGCTGCTATGGGAACCATAACTGGCACATCTCTGTGAGTGATAAGTTTGGCAACTGCAACCATAACATCCCTTCAACTAAAGTGTATTTTCATTGCATATAAATCCATCAATAGGACTTGGACTTCTCCCTACTGTCTTGTTCTGTCCCACCCCGCCTCAATGTGCATTGTTATCATTCAATTATAAACTATTTTGCCATTTCTACATAAACATGTCTACAGGCAGGCCTTTAAGTGGACCAGGGCTTGCCAGGGCACCAAATATTGACATCTAACTAGGGCTCTGCCAAGACCCCCCCCAGAACTGACTCCCCCAACCAGATATAGTCCCTGCAGTAAAACAAATGAAAATGAGCACCAATACTGCTCTTCAACAATAGATGTCACTTTCAGTCACGTTTAGAACCATGACATAAGTTAAAGAAATGTGCTCGTTTTCAAAGACTGAATGGAAATTATACCCGAATATATTGTTTGACTGTATTCAGTGCATACTGAAGAATTGTCATTAGAGTGGTTCTCATTTGTAAGAATCACAGACTTCTTTCAAAAGAACTGTGCGATTGCATGGCCTCCCGATCTATTATCAGTTTATGTCCTATTTTATATTTAAATATATTTATTTTGGTCAATATTTTTACACACACAATTATCTTTTAATACATCTGTTTAAGTAAAATGTACTCCTTTTCATTGCACATGAAACTTGACTGCGCTGTTGGGATCACACCTTTAGTTACATACAACCCACCTCCCTTAAAGGTTTATTATCTACTTGGGAAGTGAAGCTGCGCGAGAACCTTTTACGGACCTGCCCCCAAATGTTGCACCAGGGTGCCTTAGAGCGCCCCTCGATTTCTTATCCCACTTAAACCACTGTCTACGGGTAGCCTCTTACAACAAACAGACTAGTTCCGTCCGACGGCTTCGAAGTGTGGACAAGATAGCTCAGCGAGTTAAGTGCTTGCTGTTGAGATCTGTGGGCACGTCTCAGTCAGATGTTGCTGCAATCTGCAGGTCGCAGGATTGAATCCTGGCGTGTCTGACTCAGCCTTTCATCCTTCCCAGGTCCATACAAGGAGTACGTTTTTAATAGTTATACGTACACATGTTTTTCATAAAGCAAGGTACAAATAATAGATTAACATTAGCAGACTATCTGTGATACTTGTCAGATTCGAGTGCACACACGATGAGAACTTCACAGCAGTTTAAATCCACTGTGTCCTGACATGTGCGATCGGAATCTACATGCGTTTACACTTTTGAACGTTAAATAACAATTATTCTTTGCACAATCATTCAAATGGTGAGCGCGGGTCAGCCAGTCATATTCCTTAGATTGTGGTCCGTAAAGATTTGTAAAGGCCTTTCGAAACGCTCTTTCCCAGCACAGTTTCTTGGAAGGACTTGCAAAGAACAGGATACGGACTGCTGCAACAGAGAGGTGGGGAAAAGAGCAGGGTTTATCGACCTTAGGTGTTTCAACTACTAATACCATTATCGACCTCTTCTACGGTCAATAATGCTGGCTATTGTTCCTATCACTCCTTATGCCACCTTGCTTGCCGCTCGAGCCCACACAGGTCGAAGTCATTAACTAGCCTCATTGGCCAGCTGAGCGGGTGAGCAAGATTCACCCGCCCACGCCCTTCTCCGCGCCTTCTTCCCCACATCAAACAAGCAATTGATTCGTCGTCTCCTAGTTACCGTGAGAATGAGCGGGAAGCATCGCTGGCAGCGACCACAGCCCCCGTCCCACCTGCGCCGAGCAATGCCCACAGGGGAGTGAGAGGAGGACAGGGGGCAACCGCTGCTGTGTTCCGTAAGAATGAGTAATTGCATCGAGAGGTCTGGCTACTGCTGGGGGAGAAGCCCCCTCCTCCGGCTCCCCGGGGAACACAGCCAGGGGCCTTGTGTCACCCACCCGCTCTCCCTCTGCATGCCTGCGTGTCTTTATTTATACACATACGGAAGGGACGTGCATACATAATACACGCTTACATAACGGGGCATGAGTCAGGCGCGTAGTACGCTGCCAATATCATAGCCCCAGCTGTGCCGAGCATTAATTTAAACATAATAGTCAAATCAATGCTCTGCTTCCATAGTAACACGTGTATACAACTGCACACGAGAGAATAAGCTGAACTCGTGACAATTTTAAAAAGTCATTTCAGAGCACAGCCGGCGTAGGATGATAAGGAGAGAGGGAGCAATACATAGAGTGAAAAACATTGAAGGCCGTTTATCAGTACATTAACCTGCCCAGTGGGGGGCGCAATTTAGCGGTGGATTGACCTACATGGAACTCAGATCATTTCCCAGTGGGCCTCTGCACCCCGGCCATCTTAAATGAGATGAAGTAAATGCCTTTGGGCGGTAGTGCGCTTTAGAAATGTAAAATAAAATACATTTGTTACAATGCCTCCAGTATTTGTTCATATGAAGCCATTTTCAAAACTATTTCCATGGCGACTTTTGGTTCCCTGTCCGACCTAAGGTCAGAGATCAGCACTGCTTCTTTGGTAAACCCTGCTCACTGACTCCGTTCAAGGGCATTGCGAGGACAGGAACACACACAGTATCTACATGGCCTTTCAGAAAACAATCGAACATGATCTTATTCTATTGGCATTGATGGATCTCAGAATCCGTCTCCACTTGCCCTTGTAGTGTAGAAGACGGATTCGTCTCAACTTGCCCTTGTAGTGTAGAAGACGGATTCGTCTCCACTTGCCCTTGTAGTGTAGAAGACGGATTCGTCCCAATAATATAACCTACTGTCTGTGTTAAAAATGACAAGACAGCGGGATCTATTCTTTGAAAGAATAGATCACAGGAGCGCAACCGGCAGGCCCTGAGAGAGGAGGGACAATGGTTAACTCTTAGAACTAACAGACATATTTATTAAGGAATAGAATCTTTAAAATTAACCTTTAGCTGAGAAAGACTGCACTGTGTGCTAATATGTAGATCTGCCAAGTATATTAGACTCCTAATGGTGCAAGAAACCTGCAAAATAATACCCAAAATGACTCCTAACCCTGTATTCAGTTCTGCGTGTGTAAACAATATGCACTATATAACAGCTTACCCTGGGGACCGATTTCTGCAAGATGAATGTAGACCAGTAGCTGTAGCAGAAGCAGAGCAACCACGTCGGCTATTCCCGACAAAATGAGGACGCCTAGGCAGAATGTCTCAATTCTGGACACTGTCCCGACGGAACGAGGATGCCTGACGGGGAATAAAACACACAGTAGCAGCCACTCGTTTTGTGCGCAGTACTCTGTGGGGTTCTCACGTAGGAGTTTCCAAGGTGAGTATCGATTTCCACCGAGGAATACGTAAGTACAACAAACAATGCAGTTGAGGGGTAACCAAGGCAGTTCCAGTTAGCGTTCCGGGTTGTAGCGTTAAAGACAGGCGAAGGCAGCAAACAAGCAGATAAGGGCAAGACAAGGCCAGGTACAGAAGCGTTCCGAGTCAAAACGAGGAGGAATAAAGCAGGAGTAGTTTCATGGGACCAGAGCAGGAGCAGACAAGCAAAATCCAGATGATAGCAGGGTTCGGTAAACCAGGTAATCCAAGAGATACAAAAATAAGTAAACAAACACTTCAGCAAATTCAGAAGCACCGCGGAACGGGGGGCGGAGCTGTGTTGACAATTTTTATGGTAACCTCCACTCCGCACCGTATCGTCCTTTCTTACGGATATGCACCAGAGTATGGGCTTTGTAATGCGTACGCCGCAGGAAAGATGGTAAATGCTTAAACCTAGGTATAGTCAATGAATGAAGTGGTGCTTGGAGCTGTTGTAAGGCATTACTCCCAGGATGTCTGAATGATAAACTGGTTATATGAGAGAGGCGTGATGTATGCTTAGTGTTAGAACGTGGATTCCTGACACTGGACAATAAACCTTCTTGGCAACCAATGTTCCCTCCCCCTGCTTCCCCCCACCTCCCGCTTGCAACTAGCACCTGGATGCCTGTGGGTTTTGTGTGCTTTATAAATGTAAAAATAAATACATAAATATATAAATAAATAGTGATTTTTTTAATCAATTTAGCCATGTACTGTTTAGGGGTTACATGCACGCATGTAATGGCTATGGAGAAACAACGCCTGCAACATCCCTGGTGAGATAGCTCACCAAGTGAAGTACTTTCTGCTCAGCACAGCAGCTCAATGCTGGCATGGCTGACTCAGCTGTTCATCCTTCCGAGGTCATATTAAACGAATACCAACTTAGGAACTGTGACAATAGTGTATAAGGTCTATGTGAAGTTCTGTGTAAGTAATATGTTATTATTTTTACAGCATGTATTACCTACCCGCCATTCGGGTGAAAGGTAATAGTTAACGTGTATGCTTAGTGGAGAACATACAACCATGATGAAAGAGCCTGAGGTGTTCTTATATTACGTGATGTGAAGAAGTTGTCACTCTCAGAGGCGGATCTTGAATTTTATGAGTGTGGGGGCCAGCCTCACGTTCTCCATTTCTTCCCTGGTATATATGTAGTCCTAGCTCTGCTCCTTCGCTAATTGGCTAGGCAGCCCTGCCACAGAATATGGCAGAACTGTACTCCTAACTTCCAAACCTAGTTGTATCATGTTTTGCTGAAATGTATGACTGAAACATTGCAAATGCGTAATCTATTAGGCAGTGGGTAATGGGTAGGGGGAAGTTGTGAGGAGGAGGATCTAGCAGAAGTCATGAAATCAACAGGGAGGTATTTTGTATTCACACTTGTGTTCATTTCTTTTTCCATCTTTATCGTTAGGGAAGATACAGCACAGACATTGTCCAACTCCAGACCTCGAGGACCGGGATCCTGGCGGGTTTTCAGGATATCCCTCATTAATATTATTTCTTTATTTGTATATAGTTTGAAATAAAACCTTTACAAATACAATATAAATTCAAATTTCAATCAACTTAAAATCACAATTATCCCATAAAAATAGAAAAGACATAAAATCATACAATATTAATTTACAATTACTCAATTACTTAAAAAAGATCACACATTTATAAAAAATCTGACCCCGCTATCTTCATTGACACGGATTTCCCGCCCAACATGTTCTTTCAGAGATTACCCAAATCGACCCATGATAGTTCATAAATACATTTCTTAAGACACATTATCCGTCAAGGAAGTTGAGCAGGACAGAATAACAACAAATGGCGTAACTCAAAGGATATACACTTTCGAATGAACAAAACCTCCTTAGCAACACCTTAAATCTGAATCTTAGATAGTACTATAAGATTTAACCAGGAATCTATCCAAGTAGTACCCCAAAGTACCTACTTTTTTCAGTGAAAGAACTAGATGTTTATAAATCGATGATTTGGCTAATGATTCCATGGTTAATATCCAATCCAGTCTTTTAACCTGTTCCTTGACTTTAAGAGGATTGATCAATAACAGTTCATTGGTAACCCCAATCCTTAATAGAAATTCCTGCAATTATCATTAAACTCACCAATGGACTCTAAACAACCATAACCATTATACATCGAGTGTGCCAGTGAACTTAAAAATGTGTAATATAAAGATAATGGTCTCCAACGAACTCTACCATAAAAAGAATGAATACCTAACTCATAACAAATAGCCCCAATCGGAACATTCTTAGGTAAACTCTAAGGTAAAATGTAGAATACTTTTCACCAAATCATTGCTTCATAGATGTCTAGCTCCTATAAGAACGGCATTGACAAAAACTCTAAGTCAAATATACATTTTGGGATCACTTCCCCAATATAACATTTTAAGACAGGGCGCATTGAACATTTATCATATTTCCGATCTATTTTTGCCATTTGTGAAGCTAAAATTATTGCTGTACTTTAAAAAAAATGTCTAATCAAACTTTTGACAGATGAGTAATAATCGTATATCCTAAATACATCATACTAGACCTAACTGCTAAAACATTTCCATTAATAACACATTTCAAATTATTCTTGTTATTATTCTTACAAAATTTCATGATTACTGTCTTTGCATAGTTAATCCTCAATCCATAGCACCACGTAAATTCTTCAAATGTCTTGATAACTTGCTGAAGACCTATAGGAGAAAGATCGTGCAAAATGAAATCGTTTGCGTATGCTACCCATGTTGGCCGCAGACTTCCTATTTTGTGTGAAAGAAAAGCAGCCCTCATAAGGTGGAGCCCTATATCTGCCATATATAAATTGAAAAGACGGGGCTAACACACACCCATGTCAGAGATCATTATTTGTTTTAATGGGTTTGGATAGTGCACCCTCACTATTCAATCAAACCTGAATTGACGCTTCTTCATGCAGATGTATTAAAATACTTAACAAAGCTGAGGGTAAACCCCATTTGTTTGGCTTAATCCATACAAATCTACGGTCAACCATGTCAAAGGCCATGGAGAGATCCATTGCTGCCCCATATATCGGCTGCAATGTTTCCTGCCATGCTAGATTCTGCATTAATGTCATTAGGTTTCAATCTTTTCCAAAAGGAGAGCACAACATATCTTTGAATCGACATCCAATAATTTCACTGTTCGATAATTTAGAGGACTCTTTCTGTCTACTTTTTTATATATAGGGACAATGAGAGCCAACATCCACGAATCAGGGATACTCATTGTATCTATAATGTTTCTAAACAGTATGTACAAAATATTAGCCTACATTTCCGGGGCCTGCCTAAGTATTTTTCTGAGAGCTGATAAGTGCCCCCCACCATAGAAGTGCTGGTGTTTCTAATCAGCCCCTCAATGTCAGTAATTAAGAAATCCAGCCTTCATATATCCAGTGACAAAACTCGAGCTGCATCCGATCCTACTTTATTTTTCGCATACATTTGTGTAAAATGTTGAATTTTAGAAATTTGATTTCCTTCTCCTACGCCGCAGCACGTGGCTCTCCTGTTCCCCCTCCCCTGCTTCCTGGTCTCTCCTTACCCACTCCCCTCCCGCACACTGCACTCCCATTGGCCGCCTGGCCTGTAGCTGCAGTGAGTGTTCTCGCTTCATGCAGCCCCTCAGCACCATTTCCATTCCTGGTGCAGGGGGTGAGTAGTGCCTTCCTGGGCACTGTAACTTTAAAAATGTGATTTCCTTCTCCTGCGCCGCAGCATCTGGCTCGCCCGCTCCCCCTGGTCTGACCCTGCTTCATGGTCTCTACTCATACACCCTGATGCCATCCACCATGCTCCCATTGGCCATCTGGCCCTTACATGCATCCACGCTAGGCTGCCGCTGCCAGGACAACCCCCTTGGCGAAGGACCCTGAGGCAAAGGACAGCTCCCCCGTTGCAGCTCTGATGGTGTCTGCCGATGTCAGCTGGGGAAGCAGGAAGCTAGCAGCCGACAACCTGATTTGACTGATAAGGAAGGTGCGGTGTGGCAAGATGAGCAGCAATCACTGCACCCCACCAAACAGACCCACCTCTCTAATTACCCTATTGATCTTTCGCACCACCCATAAGCATCAGTGACCCGTATTGCTTGGTAATTACTCAGAGCTCTCTAGTACAGACAAATTTTGTTTCATTGCTGTCTGTGTTGAAACTAGGCCTTCTTCCCTCTTTTTAGGAAAGTCGAATCTGTGTGTGTTTTTGCATTACTATCTATGTGAAACTAGGCCTTTTCCCTCTTTTTAGCAAAGTCAAATCTGGGTGTGTTTTTGCATTGCTGTCTGTGCTGATACTAGACCTTTTCCCCTCTTTTTGGGAAAGTCGATTCTGGGTGTAGCAGAGCTCTGCCCCCTTGCCGCTTCGCACCATGTGTTCACCCTCCACAGTGCCTGTGGTCCCCTGTAGTGTGTTGACCTATGGCCTCCTGTGTTCCTCCTTCTGTGTAACCCCTCCCACACTTGGGGCTTCCTGTGGTACTCAACTGTTGGCTGTGCCACCTTAGCCCTCACTCTCCCATCCCTCCTTTTCTCACACTTTATGGTGCTCTCAATCTCTCCCATTTTCTCTTATTGCTACTTTATCTCCTATACTATCCCTCTCACTAAGTCAGGAAGGAAGAAGTTGAAGAGGGACATCCTGGTCGCCAACCCAGGCCTCCCTATCGCTGATACTTACATCAGTGCTTCCTCCAGACAGACTCTCATCAACATCCTCTTTGTTGCTTCCTCACCAGACCTATGGACCTCTCATATGGTCTCTGTTCTCTCTCCTTTCTCTTCCTCTCCCATTAATGGTGGCACTCGGTGGGAGGCCCTCTTGGCCTCCATCCACCCCACCAAGACCATCATTAACATATTTTTGAACGGCACCATCTTGGTCTAGGGCCCTCAGCCCAATCTCCTCCTTTTCGATAGGCGTCTCCTGTGTCTTATCAACTTCCTTCCTTTTCCTGCTACTCCTACTAGCACCTCTCTGGCTCCTCTGCCACCTCTTTTTCCCGTTGCCTCTCTGGTACCATCCTCCTCCTCTCTGGCTACTATGCCACCTCCTTCTACCACCACTGCCCACTCTCGGGCTCCTCTACTATTTTCGCTGGGTGTACCTCAAGCCTGTACCCCTCCATGGAAGTCTTTCAAATGTGGCAACCTGCTCCATGTCGTTACTCTCAACTCTCGCTCTGCTGTCAAACACTCCTCTGACATCTGCCACCTCCTTGAAGAACTTGATCTAGATGCCCTCGCTCTCACCGAGTCATGGTTCATGGCCAGCTCTGTCACAAGTTTTGACACCCTCCTCCCTGATGGCTACAAGATCCTCTCCGAACCCAGAACCAACCATCCTGGAGGTGGAGTAGCTCTGATCTTTCCGGAGTGGGTCCCTGCTTTTTTCATTCCTACGCAGGCCTACTTATCCTTTAAATGCCTGGACTGCAGACTATCTGTCCCTCCTGGCCCCACTCTGGATGTGGCCACCTGGCCACCTGGCCAGGCCGCCCTCTTCCTCTCAGAGTGGACCGACCTCTCCTCTTCTCTCCTTGCCTCTACCTCTTAACTTCTCCTCCTCTGAGACCTAAACATCCATCTGGATGGTTCTAAGCCCTCCTCTGGGCTCTTCCGCAACCTCTACGACACTCTCTCTCTTTCCATTCTACCTTCTGGTCTGACACACTCTGCCGGGCACACCTTGGATATTCTCATCTCCTCAGACATCCCCCTCTTCAACCCTCTTACCACTCCTCTCTCTTGGACTGACCACTCTGGCCACCCTCCCATCTCCTCCTCTTTTCTCCTCTTTCTCTCCGACTACACCTATGCACTAGGACCCCAACCGGCCCATAAAGCTGGGGGTTGCCTAATAGCACTTTAAGATGAGTAGCAGCACCTGTGAGATGGATGGGGATACAGATTAATACTCTCACATCGAATCAATGCTGACAACTCAATAGTTTGTTTAATGACAAGTACAAAAAACAGGGAGTTCATGAACATCAGCAATCGCTCGATCTTCCTTACCGCTTCACAACTCTAACAAACTTCATAAAAAACACATCTTTTCTAATGAAAACTCGTCATTACTGAAGTGTAACGCTTAAAATGTTGCATGCAATTCTATTGGTTATAGGAAAGTAACTTTAATATAAGTACTATATCTGTATATGGTAACGAAGTGAGGGGATGGGATAAACAGTGTCAGGTGGGGCATCTGAGCCCACAATGGCTGCCGTAGACGTCACTAAAAGTACAACGTCTCATTGGCTCTATTAACTATAGGACCCTAGATTACTTGGTTCACTATGATTGGGTTGGCATCAACCCCACTCATACTTTTCCACCAGCCTAGCAGTGTGCAGAATAGCCAGCCAGGTGCAGAGAGCTCGTCTGCTCCCCCAGTTTCCCTCCAATTATTGCAACAATCAATCATCACTTCAGTGGTCATGTGTCAATTTCTTTCTTGTATCTTGGCCTTGAGACTGCTCTTGGTCTGGAAAAGTGAAGGTGCCTGGGCGTGGCACAATTCCATGCATCGGTGTGAAAGTTTCATCTCTTCTGCAGGCTCAGTCACGCGATTCCGACACTGTGAAAGTCGTCTCATTCTCCATGTAATTCGTGCATTTTATTTAATTTTGTCAGCCATCTGCCTCCTGAGGCTTATCTTGACCTTTCAGAATAGGATACTCTGTTCTTCTCTTCATTTAATGCATCTACTATTGGCCTACTTCAGGTGGTACGACCTTGGCTTTTTGGCATGACTTGTCTTCGTCTGAGTTTCTATCTGTTCTTAATTCTCGATTTTCCTGCTGCAAAGCTCTCCTCGTGAGACTTTAAGTAACCTTTGGTCAGTTCTGCTCTTGTGCATAGTGGAAGTATACTTATATACAGTTCTTTTCTTGAGGTAGATATGTATAGGTGGCGATTGACGCACTCTATTTTACTATTAAGCTTTAGCAAGACTCATGATTTTCTTAGCTTCTTGTGGTTCCTTGCATATGTACACGTGTAAGCTTGCTGAATATTTGCATCACGATCATAGCATAAGCATCTAACATTTGACATTGTTATTTCGCTTTAAACTCAGGATGTCACTTATCCATGGTGTTTCTTCTCTTTTCATCATTCATAGGTCATCATATCTTTATGTGTGAGTCAGTCTGGGTTCTTATGACGTCACCATTCGTCTTCTTTTAGGACTTTCTTGGCTTCTTGTAAGCTAGGTGCAGGATCATTATAAGCCAAAAGACTCCATGAAGAATAACTCAACAGTGTCCCCAGGGGTAAAAGAAACTATAACACTCACATTAACATTAGCTAAAATCCTAATAAAAGCAGGGTGAAGTAATTCCAAACACAGTCCCATCACACGTGCCCCATAATTGAAGAACACTGTCTATTCATTAATTACAAACACAGATAGGACACCTGCCTTACTCCTTACACATATTCACAGACATGAGATGCCAAACAAGGCCAAATACAAAGAGATCACCCTGGCTCATGGCCTAGAAATGAGGGAGGTTATATTCTTTAATTGAAAGGAAAGCAGTCCATGGTCCTCTCTCCCCTACTCCTGTCTTGCTCATGTCTTGACGACCTGTCAGTTGTCCAAGGTTGGTTAGTAAGAAGCCAACCAATCAGAATACTTAATGTTACACCACCCATGAAGCAAAATGCCAGCTAGTTATATATTCTAGAGACTATGGCCCTCATTACGACCCTGGCGGAAATCAGCTGACATGACCGCCATAGCGTAAATAGCGTTTCCGCCACTGCACGATGGAGGAAAGTGCGGCTAATTCTGACCCATCGGGCACGAGCATTACGCCATGGCGGAAGTGCAAAGTCCGCGATGGCGGAAATGACCCCAAAACGCCCCTTACCGCCATCGTACGTCGCCCTAGGTGCAATTCCGCCACCCATCTTAGCGGTCACCGTAATGAGCGGTCAGCGCAAAATACGGTCACCGTAAATATACGGAAACGGAAGTAAAAACATGGGGCCGGAACGGGAAACAGCACGCCGTACACCTATAAAATCAGAATCCCAACACAACCATTAAAAATCCGACCCTGAGACACATCCCAACCCGTTAGCCACCCCAGTCAAAAAAATAAATATGGGAAAAGTTGCTAAAAAAGCGTGCGACCGCAAGCAAGCGGCAGGTCCACTTCTCCCACGAGGAACTCACCGTGCTCACAGAGACCCTCCAGGAGAATGCTGCCGTCGTCTTCTCTACGCAAATGACCAGGACGGCACTTGCGAACAAGAAGGCCATATGGGCGCTGGTGGCACAGCGGGTAAGTGCGGTGGGGACCGCACCCCATAACCCACAGCAATGCAGAAAGCGATGGGACGACCTACGGATACGCGTCCGGAGCATACTCTCTGCCAACCGGGACATTGCCACAGCTACCGGGGGAGGATCGGAATCACTCATCAAGTTGACCCCCTGGGAAGAAATCTGTGCCTCCACCATTGGAATGGAGAGCATAGAGGGAGTCGGAGGGATGGAGAAAGGAGTGCAGACATCAGAAGAATCAGGTAGGTGGCCCAAATAAAACTATGCCAAATCCTCAATTACCAACCATGTGAAGTACCATGTGTCCCCATAGTGCAATAGAAACACATGTTCAGGAGAACGACCACATACATTGCCATGACAGCGCCCCTTAAAAGTCAGATTAAATAAATAAATATTTAAAAATCCCAAAAACACACTCTACATGTGCAGCATGCACACCCTAACTGCAGACTGCAAAATAACTGCATCCCCAATGCACACAAAAATGAGACCACCTCCAAGGCCCTGACCCAAATCACCCCCAGCTACCACCCCAATGCATGTGATACAATTGCCATTACAATTACCACAGACCCATGAATAACGCTCGCCCTCCTTTACTCCACCACAGGGTCCGATTCCAACGACGAGCTTCAGGACACCCCTACCAGCACACCTGCAAAGAGGGCCAAGACCAACGGCCAAAGACCCTCCACCTCAGCTGCACGGATCAAGGCACGGCAGCAGCACGAATCGAGTGGCAGCACACTGGAGGGGACATCAACAGGCACCCAGCAGCCAGCATGTCCACAACAGCAGCACCACAGGTCCCCCCAATGGATGCCACAGAAGGCACTGCTTCTGGTGGCAGCAGCACCCTAGGTGACACTGCATTCATGCCAGCATGCTCCGACACAGAAAACGGTGCTGCCGAAGTAGGACACATCCATGACCTGTCCCAATCCCCCTGTATGTTTCATCCCGTACACCATGAGGAAACCACGCAGGGGCACCCACAAGACGACGACTGGCCAACCCCCACAAGGCCTGTTGCAAGGCAACATGAGGCGTCCAGCCCCTCTGTGACACCACCGCAAATGGGCATGGCCCAGCAGAGGCAACAGTCCCTCGAGCAGATGATAGTGCAACAGCAGCAACTAGCCACGCTCCTCAAGGAGCATGCTGATGAATGTGGGGGTTCTAAGGCAGCCATTGAAACATCTACTGAGACACTTAGGGCAGAAATGGAGCGAAGTACAGAGACACTAAGGGCACAAATGGAGAGAAGTACCGAGAGCCTGAGGGGGGAACTGCATGCGACGTCCAAAGACCTATGTGGTGAACTTGCCGCTGTGCGCCGTGTGCTCACTGAGCTCTCACAAACCCTTAGGGACATGCATGGACGTGAGCAGGCAGAGACATCATCCGTTGCAAGTTCCGTCCAGGGCAGCCCCCAACGTAGATCTGGGAGGACCCGGCGCTCCACAGGCAGGGGTGCCCCTGATACCCGGAGAGGGGGCTTGCAATAGCGTCTGCCCACTGACAATGAGCGTCATTGGACACTGGTGTTCGGGGGGGGTAGGAGGGTGGAGGGGGTGTGTTGTGCTTCTTTGGGTGGCGGGTCGATTGGGTGTGTAATGTCATTTCACATCTGCAATACAATTCTTCATATTCATCCTATGAGATGTGTGGACATTGATCTCTGTGTACAAGGCCTATCTTGGCGTACAGTCCACATTGTGCATGTTCCAGACACACACAGTGCCACAAGTCCCGTGTCCATGTAACAGCCACCAGGCGTGAGTGCTAGAAGCATGCATCTATGAGATTCTGACGTAATTCACGGGTCTCCTGTGCCTCGCGGACCCCTTGAGGTGCTGCCACATCCCCACCCTCATCATGACCATCTTCAGGTGCTAGGAGTTCTGCGTCGGGGGGCATGGCCACATTCCTACGTACGCACATGTTGTGTAGCATGACACATGCCATGACCATCTTTGCCACCTTCTCATGGTGGTACAGGAGTGCCCCGCCAGACCTGCTGAGGCAGCGGAAACGAGCCTTCAGTAGGCCGAATGCCTGTTCTATGACCACAGGGGTACGTGAGTGGGCATGGTTGTAGTCCTCCTCATGCTGGTCCTGTGGGTTCCGGATTGGTGTAAGGAGCCATCTCTTCAGTGGATACCCGCAATCACCTGTATGTGGACAAGAAAGGATGTTTGTGGAATGTCATTGCTACGTACGCACCCCCCCCTTCCTGCCAGGTCATTCACGCATCACCTACCCCACATACTCATGCATTAAATGAGACTCACCGAGTAGCCAGGATCGGCGCCCTGCGTGTCGCTCCATGTAGCGTGGTATTCTAGAGTTCCGCAAGACCATAGAATCATGTGTTGATCCCGGAAATCGGGCAGAACAATGTGTAAAGATCCTGTTGGAGTCACACACCATTTGTACATTTATAGAATGATATTGTTTCCGGTTGCGGTACTGGGCCTCCATGGCATGTGGGACAACCAATTCCACATGGGTGCAGTCGATGGCACCAATGCAACCCGGTATGCTGCCAAATGCATGGAATCCCACTTTTGTGTTTGTAAGCTCCTGCTCCGAGCGTGGTAAAGTGATGTAGTCGTCTGAGTGCTTCAGGAGGGCATCAAGCACTTGGAATAGTGTCCGTGAGAATAGTGGCTGTGAAATGCCATGCAACTGTCCGACTGTGTGCTGGTAGGTGCCTGTGGCCAGGAAGTGGAGTACAGACACCACCTTCAGTAGGGGTGGGATGGCGGTTGGGCTATCTATCATGCTGACAAGGTCAGCGTGTGTCATGTCGACAATGGCGGTTATGGTGTCCCGGTCCAAACGGTAGAGGGTGTGGATCTGCTCAGCTGTGAGGTTGAACGGATTAGCTCGGAGGCGTGGGATTGCGGGCTGCCTGCGTGGTGGTAGTGGCTGTGCTGGTGGGGCTTGCTGACCATGCCTTGCCCTCCTCCTCCTCCTCCTCCTCCTCCTCCTGCGTCTCCTCTGTGCGGCCGGTTGTTGTAGTAGTTGGTGTTCGTCTTCTTCTTGAAGTTGGAGTACTTGCAGTGCAATCAGGTCCCCCAGGCCCAACATCGCTAGTCCTGCCGGTAGCATTCTGGAGTGGGTGTGGTTGGGGGAGGGGGTTGGGTGTGCAATTTATGTGTTTTCAGGCTGTATAGCCTTCACCTGTGGTGATTCATTCCACCTGTGTCAGCTGCAATGCCTTTCGTGCGAGCACGTCCCGCACACGACGCTGCAATTCGACGCATGGCATCTTGCATTTGCAATCATGTTCTTAATCCCGATGGCTGTGGAATATTGGTTTATATGTTAATTCTGCTATGGTCCCATTGTTGCACATACTATATTTGCATTCGCGAGCAGACTTGTGAAGGGTCAGTGGAATGTAGTGCTCGATCAACGGTGGACCCTCATGCAGCACTGTACCGACGTTCACCGACGGCGGGGAGTCCCATCAGTGATTGAGGCCAGTTACCATTTTCACACACAGCCGCACTGCATAGATGTATTTGTGAATACAAGCGTTCACAGATGCCTTTTCAACGTGATGTTGCAAATGAGGAATTCGAAGGACAGCGCTTTCGGTTTTCAACTAGCGGCGTGGAGACGCCCACAGGTCTGACTGGAAATGTAACGTTCTATTGTTGAATGTCCTTGGGACAGGGCCCATGACGGGAATGCAATGATTGATATGGTTTGAATGGGATGCGCTATAGCGTAGTGGACGATAAGGCAGGACGTTCCCAAATACATGTGACTTCACTACACAAGGAATCCGGGCAGGAGCACAGTGGATTTTGAAGGCTGCATTACGCACAGACTCAATGGAAATTTCGAATGTTGTGTGAGTGAATATTCAGGCGTTTTCATTACGGGATGAGGGAATGATGAATGGATGCATGGAAAGATGATTTAATTGGGAGTCTGCCATGTACATGGCTATTTGGAATCTGTCCCCTTCCCCTGCGCTATGTGATGCAAGGCTGCCATAGTGGGACCATCGCCTGTCTGCCCTTGTTGAACCCTCCCTGTCTCGACGCGCCTTCAATCACTTGTGTCTATGCACGTTGATGATCCCATCTGATGGATCCAGTTCTGACAGGCGCATGCACACAGACACTCGTTTGAAATAGTGTATTCACCTCGATTTGTGTCGTAATGATTCGCAAGTGATTTTTGTGTGCAATTGATCCTTATGAGTGGGCTAGCATGCATATGGTTGTAGGTTTGGTGTGTTGAATGAAGTGAGTAATGCATATGGAGTTCGGATGCCCATACTATCATTTTTTTCATTTGGGTGACAGGTATCTCCTCCCCTTCTGCCGCTGCCATCTGTACGCCACTCCTGCAGATGGCTTCTACAGTCGACACCTGCAGCTTCGAGTTAATCAGTGGAGCACCATTACGATCTTATGGGACGATCGCCAATGGCCCACATGCCCTTACGCAGTACTAGTGGCTAGGTGCAGCATACTACTTCATGGGACGGCACTGCGGTCCTAGCCGCTTCCATGTTGCCTTTTTGGACGTTGATGTAGCCCCTGTGTGCCATGAAGGTACAGGGCGTCACACATGGGGAAGCTGGTCATTTATTGCGGATGCAGCCCACAGTAATGCTGATCATTTGTGAGTTTATGTTCAAATGGCTGTATGGGCTTGGTGATTTTGATGTGCATTAAATTTATATTCAGATATTAACCGTGTAGCGTTATTCTTTGCTAGTAATGTGGCATATTCCGATTTGTGGCGCGATGTATTGTGAGGTGTTCTGCATTGGGTTCCGGCTTCTGGGTACAGTTGTGTGGTACGTGCTTATGCTGATGGTTGGTTTGACTACTGGCATGTGTACAGGGCTGGTGCAGTCTCCCTCAGGTTACTGCTTTGAATGTTGATTTACACTGGTGGCAAGCGATGGGGGACTGTTGTTGTTTTGTGTCATGGAATTTTCAGTTCATTTTGGTGTACTTGCACCTTCAGATGCTTGTGCTGCATCAGTACGGCAATGGTGTGTTGCCAATTGTGGATGGCCACTCACAGGGCACTTGGGGCCCCTGCATGCATTTGTTCGTTGGCATGCATGGGTGACTTGTACATTTCACTGGTTGCATGGTGTGACTGCATTGCGCCTACGAGGAGTTGTGCAATGTGGCCAGGGAGTGGAGTACAGGCACTCAGTAGGGCCATTACGGTTGGTTCGCGATGCCGTAGTTCTCGCCATGGCGGAATGGTACTTTCCGCCATGCTTGATGGCGTGAGGTGAATGTCCGCTGGGGTCAGCATTCGCGTACCATTGCGCCATGGCGGATATTGCGGTTTTGCACGGCGCGCATGCGCCTACTTGGTGCAGTTAGCGTTGGCGTTCGCTACGGTGTCGCTAATGGCATCGTACTTTACGGTGACGGGTCATGATCGCAACGGGCGGTATTCGATGGCGGTATTACATTTCCGCCATCGTTTTTCGTATTCCGCCAGGGTCGTAATGAGGGCCTATGTCTTTTTACAGTTATCAATTTAGAGGTGGTCTGAGGAGGAGCCATCAGACAAGCGTTACCCAATCAGAAATGTAACCCCTATACATGGATATATAGTCACCACTACTAACCAATCACCATACTACATAGGTTTTGGTAACTAAGATACAGTATGTTGTCAGTTATGACGAACGTGAACATATAAACCATTGTTTTTGGTTTATAGTCATAATGTAGAAACCAATAATGTCGAAAGTCATTTTTTCGAGAAAAAAAATGTCGAAAAAAAAATGTTGAATGTTTTTTTTAATGAATTTTTTTTCGAAATTGGGTGGGTTCCCCCATCCCCCTCTTTTTAATTTTTTTGTTTGTTTTACCCTTTTTTTTATCCCGAACCCCAAAATAAATATATCATTAAAAAAAACGGAACATTAATTTTTCGAAAAAATTGTCATTCGACATTATTTTTTCGAAAAAATGACCGACCACCATTGTTTTTACAAGCATATCTAGAGCGATATGAATTCCATGCTTGTATGCTGTGCCTGCTTAATTTAGATGACGATAAAGCAAGGTTTTGCCTTGCACTTTGTCTATTTCCATTATAAGGTCGAGTTTGATCTGGATCCAGAACTTCTGTGTAATCTGTGACTTCCCAGGCTGTTTTAACAAGAGGATAGTGAAGTACTTGATTTTTATTTTCAGTCAACTCAAATATTTTTTCAGGCACCTCAGCCTGGACTCTTGTGTACTGAACAGTGTCCACAAAACCTGTTGCTTAGTAACTTCAGCATTCGAAGTCAGACACACACATTGTATAATTTTTGCCTGGGCCCGCCGATGACGCACGTGCATTCGTACTGAGGCTTTGTTCCGTTGAACTTGAATTGGGGTGTGGTGAGCCTGGTGGAAAGAAGCAGGGACACCAGGGAACATGATCAGGGAAATATTTCTTTAAAAATGTACAAACCTAATTCAGTTCCCCTTCTTTCAAGAGAGGGCTGATGTGTCATTGTGTAGAACTAAGATGGCTCCCGTCTGCAGCTTCTCTCCTGCTGGGTGGTGCTAAAAGATGCAAAACACAGATTTTATTGTCTCAGTGAAGAAGGTCCTGGCTGGACTTCTTCATGATCTAATTGGCTTGTCGGACGTCACAGCTCCTCTGAGTTCATGCTTCTAGGTGCTGCTTGTTGCCTTCTTAGCACTCCAGGGGAACTTGAAATGACCCCAGTGGCATAGAGAAGGCAACGTTCATTTATCTGTCCAAAAAGCTACTTTAAAACTGTGACTTCCCCACACCTAGAGTTTAAGTTTGACAGAAACCAACAGCTGTGCTGCTGGCTGAGCTTTCCCCAACCTACCCAGCATGTGTGATACTGGCTCATTGTGGATATTCGGTGGGCTTTGATGTTTCTGCAGGTTTTCTCTGTCTCTAAAGATTAACCGAATCCCTCTTTTTTTCATCGAAGGAAGGAATATCTGAACGTTTTATCCCATGTTTTAATGTGGATGACAAATTTACCATTGTCCCGTGATAGATGCAAGTCATTAGGTGCAGTGGAAAAGTAAATGTATGTCAAAACGTTTTATAACTTTCTAAACGTCCACATCTCTTCAATCCAATGGCTGACTTAAGTGGGGTTTTAAATGTATTTCCCCGGGCATTGCTTATCAACAGGTTTGGGTCTGAATAAAGTGATGATTTATTTTTCTTAATATTTGCAATGATCCTGTTACAGTGTAATTTCTCTTGTCTGTTGATGAGCTTGTGTGGACCTTCCATTCCCACATGCCTTATTCCCCAGACCCCTCCCCTTTCATCTGGGAGAAAGGTCCCCAGCTGCTCAGCCACACCTACTCCCCCATCCCTAGAGAACATTTCTGGAACCAGAACTGTTTTCTTTCCGAGTGCGTGGAGGTGAGAAGATGGCGGGTGGAAATGGGCTGCCTTGCAAGCGAGTGGATGAAGGGGGGACGAAGCAGGAGAGGATCGAGGGAGGCGGGAGTTGTACAGAATCTTTTAAAGCAAAGGGCATCTTTATGATGGATTTGTGGTCCAAGAGGGTGAAGGGTTTCATCACCCCCCTAGAGCTCTTGGGGACGGGGGGAGTTGGATAAAAATGATGATGATGGTAGGCTGGTTGAGACGAGGGAGATATTCAGACTGGGAGCCCCATTTTGGTTAGAGGTGTGCTTGTTTAGTGTACTGAAGACAAGAGCAGCACTATGGATGTGTAGGTGAAAGGAGTTCCCCAAAGTTTAGCCCTTTATTCACTGCTTTCCAAAACCCGCTCATGGGGTTCTTCTGGTAACAAATTACATGTTACTGCCCGCACTAAACACAGCTGAGCAGAAGCGCACTTACAGCCTTACGGACTTGGTACCAAAAGATGCCCCGGAAATAATGTTCAAAGTTGCCCCATACTACACATTTTCAGCAAAGCTCGCCCTTTTCCTATGAGAAAATTTGAAAATAAAATAGGTTAGCAGATAAAAGAGGCCCAGGGTGCAGAGGCCGCCCGGGAAATCTCCAGAGCTCCCTATAGACCAGTCCACCCCTGGCCTTACTGATGCTGCCCCAGAAAGGCTGAGTGAAAAGCACTTCTTACAAACATCTCCCCACCACGAGCTGCAGCCAGCTTCTAAGTGGAACGTGGCCTCCACCCGCCCGCCTGCCTGGCTGGTCACCAAAGCCACTTGCCGACTGCAACTTCCTAGTGTGTTTGCTACCTAACATCTGTGGTTATAGATTGAAACATGAAGACTGTCCTCAAATGTGGGTAACTAATTTTACACAGTGGTCGAAGTGTACGAAAAGAAGGAGTGGAACTATGTTCTCTGTTGGTCTGAACTCCCGACAAACCCCGTTGCTGCACCGCCTCCCACACACAATCCAAACACCCAAATAAACACACCTGCTCTTTAAGGGAATGTTCAGTGCAGTGCACTGAAGTGCAAGCTTCAACTTCTTCCTACACTTTTATTTTAAAACTAAACCATTTCAGAACCCGTTTCTTTTTAAAATAAAAGATGGGAACAGTGAAACTTAAAAATAAAAAGTAAAGGAGCACCGCTCCCGCCCACTTCGACCTCTGACTTTACACTGGCCCTGTGAAGAGGCGCTATTTGCCGCTTTCTACCTGTGCCATTCAAGTCACAACACACAGCAAAAAGAATGTCTTTCTCATTCAAAAGCCGAGAGAAATTTCGCGAATTCCCCACACACGCTGGCAAGGCCTTGATGTAGCTGGCTTTCTTTAAAGGGTGTTTTCGGGCGGGATTCAAAAGCCCACCCCTCGACTCTGTCAGATGAAGCGTGTGCATTTAATGTTTTATACTCAGATCTGGGAAAAACACCTGTCCTCTGTGAAAAGTGCCGGCCCCGTTCTCCTGTCCTCCATAACCAGGTGTTTTCTTCTCATGCGTCGGTGCCATGAACCAGTTTAATGGGTTTCAGGATTAATTATCAGTCCACACGTTCTTCGCCACCACCACCCGCTATCTGCGCCTTCTTAGGTGTAATGCAATCGTGGACATTCTGGGGGCGGGGCCAGCTTCACCATGATGAACGTTAGCTATAGTGGCAAATTGCCAACTTTCGCTAATGTGCGCACATCAGTGATTTATAGTGGGCATGTATGTGGGTGTGTCGTTTGGGCGCATCCTCGTGAAAGATAGTTAGTGTCAATCCTGGCTTGCATTGTATTGAAAGTGATCTACTGTTTCATTGCAGGCATAGATTGTGGAGAGAGGCATAATGAAACAAGTATTGGGCTTTTCTGCAGGCATGGGAATCGCACTTGCCAGGCACTGCCATACAGTTATGAAATGACCATTGATGGTAACAGGTGCACAATGCTGAAAGTAAAGTACCTGGGCATCTAATAGCAGCAGTGCCTGGCAAATGCCTAATATTTACACAAGCCAAAACGACTGCCTTTGTTAATTCTTGTTTTTAACAGGACTTCAGTGAAGGACACGCATAGTGCTTATAAATCGAGTGGTTGAAAGCAGACCTGCACAAGACATTTATATTACACCAGTAGCGTGTTTACAGCTCAAATGAAGTCATTATATCTCAGAACACAGCTTTGAAAAAATACTCACAGGCACTTTGAGTACAACGTTTAAGGGTAAGGCTTGTTTAAAGGGGGCACAAAGAGTTCCCATGACAAGTTCTTTGGGAGGGGAGGGGCAGAACTGGGGAGGTGAGGGGCAGAACTGTGTGGAAATGACATAGGGATTAGCATGGCCATGGGCAAATAACTAAACAAAAAACCTACACGCTGTGTGACCCTCCACATATGCCATTTCTCCCTATGTGTACTCTAAAATGCAATAGTTTCAGCTTTTTGTAAACTGCCTGTCCTTTACCACATTTTTGTCAAAATGTGTGCAGTAAGGGAAGGGATCCCTCGAGAGCCTGAGCAAGAGGGCTGCTTCCTAACAGCCCTCTAAATCGAGATGCATTATCACCCCGTCATGACCCCAAGGGCCCTGGATTGAGGTGTGAAACCATGGTGGACCAAAAATGAGAGTCCCAGGCGCAGGATGATAAGAAGCGAACCTGCACCGCCACTCAGGAAAGTGAGTTAAATGACGGAGCAACCGGAGTGGGTCGCTGCCCTGATTGGAATCCATGCCATATCTGAAGATGATAATGCGTCAACGGCGTTCAGCTTGAGGAACCCTTTCCTGCACTGAAGGTGTGGAGGCAGGTGGGCGAGGGACCATGGTGATCAGGTAAGGTGCAAAGGATGGTGTGATAAATGATGTTGACCGGACCGCGACCCCAACCTCAACCCCCTGAGGAGATATAGATGTAAATGACCCTGGGAATGAAGCATGCTGAAGAGCTCTCACGGGAGGGGTGCCCTCTGCCTTGAGGAGAAGCTGTGACCCCTGCAGCAAGGGTGTTCTACTGACATAACCCACACCTAGGACGTTGGAATGGCCCGACCCACTTTCCCAGCCGGAGGCCGGCTGACGGTGAAGTTACTACTCATTGCGGCTGGGGTGGAGGCACTGTTATGGCGGCACATCCTGGACGCTACATGAGTGACTGGAGTGTCGATAGATAAATGTTAAATGTTAAATGTTAAAGGTACTTGTACCACGCACTGTCACCAACGGAATTGGTCCCCAGGCGCTCTGGTGGATCTGTAAATGATAAGGTGGGATGGGTTAGTAAGGTGAAGAGGGAGTAGGATAGTGAGAGGAGTGGTGTTTTGTTGGCAGCTTCAGCTCGGTATACACCAGATACTGAGCTTTGGTGCAGGTATTGGATCGGTGTCAATCTGCGTGTGCTGTTGGTCCGGCTTATGTGTTGTTGCAGAGTTGTGAAGTGCGTGCGGCTTGTGGTGCGAGAGATGGTTGTGTGAGGTTTGAGTGAGATAAGTATGCAGCGTTTGAGGTTATATTTGTTAGTGGGTTACCTGACCTTTAGCATGCTAATATTCACAGTTTTCTCTAAGTGATCACAGTCCTATCTAGAAACGGCGCAGGCCAATGTTCACAGTTCTATCTAGGTGTGGGCATGCTAACATTCATTCATAAGATACTCTCCTTAGCATACGCCGGCCTGGTGGAGACAGGATTGGCCTCCCTGTTGCATAAATCTGAGGGTCAGGAAACTGTACACTGTGCTCTCAGAGAGAGAAATGAAAGAGAACTAAAATGATGCTCCTGTGGTCCCAGATGAGGTGAACATTGTGTGAGCAAAGCGTACCACTGGCTGGGCAATGCGACTCACAACCATGGAACGGATAAAGAGACGGATGCCGGCAGAAACATAGTGAATATGTGGCCACAGATGCATTTAGCTGGATGATCTTCACATACATACTGAGGCAAAATCATTCTGCCACAGCGGTGAAGTCTCATTTTCTTGAACCCTGAATGCGCACACCTACGCTCCCAGATATGTCCATTAACTCTTCAGGCTTGGATTCTGCGGATGCAACACAGAGTGAAGGGCACAGTACAAGATCACTGAATCTCAATAGATCATCCAGGAGGCGTGCGGTCCGGATGGATACTTCTGCACAGCTGCAGGCGATAGTGGTAGAGATGAAGACCACCAATCAGCGTACACAGGAAACTAACACTAATGTGCAAGATATAATGAAAGAGATGTGAGACAGCCATAGTCGTATTAGCCTGCAAGCCAGTTGCACCATGGGAAATTAACAACGTATAAGTGCCCTCATGGACAACCAGGAGACTTTGACTGTGGATACGGCAATTAAGGAAATACTAAGCCTCGGGGCTCAAATTGACCAAGAAAATAGCTTCAGACCAAATAACATACGGGTAGTCAGTGTCCCTGAAAATTGGAGGGTACAGACATTGAAGGCTTCATATATGCAATGTGGCATAATGAAATGTGCATCAATAACCCATGGGACTATGTCATTGAAAGACTACGTAGGGCTCCCCTGCTGAAGGCTTACAAATAGAAACGCCCCAGGATAATAGTGCGATTTTTGAATTTCCAACACAAATTGGTGACGATGAAGGCCTACCGACAGAGTCAATACTCAAAAAAGATGGCTCTCAGATACACATCTTCAAAGACTTTTTGATGGAAGAGTACAGTAGGCATAGGGAGTTCAAACCATTGTTTAAAGCCCTCAAAGGATCCGTTTTCTGGTACTATCTAAAATTCCCAGCGTCATGGTGCTTCCGATACCAAAAACATGGCATATGTTCGAAACCCCAGAGGATGCCTGGTAGTTCCTAGGGCAATACGACTTAGTGGCGTCTGATCAAATCCCAAACCCAGGGGGCCACTCCTCCCGGGCAGATACAGATTAACAATGACAGGATCCCTCGGGCCTTAAACATCACTAAATAAAAACTGGATGGAAGCCCAGAAGCCTGCTGCGTAATATGGAGAGCAGACCTAGTAGAGAACATGCAACATGATCCACTTGGGAGGGGTGGTTGGGGGTGATCACGGGATCGGATCACTGAAAATCAACAATTGGATTGAGATCCAAGACGCTTATGCAGTCGGAGAATCAGCATCACACTGACGTGCTAATTGCACCTAGCAGGTGTCCCAATCACTGCAATCAGTGTGATGCACACTATATACCCTGGAATATCTGCAGTCTAGTCCAAGCTCAAGGCCTACAAACTTAACTTTGCATCTCCATTTCAAAGTGGGCCTCATCAATTTAGCGGTTGTTGGTGGCAAGTCATCTGTTCCCCTCTACAGAAATGATAAATATGCTTACAAATTGGCTGCTTTATGTTGAGCAGCAGCGGTGGGACCTGTCTGTCCTCACATGCATGCTGCACATTGATTATACCACGTATATACTTATTGTTTTTTTGTTGTTGTTTGTTATACATGTCTGAGACTTTGCTATTCAGTAGGTAAGATACGCAGAACATTAGGAGTCTAATGATTCCGATGGAGGACGTTCGATTGATGGATGTGTGACTGGCACTGCACCCACTTCGAAGGGACGTCACCTTCTACTCTAACCACCATCAGAGCTATACCGGATTAGATTATTGGCTTCTCTCAGATAATATGATGTATATAGCTGTTCAATGCAATACCCTCCAGATGACAATGTCTGATCATGCTCCAGTGATGTTGAAGGTCGATTTCACATCCGAACCCCAGCAAACCCCACTCTGGTGCCTAAATCTAGCCACACTACAGTACCCCAACTGTAGAGCATTTACTAGAACAAAAGGATGTCTTCTAGGAGGAGAACCTGGCAAGCACATTTAATTTGTTGAAATGCTGTGATGCCTATAATCCTTCCTTAGAGGGCAATTGCCTCCCTTGGTCGGCGTTTAAACTTAAATAATGGAAAGCTCTGAGTTGGTCTATAACAGAAATGGCCCTATTGCAACCACTTTCTCCCCAAGACATGATTGCCTTGCCGCAATCTAAAATTACAAAACACATAGCGAAAAATCCCATTGTATAGTCCACAATAACTCACTTGCTCCAAATGCGTAAACTCACGGGGAATGATACAAATTGCATCCCACCATGGCTTAGTCTGAGAGCTCTACTGAAAATCCACACAGATAGAGGGATGAGGTTTAATCGGGAAGAAGACTGCCACAATTTGCCAATGATGGATCTCTATGAGGGGTGTATCCGCATACCATTTGTAGAAGCCAGGAGAGTGTTAGGACTTGCATTGGCAGATTGACTAGTGTATAGGGCACTGATATCCCTGATTGACTCGATTATTACAGAAGACACGCATACACGAGAACAATCGACACGTGAGTCCGAACTGGTCCAAGACATCACCAGCTTTCACAAAATTGAGGCCTTTTATGTACTATTACTCCCTTACAGTCCGAGGAAGAACACCTTTTTAACAGGCCATTGGTGGGAGGACTTGGAAATTCAACTCTATTGGGGATACATGCTCTCTTTTTCCAATGATCCACAAGATTTCATGTAATCTTAGCAACAGAGAAACTCAATTCAAGCTGATTCAACAATGTTATTACACCCCCATCTAAGCTCTGTCCGATGAATCTATTGAAAGTACCACTGTGTTGAAAGGGGTGTAGACAACTTGGGACAATGGGACATCTTTTTGGTCTTGCCCTAAGATCCAGCAGTTTCGGGTGATGGCATTGTCTAAGATATCGCACAGCCACTGCTCCACTCCAGTTTTGGCATCTATGCCCATGATATTTGGGGCAGAGGTGTAAGAGTGGCCTGGCGAAATCCCGGGTGAGAAAGTACTTCACATCATGTTATTCGCAGCCCACAAGTCTATCCTGGTCATCAGTAGATTCTCCAAATCGAGAATTATGGAAGGGCCTAGTGTCACAGATGTGCTCCTTTAAGCGACGGGCAAATAGGAACCGTCATAGTCCCAACAGATCGGATCAGCTACGTGAATTGTTCAAACATTATATCTAGGCCTACTACTTAACACTCACACGCTAATACTATGCAGCACCACCTGTTTGGGTATACCTAATGGTGGGTTTTGGATGGAACACACCCACAGAACACATAATTAAATGGCCTGCATGTGCCCAGCATGTGCTCAACGATGTTGGTGACTATCCATACGCATAGTTTATCGGTTGTACAGTGCTCCATTGCTTTCTAAATACTGCAAATGCATACATTTTAAATATCTCTGTGATGGAAGGAATACAACACCCAAGGAACTTTCTAAGATTGTCTGGATGAATTTGATTTTCCAAACTAGAATTAGAATGAATTACAGTGGGGTGAGAACAAAATACAGGTCACTGAGCATTCTGAGGACCAGATAAGTGGAGCTAGAGCCCAGTTGTTCATGCAAGGGTTTAGGCGAAGCACTTTGGGGGCAGAACAGAGCTGCCAGTGCTTGAAGAACCTTCACTCTGCCCTGCACTTCATGCCCGCCTCTCTTCTCACTTGGACCTTCTTGTTCCCCTGGCTAAGCCTTCACCTGCACTGCCACCCTCCTTCTCCTTCTGCTCCAAAGGCAATACAGACTCTCCATCTGTCCTAAGAAGGGGGTCTACATCCAAGCCCACATCTCTGCGGCCACTAACAACACGGCAGAACTTTTCAAAAGCTGCAAGGAAATTGCCAACGCTACTGCATTCTTCTGCACTTCTCTTGCCTCTCACTTCATTTCCAAAACTCAAGATATCCTCTCCTCACTCTGCTCTACCCCACTCTCTTCTCCTTCACCTTTCTCCGGCCTCCCTCAGCCCTCTTGCCCCCTTACTACTCCCCTCCCTTTCTCACATAACACCCAATGAGGTTTCTAGACAAGTCCGATCTATGAAAATCTCTACCAAACAGGTGCTCCCCTGCTCCTCCAGAACCTTCAAGGACAATGTTCTCTATCTTGCTCCAGCCTTGGCTGATTTCTGGAATCACGCCTTTGATATGATATGATATGATATGATATGATATGATATGACACGACATTCATAACGCACCTGTACACAAGTGTTCCTAGGTGTGACAAAACTAGGGAGGCATGACAGAGGGAGGACAAACAATCTTACTAGGCCTTGTGCCATTCAGATAGTGCAAGTGCAACAACACAAAGTGCAGGGGGAATGGAGAGGGGAAAGTGCCAGGGAGAGGGAACAGGGAAGTGCAATCAGAGCAGCATGGCTCTGCATAGGTACAGCCTGGGCACCGCAGCTCTGGGTAAGGCAGGGGACTGTAGAAGTTACATTTACAGCCCCACATAGGCAGTAGGTCCGGAGGCTGTCCAGGGGAGACTGATCATGGAGGAACCTGGTACCTGGTCAGAGTCTGATGGTAGCCAGGCAGTGAGTTGTTGCAGGAGGCAGGTATTTCAGCAGGGCAGGGAGAGAGAGAAAGCAGAGGAGAAAAGGGTGGTCTAGAGCTGCTTCTGAAACTTCAGGTGGTCCAGGTCAAATTTGAGAGGGGTGGGGAGGCCATACCAGAGGGATGCACCTGCAGAGAAGAGAGATCTACCCCCCACTGTCTGCCTGGAGAAGCATCTGACCCTCAGAGAGTTTGAGGAGGCTGAGCGACAGGATCGTGAAGCAAGGTTTTTTTAAGAGAGAGTTGGATGTTGTGCGGGCCCTGGTCCCAGAAAGCCTTGTGGACAATGCAGAGGGTCTTAAACTTGATCCTTGCAACCACCGGGAACCAGTGGAGAGATTTCAGGGCTGGAGAAATACGGTCCCTTGCAGAGGGCGGAGAGTAGAGAGTAGAGGAAGGCAGATTGAGAAGGAGACTGTTTCACTAGTCCAGCCAAGAGAGAACCATTGCTCTGGAGACAGTGAGCTCATGGGGGAAAGTGAGAAAACGAAGAATACCTCTGAGGAGGTCCAGCTGGTAGTGGGCCTTTTTGGCAAGGTCCATGATGTGAGGAGAGAAGGAGAGAGTGGAGTCAAAGATGATTGGATTCAGGAAGGAGAACAAAGAGGGCCCCAGGAGGGTGGCCAGAGTGAGGGAAAGTGGGAGCCGGGGTCCCAATGAGAAGGATCTCTTTCTTACTGGCATTAAGGCAGAGATCGTTGGAGGCGCACCAATCCTGAATCGTGGATAGACAGTCCGGAATGAGCGAGGGAAGAGAGGAGGCTGAGGTGATCTTTAAAGAGAGGTGGATGTCATCCGCATAACACTGAAAGTTATAGGAGAAGGTAGAGATCAGGTGGACCAAAGGGACAAAGTAGACATTGAAAAGCCAATATGAGAGGATATAGCTGTCACGACTCGCTCCCTTCGCTCCCGTTCCCGCCACTTGGGGGCATGTTTTGGGGCTTATTCCTTGCTGGACATTTCCTCCGAACTTAATGCCACAGTGCTGTAATGAATTGGGAGCGCAAAATCCCTATTTTCCAAACTACTTCCCTTCCGGATCCATTCCAGGTCTTTGGCAGCCAGCATGCTTCTTTAACCAAATGACTGTGTTTCCCAGAATGCCTGGCCCACTGCTCCACCTCCACCCTTGCAGGACTAGGTTGGGTGGAGGATAAGCAACACCTGTGGCTGCAGGTGCAGCAGTCAGCACACCTGAGGCGTGTGCTCGTTTAGCAGCTTTAAAAGCCTCAGTCTCACTTCAGTCCAGCGCTGGTCATCGTTTGCAGTGTTCCTGTTTTTGACTAGTCCCTTGTTCACTGTTCCTTGCCCTTTTACCTAGGTCCTGGTTCCTGTTTTCTTGTTCCCTCCGCCCTGAATCTCTGATTCATGCTCTAATTGATTTCTGCTCCCTTGTTTCCCTTTTTTCCTTCCTCTGTTTACAGGCAGCATTTCTCAGTGCTTCCCCTTTTCAAATGCAGCCCAGTTGGTATTTCTTTGACTCTGTCCTTTGCTGCTGTTAACCCGTATGCCTTAGCCTTCCTCTTTAGCTTCCTGTCTTTTCCTTGGAAGGATAGGGAGAAGTTTGCATTGGTTATTTAGCTTTTTCCCTGCTCCTGATCCTTACTTCTTTTGGGATCCATTCCAGGTTTTCCTTAGCACTTCTGCATTTATTTTCCCATTTGATTTTAGGTGTGGTGTGCGGTTGTTAGCTAGCTCCTGTGTGAATGCTTATGTTTTCCTCACTATTTGTTATCACTATTTCAACTTAGGTATTTAGTTTTCTGCAGCGGATCACTCTCGGCTGCCTTCCAGCCTTCACCCTTGCCCTGTCGGGCTCCCCACATAACAGCGGATCACGCTCTGCTGCATTCCAGCCTCCGCCCTTGTCCTCTGGGCTCCCTGCCCTGCAGCCTGCCTCGCTCCGGCTGCCTTCAGCCCTTGTCCTCTTGGGCCCCCTGTTCTACAGTCTACCTCTCCCTGGCAACCTACAGCCCGTGCCCTCTGGACCTTCCTACTTCTCCCATTGCTGTTCTAGCCTCTCGGGGTCCCAGTTCATCAACAGGATTCATGGGCTAGCTGACGTTCAAGAGGTTTATTCTCGTCCTTGTGAGTACAGTTCTTTAGTTCCCTTATTTGATACCATCAGAGTGTTAGTTCACAGATCCTGTCATTGCTTGCCCTCTACGTGGGTTTAGCGCTGTCAGTACCTGTAACAGCAATTGGGGGTAAGGCGCTTGCCGACTTTCCTCGCGGTCAGGTGCTTACCCCACATCCCTTTTCACATATTGGGTTTAATATCACACTCTGTTTGCACTCCTGGCTTCTAGCATACATGAGTCGTTGTTCCTATGTGCACATTTCCCTTGCCATATTCGCTGCCTTAGTATTCGCAGGACTAATCCTGACAGAATGACCAGCCCAAAATTCCCATTGAATATGGCAAGTTTAAGAAAGAAAGGCAGCAAGGCCTCTAACAAGTTTGTACAGAAAGCTTCCCCTACATTTACCTGTGACAATCGAATCACTAGTCTTGGTTTAAATGAACTCCTTGTCACGAATGGGCATTTACGAGCAGAGTATTTTTCCCATAGGATGGCTCATCCTACATTGCCTGATCCTAGTTCGATCTTTTGTTCTGATCCCGATTCTATGTCAGCGCAAGCCTTAACCGTAGAAAACAACACACTGTCAGACTTATTAGACAAGAGTACATCGGTTGTTGAACCCCATGATTCCAGTTGTGCTTCACCTCAGATAGAACAGTTTCATGGTACTAACATAAAGAATGGAGGGGTTCCTTGCATAACTTCTGTTTTCTACCCTCAGTCCAAATACTTCTTTGCACAAGTACATACGGTAGTCCCTAATGTCAAGAGGTCTAAGGTCAATAGTTTGCTTAAGGGTAACACAGACCAAGTTAGTATGAGAAAGTATAAATCTCAGAACCTGAAAGCAGTAGAGGACAGTGCACAATCGGTGCACATCCAGATTGCTAGTGCAGGATCCAGCCCTGATGCTACTATGCCTCCCCCTGTGCCTACTGATAGTGATGTACAGTTAATGCAGGGCATACTAAGAGCCAAGCTTGAGGAGTTAACACAAGAATTCATTTCTTTACAAGAGGAGAATAAGATCTTGCACGCATTCCTGAATACACCTCAGACTTTATCCATTGATGTTGATGAAGTGAACACAGTTCAGCCCCTGAGTGCAGAGACTTTGGTAAATCATGATAATTGCCAATATGTTAGATCTATTGGAAGTGAAAGTCTTTCTTCTAGCACAGCGCTCAACCTGGGCACAGTTTCTAACAATTGTTCTGCTGATTATCAGGGATTGCAGTTAGCTGAAGATTTACAAGCCACTCCTTTACCTAAAGTTTCCTGTGTAGCAGTCTGTCATAATTCTGAGCTAGCACACATACAAGCTTCTGATCTCCAAACACAATACACAAAGGTGGCATACACAGATTCAGTCACTACACTAGGCTTAGGTCCTGCTCTTGATACAGCTGCTGAGACTGAAGTAGAGTTTAAAGCTGATGTGGAAGACGATCTTACCTCTGGGTTCACTCTTCCTTCTGCCAATTCTGATCAATACAAACAGTCAGAGACTGTACAGATTGCATGTTCTGATGAACTCATTCCACAGTATACAGAACCAAAAGACCAGCAGGCGAATCCTGAACTGTTGATTGTTAATCTGCCTCTTTCAGAAGCTAAGACAGAGGAATGGACAATTGACGAAATCCTGATTAACAGAGACTTTACTATGGTGATTCCACTGGTTGATTTTGACTTCCACAAAGAAAGAGACTCTGTGTCACCCACTAAAGAAAAGGACCGCAAGGGTACAGTTCAGTCCTTGGTTACTGGAGCCAAGGAGTCTAATGCCCTAAAGGTGCCCTCCATTCCTGAGACACCAATGTGTCTATCAACTTCTGAGACTTCTGTGTGTCCTCCTACAACCATTGACTCTTCTATGATCCAATCCACAGCCCTGCAGTCATCTTTGGTACACGTGTCTTCAACCAATGAACCACTGCCATGTCTGCCATTTCATCAAGAGCCTCCACCATGCACGGGGTTAGTCCCAAAGACCCTGACATGTTTGGATTCAGCTACCGAGATGGCTCCAACTTGCATGCCTTCCGCTTCAAAGTTTCCTCTGGCCTGCCTGTCTACAGTGACTCATCCAGAAGATCATCCTTCAGCCAGAGAACCTCCGGTAGTCCATCATATGTGCATGTCTTCAGTTCCAGAGTCTATTGCTTGTTTGCCTTCAGTTCATGATACACCGGTATCCTGCTTAGCTTCGCTTCCAACATCAGAGGTATACCTGTCTACACCATCAGATCCTGCTGTATTTTCTACTGCTCCAGACAGTCCTCCTGAATCCCAAACATTTACTGTCGATGGACGTTTAGAATGCCTTTCTTTTGCTTCAGGAGGAGCATCAGAATGCCAGCCTTTTCCACAAGACGATTCTCCCAACTGCTTCACTTTAGCATCAGAGCCTCCAAAAGATGCAGCATCAGATTTTGAGACTTTTGCCAGCTCCCGCTTCAGAGTCATCAAGCTAGACCAAGTGGTGAGTCAGAACCACTCACCTGGGTGTGCACAGGGGGTGGTGCAGACCGGCGTATTACCTACAGAACTTGTGCAACAGAATTCCGCCAAGAAGCACCAGTTGGGTGCTAGTCGCCAAAGGAAGGGAATGACTGCTGCAGTTCAAGATGTGTCTGTTATTGCTCCTTCTGCAAGTGTGCCTGAAATACCAAGTACTGTGTCTATCACTCCTATCAGTATGCCAAACGTCCCTGCTGTTGTATCCAACGTGCAATCAAACCTTAATCATTTTCAACCACAAGCCTTTTCCCAGATGGATGACAGAGAAAGATCTGAACCTCTACCTCAGCCGCCACCTTCTCTAATGGCTGAACATGAACATTTCCTGAAGCCAGCAACTTCCTTACCTTCCGCATGTGCGCTCTCGGCAGAAAGGCTAACAGAACTTCTACCATTGTCTAAGGCAAGTTGCACCAGCCTGCCTCCCTCCTCAAAGACTTGCAAGGGTCCACTCCCAGTGACTGAGCTTCCTGGACCTTTCAACTTTGCTTCAGGTCTTGCAAGTCCTTCATGCCTTTCTTCAAACCATGAGTCTCTTCCTCACCAGAAGCCATCGATTCCATCAGTATCACCTCCAAAGACAAAGCACTCCTATCATGGAAGCCCATCTGCCTTTGCCCACAAGCCACCATTTCCATCAGTGCCACCTCCAAAGAAAAAGCACTCCCATCATGGAAAGAAGAAGTCTCGTGCGGGTGGCGGGCACCCGAAGAGGGCCGTAGGAGGGGGTATACTGTCACGACTCGCTCCCTTCGCTCCCGTTCCCGCCACTTGGGGGCATGTTTTGGGGCTTATTCCTTGCTGGACATTTCCTCCGAACTTAATGCCACAGTGCTGTAATGAATTGGGAGCGCAAAATCCCTATTTTCCAAACTACTTCCCTTCCGGATCCATTCCAGGTCTTTGGCAGCCAGCATGCTTCTTTAACCAAATGACTGTGTTTCCCAGAATGCCTGGCCCACTGCTCCACCTCCACCCTTGCAGGACTAGGTTGGGTGGAGGATAAGCAACACCTGTGGCTGCAGGTGCAGCAGTCAGCACACCTGAGGCGTGTGCTCGTTTAGCAGCTTTAAAAGCCTCAGTCTCACTTCAGTCCAGCGCTGGTCATCGTTTGCAGTGTTCCTGTTTTTGACTAGTCCCTTGTTCACTGTTCCTTGCCCTTTTACCTAGGTCCTGGTTCCTGTTTTCTTGTTCCCTCCGCCCTGAATCTCTGATTCATGCTCTAATTGATTTCTGCTCCCTTGTTTCCCTTTTTTCCTTCCTCTGTTTACAGGCAGCATTTCTCAGTGCTTCCCCTTTTCAAATGCAGCCCAGTTGGTATTTCTTTGACTCTGTCCTTTGCTGCTGTTAACCCGTATGCCTTAGCCTTCCTCTTTAGCTTCCTGTCTTTTCCTTGGAAGGATAGGGAGAAGTTTGCATTGGTTATTTAGCTTTTTCCCTGCTCCTGATCCTTACTTCTTTTGGGATCCATTCCAGGTTTTCCTTAGCACTTCTGCATTTATTTTCCCATTTGATTTTAGGTGTGGTGTGCGGTTGTTAGCTAGCTCCTGTGTGAATGCTTATGTTTTCCTCACTATTTGTTATCACTATTTCAACTTAGGTATTTAGTTTTCTGCAGCGGATCACTCTCGGCTGCCTTCCAGCCTTCACCCTTGCCCTGTCGGGCTCCCCACATAACAGCGGATCACGCTCTGCTGCATTCCAGCCTCCGCCCTTGTCCTCTGGGCTCCCTGCCCTGCAGCCTGCCTCGCTCCGGCTGCCTTCAGCCCTTGTCCTCTTGGGCCCCCTGTTCTACAGTCTACCTCTCCCTGGCAACCTACAGCCCGTGCCCTCTGGACCTTCCTACTTCTCCCATTGCTGTTCTAGCCTCTCGGGGTCCCAGTTCATCAACAGGATTCATGGGCTAGCTGACGTTCAAGAGGTTTATTCTCGTCCTTGTGAGTACAGTTCTTTAGTTCCCTTATTTGATACCATCAGAGTGTTAGTTCACAGATCCTGTCATTGCTTGCCCTCTACGTGGGTTTAGCGCTGTCAGTACCTGTAACAGCAATTGGGGGTAAGGCGCTTGCCGACTTTCCTCGCGGTCAGGTGCTTACCCCACATCCCTTTTCACATATTGGGTTTAATATCACACTCTGTTTGCACTCCTGGCTTCTAGCATACATGAGTCGTTGTTCCTATGTGCACATTTCCCTTGCCATATTCGCTGCCTTAGTATTCGCAGGACTAATCCTGACAATAGCCTTGGAGAGAGAGAGGGGGCTGAGAGAAAGGGCCAAAGTTGCACCTGGGAGGGCAGGCCCAGGAGGAAGGAGGTCAACCACTCCAGGGCCTGATCCGTGATGCTCAGGTTCTCACGGAGTTGACTGATCAGGATGGCGTGACTGACCATGTAAAAAGCAGAGGAAAGGCCAAGGAGGATAAGGACAGAAGGAAGGCTGGAGTCAAGATTTGAGAGCAGATCTTCAAGGGTGTTCAAGAGTGTGTTTTCCGTACCTCAGGCTGCTCTTAAGTCAGACTGATGGTCATGGAGACAACCAACAGATTCAGTGTGGAGAGTAAGCTGGGCGATGGCCAGCTTTTCCAGCTGTTTTCCCAGGAAAGGTGTGATATATATTGGGTGATAGTTAGGTAGGATCGGCAGAAGGCTTTTTAAAAGAGGGGGCACACAAGGAAGTGCTTGAGGAGAGAGGGGAAAGATCCAGTGATGAAAGAGTGATTGCAGAAATCAGCCAAGGCTGGACCGAGGATGTCACCATGGTCCTTGATGGTTCTGGAGGAGCAGGGGAGCACCTGTTTGGGTGACACTTTCATAGATCAGACTTTTCTAGAAACATTGTAAGTTGTTGTTAGAGAGAAAGAGGGGAAAGGAGGAGGAGAGAGAGAGTTGGCCAGACAGGGGCCGTGAGAGGTAGAGGGAAAGGAAGAGGAGAGCCAGGATGGGATGGCTAGAGTTTTAAGTGGCAAAGTGAGAGAGAAGTACAGAGGGCCGGGGAAGGAACAGCAGATGTGGAGACTGCAGAAGGATTGGCCAGCACCTTGCATATTTTAAAAAGGCCACAGGCACATGGGCTTGGATGTGGACTCTCTTCTTGCACAGGATAGAGAGTCTGTATTTTCTTTGGAGCAGGCGGCAGTCCAGTTTGTCAGAGGATGTGCCTAATGCCATCTACTTCCTCTCAGTCACCCTGCAATTGCGTTTCAGGGTGGTGAGGTCGGAGACATGCTAAGAGTTGCACTTGGAGGTAGGCTTCAGACAGATTCTCATTACAGGGGCAAGGACGTCCAGAGTGTTCGAGATGGAAAAATGCAAGTTAGAGAGGACTTTGTCAAAGTTAGAGAGGACTTTGTCAGAATATAAGTCAGCCGCAGGCATAGGAGGAGCAGAGAAAGTATCAGCAAAGGCATCCACTGACACACGCTTCATGGGTCGAATGACTGTGAAGGTAGGTGGCAGTGCTCATGTGGGCTTAGCCTGGGGACAGAGAGTTTCATGTGAGAGGAGAGCAGAAAGTGGTCAGTCCAAGAGAGGAGTGGTGAGAGGGTTTGAGAGGGGGATGTCTGAGGAAATTACAACATCCAAGTTGTGCCCGGCCGAGTGTGTCGGATCAGAGGGTAGAATGGAATGAGAGAGAGCGTGTTGCAGAGGTTGCGAAATAGCCCACAGGAGGTATTAGAAGCATCCAGGTGGATATTAAGGTCTCAGAGGAGGATAAGTTGAGAGGTAGAGGCAAGGTAAGAAGAGGAGCGGTCAGCACACTCTGAGAGGAAGAGGGCCGCTTGGCCAGGAGGCCTGTAGATGGTGGCCACAGCCAGAGAGAGGCCAGGATAGACAGAGAGACTGCAGACCAGGCATTTAAAGGCAGAGTAGGCCTGCATAGGATTGAAAGAAGCAGTGACCTACACCAGAAAGATCAGAGCAACTTCACCTCTGGGTTAGTTGGTTATGGGCTCAGAGAGGATCTTGTGGCATCAGAGAGGAGAGTGTCAAAACTATAAAAGAGCTGGCTGTGAACCATGTCTCAGTGAGAGCGAGGATAACTAGGTCAAGTTCTTTGAGGAGCTAGCAGATTTCATTGGAGTGTGTAATAGCAGAGCGAGAGTTGAGAGTAGCGATGTGGAGCAGGTTGCCACATTTGAACGACTTCCGTGGAGGGATACAGGCTTGAGGTACACCCAGTGGAAGTGGTAGAGGGGCATGAGAGTGGGGGCAGAGGTGGTACCAGGGCGTGGCAAAGTAGCCAGAGAGGAGGAGGAAGGTGCTAAAGAGGCAGCGGAAGAAGGAGGTGGCAGAGATGCCAGAGACTTGCTAGTGGGAGCAAAGGGAGAAGGAAGGAAGTTGATAAGAAGTGGGAGACACCTATCGAAAAGGAGGAGATTGTGCTGAGGGCAGTGGACCAAGATGGTGCCATTCAGGTAGACATTAATGATGGTCTTGGAAGAGTGGGAGAAGGGCAGGAGGACCTCCCACTTAGTGCCACTATTAATGGGAGAGGAAGAGATAGGAGAGAGTGCCGAGACCATTTGAGGGGTCCATAGGTCATGGAAAGGAATGAGAAAGAGGATGTTGGTTAGGGTCTATCTGGCAGAAGTGCTGATGTAGGTATCAGTGTTAGGGAGGTCAGGGTTGGAGACTAGGATATCCCTCTTGACCCTTTTCCTACCAGACTTAGTGAGAGGGATAGGATAGGATAGGCAATAGAGTAGCAGTTTGAGAAGGTGGGGGAGATTGAGAGCACCATAGAGGGTGCAAGGAGGCAAGAAGGGAGCAATGTGGAGGAAGGCAGAAGGCCGAGCACCACGGGAGGCAACTGACGCAAGGGTTCACAACAGAGGAGGCACACAGGAGACAACAAGCAGGCAACCACAGGGGAACTGAGGAGCAGTGTGGACGGACGACAGGGGGGGAGAAGTGCACTGTTAAACAGCCATATTTGACTTTCCAAAAAAGAGGGAAAATGACCTAGTTTCAATATAAACAGTAATGTAAAAACACCCAGATTTGACTGTCCAAAAAAGAGGGAAAAAGACATAGTTTCAATAGAGACAGCAATGTAAAAACACCCAGCTTCGACTTTCCTAAAACGAGGGAAACAGACCTAGTTTCAAAACAGACAGCAATGTAAAAATACCAAGATTCTAGAGTAATTAGAGGGGCGTGTCAGTTTAGTGGGGTGCAGTGATTGCTGCACCCCCTGACCTCCGCACTTACTTTAGCAGTTTCAGTGGGTTGGCCGCTGCAAGCTTCTTGCTTCCCCGGCTGACACCTGAAGACACCAACTGGAGCTGTCTCTGTGGGAGCTGTCCTTTGCCTCTGGGCCTTTGCCACAGGGGGCTACCACAGGCAGTGGGGCTGCCCTAGATGCCCAAAATAAATAGGGCTAGGTGGCCAATGGGGAAGAGGTTCGGGCAAAGGGAAATGAGAGCAGGACTAGGTCCTCGTTCGCACAACAGAGACAGCCAACCAATGGGGGACAAGAGTCAGGACAAAGTGAGAATGAACAGCAAGGGAAGAAACTCTGAAGTAACGGCAACATGCACACAGCACTAACAAAAAGAATTAACAAGCACCGTTCAAATTAAATACCAAACAAAAAAGCTGTATTTTTGTAAAACAGTGCTAGCTGCTAGCAAGCCTCACCTCGGCACCCACAGTGGAAGTGCTACTGGATCGTTCCCCTGACTCCTCAAGCATTCCCTTATGCACACTCTCCCCAAAAAATCTTCTGCCGATCCTTCTGTCTGGCAAACTACAGTGCTCTACTACCCCCTTCCTGGGCAAACTCTTGGAGAAGCTGGCCATCTCCCAGCTTATCCTCCACATTGAATCTGTTGGTTAACTTCCCAATCACGAGTCTGGCTTCAGAGCCACCAGAGGCACCGAAACCACTCTCCTGAACACCCATGAATACTTGCTCACTGATTTTGATTCCAGCTCTCCTTCCGTTCTCATATTTCCTGACCTCTCCTATGCCTTTGGTATGGCCAATCATGCCACCCTGATAAAGCGCTCCAAGACACCTTTAGCATCACGGACCTGGCTCTGGACTGGTTGACCTCCTTCCTCTCAGACCAACTCTCCCATGTCCAATTGGGCCCTTTTCTATCCTCCATCACACTCTCCACCTGTGGTGTTCTTCAGGGTTCTATCCTCTTGCCTTGGCCCTACTAGCCCATTTGGTATCCACCTTCTCTACTAATTCCCAGTGTTTTGCAGACGACACACAGCTCTCTTTCAAGCTTCCTTCCACTTCCTCCTCTCTTATTCCTGACTGCCTGTCTGCGATTCAGGCTTGAGGCTCTACTAACAATCTCTGCCTTAATGCCAATAAGACATAGATCCTTCTCATCGGGACCCCAGTTCCCTATTTTCCTCCCACACTCTGGCCACCCTCCCTGGGCCTACTCCCTCACCCTTCTATGAAGCAAAAACCTTGCTGTTATTTTCAGCTCTACTCGCTCCTTCTCTCCTCACATCCTGAACTTGGACAAGAAGGCCCACTTCAGCTACACCTCCTCAGAGGCATTCTCCCTTTCCTCACCTTCCCCAAGAAACTCATTGTATCCAGAGCTCTGGTTCTTTCCAGGCTGGACTACTGTAAGAGCCTCTTCCTCAATCTGCCTAGTTCCTCACTTTGCCACCTTCAACTAATCCAGAATAGGACTGCAAGATTTATCCCTGGCCTCAAACCCAGGGGCCACATCTCTCCAGCCCTTAAATCTCTCCACAGGATCCTGGTAGCTCCATGGATCAAGTCGAAACCCCTCTGCATCATCTGCAAGTCTTCCTGGGGCCTGATACCCTGCTACATCAAACTCACTCTCCCTAAAAGCCACCCTGCTAGAGCCCTTTGCTCGCCAAACTTTGCCAAGCAGAGAGTTGATGGTAGATCTCTCTCTTCTGCAGGTGCCTCCCTCTGGAATGGTCTCCCTGCCCCACTCAGACTTGAGCTGGATCCTCTCAAGTTCCCGAAGCTCCTCAAGACCTTCCTTTTCTCTTCTTCCTGCCACCTCCCCTCCTGTGCACTTGCCTTCAAGGACCCCCCTCCTGCACTTGTCAGGCTGGCCTGCACCTTTGGAGACATTCCAGACCCTTGCTCTCTAGGGCCCCTGCCCTTTCCTGCACTTCCGCCTCTCCCCTCCTCCCTTGCATTTCTTATTACTGCACTTGCAGGATCTGAATGCTGCAAGGCCTATTACGATCACTACTTGTCTTCCCTGTGGCCCCCTCCCTTGCCTTGCTGTGCCTCGAAACATATTACAAATGACCAATAAATACTGTAACCACTAGGACCCGAAAAAGGCATTTGTAGTGGCAAAGTTGTCCTCCTTTGAACATTCGAGGAATTTCTAGTGAAGATGCGAACGTGAAAGTATCCCAAGGTTCCATGGACCATATCCCTTTATCTAGCTGCATGGCCACCATCATCTGAGACTGAGATCAGGGGTGGACTGGCCTACAGGGAACTCTGATATCAGGGGTGGACTGGCCTACAGGGAACTCTGATATCAGGGGTGGACTGGCCTACAGGGAACTCTGATATCAGGGGTGGACTGGCCTACAGGGAACTCTGATTTCAGGGGTGGACTGGCCTACAGGGAACTCTGATATCAGGGGTGGACTGGCCTACAGGGAACTCTGATATCAGGGGTGGACTGGCCTACAGGGAACTCTGATATCAGGGGTGGACTGGCCTACAGGGAACTCTGGAGATTTCCCAGTAGGCCCCTGCACCCTGGGGCTCTTCTGTGTGGTAACTTATTTGATTTTCCAAATGTTCTCATAGGAAAAGGGTTGGGCTTGCTGAAAATGTGTAATATGAGGCCACTTCAAAAATTATTTAAAGGGGCTCTTTTGGTTCCCAGACCACCCCTAAATGAGAGGCATTGTTACAGGCTGAAAACAAATGGCGGCAGATGGGGACCTCGGGAAAAGCAACAGCCTCTCTCCCTATACGACTACACTAGCTAGGACGAAGCGCCTTTGAGGTAGGGGGACAGATCCTTATTCAGTGTGCCTTCTGCAAGCAGTCACACACACACAATCACTAACCTGCCCCCAATACTCAGAACACATGCATTTATGTATCTGTGATTTCTAGTGTGCGTCGTGCAACAACAACATCACTTTGGTGCTTAGTGGGAGCTCTGGAATGGTAGCAGGGACGACATTTCACCAAAACGTCAGAGGTGATGGAAGTGATGTCGCCTAACTGACATCGCATGATCTTTGACCTAAATCACATCACAGGACCTGCTGTCACATGACCTTGATGATATCATGGGCGACACCCTCACTGATGTAAAACACCTGCAATAAGCATACAGGAATAAAAACGCAAATAGTTCCAAAAGCAAACAAAAGGTTATTTTGGTTACACCCATATTTCAACATAGTTACTGACTTGATATGCCTTGTGCATAGCGATGATATGCCAGCATACCTGGCATAACCTTCATAGCCGAGGTATACTCCCACCTTCTGTCAGTTCTAGTTCCCATGCCCAGCTAGTGCCATCAAATTCCAAGTGTCCTCCTTTTGTGCAGGTATGGCCTGACATGCACTTTGGCCCTTCCTATCATAAGAGCCTCGTCCTCAATAGTGGAATGTTGCGAGTTTTTGTTGAGTATGAGTTCAATGATTGTGCCACAAGGTTAACGTATGCCATAGGCCGTGTGCCTTACTAAATATAATGCAGCATAATGAAGTACTGTTCATTCTAAGCGCAGTAATAATAGGTGTTACTGGTACCAAATGTAATGATTTTCAATGTATTGACTTTGGAATGAGGAAGGGCTGAGTTTCCATATGACTTCAGGCTGTGTACATATCTCTGAGGGGAGCGATTAACTCTCTGAACTATCTCTTGGTAGCTGAACTGGTTTTTCAAAACACTGTTTTATATGGACCCTAATTGTTTAGGTTTTATCATTGGCAATAAATATTTCTTATTGTATCCTCTTAAAAGTATTTTTCGTTTCTGGAGTATGTACTTATTCAAAATTGAAAATGCGAAAATGCCAGGCATCTCACGTTGTCCAACCTCAAGAACTAAAAGGCAAAGAATAGAATACGCCGAGCACAACAGGAGAGTTCTTCCTCAATACCAATAAAAGTCTTTTCTTATTTCCTGTACACGAATGCTGAAGTCCATTCATTGTTGTTTTGTGCTAACCTAATCTATGAAATTAAAAAAGGCCTCACAGTCATGTGATACCAAAAACAGTGCTCTGGATAAAGCTCACAGTCCTAGAGATCCAGTCTGCTCCATATTCAAGAAGTGTGAGACTATGAATTTCCTTGGAAAGCGCTGCCTTTAAACAAAGCCGCATGTCGCCGCATTCATTTCATGCAATGTGTGTGCTGTTTTTATCAAGAGAATTTAGACCATGCTGTTTTCTGTCTTGAACTGGATGCCCTAAAGATTCACACATTTCTAAATGCCTCTGCTAGTGCCCTGGGATAGAAAAGGCACTGTCAGTGGTAGCTAGGAGGTTTCCAGCGGTAGCAGCTGCTGCTCCAGGCAACCCAAAATGACGTCCGTGAAGTGTAGAGCGATGCGGGTGAAGGGGAGGCAGGAGCACCAGAGGTACCTTAAGAGGTGAATAAGGACGTGTTAAGGTTTATTCTGGGTATCTTTGCTCCAATTTGAAGTTTAAACGTATTGGCAAATTCTAGAGCGACATGTTTTAGACCTGTGTTAGAATTACGACAGTGGAATAACCAGTTACGTGCATTTGTAATCTGGAAAGCGCCGCTGGCCAAACGTGTCAAGTCTGAAAACAACATTTGAAAATTTCTGTCACTAAGGTTTTCTGAATTTGAGATAGTCCTCCTGTTTCCTCAAAGCCATGGATACGCTGTTCCTGAAAGAGGACCTTGAAAGGACAATAGTGTTGCTATACTCACTAATGTGCATTTGCTTGACCCTGGCACACACTGTACCCCTCATGTTTTAGGATGATGTCTTAATGTTCCTAGTGGATCAGAGGAGTCACATCCAGGTGACGGGCGCCTGCCAGTCAAGCAAGCTCCCGAGATGACCCTAACTGTAAAACCATACCTTTAAGTACTTTCTACTAATGAATGAACTTGAATCCTTTGCCTTGAACAGGAAATCACTGATCACGCATTATTTATTAATTATTTATTTAAGAGCTCGCTTTTCTGCGTAGTGTGTTTCTGGCTTTCTTGTGTGAATATCAGATTCCACTGGGCCTGCACTTAACTGTCTGATTTTTAGTTAATTCAGCAGTGGCGACTGGTGAATTTGGGCTGCCTCAACACACTCAAGCTCAAAGTGAATGTCATTTTGAATGTACCGTTGTAAGAATTGCAGTGTACAGTATTTGCAAATAATCTACAGACATGTAGATTGTTTATAAATGCAATAACCCATGCAGCCAGACTGGATATATATTCTTAATGTGGTATGGTACTTTTTATTGGGCATCAAGAGCAAAGCCGATTTGATCAGTGTTATTACATGGTTAGATTGCCCTACATTGGTGCAGCCTTACTGTGGCATGGCATTTTTTTGCTGGGCACCAAAGATAAAAATGCACAATGAGTGTTATTACGTGGCTAGATTAGCCTACAATGGTGATGTCAGTCTGGTTACATTTTGGTTACTGTGGCATTGCATTTTGTACTGGGCATCAAAGATAAAGCCAGCCTGATGGGTGTTATTACATGACAAGATTGGGCCACATTGGTGCAGTCAGTCTGGATATATGTTCTTACTGTGGCAGGACATGTTTTGTTGGTATGTTATGTTAATTGGCTTTTATACTGCGTACATCACCACCGTAGTGGTCTTAATGCACCAAAACCTTGTCAGTGGGTGAACTGTGACCCAACCCAGGGGTCTTTGGAGTGAAAATGAAGTGGGGAAAAGGAAAGCAGGAATTTCGAAGAGGGAGAAAGTCTAAAAACAGGACAGACAGACGTAGGTCACACCAAAGAAGGAAAGATACCACAAGGTTGTCTGATAGTGATTGCAGGGATGAATGTATGGGTTTGGACCAAAGGAGGTTATTATAAGAATTAAGAACTGTCAATATTGGACAAGTCACTTATCTTTTCAGGTATTTTAATTTATTTTTAATGTATTTGTTTCTTAAGCACCGAAAGCCCAACATGCATCAGGGTGCTACATGTACACAAAGACTTAATGAAAACAGGACAAACTCAAAATTAGAAGGTAAAGGTTAAGCATGCCGTTTGTTGACAGGCCCGGTAGTCCATTCAAATAGTAATGTTTTCAGATGTTTCCGAAACGTTAAGTAGCGTAGTTTCAGGCATAATACCAGAGGTAGAGTGTTCCAGTATTGAGCAGCTAGGACAGGAAAGTTAGCAGCACAATGTGTTGTTGGAATAGTTTGTAATCAAGTTATGGACGAGTGATGGCCTTGAGATGTGCTGAAGAGTTCCAGTGTGTTCCGAGGGCTTAAAAAACAGGTATTCATATTACTTCCCCTGTGAAGAGTACTCAATAACCTAGTAATGTTGAGCCCACTGACAGAGGTGTCAGAGCCAAGAACTGGCTCTGAGCCAAGAGTACGTTGAGGGAAACAAATGGACAATAAAACAAGGAATCTACCCACCCTGAGCCACACTACGATAGCACCCAGTCTAGGTTAGAGAATTGCAGAGACAAATCAGGTCCACCAGATAGGAAATGTGTTGTTTATGGCTTGGCTGTGCAGAAGGAATGGTGTGATTTCGTGTGGAGTGTTTATGACTGAGTGTTGGAATGTATGTGTGAATGTTCTAACCTGGTCAGTTGGTCAGCCCTCTGCTTGGGTGATGGGCCGCCAGTGTTTTCTATATGTCCTTTATGTAACTTAAGAAACTGCTTGTAAAGTAGCTATGAAGCTGGTAATAAACCTAGCAAGTCAACCTAAGAAGGCTGGGAGCTGCTTCATTTCATTGGCGACGAGTTGGTCTTTCCAGGAGAATCTACGCATGGAAAAGCTGGTGCCCTGCTGCAGGGGGGTGCAGGAAGAAAGAGAAGGACAACACTGCCCCCAAATAAAGTAAGGCCCATCGCCCAGGGCGGTAAAAGAGGTGGGGCTGGAGAGCTGTGTACAGGCTCAAGTGCCCATAGTAAGCTGAATAGGGCTGCCCTTCCACTGTAGGGAGAGCGGAGTCCTGTGTCAGGGAAGGGAAACTGACCCATATGCTGGGAAAGGGAAACTGTGCCAGCAGCAGGTGAAAGCAGGGAGCTTGGTCTCATAAGTGCTGATTGAGCAACGATTTGCTCTTGGAGGGAGCAACATTCAAGTCTTTATGAAATAATGAAGATTTTTGTTGGCCGGACTGTGAATACGGGTGATCATACTCCCAAGGTACCGTACTGTCCCCCTGGATGGATGTGAGGCACATGTCATTGCCGGTGGTGCCTTACGCTGTGGGAGCACGTATGGCATTGCCAACGGTTGGGAATGGGATGATCTGTCCTTGCACAAGGTTCCTCTGCAAATGGTGACATCAACAAGTGCTTGAGGGAGTTGGTGGAAGCATAGAATTCAGCCGAACACCAGATTCGCTTACCTGCTGTGTGACAGTGCGACGAGCGGTGCGTGGTCCCGGTGAGCGTTATTCCAGATTGCTGTCGCGAACATGCAGAGTGGAATGGATCGTGAGAGAGCAGCTGGACCTAGGGGCTGGTACGCGGATTGTACGTCCGTGCCCATCGGATGGACAGTAGGAGCTGCGCCCAAGGTATGCCGATTGTATAGCTTGAGTGCCCAACGGATGGACAGCTGGAGTTGCTCGCAATGGAATCTAGGTTGGAACGGTGTGGTGACTTGCATTTGGGATGGACAAGGTCTTCCGTTGGGAAAGGTCATCAAGATGGTTTTAATTGCAATAGTTTCGAGGAGCATGGCCCACAGAAGCGTATCCTTTTTGTGTTTTGTTGGGATGTGGCAAAGACTGACATTATTGTATTATGTAGCCTGGGATAATAACCTGTTTGGGAAATCGTATGGTTGGTTATGTACTCTTGACGATTTGCAGGTTAGGGGTGTTCGTTCCATCCATGGTCTTTCAGCTGTAAGCTAATGTATGGTATGGTGAAAGGTAATTATATGAGGCTAACCCTAATTTATTTGAGGATTTGCAGCTTTTAGGTTGTGGAGGCACTACATGGACTTTTAGTTAGTAGAGGTGCTAATGTATGGTAGTGCAAAGGGTATGAGAGGGAATGTGGTGTGTACCTATAGTCCTAACCATCTTGAGGCTTTGCAGGATAAATGGACGCACATTGGACCTTCGTTTCCTCGTTATGTTGGGGTGTCAGGAGTGGATGGTGTGTGTATGGGTAGGTGTTGGTGCGTTGCAGATCTAACCAATTTTTAGTCTTTTCAGCATTTAGATGGCCTCATGGCAACATGGACTGGACTTTACGATTGGACTTGGATAGGGGCTCATGACATCTATGGGTGTAGAGACTAGAATTAACCTTTTGAGGATTTTCAGCGTTTAGGTCGCTTAATTGCGACATGGACTTTTAAGATTGGACTTAGATTGGGGTTCATGGCATCTATCATTGTAGAGTGCATATTTTACTGAATAGATGTATAGAGCGATGCAACATAAACTGCTCCATCGAGGTTTGTGATGTAGGTTGTAGGGTGTGGAGTGCATGTATCATGCTCGTTGAAAAGTCAGAATGGGGGTAGCACCTCCTATGTGTTTGGTGAGCTTAGGTGATGCTTATACCAAATTTGTAAGTATGGTTTGGCTGATGGTGTGAATGCCAGGTCAGCATGTTTTTCCTTCCAAATGTGGTTACTGGGGGTAGCGCCTTCAGTCCTATTTTCAGTATGGATGTATGTATGCTTGTGTGTGGTGGTAGCACCGCCAGTTCAGTGAGGACGTGACTGTGGCAGTAGTCATGGAGGGTTAATAGCTATTATTTTTGGGTGGTAGAGCACCCAGTCTGTCGGGGTGTGACTGCAATGGTAGTCATGCATGTTTATAGCTATTATTTCTGGGTGGTAGCGCCCCCAGTCAGTCGGGGTGTGACTGCGATGGTAGTCATGCATGGTTTAATGAGGTATGTGTGTCTGGAGATAGTGCCCCCGGTTTTGGTGTGGACCTGCAGGGTCACACATGTACTTCGATCTTGTGGTCTTGTACCACGTCTATTTTGTTTTCTTGCACACAAGCGGTTGTGTTTGGCTGCACTGTGTGCTAATTTATGACTCGTTCCAGTGTCCAGAGTGTGCTAGTGGCATTCGTCGTTGAGCTTGGTGTGCCTGGTGAGCTCATCGGGTGTGTTGTGAGTGGTAGAGTGTTAGTGCACATGTTGTGCGCTTGCCCTGGTCATGCGAGTCGTTGTGAATGGGATGCGTTGGTGTGAGTGGAGGTGTGTCTCGTAGCGTCTTGTGTGTTGTTGGTCGATGGAAATTGGGAGGTGTGTTGTGTAGCGCTTTGTTGTGTGTGATGTGTAAATGTAAAGGGGGGAGATGTGTTGTGTATGGCTTGGCTGATCAGAAGGAATGGTGTGATGTCATGTGGAGTGTTTATGCCTGAGTGTTGGAATGTATGTGTGAATGTTCTTACCTGGTCAGTTGGTCAGCCCTTTGCCTGGGTGATGGGCCAGCAGTTTTTTCTATGTAACTTAAGAAACTGCCTGTAAAGTACCTATGAAGCTGGTAATAAACCTAGCAAGTCAATCTAAGAAGGCTGGGAGCTGCTTCATTTCAAAATGTCCGTCTGGAAATTGCACTATTGCCTCCCTCTGAATCTCGCTAATAGTTATGGTATAACATGTCAGAGACATTGCTCTGCCACTTTATGATGAAATAGGAGGTAAACAAATGAACCGGTGTAGTAATACTTTCAAAGGATGACGCGAAGCATAATATAGTTCAATAGATTTAATTACCGGAGAGTCCCCCACAGCCAGCCTCGGCAACGGCAGCTTCTTCTCGTATGGTTCCGAACAGGGTTTCGGAACCACACGAGAAGAACGCTCCAAAATGGAACTATACACAACAAATAACATTACGAGGTGAGATATACATTTATAACAACCGTTTACAGTAAAGCAGGGGGTCTGCAACTGGCAACTCTCCAGATGTCTTGAACTACGAATCCCAGTTTTTTTACATGGCTAGCCTGCTCTACATTGTTGCAGTCAATCTGGATATATGTTCTTACAATGGCATTGAATGTTGTACTGTGCCTCGAGAATAAAACAAGCATGATGATTGTTATTACGTGGCTATACTTGTCTAGATTGGTGCAAGTCAGTTTGGGTATATTGTTTTACTGTAGCATAACATATGTGTTGAGCATCAAGGGTAAAGAAAACATAAGTGTTATTATGTGGAGAATCTTGATATATTTTCTTACTGTGGCATGGTATTTTTTACTGGCAAAGCCAACAGTAGTATGTTCTTAAATGTTAATACTGGCATATATGTGTGTAGCCTGCATGCACATGTATGGGCACGTCAGCATGAACATGTTTTTATACTGGCTATATTGTGGAGACGTGTATCATGGCAATGTGTTGGAAAAGGCTCCTGTGCACTGTTAGTGACCTGACATCTATTCGATTTTTATGTGTATTACTCTACAAAACCGATTGCAAACTGTGTGGCCTTTTCACCCACTTTTTCTCCGAAAGTGTGCTTTATAATGCTCCATTTTTAAAAAAAATGTTCTCAGTGGCAGAACCCTGAACCCTCCTTGGTTCGGTACGGTCCCCTTGCTGCCCTCGGTCGATCCCACGGAAGACAGTCTTACTAGCACAGTAAGAGCACATACAGTTCTTCACTCCTATCGGTCACAGTGTGTTCACTTCAACCTTCAGACCAAAACAGTATTAGGGTTAGTGGTGGATGTAGGAAGTCACCCAGTGCTGGCTACTCCCATCCTAGGCAGAGCTTGTCTTGCAGACTCACCTACAAGTAGAGTCACATACAGCATGGTGTGACACCTCAACCCAGCACATGTGTGAATGCGGGCCCCATAATAGAACCCAGAGAGAAGGACAACAGTCTGATACATGTTGCAAGTAAGAGCAATTTTAGTGTGTGTGTGTCTCTGGGTGTGTGTGTGTGCACAAATCAGAAGGCATTAAGATATTACATGGGAGGTTCTGGGGCAGTATACATGGCATGGGGTATTACTGTTGACAATGTGAATGACATTTAAGGAAACACATGTTCAATGAGAAGTGACAGGGGCAGTTCTGTGAGCCATGTATTACATTGTTCTGAAGGCAAGGGATGTGAGACATTGGAGTTGTTGGGGGAAATGTGAGTGACATGGGGCAAATAAGGGTACAACAATAAGTCACATGGGTTCTGGGTGCACGAAGCATTATAGAGGACATTTCCCCCCAAAATGAAATTGAAAATGATCTACAAGAAACAAGACCCTCTCTAGATGAGAATGTGACCATTGAGGTCATCAAGACTCCTAAGAGGCCTAATTCAGACCCCAACCTCCCGATAAAAACCTCAACCCATATAAGGAACTCGCTTCAAAATCACTATGACCAACTTGCCCTAGACGACCAAAAGAAATTGGATGAACAAAGTCCCTTACCAGCCATCAGCCTGTTAAAAAATGGTTTTAACATACCACATGGGACCCCTGTGGGAAGAAACCCCTTGTCCGGGCGAAGTCACCTTCACAAAGAGATCTGATAACAAATCGAAAAAACAACGATATCTCCACTGAGCCAGTCAATACCTTGGATCCCCTGGAAAACTCAATAGACCTAGTTCCAGAAAGGGCAAACAAGGCCAATGAGGGAAGTATGGAAAACCTCTCTTAGAATAACCACGCCCAGAAAAAGAAAAACAAATGCCAATTTGAGAAATCTCTGAACCCTCTATACACAAACTTGGAAAACTACAGCTCTCCTCCAAGAATCTCTTCAGATCAATTTAATACAATGCTGGACTCAACAGCTACACCATCAACTCCTCGGCTATCATCCCCAGTAAATGCTAGATTACCCTCTCAAAGCTCAGCTTCAGCCAAAGAAACGCCATCCAAAAAACCAGACATGTGTACACTGGTGTCGGCAATAACTATTGCCCTAACTCCTTTTACTAAACTGTATGAGACTATCGGGGATGTACTTAAAGACCATACATCAATTCAAGCAATGATGTTAACCAAACTGATTTTTCTTGAAGGTTACATCATGGCGTTAGAATCAAAACCAATGTCCTCATATCCATCTCCGGATCAACAACTTCCCTTGGCCTTAAACTCACAAGAAGCTACATCGGACCTAAGACACCCAACTCAAATCAGGGAAAACTTCAAGTCAGAAGGTACTCAAACCCTTCCTTTTATAGATCCAACAACAACAGTGATTTCACCAACCGCAAAGTCCTTGACCTCTAAAGAAACTAAAGGAGCGAAATTGATACCTAGTGATAAACCGGCATTGGAACCTATCTTCCACTAGCTGGGGATAGCCAAAGGTAAAACGATGCCAACAATACCGCTTCTAAAAATTCCAATTACTCAATTCCAAAATTAGCCCCTAAAGAAGCCCAAGACACCCAAACAAAAGACATTGAGATAATCAGCCAATCTCCTAGAGCGATGGAAGATTTCTTAGACAATGAAGAGCTGATGAACATTACACAACACATAACTAACACTACTACAAGCTCTCATTGTGAGATCCAAGAAAACTCAGCAACTCAAAAATCGATCCTCCAACCTCTATTATCTAATAACGATGACCCTGAAACTCCAGAATCACCATTCCTAACTCTTGAGGATCGAAAACGCCTTTTGACTACGAAATGTAACAACAAACCTAAAGTCCTGACCCACAACCTAACCACCTCTTCGAAACCAACAAAGAATCATCGAAACCTCGATGTAGGAAAGCGGGACATATCCATATCATTCGGAGGAGATCCCCGATTACCGGCGAGATAGGAGAAACCTGACTCACCTACCTGCTGAGCGAACTAGAAGGCCCCCCCATCCAGTACAAGAAAAGGGATCTTCACAGGTTACCTACAAATCAAGGACGGACATCTATCATAAATAACCTCAAAGAAGCCCACAAACCAGATGGATACTCAAGCTAGAACAGATACCTGGTAATCATGATGACGTTGTCCTAAATGGAAGAGCAGTAATTGAACTATTCTATCACATCCTGAAACTACGTTCTGTAAAGTCTTCGGACCTTCAAATTGTCAACCCAAGCCACCAGCACTTATAGGCCATCTCTCACTTGTACATTACATCATCTACTGTAAACAATCTCTTAAGAGCAGCGGCAGAAGACCTTCAAATCATGGGTTATGATTTAACCGAATCTTAAAGAAAAATCAAAGACAGTAAACAATTAGAAGGAAGAAAGAACTTGGAAACTCACCAACAGAATAACCGATTCAAAGCGGTCTTGACAGCCCATCACAGATCATCTAAGAAACCAGAAACTATTTCAGCGACAAATGTGACCCATTCCATCGACCACCACCAAAAATTGACGGTAGAGAGACCAAAAACATTGGATCGGTCTTCTAACCTCATTCATCATAATACGTCAGAAGTAAACAAATAAGGAGCCCAAGAAATCCTTCCTAATTCAAGTACTCAAGCTGAAGATCTACATACAAAAAAAACTTTAAGAAACGTCCAGAACGATATTTGTTCCACTACGACAAGACCACAATCAGGCCTTACACTTCAGACTATGTGGTCTTGGCTTCCGAAAGCCTTGAAGACTCAACGCCAAAGATAGCCACTCGAGTCTAAAGAACACATCTCTATGAACGACCTTCGACCAGTAACTGATCAAGATGTAATCAAGATGTGCTCATGGAACACTCGGGATTTTTACATCTAACAGCCCCGGGCACCATAAATCTGGGTGACTATGATATTATATGTCTTCAGGAGACTTGGCTAACCCAAAGCCCTACTCTGGATGGCTATGAGATCAACACAGCTCCAGCCAAAAAAGGCATCACAGGACGCCCCACTGAAGGGTTACCAATCGCAATCCGAAATGGACGTGGCCTTACGTGCATCCAAAAACTGAAAGGAAACCAATTCATGCTGGTGGTGAAGTTAAACTGGACGACAATTGACATGGAGGAAAATAAGACCCTTACAAAGCTGGCTATCATTATCAGCGTTTATTGGAACCCTGTTGCTATTGAATCTGCAAAATTCATTAATATGATAGAGACTGAGATCGACTGGATTCAAGCAATCTATCAAGCTGACCACATCGTAATATGCGGCGACTTAAACATCAACTGCCAGGATACAATCGATGACAGTAAAAGAAAACCCAAGAAACCGCCTATGGACCAAAGAGCTATTCAATGGATTAAGCTGATGAAATCGAGGTATTTCTCTAATATTGATTCAGTCTTTAGCGATCCTAATAGACCACCGACCTGGGAATGAGCTGGCTCCCAATCGACGATTGATCATATTTTTGTGACACGATCCCTACTGCCATTAATAACATCTTTTGACGTGGTGAGGACGCCTGCAAGTGACCACAACCTCTTACAAACTACTTGGTCTTCAAGTCCTCTAAGCCATGCAACAATGACATTGTACCTTAAGTTAAATAACCAAGGAATAAGACTCAAAATGACTGAAAGGGCCATCACTTCCCTAACGGAAGCTTATAGTGACTTAAAAAACCGTGAAAGCTGCATGATGGTGGATTATATACCGCTACTAAACACCTATAAAGCCCCACAAGGAAAGAAGAAGCCACCTAAGCTACAACAAAAACATGTATATGACAAGTAGGTGTCATTAAAACTAGATCCTAAGACTTCCCCAAGTACCATTTTGGAGGCACAAAGAATCTACAAAGCATGGTTGAGGGACAATCAGACCATATTATACCAACAAGACGCTGAGAACATTCTCAAAGCCATAAATGGCAACCATGCTAGAGATTTTTGGTCCCTACTAAATTCAACATCAGCAGGAGCCCTTCCATCTCAACAGTAGGGAATAGGGGAATCGACATGGGAGACCTATTTCAAGACTCTCTTCCAACTTCCAAAATTTTCTCAGGACGACATGGGTAGATGTGACTGCCAATGTATACGGCTGGACAACAAAGATGATATCTTTGACCTAATAAGAAAACTAAAATCATCACTCGCTCCAGGACCGGATGGTATAACAAACCTCTATTTGAAAAATCATCCCGAAGCCTGGTCATCTCTTCTAAGTATGATCTTTAGACGCTGTGCTGATCCAAAAACCATACCGCCATCATGGAACTCAGCAAATATAGTTCCTATCTATAAAAAGGGAAACAGGGCCGACCCTGCCAATTACCGCCCAATTGCCCTCTTAAACCCAATAGGAAAAGTTTTTGGTTCACTCCTTCTTCAACATATCACACAATGGGCTAATAAAGCCCCCTGTCAAGACCACCTACAAACAGGGTTCAAAAAGAACATGGGCATGAACGTGAATATACTCACCTTTAGTACTTTGAAAAGTAAGATATTCGAAGGCAGCCCCAGAATATTCGTTGCCTTCGTCGACCTTAATCAGGCGTTTGGCCGAGTCGACCGTTCAAGATTGTGGCGCAAACTCTCCTTTTGGAAATGCCCAAATTAAATACTGGAGCCAATTAAAGTCTTGTATTCCAATACGACTATGCAAGTTTGTTTGAACCAACAAGCGACTCTTTCAGCCAAGATCAACACTGCCAGAGGTGTGAAACAGGGCTGCCCCCTGGCACCGGCATTGTTTTGGACCTATCTGGGTGATTTTCAGGAGTCAGAAAAGTCAATACAATCTTTTCCACCAAAACTTGGAGGTGAACAGATTAGTCGTCTGCTTTATACAGACGACTTGATCCTCTTAGATCACACCCCAATAGGTTTACAACAATACATGGCGGAAAATAACTTGGACATTAATGAAGAGAAAATGAAAATGATGGTAATTGAAAAACCACCTAAGAAGAATGAAAAGATCTCTCTTCGTCTGGGTACAGCTATAGTGGAAAGAGTCAGCAACTTCAAGTACTTAGGCGTTACCCTGGATAGTACAATAAAAGAAAAAGCCATGCAGGAGGTCCTCTACGAGAAAACGAAAAAACTGGCGGCCCAGGGGAAAGCAATTGACATCAAATATAGTCACTTTTCGACAATCCCGGTCAGAGAGATTTACAAAAAGAAGGTTATACCATTTCTAACCTATGGCTCAGATGTCATGCCCAACCTTCCTCCTGAGCTATGGTCTAAATTAGAAGCAATCTTCTGGAGATCAATCTTAGGTCTACCGAAGTCAACTCCAGTCGTGTTGATTAGACATGAACTTAGCCTCTCATCATTGAAAACAACAGTGAATTCTAACAGCAAAATGTTATACAGGAAATGTATATTGAAAGGCACTCCATATGTCTATCGATTGATAAACCAAGAATTGCTGCTTGGATCCTGCAAAATACTGTCTAAATGGAAAGCTGGAAATGTGGCCCTTTTACTCTCAGTGCAAATCTGTGATGATGAGCTTGTGAAAAACCCAGTAAAAGTTGTAAAAAAGATCAGAGAATTGGAATGGATAAAGACTTTAGAAATGGCCAATAAAAACAAACTCACAACTCATCTTCCTCCAATCTTTAAGAAATTGGATACCCTTCAAACCTATATCAACCTATTTCCGAACAGAACAGCGCGTAACTTCTTCATGAAAATTAGTTTGAACTTATTGGAAACTAACAAAATATTGGCCAACAGAGACTTAGCTCTGACAAACTGTTGTCATCTATGCAAATCCACCACGAAGAAGGAAACCATCCGCCATTTGCCCTTGACCTGCCCGGCGACACAAGAGATTCGCTCTCTATATTTGAATGGTACCATTTCGAACTTCACTCTTTTGGATGAGGAGAATTGCTGGCAAAAACTGATTGGCGGAGACAGACCGGCATGGCAATTGGCAGCTGTGAACATTATGCAACACATTACTAAAGTGATGCTTCCATTACAAACCCTGACTTAGCAACTGTACCTTTGAACTAATGTTAGAACATAAGAATTTTCTTTTTTTTTTCTTGCAACAATGAACTTTCAAGTTTTTATATGGCATGTTGCAGTTGTGGGAGCAACATATGTGCCAAGTGGCAATTCATAGAGCTATATGAAGGGACATTTGAAATTCTAAAGGCAGAAGACGTGGCCTGGCGCCAATGCACATGGAAGATTGACAGCGTGCTTAACTAGGCAACGCTGGCATGGCATTGTGCAGGCCAGCGTCACCATGTTGTGTAGGCTAATGTAAATGCACAATGGGCCTCATTACGACCCAGGCGGTAAGTTACCGCCTGGGCCGTGACTTTACCACCATGGCGTAAACTACGTTTACGCCATGGTGGTTGGCGGACTTACCGCCCCATTCCGACCTTGGCGGGGCGGTAAGTCCCCAATCCCCATTTACCCTTCCCCATTCCCATTTTTGCCCCATAGGGCATAATGGGAGTGGGGAAGGCGTTAATTACGCCACCGTAAATTACGGTGGCGTAATTAACTCCATGGTCCCTTAGCGCCATGGATTTTAACACCTGCTAAAAGCAGGTGTTAAATCCGCCATGGCGCTAAGGGAGCTCGTACTCAGGCGGTAAGGGTCGGCGCTGTTTACGCCGTCGTAAAACCCTTACCGCCTGAGTCGTAATGAGGCCCAATGTGTTTTACAGGAACAGCTCAGTTATGAGTATTTCAAAATGGTGCATTGGGTCAATGTAGATGTCAGCATAACAATGTGTTTTTCTACAGCAACACTGGCACGCATGACACTTTTGAAAGTGGCACGGCATTAATAATAAGTGATTAACTCGACAGCTTGGCATTGTGGATATTGAAATGGTGATGCTTAAATTGACACCCTGGTATAATGAGCTTTGGAATGTTTAGTAATATGACATGTGGAGGCAACACCCTTCACCTACTTCTGATTGCATTTCATGGTATAATAGTTGTAATTGTGACCAATTAGCAAAGGGATAATTACATTTATTTATTTATTGCATTTGTAGTGCGCACCTAACCCTCAGGTATCTGGGCGCATGGCTTAAGAATATCCTGCATTTGCATTGCATTTTCTTGCACAATATTTAAAGCCAGTTTCATTTTTAAGGAAATAGGATTTGTGGTTGATGTATTTTTTGATGCCACGCTGCCTATTATGAAGGGTCAGTGGCAGACTGCTCCCCAGCAATCGGAGGGATAGCTGCTGGAATGATCAGTTGTCAGACTGAGTGCCCGAGAGTGGGTTACAGTAAACCAGTGCTTTCGAGGCCAGCCTCTCTCGATAAGCTCGCATGAGTCATGGGTTGCACAGATTGCCCAGCCAAGACATAAGTGGTTGCTGTGAAGCATGGCTTGCCAGAGGCCTTTAGAGTGCTCAAATGTCACAGACGCAAGCATGCTCAGAGATGGCCGGTTTTCTCCCTTGAGGTCTCCTGTGGCCCACAAGGAGGTAGAATTAAGGGAGAAAAGTGATCTCTCACGTATTTCCGGTTTCGTAATGAATGAGGAGGTAGGAGCTGCTTGTTAAAAACAAGCCCACAAGGAGGTAGAATTAAGGGAGAAAAGTGATCTCTCACGTATTTCCGGTTTCGTAATGAATGAGGAGGTAGGAGCTGCTTGTTAAAAACAAGCATTGGCAATACCAACAGTTTGGGCTTTTGTGTAGATATCGCATAGCTATTTGCTAAACACTGATATAAAGGTAGTATGTGGCCATAAGTTTGCAACAGCTGGAAAAGTGAGTGATTACCTGGGCATATGATTTCAGTACCTAGCAAATACCTCAAGTCAAAACTATTGTCTTTGGTATTGCTTGCTTTCAGTGCTTTCAGTGCAAGGGATGAAAGGCACACTTGGTTTATACGTTTTGATTACACCAGTAGCTATTTACAGCTACAATTACGCCATTAGCTCTCAGCAGACTGCTTAGAAAAAAATTGGCAGGCTAAAGCTTGATTTTACTACTTGATAGAGGGAGCTCAAAGCGATCCCATGGGGATGTGCCTTAGGCGGAGAGGGGCAAGGAGTGGGTGGGAATGGCCCTAGGGATAAGCATGGTCATGGGCAGTCAATGGGTGGCTAAATAACCAAACAACACCACGTGCTGTGTATCCATTCTTACCTGTCATTGCCCCCTTCCTGCACTCAAATTCAATAATTTCGGCTTGTAGGTAGCACTTAAGCTCCAACTAATAGCCCAGATTAATGAGGTACTGCGTGTGTATGTGTGTATATGTGTACATGTGGTATGCAGTGGGGGTACCGATTACCAGCATCCCCCCGATCGCATAACATGTAGTGTGTTTGTGTGTGTGGGATCTCTGGGAACATTTGGCAGCCATTGGCACATTAGGAAGGGGAACAGTGTCACTTCTGAGGCCAAGGTTGTGACATGGGACAAATCAGAGAACAGTTAATAATGACACAGGGCAGTTCTGAGTGCAATATGACTGATATGAGGCAACCAAGGGGTTTATGAGGGACGGGCTTGTGGCAATGAGAGTTTCATGAGGAAATCACGGCTATGAGTAGTGGGTTTGGCTTTGGGCAGTTCTGGGTGAAGAGGAGAGTCACATATGGTATATCAGGGAGTCGTGAGATGTGACATGGGGAAGTTCTACGGTCAGGGAGAGTGGCATGGGACAATGTAGGGGGTGATAGGGCAGTTCTGGAGCAATATGACTAACATGGGATAAATAAAGGGGCAGTAGAAGCATGTGATGTGGGGCAGTTTAAGGGACAATGAAAGTTCCATTAGAAAGATCTCCAGGAAATGTTGAAGTTCTGGGGCAACGTGAGTGACATGGGGTGAATAATAAGGCAAAGAGAAGATATTGGCAATTGGCAGGAGAAATGAGAGTGACATGGAGGTAATCAGTAGGCAGTGGTGTGACATGGACATTTTTTCTGTGGAATGAGAGTGACATGTGGAGCAGATCAGAGAGCAATAAGGACATTCTAGTGCAAATAGGGTGACATGGAGTATATCAGGGGCAGTAGCACAGGACATGGGATGGTTCTGGGAGTACTGAGAGTGACATGGGGCAATTCAGGGGGGGTAGTCAGTGTGGCATGAAAATGCCAACTTGACAGTAATCCCATGGGGGGCAAAACAAGAATGGAATTTGATAGGCTGGTGTCATCATTTTCAGGGAGTAGGGTATAAACATCTACATTAGACTCAGAAGATAATGTCTGTCTGTCTAAAAATGACATATGCGTCATGCCCCAGTAGAACACTGTATGATAATGTGTTTTACTGAGGCAACACTTCATTTGATTGCTTTGTTTTACTTTGTGGAGACAATATAAATGGCAACATGATATTCCGTTTTTACTGCAGTGTAACAGGCCTCGGTTTGTAGCGACTGACACCATTGATTTTCTGGGGGCAATTTTTGTGTGTCTCCATTGACCCCATAAAATGTGGAGATCTTTTTCAAAAACGTGATCGGTGACAAACTAAAACACATCATGCTGACTTTTTATCGTTCATTAACCTTTATTCGGCATACGCCTTTATGTACATCATCACACATTACAAATACCAAGATACATATTACAATTGTATAAAAGAATAAAATAACATATGATCAATAAACAAATACAGTAATCCCATAAAACCTTCAATAACCCATTTTCAGTCGGCTGGTATGTCTGACTATTAGCATGACCCCCAAGTGCAAGTGCATAATCACGCCCTCTGAGACAACTGTCACTGTCATTCCTCGCTTGGCAATGCTTTAATCCTCCTAAGCAAGGCCCTGAGGATGTACTTAGAGACAAAGTGAGCACCATTTAAGTCATCAGAGGATCTGCAGAACTGTAATGCGACGCTAATAGATGAGATGCAGAATAACTGGACAAGGATTTCATATATCTCCCCCTAAACTCTTTAAGACCTTCGAAGTGTCAGGTACTTCTGAATATCTTGATCCGCAGGAGCTGTTGAACCCCCGCAGTCTCTCCCAATATTAGGTCAACTACTCAATTTAAAAACAGCAGAAATCTCAACACTTTGTGGGGAAAGGGGAAGTGGATAAAAAAAACAGACTTCTGTCTTCTAACTGGAAATTCGAGATTCTGCAGCGGATAAAAAACAAAGAATTAGCTACGCCCTTAACCCTGGCCCTCTCCCTATCCCTGTAAAATAAAAAATACCTGTTTAGCTTCCTCAAAGAGTTAGGAAGCCACAAAGATGAAATCCCAAAGGGTGCCAGGGGTAATTGTAACAAGGTCCTGGATCTTCTTGCGCCTTCTGACTAGATTAAGTGTATTCAGGTATTAGTCAAAGGTTTACTCCAAAAAGATCTTCAGATTTAACTGGAAAGAGTTCAATTGCTCTTTATTACTCCAGGTCTGAAGCAACAAACTAGTTTACTTATTTTGAATTAACTCTGAATTTTTTAAGACTCCTTCCTTCTTCAGTGTCCCAAAATTGAGCAGTAAAATAAAGTGGATTTTAACATGCACTCCTAGTCATGCAGTACTCCCATTACATTGCATTTCATTTAACTAAGAAGAAATGTGTGCGCACTTGTGCAGAAAGCTAAGAACTAAAGCGTGACATGCAGACTCGAACTGAAAAGGTCCCTTTAAAACTCTGCTCTGCATCAGACACTGTTCTGGAACCTATGCGCATGCGCGAATGATCAGAGACTGTTATGCTAACCCTTTTTCTCCTGCACATTAGTTCACATCTCTGATATGCACGTTCTTAAATAAACTAAGGCTTTCAGAGCCACCATGCAAGAGCGCTTCCATTGCACTAAACATTATACATAAACAAAGACCGTTTTCCACCTTTATCGCTCGTTGGAGAGATCTCCTTTTTACCAGAGATTTCCCTCACAAAGACTTTGGCACTAATCAAAATGACATGCGCACATCTATGAAACCAATTCTTTGAAGCAACACTTACTTTTGAAATACACAGATGGAATTAAAGTCTAGCGCAGAGGAAAACAGAGGCGCTTATTCCACAGTAACACTAGACCGCAATATTATGCAGTCACATTACTTCTTCGAAACAACTTAATAACTCTTACTGCAAACTGACTAACTAAATATCTAAACTAACTAACTTAGATACATTAATTTTGAGCTAGTTTCTTGCTAAGTTCTTTCATAGTATGTACAGATGAATTTTCTTTTAAGCAACAGAGCGCAGCGCTCCCACCAAATTAGCCACTTGTCTTGTCCCACGCTGTGAATACTGTTCTCTCTGTTACCTGACTGAACTTCTGGATTCTGTAGCTTGGCCTCCAAATTAAGAGAATCTACTCACAGGACCTTCCTACTTGAGGATGGAAGATGAAGGGCAGTGGGAAAACCAGTATTACTCCTTTGTTTCTGAATTTATCACACAGGAATCACTCTGACCATCAGAACCAATCAACAGCTGGATACATCTCCACCATGATGGATTGGGGAAACATCACTCTGCAGATTTATAGTTAAGGGCCCTTCCCAATTAGAATCGATAACTAACAGTGTCTTACCTTACAGGCTCCCAACTCCCTAAATTTACCATGACTGCATGTTTCCGAGATAGCCCAAATCTGACACATAGACCAGCACAAAATGGAGGGTGGTTTCCACACTGGCCCCACAGAGTGGACAAACAGTGCTCCCACTCCTGTCCCAGTGGCTAGTCTAATTGCGCACCAGAAAACATCTTAGACAAAGCCTTACATAGAAGGCACGGGCGTATGCTTGAGCAATTACATTCAATTACACCCAAATAACATTGAACCCCCTTTATCTGCTTCACATTATGATATTCTGACCCACTAGCCAGGGTTAGGCACATGGTTCTTGCCCTGGTGGACTTATATATCTTAAAATCACTCATCAGCGTAACCTTCGTGTCTTCCATCATTGTAGTTGGGTTATCCCAATAAAAAGATAGACCCAATACTGCAAGCCACTCTCTTACGTGGGTAAGCCAACGGATCTTATGACAGCCTCCCAGTGACTTTGTATGTGTTTTATAATTACAACAACGACATTGCGCTCTTTGGACTGCATCACATTTTTGAGGGGCTATATAGATGCCAGCATGGTACTGTGCTTATCTGAAGCAACGTTGCCCTCAAGTCACCCACCTACCTCGCAGCATAACTCAGTATCTCCGGCGGACAGAGCACCACTGTAAGACCCAAAATTATAAACCTATGAATATAAAATATGATCACAAGAGACACGAAAATAGTAAACAAAAAACACAATTTTATTTTGCATGTGTTGGCTCATGTTCAAGGGAAGTAGTGAAGTGAGCTCGGGAGAGTTTGAGCTAAGCCAGCTAAGTGATCTGCTCACTAACTAGCCAACCGTACATTACATGCATAGAAGCACTTCATAGAAACATCATGCTTCTGGTAACGTACATACATTTCTCAGAGGCATATACTGTCATGTACAGATATTCTGGGGAAACATGTATTTGTCAGCAGTTTGCTTGCAAGTACATCATGAGCATTTATAAGTTCATAAAATCACATGCAGTTTCTGAACCAAAAAGACATTCTCAGTTACACAGTCTTTGTTTTAGTAACCAAAGGTTACTCTGTGCTGAAAAGAGCCAGGAGTCTGCCAAAAGAGATGTTCTTCTAATAACATCTCTTCGCTTGTATTCAGCTGTGTTCAGCATTTATCATGAACACATTTCCCTGCGCAGTCGGCAAAGCCTGATTCATAATGGACAAAAACAGACCACATTATAATATGGAGTATATCTGAATGAAAAATGGAGTAGCTTATGCTAAGCAAGCAAAATGCAGATTCACACCACCAGAAGCCAGGACACGTGCAGACTTGAAATCTGCCACTGCAAAAAGGAAAGGACTAGAAAACAGGCCTTTTCTGCCTACACCCCAAGACTAATAAGCCCCAAGACACAAAAAGCCCCAAGAAACTATTTGAAATACTTAAATCAATGGAAAACCAAAAGCCCAAGCCATATCACTCTCTCCTACACTTCAGGACTATGCAGAAGTGCAGGCTGCCTTCGTAGCTAAAATAATGAAAGCTTGGGATGAAATTAAAAATGTCCTGGCCAGAAATCTTCCTCCAGGGAAGCCTAGTGGTCACATCAGCCATGAGCCAAGAACACCTTAAATTCACACTGACCCCTATTACCAGTACGGATATGGGGAAAATGCTTTCCTCTATTCGCCCAACGACCTGCCCAGAAAACATCCTCCCTCCTAAAATGATCCTAGGGCATAAAGAGCTTTTTCCCCTTTTCTCACCCGCCTCCTTAACACGTTCTTTCGTGACACTCATGTCCCAGACTCAGTCAAGGTGGGTACGGTTACCCCCCTCGTCAAGAAACCTGGCATGGTTCCTAAGGACCCGAATAACCATAGACCCATCACTAGCACCAACTTTCTTTTAGAAATGTTGGACAAAATAGCTACATGACAGCTGCAAGCCTTTGTAGAAACAAATGGTGTTCTTTAGACCTGCACATATCACCGAGTCGGCACTCATCGATCTCCAAACCTAAAAGTTGAGCACCATAGACATAGGTAAGGCGGCCTACTAGTCCTACTCGACATGTCGGTGGGGTTTGACCTACTCGACCACAACAGCCTACTTCACACACGGGGGCACATGGGCAATTGCTCAAAAGAAGTCGTTGAGCGGGTCCTTTCTGTCCAACCGAGTTTCCAGAATTCATTGGGGTGGGGATTTTACATCCACTGTTCCCATTCAGTGCCTTCCTGGTTTCTGCTCTTTTTCCATACTTAAGGAGCCATCCACCCTTTTTTCCTTTGCAGATGTGGAGCAAGTGGGTCTTGGTCACCTGGCCTAAGCCCGGCCCACCTGGTGCCTTCCTGGTTGCCACTCTTTTTCCCCACTTAAGGAAGCCTAAGCCCAGCCCACCTGGTGCCTTCCTGGTTGCCACTTTTTTCCCCACTTAAGGAGGCCTAACCCCTGCCCACCTGGTGCCTTCCTGTATGCCACTCTTTTTCCCCACTTAAGGAGGCCTATACCCCACCCACCCGGTGTGTTCCTGGTTGCATCCCTTTTTTCCCACTTAAAGAGGCCTAAGCCCCGCCCATCTGGTGCCTTCCTTGTTGCCGCTCTTTTCCCACACTTAAGGAGGCCTAAGCCCTGCCCACCTGGTGCCTTCCTGCTTACTGCTTTTTTCCCCTACTTAATGAGCCCTCCAGCCTCTTTTCCTTTGCAGATGAGAAGCAGGTGCAAGTAGGTCTTAGTCACCTGGTCTAAGCCCCGCCCACCTGTTGCCTTCCTGGTTGCTGCTCTTTTTCCCCACTTAAGGAAGCCTAAGTCCCACCCATCTGGTGCCTTCATGGTCACCACTCTTTTTCCCACTTAAGGAGGACTAAGCCTTGCCCACCTTCTTAGGCCTAACTCTTCCTTTCTGCTCTTAACTCTTAGATCATAGGCGTCTCTCGCCCAGGCGTCCAAAGCGAAGGGCAGAAGAAGAAAAGGGCAATTCCTGTTTGGACCTGTTCATGCCAGGAGGACCCAGGGCCTGAACCCCTGCTCAGACAGCAGGTAAGTATGCACCAATATGTGTTTACTCCCTCTGTCTCCACAGGCCATCCCCACCATCATCAGGCAACAGCAACATCAACTTCTCTGGTGCTGGGGTGAGGACAGGTGCTCTGTGGCCCACCCCCTTCCTGGTCCCCTGTGATGTCCTTGTGCCCACCTCTTGCCCTGCACCTTTCTTGCCCCTCATGAAGTCCTTCCCCCCTGCTTGCCAGCTCTCTTCTTCTTTTTTCCCTTCTCCCTTATCCTTCTGCCACCCTACCCCTCTTTCACTACAGGAGTTGTCTCATTTCACTATTGTCTCACCATCACTGACCTGATGCCAACACTTGGATTTGATTTTATGGACATATTGACTTGGTGTTTCACCTTCTCAACTCTCATGCTGATCCTCCCGGGATCTCGCACTCAGGGTGGCTCTGAATTATGCTGTACCCTTCTTGATTCCTTGCCTACATTCTCTGTTCCCTGCAACATTATGTGTTTTACTGACCTCTGCAACTGTATTCACTTTCTCCTCTGCTTCGCTGCTGTTTTTCACTGTTTATTCCCTGTTCTTTCCTCCTCTTCCTTCTCCCTCGATCCTCTCGCCCTCCCTTTCTTTTCTTTGCACTTATTCTAGCAGAATTATTCCTCGACCTAGTGATAGCAACAACGTTTGTCTCCTTGCCCCTTCTGATACTTGTTCTCCTCCCGCCCTTCCAGCACTATCTAAAATGTCATCAGGCTTAGTACGATAGTCACTTGTTTTGTTCTTCTCCCTCCTTCTCATGCCTTCTTCCTCTCATCTTGTAAAATTCTCGCTCTACATGAAATGTCGTCAGGCCTAGTACCATAGTCGCTTGTTCCTCTCCCTCCTTCTTATCCCTTCTCTCTCTCCTCTTGTAAAATTCCGGCTCTACCAGAAATGTTGTCAGGCCTAGTACGGTATTCACCTGTCTGTTTCCCATTCCTTCATATCGATGGGCCTCATTCCGAGTTCGGAGGTAACCACGCCGCTATTTGCGGCATGGCTGCCTCCGACCTCTTCCAAACTCCGGCCTGGTGAATGGAGTAATTACCGGTCCATTCCGAGGTCGGAGGGACTGGTAATTCCCCATTCACCAGGGCCATACCCCATTCCCATTTGAGCCCCTAAAGGGCTCAATGGGAAGGGGGAAGGCGGCAATAATGGTACCGTAATTTACGGTACCGTTATTGACCCTGGAGTCCCTTTGCGGGTCTCGTCCTTAATGCCTGCCCAAAGCAGGTGTTAAGGAAGGACCCACAAAGGGAACTCATAGTAGGGCGGTAAGGGTTTAACGGCACCGGTCTCGTTACCGGTGAGCATTAACCCTTACCGCCCTACTCGGAATGAGGTATCGGAAATGTCACCAGGCTGAGTACGATAGTGAATTTCAAATTCTTGTTGTTCATGGCCTGTGTGGGATATTTTGACCCACTCAGCTATGCTTCACTACATCATTTGCTGCATTGGGGCAAGAAACTGTACACAATGGCTGTGCTTACTCCTGTGCGTGCCAAAATCTTTAAAACTGCATTGTGTCACAAACAGAAAAAGGCTGCACACCCTGCCAGACACAGTTCAGGTGGAGTGAAAACAAAGTCCTCACTGCAGGAGCATGCCAGTGGGCTCTGCCACAGTCAATATGGAGTAAAGTGAATGAAACAGCATCATTGTGCTGAAAACCCAAAATGCCTCTTTTAAATGTCATTTTTTCAACCTTCAAAGTGCTGTTTTGGCGCCAGATCCATTAATTTCTCATAAACCACTATGATCAAAAAGGTCCTGAAATGCTCAGGGTCATCCATTGTGGCTCAGAGGAACCGGGTCTCATTTGAGTGACAGCTCCTGGCACCAGTATCTTTGGAAAAGCAAACCAGGGACTGTGTTTTTATTTTTCCATGGGAAACGCGGCTAAAACTTTGTAACAGTATCAGAATCAGCTGTGCAGAGAGAGATGCTAAAAAAAGGCATGATACATGTATCCGTGCTGGAAACCAGTCCAGCACTAAAGGGAAGAATTAGAGCTGACTAAAATGGGTATTTGCTGCAGAGGAAAACCGAATTTAAAAGAAATGAGTTAAATGCTTTTTCCTGAATGAAGAGCAAAATCGCCTATTTTAAAAGTATATTATTGTGGAAAGGCTTGATTATTCAAGAATGTAAAAAGGATTTGCTACTGTTAGAAACTCACATATAAACTGTTTAATTCTATATGTTTAAAGTTAAGAGTTAAAAGTATACATTAAAGCAAAAACCCATGCTGAATGGCAAACTATGTCAAATAAATAAAACCTGCTATCCCAGAGTGCCAGCCCTGAGAAAGGGTGACACCTCATAAACCTCTGGAGCAGGAAATGCTAATTGTCAGCATGGGGGCTTTGAATCCCAAGACAATGGGGGGTTGCCCAGTTAATCAGACATTCGTCTTTGCCTAAGGTTGAGCACAATAGCAGGATAAGATTCTCACCTGTCAAGTGTGAAAGGCAGGAAACTTCAGTCAAGGGAAAGAGGCCCACATCCTGTCTCAAAGGAATTTGACAGCTGCTGCCAGTTGAAAGAAAAGAAAAAACTGCTAAGGACAATTTGGTGTTTAAATGCCTATTTGTAATTGAACTTTAAAGACACGTAACTTTGCCACAAGAATGAGGAGAAATCTGAAAGTTGGTAGTTTTAGCTCTAATTGTATGCTTGTGATTGAACCCTGTACTGTTGTGAAGAATAACCGTTTGTGGGGAAAGTATTGAATTTGCGCACAGGACCTTATGTACACAGACCCCAGGGGTAAACGCGCATCCATGTACAAAATTGGGAAATTCTAGGCCAAATCTTTCATGGATAAAATTGCCAAAATGCAACAGAAAGGCAAAACCAGGTCTCACTGATTTGGGACTTGGATTGAAATGTGACCCACGAGATATATAACATGTGCATCTTATTTTCTTAGAGGTCATAATACATAAATATGTATTTGTGGGAAAGATAGAATTTGGTCCCAATAGCTATGGGAGGTTTCCAGATCATCTCATAAAACATGACATCCCTTTCTGTTATCCAATCAGCGAAAAGCAAGGCAGAGGCTATGCTCTTGCCCAATCATAGCATCATGGGTGTGGGTTGTAGGTCTTCCCCTGTCATATCATTTAGTGATGTCATTTGGCATGATAAATAAGGGAACCTCAGAGCACAGAGACACACTGATTCCTGACTTCATCCTGATTTCTGCGTGGCGCCCTGTTTCTGAATTCTCCATCCTTGTTCCTAATTCCTGATTTTACTTACCAAGCTAAGGCCTCAGCATTGATGAACTCCTTTTTCAGCTAGGCCAAAATTCTAAAGCAATCCCAAAAATCCAAGGGAACCGTCTGACCCAGCTGGCTTGCAACTACTAAAGGCATGCCTGCAGCTAACTCACCATCCCACTGATCTCCCATCTCCAGTAACCAGTGCAGTCCAGTGCAGTCTCCAGTCCGAGGTGCCAGTCCAGGTGACCAGAACCGCCCAGCTGACCTTATCCTGCCAGATGTGCCCTGCTGTCCTTGGTTAGACTGATCCATGTGATGACCAGAACCCTTGACGGTCCAAAATCTTAAATTAAAGTGGACTGTAATTATTAATAGGAAGCATAGAAAATCATAGCATACCTTGCCTTGTTTTGTTCCATCCCAATCTCTAAGTCATCCTATCCTTACCTTAAGAACTTGTAGCATTGTCACACCCATTCTTGAAACCTTGCCTTGATTCTTTGCGCTAGTGCTAAATTAATTTAAATAATTTTGCCTTGTTAAATCCCAAACCTTTAAATCCTCCCTCGGGTAATCGGACTGAGTCAGCCAGGTTGGACACGGAGGTGCTGGGGTTGGTACCGCGGATCAACTCTAGAGTTTACTGTGACTCAATCTGGTAACCTAGCCTGAACGTTCTAGTGTAGAATAAAATTATCCTTGTAAAAATAGATTTCTGTTTTCTTTTTCGCACCTTTATTTTCCAAAGAATGCCTCTCATTCAACCTTGCATATCTCACTCAATTTAATAGCTAGAGACTTAATTTCAACTCTGACTTATACATAAGACATGTAGCTACACCCCAACACAAACCGCCCTCAGAATGAGTACATTTCACTCAAGCTTTACACGTGTGATTTTTGTTTTAAATTATTTTCAAACTTCCATTAAGAGTTAAAGTGTTTACTTTTGCTTAAACTATAGCTCATGATTGTTAGCACCTTTCCAATGTTGCTCCCATAGAAATTTGACAAGGGCGTCAAGCAAGGGTGCCCCCTAGCTGCAGAACTGTTCAAATTATTCTTGGCTGACCTTCCAATTCATCTGAACAAAATTCCATGTTTTCCACCCAAGATACACCAAACTCCAATCAACTGTATAGTTTACGGAGACGACCTGGTCCTGAAGGATAAAACCCAAATCGGGCTACAGCGTCTCTTATCGGGCCTGAAACTATACATGGACTCAAACCAACTGTCAATAAACACCTTGAAAACCAAAATCATGTCAATTGGAAACACAAGAAGCAAACAAGACAAAGCTTTCAGATGGAAAATTGATGAATATAACTTAATGACTGTTGATTCAATAAGATATTTGGGCATACAATTCAACAATTCGATTTGTGAGAAATAGTGGGCTGTTGATGTAACATCTAAAATGACGAAGTTAGCCCTACAAGCAGCTGTAATCAACAGGAATTTTGGAAAATTTTCAATAGAACCATTCCTCAAATTTTATTTACAAAAAGTATCTCCGATCATAATATTTGGGGCCGAAGCAGGTTGGAACTTAAGTGTTCAAACGTGGCACAACCTGGAAGGCCGCTTTTGGCGGAAAGTTCTGCGGGTGCCACAAGCAACACCAATTGCGGTCCTGCGACATGAACTAGCGATCAACTCCCTGCATATGAAAATGGTCTGGAAGTCTATCACAACGAGGAAAATAGTCTTAAAAGCAGCAGCCCCGGCTTACAAAATCTTTACCGACAAGCAAGCTTCAAACAATCATGATTTCCTCAGTTTATAGTTTCATAAATTGTCGGCGTACCTTTCTGCAGCAAATATTTCCAAGAAGGAATTGATCAACCGCCCACAACATGCAAAAATAAAATTCGACAACTGGGCTTGGATTGCCAACAATGATGCGAGATCTAAAATAAAATCGATGAAATCAATGGAAGGTGTGAACAGAAAGCTACATGAACCAGCAAGCTACCTATTGCAATGTCCCTCGAGGCATCATCGAGACCAATTCCTTAGGTTTCGTATCAATGCTTTAAAGACCAAAGAAATTCTTTGGCAAAGAAAGGACAGTTCCATTAAAGATAATCTTTGCCGCTTCTGTAATCAATCGATCGAATCAGCCAAACATCTGTTAATTGAATGCAAGCAAACTGCTCCACAGCGCACACTACATCTGGGAAATTTTGCACCGCTAGATGGAGACATGGAACGATGGTGGGGGAGGATCATCTCTGGACACAATACAAAACTTGTATGTGCAACTGTGAATTTCTTTGACTCGATTCTGAAACCTTTAAACCTAACGGAGTCGGCAACTGTATGTGCTTAGATGTATGTTTGTCTTCTTTCTTTGAGTTTGAGCTTGGATTGTTTTGCTTTCTTTTTTTCCTTTCTTTCTTTTTTTGTGATGGTTATTCGGATGCGTGAATTGAGGTCTTGTCTGAAACAAAAGTTTGTCTTCTTTTTGAATTCAAACTGTAGTTTTCTTTCAAGTAAAAAGTATTGATTTAAGGATTTTTACACACATTCAATGTTTTACACAACCATTTTCGAATGTCATTTTAAAGTGTATGATTCCAAAACTGTTTTTCTCTCTTGTTTGGGGAGTGAAGGTTGTATTCAAATCCTGTACACTGTTCTTTATTCCTGAATGCCTGCTGCTTACTCATATCTGTTTTGAATTGCTTATTTGTGGGTTGAGGAATATTGCAGGGGGAAATCCTAACTTAAGTGCTATCTTTTCAAACAAGCTAAAAGTGTTATTTTCTTTGGGTTTTATATTCTGTGTTGCTAAAAGTGAATTTAACTGCCTTGCATACCTTATTCTCTGTTATTGTCACCACATTGGTGATTGCTGCTCCCTATTCACAAGCATATGTTTGATTTTTAGTATAAATAAATAAATATTACCTTTACAACCAAACAACAAGAACAATGCTCAATTACCTCTCTTTTAGTCCACCTTATAAGCTAGTCAGGTAGAAACTAGATCAATTGGGGTGAGTAATCTATTTCATTTCCCCACTAAACATATATGTTGACAAACAACTTTGTCGTACCAAAGAAATACAGGTGTTTAAAACCACATTTTAATCAGCAATTGAATTCAGTACATAGTGTGGTATATGCTTTCCACAAGACATTACCACCTTACAAATATATTAAAAACAAAGTACGTTTTAGAAAGACAATTTAGAAAAAACAATTAGAACAAACAAATCTGGAGTAGTGGCACAATGGTGCCAATTGTGGCTGAGGTTAGTAAATGACAGACATGATTATGCATAAACATAAAATGTTGTTATCAATGTCTGTTTTAGCAAAGGAGCAAACTATCAGTGTTCGAACAAAAGTTACACAGATGTTTTGTGTGGAAAAGACAACGTTGTTTAAAGTGTCTTGGGGATGTCTACATATGTTTCAGCTGAACAGAATTTCGTGAACACCTTCCCTAGTGTTCCGCTGTTATTGTTTAAAGCCCTCTTCAGGACAGTGTGTTGTTCTAGAAAATTGACAGTACGTTTAATGCTCCCATCTCCGTTTGATTGAAAGTAAAAAGGAGACTCTTTTGATCTTGAGATGGTTGCACTAAAGTATTTGGTAGTTTTTTCAGGCCGTAGCTTCCTGTTTCGTAATTTGTAAATTTGGACAATTTATTCACTTAATGACTTCGAATCTGTTTCTCAACAAGTCGGAAGACAGACGCGTTTTTGCATTTTTTACTTTGATGCTCTGAACCTCCTTGGCAAGGCTTCTTCACAGCTTTTTTATGCTGTTTTGTTTCTAAAGGGGATTCTGAGGGCCCGCGTGCATCGACTTCAACTTTGTGAACGTCAGCTTGCTAGTTGCTCTCGTTTTCAATTTTCATGCATGGGCGTCTTTCCTCTGTTCGCGTACACCTTTGTGATCAAATAATTCAAATCAATCAAACGGAGACGGGAGCATTGAACGTACTGTCAATTTTCTACAACAACACACTGTCCTGTAAACAATAACAGCGGAACACTAGGGAAGGTGTTCATGAAATTCTGCTCAGCCGAAACATATGTAGACATCCCCAAGACACTTTAAACAACGTTGTCTTTTCCACACAAAACATCTGTGTAACTTTTGTTCGAACACTGATAGTTTGCTCCTTTGCTAAAACAGGCATTGATACCAACATTTTATATTTATGCATAATCATGTCTGTCATTTACTAACCTCAGCCACAATTGGCACCATTGTGCCACTACTCCGGATTTGTTTGTTCTAATTGTTTTTTCTAAATTGTCTTTCTAAAACGTACTTTGTTTTTAATATATTTGTAAGGTGGTAATGTCTTGTGGAAAGCATATACCACACTATGGACTGAATTCAATTGCTGATTAAAATGTGGTTTTAAACACTTGTATTTCTTTGGTACGACAAAGTTGTTTGTCAACATATATGTTTAGTGGGGAAATGAAATAGATTACTCACCCCAATTGATCTAGTTTCTACCTGACTAGCTTATAAGGTGGATTAAAAGAGAGGTAATTGAGCATTGTTCTTGTTGTTTACATTGTATGAATAGTCCCCTTCTTTGCTCAATCCCCCTCAAACAAAAAACCCTGGGACTTACCCATTTTTTTCCCTCCCTACCTTTACAACCAGCCTGATTCCTGGTCCATTGTGACCTGGGGGTATTTTGAGAAGGGGTGTGATATGAGTGGTAAATCACCATGGTGTATCGCCTGATTGAAATACTTAACAGATTTGGGGGCTCGTGCCGTGATTTTGAGTTCAAGTTACCACCCGTGACAGTCTAACACAGCAGACTAACCGGCAGGGTAGAGACACCTTGTTTGGTTTGTGTACAAGCACTTCTCAAAATAAATACTCCAAAGAGCAGGCCGGTCTGTAAAAGTAAAAGTAAATCAACCTCGAAATAATTAATAAAGAAATTGATATTTCCAAAATGGCGAATCCTGTAAAAATTAGTATTGCTAGGGAGCACCGCCTTCACAAGCTTTTTGTCAGAGGAGAGTGGCCGGAACAGAATGAACAATTCTGGCTGAAGGAAATCACAGAACAGGTCACTGCCATGAACCTGGATTCATGATAGAACAAGGGCACATTACACCAAGCTCTCAGTGAATTGTGCATGGCCCCAAAAGTTGAAGAGGAGCAAAGTAAAATTGCCAGAGTGGCGGCCTACCTATAACTCCACATGATGCAGGAAAAGCACGCTGAAAACATAGTCCTGGGACAGAATCAAGTTGAAGCACTAGAGAGAATCCAGAATCATCTAGACTATGCAGAACAAAGGCTACAGAAGAGCCAAGAATAAGAGGCAGACTGTAGACAGTATGTCACAAAATTAAAAGACATCCACTCTCAAGAGGAATTTGATCAGGAGCGCCAGAAATCCTATAATATAAAAAAACAAAGGGACGAACTGGCTGAACAGAGGGGCACCCTAAGTCAGGAGAGAGACACCTGATGCCAGGAAGTAAGCCAATTAAAAACCGAGCTAAGGGAAGAAAGCTGGCCCTCAATGAAGCTCAATGAATAACAGACAGAATATGGGAAGCTACTAGAGCACACCAAATGGGTGGAGGATGCTCTGGAAAAGAACACCCAGACAAATGATGCTAAAACTCAGGAGGTGAGTGTCCTGCAGCAGAAAGTGGCCCAATACTCCCAGACCAGGCAGGAAGCACAGAAAGACAATGAGGTTCTCTGTGAAAAAAATGGCGAACTCCACCAACAAGTAGCAATGCGAGAGCGAATCATTGAGACCAGTAAGGCCTTGATAGAGGAACAAAAGGCTCGGATTTGTGCTTATCATCAGGACCCCTGTACTCAGGGACTCAAACCCCTTCAATACCATGAACTCTGCCAGCTTCATGTCCACTAGCTCATATGAACCAGGGGCCATGGGGATGGTAGACTTCAACAGAGTTGGTAAGATGGGACTGACAGATCAGTGCCCCCCAGAAATTGATAGACGAGCGTCCCTGTACAGATCCCAAAAGATTAGGGCTAATATCTCTGACCAGGAAGACTCAGATGACGGGAGAGTCAGGGAATTGAATCCTCAAAAATACTGCCTACCAAAAGATCATTTTGTTAAATTTTGTGGGGCACTTCAGAAAATAAAGCCCACAAAGAGTATTCTCAAGACCTCTACCCAGCTACGGCATTGGGGGGGGGGTACTCTGCCAATCCTGGGAGCAGGGGAGAGGGAGAAGACTCTTCTGAGCACCACAGGAATTGGGAAACTAGGCCCCAACATTCTGCAAGGCCTTCTCAAGCTCGCAGAATCAGGGAGTGCCTAGAGGATCAAGAAGCCACCTCCAGTAGCAGTGCCTCTGAGTCTGAGGACGAGTGGACTCGGGCTACTAAAACCAAAAAGGCAAACAAAATGAAGAGAGCTATGCAAAAAGATCCCCTTAAGCAGATCAAGGCCATTAGGAGTGTTATAACTCTGTATCACAAAAATGCAAAGTATTCTGTCTGGGAACACCTTGAATTATATGAACAGATTATGGGCACTTTTCATCTGAAAGATAGCCAGAGTTGCATCCAGTATGTGAAATGGACATTCTCTCCTGAGTACTCCAGTTTCTTTGCGGGACTGGAAGATCAGAATCACTCAAGATGGTCCACCTACGGGGTGGCCATCTTAAAACACTTCTCCGCACATAGAAACCCACAAGAGGCCCGCAAGGCGGCCTACACTCTACAGTGCGGGGAAGATCAGGCCCCACAAGAATTTGTGCAGGAACTCAAACGTGCCTTTCCGCAGACTACCAGGAGGGTGCGCACAGATAGTAGGGAGTTCATCAACACCTTTTTCCATGCACTCCCCAAATAAAAAATGACCCAGCTGGTGAGGGACTTTCATGAGAAGAGATCACTGGACTGGGTCATAGAACCGGCGACCCATATCTATGAGGTACAAAAACCTGTAGATAACAAAAACACCAATAAAAACCCCAATACAGCCAACACCCTTGTGGCTGCAAAGGTGGCAGAGGTGAAGGTTGCCCCCATTTTAGATCTGGAGATGTGGGGCCTAAAATTATACCGGTACAAAATCCTTCCAGCCAAAGAACTAGAAGGCCCTTGGGCCAGTTCTAGACAGGCAGTCAGGGAGGTAATCCCACAAATGAGACCCCTAACTCCCCTGATTACATTAGCCCCCGATACAAGTGCAACAAACCCATCCTGGGGTATGTGTGGACTCCCCCAGCCCAGGGGGGGATCCAACCAGATAGGTACCAACTCAGGAAACTTCCCTCCTAACTTTCCTCAGGAGGGCAGTAATCCCCCAAATGCCGGGTTGAGTTTCTTTCCCCGGTACCCTCAAAACCTCAACCTGCAAAACAACCCTCCTTTCTTTCCCCACTTTCCTGAGCTTAGACAGACCAATCTGGGAGGGGGGAGGCCAAGGGTGGAGAGTTACCCCAATTTACCAAACCCAGGGTACTACGGGAGAAGGGGCAGTTACACTTCCCGTCATCCACCTAGGATGGACCATTGAGCCCCGTACAAGCAAGAGCGGGTGTCACAACTAGAGCACCAGGTCCAGAACTTGTCCCAGGATCTGGGTCGCATGTTGAGGGCTCAGCAGAACCCTCACATGAACATGGCGGCTCAGAACCTCATAAACCAAGGGTCTGGTACTCCAGAACAATGACTGGGAGAGAACCCCGACAACTCACCGGTTCCAGAGGAGGAGGCACGGGGGAATGGGAGGTGTAAAGCTTTAGAGGAAGCCTCTGAGAAAAGCCCCTGGACACCCTAGGAACCGGAACCAAAATCTTCTGCCCCGAAAGTCTGCAACCCAAGGAACAGAGGGCGGGGAGGAGAAATAAAGAATCCAAAAGGATCCATTTTGTGGAGGAGGTTAGTGTCCTCCAATTTGAAGGAGAGGGATCCTCAGAGGACTCTGGGAAAAATATCTTCTTCTTCAGGGACGGGAGAACTCCTCCTAAACAAAAATGTGTCCCAAGAGATCCAAATGAAGACTGGGTGAATGTGGGCACTGAGTTAGAATCGCCCATCATTGAACCCCTGAATTATAATCCAGAAAATCACATTCATTGCCCAAACCTATTCTGGTTCCAAAAAGGGGGGGCGGCCCAGAATCAGAACCAGGGGAGCCCAAAACTCCCCCAATATCCAACCGCCATATTTTTCTTGCAGATTCCCAAGCTCCCACACAGGATCATGCCCAAACTACTCCTGTGTTGGAATCAAGAATCAAGAAACTAACCTACCAACTGGCTCAAAATGCATATTATCTTTGCCCCTTGAGGAGAAGGAGGGAAGATTTTATGCCCCGGTCCAAGTACAAGGGCAATGTACATTTTCAGCGCTGGTGGACACTGGACCCCAAGCCACTCTTCTGTCAAAGAGAGCTTTTGATCAGCTGAATTCAGGAAGGGGGGAGAGATACCAGATCCCTCTCACCCCTCTTCCTGTACAACTTCAGAACTTCGATGGGAATGAAATTCCTGCGGATTTGGAAATTAAAATTGGGTAACACAAGGTGAAACACCCGGTCATAGTCATGGCACCGGAGGGCACACCCTATCTACTGGAGGTTGTCCCTCCTAATGCGTGAACAAGGTCCTCTGGACCCAGACTAACCGGCCAATAAAATTAAAACATAGTGTCAACCATGTTAGTTTAAATGGCACATGCCACATGGTTGAACAAAAACAGGATCATATTGAGTTCCATTTTCAAAATAACCAAATCCCTGACGTGACAGTAATTTCTGTAGGACAACAAACTGGTGATGGGAATTCCTCTCTATTTCTGAAAATCACCCTTCCTTCCAGTTTCAAATGGCAATCCACACTGGAAGAAAATAATCTGAAATTCTATGCTAACTCACAACCAGAAAATCACTATTCCATAGTCCAAAATGATGAGAAACCAGCTCAAAGCTTAGCTGACATTCAGAAAATTAGAGAACAGCTATTTATCCCTATTCAGTTAAATCAAGGGAAGGAATCTGTTCTCGCCCGAGTGTGCATGAACAACGGTAAGACCTTCATCAGCTAAGCCATTTTCCAAAAACTCCCAAAAGAACCAGCCATTCCCACATTTGAATTGATAGACAAATGGGAAATGGACCTGGAAACTCCCAACTCCAAACACCTCCTGCATAGGAGGTGTATGCTCAAAATTCTATAGGCAACAAAAGCATAGTACATAATTGTTGGGTCTTGCGAGATATCCCTGCTGCATTTTATTTAGGCAGTGACATTCTCAATCACTTTGCCATTAATTTGGACCTGATAAACTACAAAGCCTGGTCCCGATTAGGAGGTAATCCCATGGACTTTGATGATTCCGAAAAAGAATTTCGGTCAGCCCAATTGCTGCCGTATGCAGTTGAAGTTCAAATTGGAGAGGAAGTCACCATCCCAGGATGGACACGACTATTCCCACTTAAAGTAAAAATGAAAAGAGGACAGAAAATGCAAAATCCTGACGCATATGTTCACCTCAACACCCATCTCCAAAAGCAAGGGTTGGGGTTAAACCCAACACCATTAGTCAATATAGAACACAACACCATTCCAATATTGTTGGATAACAGCGACCTTAGGAGTATCACTCTGGGCGCAGGCACCAATGGTGGTTGATGACCAACATTTTTCCATAGATTTAAGTAATTAATTGATAAGACCGATCCCCAATGACTGTGTTGACAGTGATAGCGACAATGACATAATACCGGACAGGATCTTCACCTGGCATGGGGGGAATTTCTTGGTGTACTCTTCCTTCCCTTATGATAAGGAAGTGGTGACCTGTTACTCCAGGAGGGATGAGTTGATCTTCCAAGTCCACAAGGACTGCCTTCCCTGACTGAAACCCTCTGTCCAGGTCAATACTTTAACCAGGGACTTCTCCACCCAGCTGCAGGAGGCCGTTGAGATAGCCAAACCAGAAGTCTTTCCGGGCTTCAGGCAGATGGTTGAAGAGAGAGTCAACCTAGCTGATGCCTGTAAGACTGGAGCAAAAGCAAAAGTTGAAAGTAGTTTTATTAGATTTCCAGGATCTCTTTGCAGTGGACTCATATGACTGTGGTCGCACCGAAATCCATACAACAGCAATTCCCACGGACCCTGGTATGACTCCAGAGTTTGTGAAGCAATATCGCTTGCCTCTCGCATCCATGGAGTTCCTCACAGAAATAATTACAAACCTTGAGTCCCGTGGGATAATTCGTCCAGTCCACAGCACTTTTAATGATCCGGTGCTGGGGATTTTAAAACCGAATGGCCAGTGGAGACTCTATGCTGACCTAAGGGAGCTAAACAAATGTGTCCATACATCCCGATGGCCCCTCCCCTACATTGACCTGGGGCTTGCCCAGATCCAGGAGTGAAAGGTATACACTGCCATTGACCTGTCCAATGGGTACTGGACCGTGACTGTCAGTAGGGAGGACCAATATAAGATGGTCTTTACCTTCGGGGGGCAGTAGTACACATAGACCGGGACTCCCTTCGGATACATCAACTCTGGCAACACATTTAATATCTTCCTACACAAGGCCATATCCGACTTGGGTGAAAGGGGTAACCTGGCCTATGTAGATGATGTTCTGAATAAAAGTTTAACTGTGGAGGAACACATAGTGGAGATCCGTTATGCTCTTACCCACTTGTGGGTTGCCGGAGCAAAACTCTCTTTCCGAAAGGCACAGTGGTGCAGGACCCATGTAAATGTCTTGGGGCGTGAGGGTCTCCCTCCCCAGGAAAAGAAAGTGGAAGCACTCCTGAAACTAAAAGATCCCGCAACTCTGCGTGAGCGAAGGAGCCTCCTTGGACTGACTAATTACAGTAGAAAGTTCATTGAGGATTACGCAGAGATCACAAGACCCCTGATCCATCTGTTGAAGCGGGGTGTCAAGTGGGAATGGGGTCCAGGATAAGCTGAGACAGTAAGACAACTCAAAAGAAGCCTCTCACAAGCGCCTTGTCTAGCTTACCGTGTCAAAAACAAGTTCTTCTTGGAGACGGGGTACTCAAATACATGCTTGACTGCAGTACTACATCGAAAGCATGACAAGGTCAATAAAGTAATCTCCTATGCAAGCAAGACTTTATCCTCTGTGGAGGAAAAATTCCATGATTGTGAGAAGGCACTCCTGGCAACGGTGTGGGCATTGAAGAATTACCGCCTGTTCATCCAGGGGGAACACATCATAGTGGAGACTCCACACCAGCCTCTGCAATATCTTCAAAGTGACAGAATCCAGGGCTTAAATGTGAGTAATTCCAGAATTACTTCCTGGATTCTGTCTATGCAAGGCTTTCCTGTGGAGGCCAGATATGACCAAAACAAGAAGAGTCCCCTCGCGCAAAGGTCTGGCTGACTTGCATGATTGTGCCAGAGAAAACTGTCTTGAGAACGAAAGTCTTAAAATACAGGACAACATGGAGACGTACCTAAATTCCCTGCACAAAGTCTATGAAGAAGACAAGTGCGAGGGAATGCCCACTGTTTATGTGGATGGGTGCTCCTACCATGTTGACAACAATGAGGAAAAGGAACTGGCGGCCAGCGTTGGGAATGCCTGAGTAAATGATACCCCGGGAACCCTCCGCTGGGTACAAAATCGTTCCCCATAGTAGTCAGGTGGCAGAGTCGATGGCAGTTCATCAAGCCATCCTCACTGCTGTCCAATTTCACGAACTGGTCATAATCACTGATTCAGATTATGCCCGGAACGGGTTCGTGGAGCACACGGTAAATTGGAAAACCGGAAGCATGCTATGTGCTAACAACAAACCACTTAAACATGGCAGCTAATACAAAATATTGATGATCTGGTCACCTCTAGAGGGATGACCATCTACTGGAAAAAGATCAAGGGTCATTCCAGAATAGAGGGACCAGACAAAACTGGAAATGACTTAGCTAATCAGCTGGCCAAAACCAGAGCCATACAAGGGGATCTCCTTGAGATCGAGTCCCTGTTGGGGGAAATCCAGGTCACTGCTATCACTAGGTCCCAGACAAATGCTCACATTGAACTCTCAACTGCCCATTGGACTAAGGAGACCCCAGATACTGATTTAATCATGGCTCAAAAAGGGGATCCAATCATTGGTAAGTTTTATCAACACATTGAGGACCATGAGAACTTTCCCCTGATGGATGCCGATTGCATTGGGAAAGAGGATCTCAGAGTGTTGATGAAATGTCCAAAAATGTTCCGAATCCAAGACGGTTTATTGGTGAGGATATCCATATCTGGCCACGGCCAGTGGGTGGTCCCTACCTCATTCTGAAGCCTGATGCTAAGTCACGCCCATGATGCAGCCACAGCCGGTCATCAGGGGTTTCATACTACATTAGAAATCTTGCGAGAGGTTGCATACTGGCCACACATGGGGCAGGACCTCGACCAATACTTAAAGGGGTGTCTTGTGAATGCACAATTTCAGGCAACATCACTCACACACTGAGCTCCCCTCCAAAAGAGGGGGATGACAATGCCTTGTTCAGATTTACAAGTAGATTTTATCCGGCCCGTGATTCGCTCCTCTAGGGGGTACAAGTACATGTTAACCGTAACATGCTTGTTTACTAAATGTGTGGAATGTCTCTCCGTGCCAAATTGAAAGGCAGAAACAGCAGCTGCCCTGATGATCAATCACATCTTCTCGCTTTTTGGATTACCCCAAAGGATTGAGTCAGACCGAGGTAGCCACTTCACCAGCGAAGTGATGACAAAGATGTGGGAGACACTTGGGGTAAAAAGGAAACTACACATTGCATACCACAATCATCTAGTGGTGGAGTTGAGAGGTACAATAAAACCATTGTGAGCATATTAAAAATGTTTGTGGCAGACTCTGGGCCAAGTTGGGATATTCGATTACCACTTGTCCTGATGGCCATCAGATATACATCTTCTTCTGCTCTATAGAACCCAAGAGCACAACTCATGAGTATGTTGAGAATCTGAGAAAACACCTTCAACATGCTTTTGCATATGCTCAGCGGAATCTAGAAAGATCTGCAGACAGCATGAAGACCCACTATGACCTAAAGACAACCCAAAAGCAATACCAAGTAGGAGACAGGATCTATTTGTACAATTTCCAAAGGAACCAAGCCAAAGAGCGCACATTTTTGCCTAGCTGGTGCGTACCTTTTGAAATTGAGGACAAAATCTCACCAGTCATCTACAGAATCCGCATCCCCAAGGGTGACTTAACAGAAGAAAAAAAGTGGGTCCACATTAATCAGCTAAAAAATTGCCACCCCAGGCACACTTTACGGCAAATAGAAGAGTCTATAGAAAACCCAGGGGGGGATACCTCGGAAGCATACACATATGTCAATGTTTACTGAATGCATGTATATCCCACTGCTGAAATCCTAATTGGAGGACAGTAGGGGGGAACACTGTCATAACTGGTTTGTGTTCTGTTTTATAGATTTGCACTGATGATACCTAAAAACCAAGGAGGACCTCCTCGGGGACCCAGAAGGAAAAACCCAAAGAAATCCAGAGTGTCACTCCACACCAGAAAAGAAAGCCTGATAGAAGGCGGAGGTATCATTCCACATCCGAACAGAGGCAGCGAGGAGAGTGTGTCACATCATTAGCTGTTGGGAGAAGGACTTCCACCTGACTGAACCTACTTTTTCAAGAAAGAAAAATCCCACTTGCCCGACTTCCCCACGACTGGAAGTCAAGCTGAAGTCGGAGGTGAGGGGAGAGTTCTGTGGGATATTTTGACCCACTTAGCTATGCTTCACTACATCATTTGCTGCATTGGGGCAAGAAACAGCACAAAATGGCTGCGCTGACTCCTATGCACGCCAAAATATTTCTGCACATCCTGCCACACACAGTTCAGGTGGGGTGAAAACAGAGTCCTCATTGCAGGAGCATGCCAGTGGGCTCTGCCACAGTCAACATGGAGCAGTGAATGAAGCAGCATCATTGTGCTGAAAACCCAAAATGCCTCTTCTAAATGTCATTTTTCAACCATCAAAGTGCTGTTTTGGCGCCAAATCCATTCATTTCTCATAAACCACTATGATCAAAAGGCCCTGAATTGCTCAGGATCATTCATTGTGGCTCAGAGGAACAGGGCCTCATTTGAGTGACAGCTCCTGGCAACAGTATCTTTGGAAAAGCAAACCAGGGATTGTGTTTTCATTTTTCCACGGAAACGCAGCTAAAACTTTGCAACAAGAGACTCTAAACAAAGGCATGATACATGTAGCCATGCTGCAAACCAGTCCAGCACTCAAGGGAAGGACTAGAGCTGACTAAAATGGGTATTTGCTGCAGAGGAAAACTGAATTTAAAAGAAATAAGTTAAATGCTTTTTCCTGAATGAAGAGGAAAATCGCCTATTTTAAAAGTATATTATTGTGGAAAGGCTTGATTATTCAAGAATGTAAAAAGGATTTGCTACTGTTAGAAACACACATAGAAACTGTTTAATTCAATATGTTTAAAGTTAAGAGTTAAAATTATACATCAATGGAAAATATATAATGACCCAGCTGGTGAGAGACTTTCATGAGAAGAGATCACTGGACTGGGTCATAGAACCGGCGACCCGTATCTATGAGGTACAAAAACCTGTAGATAACAAAAACACCAATAAAAACCCCAATCCAGCCAACACCCCTGTGGCTGCAAAGGTGGCAGAGGTGAAGGTTGCCCCCATTTTCGATCTGGAGATGGGGGGCCTAAAATTATACCGGTACAAAATCCTTCCAGCCAAAGAACTAGAAGGCCCTTGGGCCAGTCCCAGACAGGCAGTCACGGAGGTAATCGCACAAATGAGACCCCAAACTCCCCTGATTACATTAGCCCCCGATACAAGTGCAATAAACCCATCCTGGGGTATGTGTGGACTCCCCCAGCCCAGGGGGGATCCAACCAGGTAGGTACCAACTCAGGAAACTTCCCTCCTAACTTTCCTCAGGAGGGCAGTAATCCCCCAAATGCCGGGTTGAGTTTCTTTCCCCAGTACCCTCAAAACCTCAACATGCAAAACAACCCTCCTTTCTTTCCCCACTTTCCTGAGCCTAGACAGACCAATCTGGGAGGGGGGAGGCCAAGGGTGGAGAGTTACCCCAATTTACCAAACCCAGGGTACTACGGGAGAAGGGGCAGTTACACTTCCCGTCATCCACCTAGGATGGACCAGTGACCCCCGTACAAGCCAGAGCGGGTGTCACAACTAGAGAACCAGGTCCAGAACTTGTCCCAGGATCTGGGTCGCATGTTGAGGGCTCAGCAGAACCCTCAAATGAAGATGGTGGCTCAGAACCTCATAAACCAAGGGTTTGGTACTCCAGAACAATGACTGGGAGAGAACCCCGACAACTCACCGGTTCCAGAGGAGGAGGCACGGGGGATGGGAGGTGTAAAGCTTTAGAGGAAGCCTCCGAGAAAAGCCCCTGGACACCCTAGGAACCGGAACCAAAATCTTCTGCCCTGAAAGTCTGCAACCCAAGGAACAGAGGGCGGGGAGGAGAAATAAAGAATCCAAAAGGATCCATTTTGTGGAGGAGGTTAGTGTCCTCCAATTTGAAGGAGGGGGGTCCTCAGAGGACTCTGGGAAAAATATCTTCTTCTTCAGGGACGGGAGAACTCCTCCTAAACAAAAATGTGTCCCAAGAGATCCAAATGAAGACTGGGTGAATGTGGGCACTGAGTTAGAATCGCCCATCATTGAACCCCTGAATTATAATCCAGAAAACCACATTGCCCAAACCTATTCTGGTTCCAAAAAGGGGGTGGGCGGCCCAGAATCAGAACCAGGGGAGCCCAAAACTCCCCCAATATCCATCTGCCATATTTTTCTTGCAGATTCCCAAGTTCCCACACAGGATCATGCCCAAACTACTCCTGTGTTGGAATCAAGAATCAAGAAACTAACCTACCAACTGGCTCAAAATGCATATTATCTTTGCCCCTTGAGGAGAAGGAGGGAAGATTTTATGCCCCGGTCCAAGTACAAGGGCAATGTACATTTTCAGCACTGGTGGACACTGGACCCCAAGCCACTCTTCTGTCAAAGAGAGCGTTTGATCAGCTGAATTCAGGAAGGGGGGAGAGATACCAGATCCCTCTCACCCCTCTTCCTGTACAACTTCAGAACTTCGATGGGAATGAAATTCCTGCGGATTTGGAAATTAAAATTGGGTGACACAAGGTGAAACACCCGGTCATAGTCATGGCACCGGAGGGCACACCCTATCTACTGGGGAATGACATTCTGCGAAGGTTGTCCTTCCTAATAGACTGCGTGAACGAGGTCCTCTCGACCCAGACTAACCGGCCAATAAAAATAAAACATAGTGTCAACCATGCTAGTTTAAATGGCACATGCCACATGGTTGAACAAAAACAGGATCATATTGAGTTCCATTTTCAAAATAACCAAATCCCTGACGTGACAGTAATTTCTGTAGGACAACAAACTGGTGATGGGAATTCCTCTCTATTTCTGAAAATCACCCTTCCTTCCAGTTTCAAATGGCATTCCACACTGGAAGGAAATAATCTGAAATTCTATGCTAACTGACAACCAGAAAATCACTATTCCATAGTCCAAAATGATGAGAAAGCAGCTCAAAGCTTAGCTGACATTCAGAAAATTAGAGAACAGCTATTTATCCCTATTCAGTTAAATCTAGGGAAGGAATCTGTTCTCGCCCGAGTGTGCATGAAAAACGGTAAGACCTTCATCAGCGAAGCCATTTTCCGAAAACTCCCAAAAGAACCAGCCATTCCCACATTTGAATTGATAGACAAATGGGAAATGGACCTGGAAACTCCCAACTCCAAACACCCCCTGCATAGCAGGTCTATGCTCAAAATTTCTATAGGCAATCACTTCTCAATCACTTTGCCATTAATTTGGACCTGATAAACTACAAAGCCTGGTCCCGAGTAGGAGGTAATCCCATGGACTTTGATGATTCCGAGAAAGAATTTCGGTCAGCCCAATTGCTGCCGTATGCAGTTGAAGTTCAAATTGGAGAGGAAGTCACCATCCCAGGATGGACACGACTATTCCCACTTAAAGCAAAAATTAAAAGAGGACAGAAAATGCAAAATCCTGACGCATATGTTCACCTCAACACCCATCTCCAACAGCAAGGGTTGGGGTTAAACCCAACACCATTAGTCAATATAGAACACAACACCATTCCAATATTGTTGGAAAACAGCGACTTTAGGAGTATCACTCTGGGCGCAGGCACCATTATTGGAATGGTGGTTGATGACCAACATTTTTCCATAGATTTAGGTAATTAATTGATAAGACCGATCCCCAATGACTGTGTTGACAGTGATAGCGACAAAGACATAACACCGGACAGGATCTTCACCTGGCATGGGGGGAATTTCTTGGTGTACTCTTCCTTCCCTTATGGTAAGGAAGAGGTGACTTGTGACTTCAAGAGGGATGAGGTGATCTTCCAAGTCCACAAGGACTGCCTTCCCTGACTGAAACCCTCTGTCCAGGTCAATACTTTAACCAGGGACTTCTCCACCCAGCTGCAGGAGGCCGTTGAGATAGCCAAACCAGAAGTCTTTCCGGGCTTCAGGCAGATGGTTGAAGAGAGAGTCAACCTAGCTGATGTCTGTAAGACTGTGGAGCAAAAGCAAAAGTTGAAAGTAGTTTTATTAGATTTCCAGGATCTCTTTGCAGTGGACTCATATGACTGTGTTCGCACCGAAATCCATACAACAACATTTCCCACAGACCATGGTATGACTCCAGAGTTTGTGAAGCAATATCGCTTGCCTCTCACATCCATGGAGTTCCTCACAGAAATAATTACAAACCTTGAGTCCCGTGGGATAATTCGTCCAGTCAACAGCACTTTTAATAATCCGGTGCTGGGAATTTTAAAACCGAATGGCCAGTGGAGACTCTGTGCTGACCTAAGGGAGCTAAACAAATGTGTCCATACATCCCGATGGCCCCTCCCCTACATTGACCTGGGGCTGGCCCAGATCCAGGGGTCAAAGGTATACACTGCCATTGACCTGTCCAATGGGTACTGGACCGTGACTGTCAGTAGGGAGGACCAATATAAGCTGGTCTTTACCTTCGGGGGCAGTAGTACACATAGACCGGGACTCCTTTCAGATACATCAACTCTGGCAAAAAATGTAATATCTTCCTACACAAGGCCATCTTCGACTTGGGTGAAAGGGGTAACCTGGCCTATGTAGATGATGTTCTGAATAAAAGCTCAACTGTGGAGGAACACATAGTGGAGATCCGTTATGCTCTTACCCAGTTGAGGGTTGCAGAGCAAAACTCTCTTTCCAAAAGGCACAGTGGTGCAGGACCCATGTCAATGTCTTGGGGCATGAAATAACTTGTGAGGGTCTCTGCCCCAGGAAAAGAAAGTGGAAGCACTCCTGAAACTAAAAGATCCCGCAACTCTGCGTGAGCGAAGGAGCCTCCTTGGACTGACTAATTACAGTAGAAAGTTCATTGAGGATTACGCAGAGATCACAAGACCCCTGATCCATCTGTTGAAGCGGGGTGTCAAGTGGGAATGGGGTCCAGGATAAGCTGAGACAGTAAGAAAATTCAAAAGAAGCCTCTCACAAGCGCCTTGTCTAGTTTACCGTGTCAAAAACAAGTTCTTCTTGGAGACGGGGTACTCAAATACATGCTTGACTGCAGTGCTACATCGAAAGCATGACAAGGTCAATAAAGTAATCTCCTATGCAAGCAAGACTTTATCCTCGGTGGAGGAAAAATTCCATGATTGTGAGAAGGCACTCCTGGCAACGGTGTGGGCATTGAAGAATTACCGCCTGTTTATCCAGGGGAACACATCATAGTGGAGACTCCACACTAGCCTCTGCAATATCTTCAAAGTGACAGAATCCGGGCCGGAAATGTGAGTAATTCCAGAATTACTTCCTGGATTCTGTCAATGCAAGGCTTTCCTGTGGAGGCCAGATATGACCAAAACAAGAAGAGTCCCCTCGCGCAAGGTCTGGCTGACTTGCATGATTGTGCCAGAGAAAACTGTCTTGAGAACTAAAGTCTTAAAATACAGGACAACATGGAGACGTACCTAAATTCCCTGCACAAAGTCTATGAAGATGACAAGTGCGAGGGAATGCCCACTGTTTATGTGGATGGGTGCTCCTACCATGTTGACAACAATGAGGAAAAAGAACTGGCGGCCAGTGTTGGGAATGCCTGAGTAAATCATGCCCTGGGAACCCTCCGCTTGGTACAAAATCGGTCCCCATAGTAGTCAGGTGGCAGAGTCGATGGCAGTTCATCAAGCCATCCTCACTGCTGTCCAACTTCACGAACTGGTCATAATCACTGATTCAGATTATGCCCGGAACGGGTTTGTGGAGAACATGGTAAATTGGAAAACCAGAAGCATGCTATGTGCTAACAACAAACCACTTAAACATGCCAGCTAATACAAAATATTGATGATCTGGTCACCTCTAGTGGGATGACCATCTACTGGAAAAAGATCAAGGGTCATTCCAGAATAGAGGGACCAGACAAAACTGGAAATGACTTATCTGATCAGCTGGCCAAAACCAGAGCCATACAAGGGGATCTCCTTGAGATCGAGTCCCTGTTGGGGGAAATCCAGGTCACTGCTATCACTAGGTCCCAGACAAATGCTCACATTGAACTCTCAACTGCCCAGTGGACTAAGGAGACCCCAGATGCTGATTTAATCATGGCTCAAAAAGGGGATCCAATCATTGGTAAGTTTTATCAACACATTGAGGACCATGAGAACTTTCCCCTGATGGATGCCGATTGCATTGGGAAAGAGGATCTCAGAGTGTTGATGAAATGTCCAAAAATGTTCCGAATCCAAGACGGTTTATTGGTGAGGATATCCATATCTGGCCACGGCCAGTGGGTGGTCCCTACCACATTCTGAAGCCTGATGCTAAGTCACGCCCATGATGCAGCCACAGCCGGTCATCAGGGGTTTCATACTACATTAGAAATCTTGCGAGAGGTTGCATACTGGCCACAAATGGGGCAGGGCCTCGGCCAATACTTAAAGGGGTGTCTTGTGTACGCACAATTTCAGGCAACATCACTCACACACTGAGCTCCCCTCCATAAAATGGGGATGACAATGCCTTGTTCAGATTTACAAGTAGATTTTATCCGGCCCGTGATTCGCTCCTCTAGGGGGAACAAGTACATGTTAACCGTAACATGCTTGTTTACTAAATGTGTGGAATGTCTCCCCGTGCCAAATTGAAAGGCAGAAACAGCAGCTGCCCTGATGATCAATCACATCTTCTCGCTTTTTGGATTACCCCAAAGGATTGAGTCAGACCGAGGTAGCCACTTCACCAGCGAAGTGATGACAAAGATGTGGGAGACACTCGGGGTAAAAAGGAAACTACACATTGCATACCACAGTCCTCTAGTGGTGGAGTTGAGAGGTACAATAAAACCATTGTGAGCATATTAAAAATGTTTGTGGCAGACTCTGGGCCAAGTTGGGATATTTGATTACCACTTGTCCTGATGGCCATCAGATATACCCCTTCTTCTGCTCTATAGAACCCAAGAGCAGACCTTAATAAATGCCTCCACAACTCATGAGTATGTTGAGAATCTGAGAAAACACCTTCAACATGCTTTTGCATATGCTCAGCGGACTCTAGAAAGATCTGCAGACAGCATGAAGACCCACTATGACCTACGGACAACCCAAAAGCAATACCAAGTAGGAGACAGGATCTACTTGTACAATTCCAAAGGAACCAAGCCAAAGAGCGCACATTTTTGCCTAGCTGGTGCGTACCTTTTGAAATTGAGGACAAAATCTCACCAGTCATCTACAGAATCCGCATCCCCAAAGGTGACTTAACAGAAGAAAAAAGTGGGCCCACATTAATCAGCTAAAAAGTTGCCACCCCAGGCACACTTTGCGGCAAATAGAGGAGTCTATAGAAAACCCAGGGGGGGATACCTCAGAAGCATACAAATATGTCAATGTTTACTGAATGCATGTATATCCCACTGCTGAAATCCTAATTGGAGGACAGTAGGGGAACACTGTCATAACTGGTTTGTGTTCTGTTTTATAGATTTTCACTGATGATACCCAACAACCAAGGAGGACCTCCTCGGGGACCCAGAAGGAAAAACCCAAAGAAATCCAGAGTGTCCCTCCACACCAGAAAAGAAAGCCTGAGAGAAGGCAGAGGTATCATTCCACATCCGAACAGAGGCAGCGAGGAGAGCGTGTCACATCATTCGCTGTTGGGAGAAGGACTTCCACCTTACTGAACCTACTTTTTTAAGAAAGAAAAATCCCACTTGCCTGACTTCCCCACGACTGGAAGTCAAGCTGAAGTCGGAGGTGGAGGGAGAGTTCTGTCGGATATTTTGACCCACTTAGCTATGCTTCACTACATCATTTGCTGCATTGGGGCAAGAAACAGCACAAAATGTCTGCGCTGACTCCTATGCACGCCAAAATCTTTCTGCACACCCTGCCACACACAGTTCAGGTGGGGTGAAAACAGAGTCCTCATTGCAGGAGCATGCCAGTGGGCTCTGCCACAGTCAACATGGAGCAGTGAATGAAGCAGCATCATTGTGCTGAAAACCCAAAATGCCTCTTCTAAATGTCATTTTTCAACCATCAAAGTGCTGTTTTGGCACCAAATTCATTCATTTCTCATAAACCAATATGATCAAAAGGCCCTGAAATGCTCAGGATCATTCATTGTGGCTCAGAGGAACAGGGCCTCATTTGAGTGACAGCTCCTGGCAACAGTATCTTTGGAAAAGCAAACCAGGGACTGTGTTTTCATTTTTCCACGGAAACGCAGCTAAAACTTTGCAACAAGTATCATAATCAGCTGTGCAGAGAGAGACTCTGAACAAAGGCATGATACATGTATCCATGCTGCAAACCAGTCCAGCACTCAAGGGAAGGACTAGAGCTGACTAAAATGGGTAGTTGCTGCAGAGGAAAACTGAATTTAAAAGAAATAAGTTAAATGCTTTTTCCTGAATGAAGAGGAAAATCGCCTATTTTAAAAGTATATTATTGTGGAAACGCTTGATTATTCAAGAATGTAAAAAGGATTTGCTACTGTTAGAAACACACATATAAACTGTTTAATTCAATATGTTTAAAGTTAAGAGTTAAAATTATACATCAATGGAAAATAAATAATGACCCAGCTGGTGAGGGACTTTCATGAGAAGAGATCACTGGACTGGGTCATAGAACCGGCGACCCGTATCTATGAGGTACAAAAACCTGTAGATAACAAAAACACCAATAAAAACCCCAATCCAGCCAACACCCCTGTGGCTGCAAAGGTGGCAGAGGTGAAGGTTGCCCCATTTTAGATCTGGAGATGGGGGGCCTAAAATTATACCGGTACAAAATCCTTCCAGCCAAAGAACTAGAAGGCCATTGGGCCAGTCCCAGACAGGCAGTCAGGGAGGTAATCGCACAAATGAGACCCCTAACTCCCCTGATTACATTAGCCCCCGATACAAGTGCAATAAACCCATCCTGGGGTATGTGTGGACTCCCCAGCCCAGAGGGGGGGATCCAACCAGGTAGGTGCCAACTCAGGAAACTTCCCTCCTAACTTTCCTCAGGAGGGCAGTAATCCCCCAAATGCCGGGTTGAGTTTCTTTCCCCGGTACCCTCAAAACCTCAACATGCAAAACAACCCTCCTTTCTTTCCCCACTTTCCTGAGCCTAGACAGACCAATCTGGGAGGGGGGAGGCCAAGGGTCGAGAGTTACCCCAATTTACCAAACCCAGGGTACAACGGGAGAAGGGGCAGTTACAATTCCCGTCATCCATCTAGGATGGACCAGTGACCCCCGTACAAGCCAGAGCGGGTGTCACAACTAGAGCACCAGGTCCAGAACTTGTCCCAGGATCTGGGTCGCATGTTGAGGCTTCAGCAGAACCCTCACATGAACATGGCGGCTCAGAACCTCATAAACCAAGGGTCTGGTACTCCAGAACAATGACTGGGAGAGAACCCCGACAACTCACCGGTTCCAGAGGAGGAGGCACGGGGGGATGGGATGTGTAAAGCTTTAGAGGAAGCCTCTGAGAAAAGCCCCTGGACACCCTAGGAACCGGAACCAAAATCTTCTGCCCCGAAAGTCTGCAACCCAAGGAACAGAGGGCGGGGAGGCGAAATAAAGAATCCAAAAGGATCCATTTTGTGGAGGAGGTTAGTGTCCTCCAAATTGAAGGAGGGGGGTCCTCAGAGGACTCTGGGAAAAATATCTTCTTCTTCAGGGACGGGAGAACTCCTCCTAAACAAAAATGTGTCCCAAGAGATCCAAATGAAGACTGGGTAAATGTGGGCACTGAGTTAGAACCGCCCATCATTGAACCCCTGAATTATAATCCAGAAAACCACATTGCCCAAACCTATTCTGGTTCCAAAAAGGGGGGACGGCCCAGAATCAGAACCAGGGGAGCCCAAAACTCCCCCAATATCCAACTGCCATATTTTTCTTGCAGATTCCCAAGCTCCTACACAGGATCATGCCCAAACTACTCCTGTGTTGGAATCAAGAATCAAGAAACTAACCTACCAACTGGCTCAAAATGCATATTATCTTTGCCCCTTGAGGAGAAGGAGGGAAGATTTTATGCCCCGGTCCAAGTACAAGGGCAATGTACATTTTCAGCACTGGTGGACACTGGACCCCAAGCCACTCTTCTGTCAAAGAGAGCCTTTGATCAGCTGAATTCAGGAAGGGGGGAGAGATACCAGACCCCCCTCACCCCTCTTCCTGTACAACTTCAGAACTTCGATGGGAATGAAATTCCTGCAGATTTGGAAATTAAAATTGGGTGACACAAGGTGAAACACCCGGTCATAGTCATGGCACCGGAGGGCACACCCTATCTACTGGGGAATGACATTCTGCGAAGGTTGTCCCTCCTAATAGACTGCGTGAACAAGGTCCTCTGGACCCAGACTAACCGGCCAATAAAATTAAAACATAGTGTCAACCATGTTAGTTTAAATGGCACATGCCACATGGTTGAACAAAAACAGGATCATATTGAGTTCCATTTTCAAAATAACCAAATCCCTGACGTGACAGTAATTTCTGTAGGACAACAAACTGGTGATGGGAATTCCTCTCTATTTCTGAAAATCACCCTTCCTTCCAGTTTCAAATGGCATTCCACACTGGAAGGAAATAATCTGAAATTCTATGCTAACTCACAACCAGAAAATCACTATTCCATAGTCCAAAATGATGAGAAACCAGCTCAAAGCTTAGCTGACATTCAGAAAATTAGAGAACAGCTATTTATCCCTATTCAGTTAAATCTAGGGAAGGAATCTGTTCTCGCCCGAGTGTGCATGAACAACGGTAAGACCTTCATCAGCGAAGCCATTTTCCGAAAACTCCCAAAAGAACCAGCCATTCCCACATTTGAATTGATAGACAAATGGGAAATGGACCTGGAAACTCCCAACTCCAAACACCTCCTGCCTAGCAGGTGTATGCACAAAATTTCTATAGGCAACACAAGCATAGTACATAATTGTTGGGTCTTGCGAGATGTCCCTGCTGCATTTTATTTAGGCAGTGACATTCTCAATCACTTTGCCATTAATTTGGACCTGATAAACTACAAAGCCTGGTCCCGATTAGGAGGTAATCCCATGGACTTTGATGATTCCGAAAAAGAATTTCGGTCAGCCCAATTGCTGCCGTATGCAGTTGAAGTTCAAATTGGAGAGGAAGTCACCATCCCAGGACGGACACGACTATTCCCACTTAAAGTAAAAATGAAAAGAGGACAGAAAATGCAAAATACTGACGCATATGTTCACCTCAACACCCATCTCCAACAGCAAGGGTTGGGGTTAAACCCAACACTATTAGTCAATATAGAACACAACACCATTCCAATATTGTTGGATAACAGCGACCTTAGGAGTATCACTATGGGCGCAGGCACCATTATTGGAATGGTGGTTGATGACCAACATTTTTCCATAGATTTAGGTAATTAATTGATAAGACTGATCCCCAATGACTGTGTTGACAGTGATAGCGACAATGACATAACACCGGACAGGATCTTCACCTGGCATGGGGGGAATTTCTTGGTGTACTCTTCCTTCCCTTATGGTAAGGAAGAGGTGACCTGTGACTTCAGGAGGGATGAGGTGATCTTCCAAGTCCACATGGACTGCCTTCCCTGACTGAAACCCTCTGTCCAGGTCAATACTTTAACCAGGGACTTCTCCACCCAGCTGCAGGAGGCCGTTGAGATAGCCAAACCAGAAGTCTTTCCGGGCTTCAGGCAGATGGTTGAAGAGAGAGTCAACCTAGCTGATGGCTGTAAGACTGTGGAGCAAAAGCAAAAGTTGAAAGTAGTTTTATTAGATTTCCAGGATCTCTTTGCAGTGGACTCATATGACTGTGGTCGCACCGAAATCCATACAACAACAATTCCCACGGACCCTGGTATGACTCCAGAGTTTGTGAAGCAATATCGCTTGCCTCTCGCATCCATGGAGTTCCTCACAGAAATAATTACAAACCTTGAGTCCCGTGGGATAATTCGTCCAGTCCACAGCACTTTTAATAATCCGGTGCTGGGGATTTTAAAACCGAATGGCCAGTGGAGACTCTGTGCTGACCTAAGGGAGCTAAACAAATGTGTCCATATATCCCGATGGCCCCTCCCCTACATTGACCTGGGGCTGGCCCAGATCCAGGGGTCAAAGGTATACACTGCCATTGACCTGTTCAATGGGTACTGGACCGTGACTGTCAGTAGGGAGGACCAATATAAACTGGCCTTTCCCTTCGGGGGGTAGTAGTACACATAGACCGGGACTCCCTTCGGATACATCAACTCTGGCAACACATTTAATATATTCCTACACAAGGCCATCCCCGACTTCGGTGAAAGGGGTAACCTGGCCTATGTAGATGATGTTCTTAATAAAACCTCAACTGTGTAGGAACACATAGTGGAGATCCGTTATGCTCTTACCCAGTTGAGGGTTGCCGGAGCAAAACTCTCTTTCCAAAAGGCACAGTGGTGCAGGACCCATGTCAATGTCTTGGGGCATGAAATAACTTGTGAGGGTCTCTGTCCCCAGGAAAAGAAAGTGGAAGCACTCCTGAAACTAAAAGATCCCGCAACTCTGCGTGAGCGAAGGAGCCTCCTTGGACTGACTAATTACAGTAGAAAGTTCATTGAGGATTACGCAGAGATCACAAGACCCCTGATCCATCTATTGAAGCGGGGTGTCAAGTGGGAATGGGGTCCAGGATAAGCTGAGACAGTAAGACAATTCAAAAGAACCCTCTCACAAGCGCCTTGTCTAGCTTACCGTGTCAAAAACAAGTTCTTCTTGGAGACGGGGTACTCAAATACATGCTTGACTGCAGTACTACATCGAAAGCATGACAAGGTCAATAAAGTAATCTCCTATGCAAGCAAGAGTTTATCCTCTGTGGAGGAAAAATTCCATGATTGTGAGAAGGCACTCCTGGCAACGGTGTGGGCATTGAAGAATTACCGCCTGTTCATCCAGGGGGACCACATCATAGTGGAGACTCCACACCAGCCTCTGCAATATCTTCAAAGTGACAGAATCCGGGCCGGAAATGTGAGTAATTCCAGAATTACTTCCTGGATTCTGTCAATGCAAAGCTTTCTTGTGGAGGCCAGATATGACCAAAACAAGAAGAGTCCCCTCGCGCAAGGTCTGGCTGACTTGCATGATTGTGCCAGAGAAAACTGTCTTGAGGACGAAAGTCTTAAAATACAGGACAACATGGAGACGTACCTAAATTCCCTGCACAAAGTCTATGAAGAAGACAAGTGCAAGGGAATGCCCACTGTTTATGTGGATGGGTGCTCCTACCATGTTGACAACAATGAGGAAAAGGAACTGGCGGCCAGCATTGGGAATGCCTGAGTAAATGATGCCCTGGGAACCCTCCGCTGGGTACATAATTGGTCCCCATAGTAGACAGGTGGCAGAGTCGATGGCAGTTCATCAAGCCATCCTCACTGCTGTCCAACTTCAAGATCTGGTCATAATCACTGATTCAGATTATGCCCGGAACGGGTTCGTGGAGCACATGGTAAATTGGAAAACCAGAAGCATGCTATGTGCTAACAACAAACCACTTAAACATGGCAGCTAATACAAAATATTGATGATCTGGTCACCTCTAGTGGGATGACCATTTACTGGAAAAAGATCAAGGGTCATTCCAGAATAGAGGGACCAGACAAAACTGGAAATGACTTATCTGATCAGCTGGCCAAAACCAGAGCCATACAAGGGGATCTCCTTGAGATCGAGTCCCTGTTGGGGGAAATCCAGGTCACTGCTATCACTAGGTCCCAGACAAATGCTCACATTGAACTCTCAACTGCCCAGTGGACTAAGGAGACCCCAGATGCTGATTTAATCATGGCTCAAAAAGGGGATCCAATCATTGGTAAGTTTTATCAACACATTGAGGACCATGAGAACTTTCCCCTGATGGATGCCGATTGCATTGGGAAAGAGGATCTCAGAGTGTTGATGAAATGTCCAAAAATTTTCCGAATCCAAGATGGTTTATTGGTGAGGATATCCATATCTGGCCACGGCCAGTGTGTGTTCCCTACCTCATTCTGAAGCCTGATGCTAAGTCACGCCCATGATGCAGCCACAGCCGGTCATCAGGGGTTTCATACTACATTAGAAATCTTGCGAGAGGTTGCATACTGGCCACACATGGGGCAGGACCTAGACCAATACTTAAAGGGGTGTCTTGTGTATGCACAATTTCAGGCAACATCACTCACACACTGAGCTCCCCTCCAAAAGAGGGGGATGACAATGCCTTGTTCAGATTTACAAGTAGATTTTATCCGGCCCGTGATTCGCTCCTCTAGGGGGCACAAGTAAATGTTAACCGTAACATGCTTGTTTACTAAATGTGTGGAATGTCTCCCCGTGCCAAATTGAAAGGCAGAAACAGCAGCTGCCCTGATGATCAATCACATCTTCTCGCTTTTTGGATTACCCCAAAGGATTGAGTCAGACCGAGGTAGCCACTTCACCAGCGAAGTGATGACAAAGATGTGGGAGACACTTGGGGTAAAAAGGAAACTACACATTGCATACCACAGTCCTCTAGTGGTGGAGTTGAGAGGTACAATAAAACCATTGTGAGCATATTAAAAATGTTTGTGGCAGACTCTGGGCCAAGTTGGGATATTCGATTACCACTTGTCCTGATGGCCATCAGATATACCCCTTCTTCTGCTCTATAGAACCCAAGAGCAGACCTTAATAAATGCCTCCACAACTCATGAGTATGTTGAGAATCTGAGAAAACACCATCAACATGCTTTTGCATATGCTCAGCGGAATCTAGAAAGATCTGCAGACAGCATGAAGACCCACTATGACCTAAAGACAACCCAAAAGCAATACCAAGTAGGAGACAGGATCTACTTGTACAATTTCAAAGGAACCAAGCCAAAGAGCGCACATTTTTGCCTAGCTGGTGCGTACCTTTTGAAATTGAGGACAAAATCTCACCAGTCATCTACAGAATCCACATCCCCAAGGGTGACTTAACAGAAGAAAAAAAGTGGGTCCACATTAATCAGCTAAAAAGTTGCCACCCCAGGCACACTTTGCGGCAAATAGAGGAGTCTATAGAAAACCCAGGGGGGGATACCTCGGAAGCATACAAATATGTCAATGTTTACTGAATGCATGTATATCCCACTGCTGAAATCCTAATTGGAGGACAGTAGGGGGGAACACTGTCATAACTGGTTTGTTTTCTGTTTTATAGATTTGCACTGATGATACCGAACAACCAAGGAGGACCTCCTCAGGGACCCAGAAGGAAAAACCCAAAGAAATCCAGAGTGAGAAGGCGGAGGTATCATTCCACATCCGAACAGAGGCAGCGAGGAGAGTGTGTCACATCATTAGCTGTTTGGAGAAGGACTTCCACCTGACTGAACCTACTTTTTCAAGAAAGAAAAATCCCACTTGCCCGACTTTCCCACGACTGGAAGTCAGGTTGAAGTCGGAGGTGGGGGGAGAGTTCTGTGGGATATTTTGACCCACTTAGCTATGCTTCATTTTTCAACCATCAAAGTGCTGTTTTGGCACCAAATCCATTCATTTCTCATAAACCACTATGATCAAAAGGCCCTGAAATGCTCAGGATCATTCATTGTGACTCAGAGGAACAGGGCTTCATTTGAGTGACAGCTCCTGGCAACAGTACCTTTGGAAAAGCAAACCAGGGACTGTGTTTTCATTTTTCCACAGAAACACAGCTAAAACTTTGCAACAAGTATCATAATCAGCTGTGCAGATAGAGACTCTAAACAAAGGCATGATACATGTATCCATGCTGCAAACCAGTCCAGCACTCAAGGGAAGGACTAGAGCTGACTAAAATGGGTATTTGCTGCAGAGGAAAACTGAATTTAAAAGAAATAAGTTAAATGCTTTTTCCTGAATGAAGAGGAAAATCGCCTATTTTAAAAGTATATTATTGTGGAAAGGCTTCATTATTCAAGAATGTAAAAAGGATTTGCTACTGTTAGAAACACACATATAAACTGTTTAATTCAATATGTTTAAAGTTAAGAGTTAAAATTATACATCAATGGAAAAGCCCAGGCTAAATGGCAACTATGTCAAAGAAGAAAAAACTACCATCCCAGAGTGCCAGCCCTGAGAAAGGGTGACACCTCATAAACCTCTGAAGCAGGAAATGCTAATTGCCAGAATGGGGGCTTTGAATCCCAAGACAATGGGGGTTGCCCAGTGCATCAGGCGTTCGCCTTTGCCTAAGGCTGATACAATAGCAGGATAAGATTCTCACCTGTCAAGTGTGAAAGGCAGGAAACTTCAGTCAAAGGAAAGAGGCCCTCATCCTGTTTCAAAGGAATTTGACTGCTGCTGCCAGTTGAGAGAAAAGAAAAAAAACTGCTAAGGACAATTTGGGGTTTAAATACCTATTTATAATTGAACTTTAAAGACATGTAACTTTACCACAAGAAGGAGGATAAATCTGAGAGTTGGTAGTTTAAACTCAAGTTTAATGCTCTTTCTTTGAAGACGTGACTGCATAAGGAACAGAAGTTGTGAAGAATAACCATTTGTGGCGAAACTATTACATTTGCGCACATGACATTATGTACACAGATCCCAAGGGTAAACGCGCATCCAGGTACAAAATTGGGAAATTTTAGGCCAAATCTTTCATGGATAAAATTGCCAAAATGCAACAGAAAGGCAAAACCAGGTCTCACTGATTTGGGACTTGGATTGAAATGTGACCCACGAGATATGTAACATGTGCATCTTATTTTCTTAGAGGTCACAACTACATAAATATGTATTTGTGGCAAAGTTAGATTTTGGTCCCAATAGCTATGGGAGGTTTCCAGATCATCTCATAAAACATGAAATCCCTTTCTGTCTTCCAATCAGCGTAAAGCAAGGCGGAGACTATGCTCTTGCCCAATCATAGCATCATGGGTGTGGGTTGTAGGACTGCCCCTGTCATATAATTTAGTGATGTCATTTGGCATGATAAATAAGGGAACCTCACAGCACACAGACACACGGATTCCTGACTTCATCCTGATTTCTGCGTGGCGCCCTGTTCCTGAATTCTCCATCCTTGTTCCTGATTCCTGATTTTATTGACCAAGCTAAGGCCTCAGCATTGATGAACTCACTTTTCAGCTAGGCCCACATTCTGAAGCAATCCCAAAAATCCAAGGGAACCATCGGTCCTCGCTGGCTTGCAACTACTAAAGGCATGCCTGCAGCAAACTCACCATCCCACTGATCTCCCGTCTCCAGTAACCAGTGCAGTCCAGTGCAGTCTCCAGTCCGAGGTGCCAGTCCAGGTGACCAGAACCGCACAGCTGACCTTATCCCACCAGATGTGCCATGCTGTCCTTGGTTAGACTGATCCGTGTGATGACCAGAACCCTTGTCGGTCCAAAATCTTAATTTAAAGTGGACTGTAAGTATTAATAGGAAGCATAGAAAATCATAGAATACCTTGCTTTGTTTTGTTCCATCCCAATCTCTAAGTCATCCTTTCCTTACCTTAAGAACTTGTAACATTGTCACAACCATTCCTGAAACCTTGCCTTGATTCTTCTAACTTCTATTAAGATTCAAAGTGTTTACTTTTGCTTAAACTATAGCTCATGATTGTTAGCACCTTTCCAATGTTGCTCCCATAGAAATTTGTATTGATTTAAGGATTTTTTGCACACATTCATTGTTTTACACAGCCATTTTCGAATGTCATTTTAAAGTGTAAGATTGCAAAACCGTTTTTCTCTCTTGTTTGGGGAGGTTGTATTCAAATCCTGTACACTGTTCTTTATTCCTGGATACCTGCTGTTTACTCTCATCTGTTTAGAATTGTTTGTTGAGGAATATTGCTGGGGGAAATCCTAACTTAAGTGCTATCCTTCCAAACAAGCCAAAAGTGTGCATTTCTCTGTATTTTATATTCCGTGTTGCTAAACGTGAATTTAACTGCCTTACATACCTTATTCTCTGTTATTGTCACCGCATTGGTGATTAATGCTCCATGTTCACAAGTATATGTTTGATTTGAAGTTTAAATAAATATTACCTTTACCAACGAGCCTGATTCCTGGTCCATTGTGACCTGGGGGTATTTTGAGAAGGGGTGTGATATGAGTGGTATATCACTCAGAATATTGAACTTACACACATAATAAAATAAGTATTTCATTTGTGCGCTGCATACTAGGCTGAGACCAGGGTGGATCACAAGATTGAAATACTTAACACCTGTAAGAATGTCATTGTATTTTTCCCTTGTTCCCTCCCTTTCCGTGAAGTGCTTTGAAACACATTGGGCCTCATCACGAGTTGGGCGGTAACGCCGGCGGTATTACTGCTGCCGTATTAGCCCTACCGCCAAACCCCCGGCACTGTTAGCACTGGATCACAGGTTTGGCGGAACGGTTAGAACCCATTCCCCATTGGGCCCATTTGGGAATTCCTCATTCCCCATTGGGCCCAATGGGGAAAATTAGCGCTATTAACGCCAGCGGATTTCCTGCCGGCAGTAATAGCGCCAAAAATCGGCAATTTTGCCGCAGATTTCCCCTCCAGCTAATAGCTGGGGGGAAATCCGCCATGGCGGACCCTTAAATGCTGCGGTAATAGCGTTACCGCCACATTTAAAGGTTACCGCCAAACTCGTGATGAGGCCCATTGTGTATAGGCATTAGATAAATAAACTATCATATCATATCAGTGTGGTGTGCTCCAATGAGCTTGCATGTCCCCAGTTCTATTCAATCTTTACATCAGACTGCTCTGTTCTCTCCTTGATGAAACAGGCATTTACTTATCCATCTATGCAGGCGACACACGGGTAGTCCTGGAAATCAGCAGTGATTATGAACGTGATTCACTCAACCTCCACCGCACCTATTGTGGAATTGAATCATGCATGTACAGCAATTGGATGTGCCTCAATGGAAGCAAAACCAAGCTCTTGATCTTCGGCTCCTCACGGCACGATCCAACTTAGCACTGACTAGAAAAGCCTTGAAATTCAGAACTGCGCTATTCCAGTTCTCAGCAATGAGTGCTGAAACCTATGTCAACTAAGTCAGCAAGCACTGCACCTACTACCTTCATCTGTTAATAATATCTGACCTTTCCTTACAGAAAAGAACTGTGCATCCATAGCTCGAGCAGCTACATTATTGCGGTTAGACTATTATAATGCCCTGCTGTCCGGTGCAAACATCTCATGCTTGCAGAAATGTCAAATCATCCAGAATGATGCTGTACACATCATCAAGAGAATTCCAAGGAGAGATCACATTTCTACCCATAGAAAGACCTCCACTGGCTTCCGGTACATCCCGACCAGATCCTTATGCTCCTCAAATCAGGCACAGGTTTTTTGCCCTGGATATAAACGCTCCAATGGTTTAGGAAGATCATTTCCAGTTCGCCCAGTCAAATTCTGGTATGGACTCCCACTGAACCTAGCACTAGAAGAGAACACAAGGTCCTTCTGCAGAACTCTAAAAACCTTAAATGAACATTCTCATATTTGGGCCCCTAGGTTCTTGACGTCCTGTCTCGTTGTTTGTTAAACTCATGTAATTGGGCGCCCTGATGTCTGCCGACTGTAGGTGTGTTATAAATAAATAAAAATAAAATAAAACATCTTTAAAAACAATCTATGGAACCTCCTCTACGTCAGCATCCGACTCGGCCCCATGCTCCTACAATTCAGAAAAGAACACAAGACCCACCTCTTCAAGGAGTCTCTCCTCCTCAACACCTAAGCCATCACACCGCTCACCGTGCCACATGACTCGCAAGACGCCGTCCATCTCCTGCCTCACTGTATCCTACACCACGCTGTATATCTGTTCTGTTGTTACCTCTGAACAGCACTCTGTTGTGCATCTGTACTGTTGTATACTTCTACAAAGCGCTCTGTTATGTATTTGTATTGTTTTATACCTCTGTAAGGCACTCCTTTGCATCCCGAAGCTAGGCCTGTGCTCAATAAATACCATAATAATATTAAATAATAATAATAATAATAATAGTAATAATAACACCGGAATGCATGGCATTGTTAAAACTGACTTTACATTGCAAATATGTGATTAACTCAGAAGTATGAAACTGGCTTGGCAATGTGGGAAAGAGAAAAGCGATGCCCAACTGGTGAAAATATGTATGCCAAGCTACTTAACAAATTCCCCAGCCATTACTGATTAAAACTCTAGCTAATGCCAAAGGTGTGGGTTACAGCCCCATGAAAATCAGTCTGCAGGTAAGTGTTCTTACAACTGGGCAGTGAGTGCGCGCCCAGCTCTGGTACACTACTACGTGTTCAGCGTGACTGCATAGGTCTAGTGGACAAAACCCTTCAACGCTTTATCATCAACAGACCATGTGCCCCACCTTGAAAACTAGGCATTTGGAGACAATATTTTGTTGATGGTTGGAAAAAGTATTCTGTATCGCGCAGAGCTTGCACGGTCGTTTTTATATTAATTGTGTTAAGTTTGTACCAGACGTGCTCCTGCACTGGACCACTGTCACGGCAAAGATGAACTTAGTTGATCAAACGCAAGAAGAGTGGTCTTATCTTAGCAAATGGATAGGCTATGCATTGCAGTAGGCCACCATCTACCAGGTGGCCGCAGCCAGATGTTTTGGACCACGACACAGATGATCCACCACCATTGACTATGCTGGCTAGAGATGATGGGAGTTGCAGTCTGCACACCACTGCCATATGCTGCTTGGGTTCCATGTAATAATGTCCCCACGAAAATGTCTCCTTACAAAAAAAGTTGCTGTTTATTGCGGAGACATTACTACATTGAACATGCAGGGGACGACCCCGCAATACCCGATTATTTTGTTTTAAACAAGGGGAGCAGGGGATCTCCCTGCAACCCGTCCCCATACATAATGCCACCATATATAATGTTGCCAATGGTTTTTCCCAGCAACAACATTATGTATGGGGACATTATTACCTGACTCTGGTTGTCCCTCACATTAGAACGGTTCCATGTGTTAATATCCCAGCAAAAATATCCCTGTTCCCACAAATTATTCCCCCCCAAAAATATCGCCTATGGCCAGACAGACGACCATATGTACAGCAATATTTTTGGTGGGGATAATATGTAGGGATACTCATTAGAACATCACACAGGTGTGATGCCAATTGATCAAAAATAGGTAATTCAGAGGTCATACAAAAAAGCTTAAAGATCTGCAGGTGGTTTTATTACTTTCTTGCGTAGTTGTCCAACATTAACAATATGTTTGATGTGCTGGTTCCACTAGCCATCTCTAAAAACTAGGCCTGCCTTTGTGGTTCTACTGAGCACTGATGCTTTTGCCACCATCGCTAAATGATGTTCTGTCAATGAGGATCACCACTGGCCCCATAAAATACTCCCATATAGATTCACTTTAGGCAAATATATTTTTGGAGGTTGTCCTGAAAATATGCAGTGGACCTGGTCCACCAGGGCGGACTTTGAGGGCCCTGCGAATATTTTTTGGCACTGCTCTGGTTTAAAAAAAGCTTACATGCACACAGTGCTTTAAGTGGGTTCAGAAATGTGAACGGCCCTGAATGTATCATTGGGTGTGATGCGAGGGGGCCAGGCCTAATGAAAATGATTCTGTTTTTGCTCCGATTCATCGGAAAGCCACCAGACCCAAGCGTGCCGCATGTTTAGATTGTGGAACCCCTGTCTAGGCACATTAAGCAGCCCCCAGTTTCCCATTCAGTAGCCCGTCTTCTTCTCTATAAGAGAGTTTACAATGGAGGCGACTTGAACATTGCGCAGCGCATTGAACTGAACCTCCCGTAAGCCTGTCCAGGTATAACAGACTAGCCCAGTTAAAAAAAAAATAAGGTTTTTACACATCTCACTGTCCTTGTGGTGACCACTGGTGTGCGCACCAGTTATTTTACAAGATAACTAGATTCGGGCTCAGAGGGAGAGAAGGCGGCGTGCTCAGGATCACACCGTTTTGAGAACACAGGAAGGCAGGGTTAGGACCTAGAGCTCACGGTTCTATTTATTTGTATGGGAATTGAGTAGATGATCTGAGAGCAGAATGCAGCTGGTCCTTCTGCTAAAAATTATCACAGCAAATAATAAACAAGAAGAAAGCGATATTGCTACTGAAAATAAGTTCGAATGGTCAACATACATGGGCCACTCACTTTTAGAAAATGTTCCTGGGCCGTTTTCAGCCAACAACCTACATCTGACCAAAGAACATATTTAGCAAGCCATTGCTAAGAACAAGAGGTGGCTACCTTGTCATTGCCTGGACAAAATGTCTGGCCACAGATGGCCATAGGTGTCTTGTACACAGCGCCATTTACTATAGGTGCCAGCACACACACACACACACACAGCCACACCCCCCCCCCCACACACACACTCCACTCCCATCTGCCTATTGCTGAAGCAGAGCCTAATAGTCATATGCATCCTACACAATATGGCTGAGCTAAGGGATAATTGATCCCTCTCTGTAGTGACACAAAGGGGGACATTTAATTTGACTGCAAATGCGTTCCTTCATTTGCAGCATAGAAGACAAGTGCATGTTTGCATATGCTACACTGCCTGCGACGCCCACTAATTAGCACTGGAAGCTGCAACAAATATGTCCAAATTAGCCCGAGTAATGAGAGCAGGCGGTAAACATTTAGGAAACAAACCCGGCCTTGTTGGTGTAAAGAAGGAGGCGAAGTGATCATTACTGTGGGTTACTTAGCTACGCGCCACAAGCAGTGGCAAGTTCAACCCAGGCGACGAGCAGCAGTCCCAGGGCATCTGCAAACAGCAGCATCGCCTGCAGGAGCTGAAGACCGTAATTGACAAATGCTTCATCCCCGGAGGCCTGAAGGAACCGAAATACCAAGTCTTTCATCCTTCTGTTTGAAGCTAGCTATTTCCCAGTAAATTCTCTTCCACACTCCATTTTATGTTTTAACATTTGCATTTTTGGGGACTGTGAGTAGAGCGCCTTATATTCCTGATGCAACCTATTTTTAAACTTCTCGTCTGCTAAATTGTTCCTTCTGGTGCTTGCTCAGTTAAGGAATATACCAGGGTGATGCAAAGTCAGCGTTCCTAAGGGAAATGTTGCCGGAGTCCCTGCATATGAATAGTCATGCAGCACATGCCTCTTAATAACACAACTCTTGGTCTTATTATCAACCAACTCGGTTAGCAAATTTGATTAAAGCAACTCTAATTATTCCACAGATTACCATACCCTGGTCTATAGCTGTATTGATGCCTATTTTTAAGAAAGGTTCCCGGCTGAGGTTGCATGTATTTTTACCCCTGATTTAGTTGGCACCACATTTTTCATTTTTGAACTTTCACCAGTTTAAATTCAGAGTACCAGCGTGAGGAACCCCTGTGCCCTCTAAGAACCTCAAACTCTACCCCCCCAAAAATATGATCCCCTTTCCCAAACCTAATATCTATACCTTGTTTTAAATTGTATATTGTATGGCGAATTCATTGATCAAAGTGAGCGGGAACGGTCGGCAGAGGTGTTCCACTGCTTGTATTTTTTTTCTGTTTACCATTCCTCTACTTTTTACGACCATCTTCACCATTCTACATAGATGATTTGTCCATCTGTGTCCTTGTACAGGTGTAAAGTTCTAATAGGAGTCTTAGTTACCAGTCACTTACACTATTGCAATGCCTCGGATGCAACACCTGTCACATGTTGCACTATTCTCCTGCCTACCCTCTCCCCTGCCGAAACCACAGTTCCACTACCTTTTTTGGTACACTTCTACCACTGGGCGAATTTCTTAGTGATGAATATTCTGCAATGAAATCAATGGGACGCCCACTGAGGCCTAACTATTACCCTGTTTCACTTACTGGTTCCTCCTTGAAAGTTATGGAAAGGTTCCTCTTAAAACCTTTGGACGAATGGACGAAACTGCCAGTATACTAACTAAGGTACCATGTGACTTTATGAGAAATCTTAGCGTTGATGAGCTACGTATGAATCTGCCTTCATTTATATCGATACATCTAGTAAATAGGCAGAGGCAGCGGAAAACCCTACAAGCTCTCCTACTCAGCAAGGGCTTACTAAACCTGATTATCCAACTCTACACTCAAATGGAAGGCACAGTTAGATTTGGGGCGGTTGGCAAACTTCCCTCCCATTCCAAGGTGACAAGAAGAGTCAGGAAAGGTTGTGTACTTGCTCCGTTACATTTGCCCAAGAATGGGCTAGGGAAGTCCTTGCGAGGTCTTGCAGCGGATGTCCAGATAATCGCAAGCCGGCCTTTGCCCATGCTCGTTTACATGGATGATACCATACTAATTGCTCGAATCGCTTTGACTTTGCAATGTTTACTGTCTACATGGCATTTATGGAAGAAAACAAATTTAGGATCCATGCTCCAGTAATACAGACATGACATACCTCAATAGGCTCAGGCTAGTTGCCAAATTCTCTCCTCTGGAATGGAGGGCCACTGTCAGTTTTGAGTTCGCTGGGCATGCCAAGGATTGCAGCCATTTTCTGTAACTTGGCCTGGACTAGTTCTGCTGTACTTGAGTGGACACATTCAAACTAAGGATATCTGGCGAAATCATCCTTTCATTTCCATAATATGCAAAAGTCAGCATTGCCCCTCCCTTACCTGGGATCTTACAGGAGTCGGCGGATCTTCTGTGCTAGATGCCTGGCACGTGGCACAGGTGGCAATGGTTACGTCTACTTTGTTGTTAATTCCCGAAAACTAAGGCTTTCCTCTCAGCTGGGATTTGGTTTTTATGAAGCCTTGGTTTCCTTTGTGTGTTAAGAAGATCCGTCTGCCAATTAGGGGTTCAGGCTGCATTTTCCTGGCCCTCTCCACAACAGCTGGTCAGTCATCTGATTTGTGCAGTTCTTTCTGGATATTTAGGAGGGCTGATGTAGTACCTCAAGTCTGAGGAGTTCTGCGTGCATTCTCCTGTAGGAGGCCCTTCCAGTGTCTTGTCTCAATGGTGCTGAAGATTACTTGTAGGCATTCATGCTTTTTGATTTTCTCAACAATATGTGCTACTTGTTTCACTCTTGGCATTGCTTGCTCTATGACTGCTTGCACGTGTTCTTCTGTTCATTCAGTTGGGGCTTCTCCAGGGTACCTGGAAAGAAAGTCTTCGAGATTGTCCAAGTACAATACCAATGAGATGTTGTACCCATGTCACTGTAGAAACCACTTCTAAATGCACATGCGGTCTCAGGGCAGATCCTTGCAAGATGGGGTTCAGAGACTTGTGCTCTGTAATACGGCGAACACATTGCCACCGGTGGAGGTTTTTCACACCCCATAGCATCCATTTTGGTTTGTGAGTACATCTGCTCCACTGGTGCTAGTGACCTGCTGGCATATACCACTGCTTGGTAATGGCTGTATTTATCTATGTTAGGAGGTTTTTCAGAACTAACACTGGTATGTGTTTCTGGGAAGCCAACCTAGTGGACCTGCAAGGGAGTTTCACATTTGGTCGAAGCAAACTCTCACTTGGTAATGAGGCTGAGCAGTAAGGCTTAGATTTAGGATATCTGGGGGTTATTGACTGTCACATTTAATAACAATAGAGGTTGCATCAAGTGTTAGAATGTTTACATAGATGTACTTAAAAATGTACTATTTCTTATGAACACACTTCTACAAACGTGAACCACCTTACAAACTAAGCAAAGCAAAATATGCTCATTTACCAACACAATCCAAAATGCACTACCCACCACTTAAGTATTCACATTAAATATGCAAATACATTGTAATAGTTCCTACAATGGAAAAAAGATATATAATTAAAGGCTTTATGACTTTATAAAGCACTCACAACACTTATATTTCATAAGTCAACTCCATTCTATCGAGTATCCAGGTGTGTTACAGGTAAGAACCCTTAGTTGTGCAGGTTTAGGTAGAGGAGGTCAAGCGCACCCCTCCGGCTTAACTAGCTCGCTCATAGCTCACAATAGGCTCAAAGGGGCTTGAATGGGCTCGAAAGGGGTCTCAAAAGTCAGTCTTCAGTGTTAAAGCGAAATCTGTATCATAAGGTAGGTAGTACACAACTGAAATGCACTTGTGCATCAAGGTTGATTTGTCATGGATTTAAGATCTGCATGCTGTAATGCCATGGCAAGTCATCATTCTATATTTTCGAGAAAATGGGGGGAGGTTTGAAGGCAAATATTACATAACATTTAGGAAATGTATTGCAAACAGAACAGAGGCATGAATTGGCATCTTACAATACCTCCAGATCCATGGGCTTAGCTATATAGTATTTCTGATGTTTTCTGTGTGCTACCTAGATGGGTCCATGGTTTCATTCACTGAATTTAAAAACCTTTCCGAGAAGTGATTCATCTCTGACACTATCTCCTATGAGCATTCCATAAATTGGGAGAGAAAGCGATCAAGAAGATGCTGGAACTCAGGCTAATCGAGCCCTTCCAAAGTCTTTGGTCCTCGCCCACTGTTCTAATGCCTAACCCTGATGGCAGTTGGTGATTTTGCATTGATATCCGGAAGGTGAATGAGATCTCGAAATTCGATGCTTGCCCAATGCCAAAAATTGACAAAATGATCAAGTGGATTGGGTCCACTTAGTACAGTTCTACTCTCAATCTCAAAAATGGCCATAAACGGATCCTGATGGCCTTCAATGACCAAGGAAAAATAGTCTTTGTTACACCTTTTTCACTTCTCTGTGCCCCCCTTCAGACTCCATGTCACTCAGGCTACGTGCCAGAGAGTTATAAATGTGGTGACCCAGCCCCATAAAGCATTCCCAAGTGCTTAACTTTGTCTCCAGCATCAGTTGTGGTGGAACAGGTTTAATCATGTAGACCTAGTGGCCGAAGCCTCCTGAAGGCCTAATTCCCACCAATACAACTGAATACCATCTCAGTTTATAATCAGTTAAGTACCTGGATTTCCAAGTCGCGAAGGGAACCATGCAGCTTCAAGTAATCAAGGTGAAGAGTATTACAAACATTTCTGTTCCCAAGATGAAAAAAGAAGCTTCAAGCTTTTTTGCCCCTGGTTGGCTGTTATCAATGATTTAACAGGTCAACGCAAGGGATTGAATTGATTTAGCAAGATCCAAAGGTCCGAAAGTACTTAAAATGCCTTTAATATGTTGTTGCATTTCCTAAGTCACTCACCCCTCCCGATTATGCCAGACCCCGCAGAACCATTTATTCTTCAGATAGATTTGCATCAGTTGGTTTGGGGGCCGCACTTCCCAAAATGAAGAATGGGGTCAAACAACCTAATTGTTTATCAGTACGAAGATCTAGCCGAGAGGGAGCAATTATTACCCAGTTACTAAGGAGTACTTAGCTATTAGGTGGGCTGTAGAGGAGCACATGAAGGGAGACTGGGAGACAATTTACCATTGTCATTAACCACGCCCTTTGTTTACGTTGTTGTCCAGGACAAAAGAAAACAGCCAGAGTGTATTGAGATGGTTTGTCATCTTTTTCGTGATTCACAAGAAGCTTGCCTTCAAACTAATGTGGGATACATCAGCAGGTACCCCATCAACAACCCACCAAAGAGCCAAGGGGAAGATAAGGAGATATGTGCCTAGATCCTCTGACTGGCCCTGGGGGCCACCAGAAGGGGTGACTCAAAGGGCATCGTGCCTACCCGAGCCAGTGGATGATGCACCCGGGGCATTATGGCAAGGTTCCTCCCTTGGTCCCTGTCACTTGACAGGGTCCCCTAGCCAACAGCGAGAGCTGTATCCCCCACTACCTTCTAGGCAGACTCAAATTCCCAAGAGATAGAGAATAAATGTTTCACGTTAGAAATAGTCGGTTCAACAAACCTAAAGCATGTATTGTTTGTTCTGCTACTATTACCAATGTGTTAGCGAAAGCAGGGAAGTTAGAACTAGCTCTTGTGGAGATGCTTAACAAGCTCCCAAAGCCTGCATCAGAGACAATTTTGTTAATTGACAGTTTTCCAAACGCTGGTTAACAACAAGTGATACAGTCTTACCTATACATTGTCTCCCTGCAGCCGTGATCACAGAGGTTATAAAGTTGAAGCTGACTATGAACAGGCATTCTATACACATGCAGAGAAATTACAACGTGTACCAGGATCTTTTCCAGCAGCCAGTTCACAAGCTCTGAAAATAGAGAGCTGGGTGCTTCCCAGGCAGAATAGGGAAACAACAAAACAGGAGAAGTGGATCCAAAGCCACTTGCCCTGATACGGTCTGTGTTCAGTGCGGAGCCCAGAATAGGCCTAGTGAACCTGGAGAAGGCAGTCAATCCCAGCCTGTCCACAATTACAGAACACAGGCAGCTGCACACTTACACACTTATGGAGGATGTTCAAAGGTGAAGGGGGAGGGAACAGAGGCCTTTATAAAGTAGAGACCCCAGTCAGTCAGTGTGGGTTGTTGGAGGTGGTTGTGGAAATTAGTTGGAGAGCGTTGGAAAGCCATACATAAATGAGGTGGTGGGGACAAGAGGGGAGAAAGGACTGTAGAATGTGATACCATCAAGCGGTGAAGGTGGTACAGAGGAGAAGGTGAGAACATCCAGAGGTGAAGGTGGTACAGAGCAGGAGGTGGTGAGAACATCCGGGGGTGAAGATGGTACAGAGGAGGAGAAGGTGAGAGCATCCAGAGGTGAAGGTGGTACAGAGCAGGAGGTGGTGAGAACATCCAGAGGTGAAGGTGGTACAGAGGAGGAGAAGGTGAGAACATCAAGAGGTGAAGGTGGTACAGAGGAGGAGAAGGTGAGGCCATCCAGAGGTGAAGGTGGTACAGAGGAGGAGAAGGTGAGAACATCCAGAGGTGAAAGTGGTACAGAGGAGGAGAAGGTGAGACCATCCAGAGGTTAAGGTGGTACAGAGGAGGGGAAGGTGAGACCATCTAGAGGTGAAGGTGGTACAGAGCAGGAGGTGGTGAGAACATCCAGAGGTGAAGGTGGTACAGAAGAGGAGGTGGTGAGAACATCCGGAGGTAAAGGTGGTAAAGAAGAGGAGGAAAGAAAGTGCTAACATCAGAAAGTGAGAAGGGGTGGTAACATTCAGTGGATAATGAGGCACTACACCAGGCGGAGAGAGCAACACTGAGGCGATGACGGAGGGCAACCCCTAGCCAGACAGGATACAAATGAATGAGGCAGGTGGTTGGACAAAGGCAGGCAGAGGAGGCAGGAGAAGAAATGAGGGCCAGTCCGATCAAGGGCAATTAGGGGTGAGAAGCCCCCAGCTTTGTGAAAGTGGGTGGTTAGGAAGAGGAGGTGGCAACACCTGGATCCACCTCACTCCAATCGAGAATTTGCATGCATATCATCAGTTGATTGAGGCGATTACAAGACTTACCTGAGGCATTTTTATGGAACCAGAGCTGACAACAGTGTCCGGGAACACCGAGGACACACGCAATGGCATAATAAGAGACCTTGAGTATTCAGGAAACACAGGGAAACCTGCAGCACACAGGGAGGTGAGACAGCTTCACATCCATTGTAAGAAACCTGTTTTTTTATTTTGTTCCATCATTCTTCTGATGATGCATTCCTTGTGTCTTCACTTTATGACAAGGTCAGCACGCTGACGTTAAAGAGTGCATGGGATCCCCTCTCAGCCTGGGGTGGGGTCTAGCAGGGAGGAATCCAGAGCCAGTCCTACCCCAGGGGTTGTGAGGGCCCCGTTTCTTGTACCCTCCTCCAAGTGACAGTCTATATATGTGCAGTAGCCATTTGTATAACACCATGCCTTTGAACATAGGTCCGGCCCAAGTTTTTTCTTTCAATTTCAGACAAACAGCAGACATGAGAGAAGAGGAAAATAGAAAACTATCAACACCCCACGTAATTCCATCCAAAGACTCCACCGGAGCGAGAGAGATAGCGGGAAGAGCACAGAGTCCTGCATACCTGTCAGGAACTATACGCGAAAGACGTAGGGTGTGAATGTGAAGTGCTTCTGAGTGAATGGAGGGTGGCTAAGTAGAAGGTGGGCTGGAGTAGTAGTAGTGTGGAGGAGGGAATACTAGTGTGGAGGGGGAAGTAGTAGTGTGGGGGTGGGTGCTGTGTGTAGAAGGGAGTAGTAGTGTGGACGAGCGAGCAGTCTTGTAGTGGAGAGAGTAGTAACATCAAAGGCTGGAGGCAAGGCTTAGAAGAAGTGAGAGACATCGGAGGGACAGAGAAGGAAGACACAGAAGGTAGAAGAAGTGGAGGTGAGTGGAGTTGGCATGGGAATAGCACTAAGATAGAAACAGAAAGTGAGAGAGGGAGAGGAGTAACTGGGAGTGATAGGAAGAGGATCGAATCGGAAACAGAATCTGAAAGTCACAACTCATGATCCCTTTTTAGGCAACTGGCAACTGGGTAATGTAGGGTTAGTCTAGGGAGTCGCCGAGGGAGGTTGCAAATTTAAAGCCTGATTCTAAAAAATACCTGCAAATAAAAAAAGTTGCAGAGGATGCTTTTTTTCATTTGCACTCATTGCTGAAAAGCATCGCTCATCTTATTCTCAAAGTTGGTCTGCATATTTCTGGAGAGGCTGTACAGTGGTACAAAGATGCGCTGTCCAGCCCCCTTGCATACATTAGTGTCGGGAGTGCGCTCCCGACACTAATGCATGACAGGCCCCCATCAACCATGTGGTTACTGGCAGCACATTTCACAGAGACGGTTCCTTAAAGGACTTGTCTCTGTGAAATTATTACAAAAAAGCATTTCCATCCCCATTTGGGAGATGCAAATGTTATTGTTTTTTTTCTTTTTCTTTTTCTTTACAAGCTGGAAATGTTATTGTGAAGGCTGTGACTGTCACACTTAAAAATGTAATTCTGAAAGTGTTAGAAAAGACCCTGTCATTGTGTGTTCCTCCCACTGCGCCTGTCCAAAACAGGCACAGGGGGATGGCCCTCATTTCTGCGCACTTGGCTGTGCCTAATGTCTGTGCATTGGATATGCACTTTTAAATGCACCAAAATGCCCCCTTATTTGTGCAAATGCCCAAAGTAGTGAAAAGGGCATCTGCATGAGTGCTTCTAAGATGCACTCGTTCAGATGCCCTTTGTGAATTGAATTGCTCCTCTATTTGGAACAAGTGAGGAGATGAGCTAATGTATCTTCTCACTTGCGCCAAAAAAGATTTGAGATTCGGGCCCTTGGCCTTTAGGTTTTCACCTCTAGTATAAGTCAGAACTTAGATAGTAGGGGTCAATATTCTGTATATACTAACCTGGGATTCAGGGATGTGTGGGCTAGACAGGATTGTTGCTTTCTAGAGGAAAGAGAGCAGGATGACTCTGGCACCCTGAGAATTAATTTAATAAAAACCCTTGAACCGTCTCTGAGACTTGGAGTTTGTTTGTTTGTTTGTTTGTTTATTTATTTAGTATGGCGCGCAAAACCCAGAGGTAACAGGGCGCAACAGAGAACAGGAAGGTAAGATTACATAAAAATTTAGTTGCAGGATAAGGAACACATGAGTATAAAGCATAGCATTACATTACGTAGAATCTGATGGGAGGGCATGTTACATATATACATAAAGTTAATTACATTTCGCACAGCATTACATTACGTAGAATCTGGTGAAAGGACATATTTATATATATACATTCAGTTAATTACATTTCGGACGGTCAGTTAATGGTGTACATAAATGCAGTCAGGTTGGCTATGGTCTGTTAGTGTGAGATGGCATGGTTTAGTCATGGGGATCATTGGATCGTAGCCAGGTGAGGGTGTTTCGCCTAAAGCTGTAGTAGGATTGGTCTATCCTGATGTTGAGTGGGAGGGCGTTCCAGTGTTGGGCTGCCATGACAGGGAAGCTACTGCCGCCGGTTTTCTTTTGTCTGAATTTGGGTACCTGCAGGCAGTAAGAGTTAATCATTCTGGTGGGGCGGGTGGAGGTTTTTTTTACTATTCTGGCTGCGAGATCGGGGGGCTGCATTGTTTAAGCATTTGAAAGTGAGTGATGACATTTTGAGTGAGATGCGGTCACAGATTTCGAGCCATTTGTGTTCTCTTCTTTTGTTGGAGATGTGTTCCTTGGAAGGTAGGTTAAGGGCTGTTCTGAGTGCGTTGTTATAGTATACCTTGAACTAATTGTGACACCTTTCTTTAAATACATTCTGCTGATTTCAGGCTTTTGTGCAGCCCTTGTGTGCCACCCAACACTGCCCTTACCAGAACCTCTGTAAAACCTCAGGATCCAGTCACCAAGCCCTCCTACAGGGATCTTCCCTCAGTTTTAACTGTCAAGTGTCTGTTGATATTCTGCCAAACTGCTCTACATAGGTGGCACTCACACATGGGTCCTTCCCCTATTGCATCACTTCTACAGACTTCTCTGACCCCTGCTGTGAGTAATGTGTCACCACAGTTAGCAGCAGCTGGCCAATGAAAGGGCATTGATGTTGCAGCACACAAGGAAGGAAAATATGTACCTCTTGTTCTCCAGCAGCAATCACATACATGCACAGGACACACAAAGCTGCTCTTAACCCCAATTTGAGTCTGGGTTAGACATTGCAAAGCAGGATCAATGGTGCACAACTGCACACCATATGTAACACGCAAACCTATTTATTCATTTATTATTTTATTGTTTTTTAATAATGCGCAGCAATTTCAACAGACTCACTTTGATAAAGCCAAAGTCTTAACGTCTGGGTTCACCTTTTACATGGCCCACGTCTCCAGTGATTAGCATCGCATTATGAAAGTAAACAGCCTCTGAACAGGGGTGAGATTTACGACGATTGGCCAAAGGGAAGGTTGATTAGCTATTCAGTGTCCATTAACCAAAACTCACATACAAATATGCACAGTCCAATATAAAAACACAATGCAACATAAATAAATAAACATATAATACACAAATTTAAAAATACTCATACCATACTGATGCCCCGCAGTGTCCAAGAATGTAAGACACGCATCAATGTTACGTCTGACATTAGGATTAGAAGAAAAACATTAACTTGGAGGGGGGCAACTTCTTTTGGAGAGTTCACAATATGCTTCCTACGGTTCCATGCCTTCCTCAAATATTCAGACATGACCCACGCAATGTTTGATGGTTGTGCACACAGCAGAAACAAAAGTGTGGACGACAGTGCGTAAAATTCGCTCCCCTCAGGAGTGGGGTAATAGTTTGCTTCCTGATGTCTCGGTAGCAAGAGCAAAACAAGACAACGTGTAAAAGGTCTTCCTTCGTAACCCCACAACGCCGACAGGCCACAATCTGGTCCTGCCCCTGGCATTTCTGCGTAATGTCCCTCAGCAAGAGCAGGTTTAGGCGCGCCCTAGTAAGTGCCCATCGGTTGGTCTGTTTATCGCTGTACAACACGTATGGTTGAATAATATCTAATTTTGAAATCGATGAATACGGCCTGTTGGATTGTAGTGCAAGTTCAATGTATTGTTGTAATGAGCGAGAGGAACGCACTCTTGTACACACTCCGCTCTGCTAGTGTCACATTTTTGGCCGGATATTGTAAAGACGGTGCATTGACCATAGACACACATTCAGATATACGTTTCAACCAGGGTGTTTTTTGCCAATGAGGGCTGACCAAATCCCCAGCCATTGCAAACAGGGTGCTTCATACCAATCGTCACCTATGTGAGTGATACCCAGTTCAATGTGCACGGCATAGTTAGGGGCTGAACTGGGAAGGCCCAACAGTTTTTTAAGAAAATAATTCTCTGTGACTTCAATGGCTGTTGTATTTTCAGTCCTCCACAAGGTATCCCCATAGTTGGTCACGTCCTTTGTTTGTGCACGATACACTTCCATAATGAGACTTAATGGTTTACCCTGCCACATTTTCATGAATCTTGCGATACCCCTTAGTGCCTGTTTCATTTTTGTACTTTGTCTCTGAGCATGGGCCATCCCCCTCCAGTTATCTGAAAAGTAGATGCCTAAATAATCAAACTTTCTTACCCTGGGGATGACAGACCCATTGCTCAACATTGGGCGCATTTTAACTGTTTTCCCTCTCCCAGCCTACATGCTATCACTACGGATTTGCTCATATTTATGGTGAGTTTTAGCTCTGTCATAAAGTCAGTGTAAGCATTAATCAACTTTTGTAGGGCTATTGGTGCGCGGGAAATAAGCACAGTATCATCAGCATATGCAAGCAAGGGGAATGCTTTTTTGCCGACCCACGGGAAGTCTGATTTTGTGTTCACTAGTGCTATAAACAGGCCATTTATGTAGAGAGTGAATAGGACTGGCGCTAGCACACAGCCCTGACAAACTCCTGTGGACACCTCAAAGTAGTCAGTGCATTCACCCTGATCCCCAAAGCGGACGCAGGCCATGGTGTCTTCATGGAGCAATTGAAAAAACCTGCAGCAGCTCTGGTGGACAGCCCACGGACCCGAGCATCTGCCAGAGAGAATCTCTGTTCACCTTGTCAAATGCGGTGCTCAGGTCCATGAAGGCTAAATAATTCGGCCCCCCCTACCATGGACAGAGGAGGCACCTACCAAATAGAGATTCAAAACCTGGTCCCAAGTGCCCAAACCAGGTCTGAATCCATATTGGACCTCTGAGAGAACCTGACTGGTTGAAATCCAGTCTTCGACATGCTGCAAAATGACCTGGCCAAATACCTTGACGGAGGTGTTGAGCAGTGAAATTGGCTGTGAGCAAGAGGACATCCAGGATCACCCTTTTTGAAAATATGTTGAATAATAGTTTTTTCCAGGACTGCCGATAGGCACCTGTGGCCAAATATGAATTAAATCAGGCTGTTCATCTCACCCTTATATAAATTGCCAGGGACTGCATCCGGTCTTCAGACTCGATTACATGCCTGCTGGTTAACTGCCTTTTCCTCCTCCTTCAGAGTTAGCTGCAATGCTGAGCAATTCTCCCCATCCCCACTATTCATCTTCCTAACTGGACTCTGGGAATTGGGAGGGGAGTGGGAGCAGGGCTGGCTGAACATTTGTCAAGGCTGGTGTTAGCCTATTTCTTTTTAACGTTTGGGGGGCACACCTTGCCTCACAGTTCAGAAAAATTGGCCAAGGTAACTGTGGAGTGCTTAAATCAATAATGAAGTCAAAAGAATGCAGCTATGTGGTTAAAAGTTGCAGATTATCATTAATATTCTGTTTCATAAGACTGCCAACATGGGGACAGCTACTTGGGGGCCCATTTCAACTCTAAAAGCTGAAAGATCCATACACTATCCCTGGTTGGGGAGACCGACAACACAATGGGTTTATTGGCCCCACATTGACATCACTCACTTTCTGCTTTCAAAACTGTCATCCAGCCCCCCCCAAAGGTTTGAGGCTGGCTACACCTCTGCCTGACTGACCTGCAGAGCCGAGGTTGGAAGGAACAGGTCACAGATTTTAAACGGTGCCTGCGCTTTGCTGGTAACAAAAGCCCTGCAATTATTAACATAAAGAATTTCCTGCTTTACCATGCATACAATTTTAAACAATTAAAATCATGATGTGGGGCTAGCACTTGCATGCCAGGAGAGTGGCTAGATGGGAAGTGGTGATATGAGACAGCTCATTCTCACAGCAGTCCCTAAGTATGGCGTTTAATAAAAGGAGAGAGTTAACTTCATGTAACATTGAAGCTTTCACCAGAATAGTCTCATTTGAATGTGCAAAGAAGTATACAAGTATGTTTGCCCCTCCTCCACAGCCTCTGAAGTTAGCGCCCCAGCCAACATTTGAAGTGTTAGCCCGCCTCCCTGAAATCTTAGCCTACTTGCACCCCTGATTCCATGCCCCCACCCCTAAATGTAGTGGTCTGCATAGTTGCTAAATGTAGGGGTGTGGGCTGGCACACACTCATACAACTCTTTCACCCCTGTATTCATCCACCAGTCACACAACTCCTTGCATGCACACATACCTAAAACCAAACACAGCATTGACACAAACATAAACACCAACATACACGCATACATTCAAACACATATACATACACATTTAATTTAAATACACAGATATATATATACATTTAATTTAAAATAAATAAAAACTTATCTTACCTCCATGCACCCTTCAAAAGCACCCACACAGCCACAGGAGGACCGGATGGCCCTCCTTTCACTCTGACACCTAGACACGCTGCCTGACAGGTGAGGAGTCCTCTCCTATCAGACTGCATGTTCACGCTGCGCAACATGAACACAGTGACTGATAGGAGAGGCGTCCTCTTCTTCTGAGCCCTGCTGTCTCCCATTATTTTGCTGCTTTTTGCATAGTCAACCCACTACGCTACAAATAGCAACATCATTGCAGGGGCAGAGAGCAGCCAGCACAGTCCCCCGTGTGAATGTGTGAATAAAGGACATGGGTATACTTTGCTGCCTTCTAGGCCCCCCTAAGTGCGAGCCCCTCTATTCGTGCCAGCCCCCCAAGTGCGAGCCCCCCTATTCGTGACAGCCCTGACTGGAGGGGCATACATATTTGTGCCAGATATGCCAGAGCGACCAAGCGTAGTGAGGGAGCCCACACCACACAAGAGGGATTTGAGGGGTTCTCCCCTCCGAGCAATAATTTTAAATAATGGGTGAAAATGGAGCATTTTAGAGCACACTGCTTAGAAAAATTGGGTAAAAGGCCAAACAGTTTGCAATTGGGTTTTGTAGGGTAACTCATGAAATAAATCCAATAGATGCAAGTCACAAACAGTGCACAGGAGCATTTCGCCAAAACATTTTCAAGATGCCTTTTCCCACAATATGTGCCAGTATAAAACATTTTCACACTGGCTGCGCCCATACATTTCCATGCTGACTGCAACATTATACCCTATTATTCCCATATAAGAACATACTCATTTTGCTTTGTGCATAATGCCAGTAGTTATACTATAAAAACATGTGTCCACATTTGTTCTGCCAATATATGGCAGTAGGCCCACATAAGAACATACTCCAGTTGGCTTTACCATTAAAAATACATGTCAAAGTATGAAAACATGTCCAAACTGGCTGTACTAAAATGCCAGTCGAGCTACATAATAACATTTGTCATGCTTGCTTTACCAAAGATGTCCAGTACAAAATATCGTGCCACAGTAAGAATAGTACCACTGATCCTGCTTGTTTTATCAAAGATGCCCAATACAAAATGTCATACCACAATAAGAAATGGCTAGACTGGCTGCATTAAAATGCATCTCTAGCTACACAATAACACTTATAATGCTTGCTTTATCAACCAGTAATAAATACCATGCCTGCTCCATGCCAGCACATTGCAGCCAGAAATAATCACACTTAATGATGAATGTGATTATGTGTAATTGTGAGGCGCTGGGGGGGGCGCTGGGGTAAGGCATGGTTGTTTTACTGGCCATCTATCATAGATGCCCAGTAAAAAAAATGACACGCCTGTCCCTTAGGTCTCAATCTCCTCACACATGCACACAATCAATGTGGTTGTGTGTGTATGCCAGGCCCTTGGTGACCATGGTGCGGGGATGGTATTTTTTTACAGGACATCATCTATCATAGATGTCCAGCAAGAAAATACCATGCCTGTTCCCTGGGTCTCACAGGGCCAAACACACTCAATCAAAGTGATTATGTGTGTATGCAAAGTGCTGGGGCCCCAGGGGGGAAGATATGGTATTTATTTCTACTAAATATCTATCATAGATGCCCTAGTAAAAAAATGACACACCTGTCCCTTAGGTCTCAATCTCCTCACACATGCACACAATCAATGTGGTTATGTGTGTATGCCAGGCCTTTGGTGAACATGGTGCGGGGATGGTATTTTTTTACAGGACACCTATCATAGATGTCCAGCAAGAAAATACCATGCCTGTTCCCTGGGCCTCACAGTGCCAAACACACACACTCAATAAAAGTGATTATGTGTGTATGCAAAGTGCTGGGGTGCCAGGGGGGCAGGTGTGGTATTTTTTACTAGACATCTATCATAGAGGTCCAGTAAATAAAATACCATGCCTGTTGCCTCGGCCTCACAGCGCCAAACACAAACACACAATCAAAGTGATTATGTGTGTATGCAAGGCGCTGGGAGGCCAAGGCGACAGGCGTTGAATCTGATGTCAATGGAGTTGCTGCCTTGCGGAGTCCATGCCTTAGAGGATGAGCAATGTCATTGACGTTGGCGTTGCCTGCTGATGGTGGGGATGGACTGTGGAGATGGAGGGAGAAAACATGTCGACTGGGGTGATGGGGGGCTGGTATCTGGGGCTTGCCCAGACGAATTGTCAGAGGTTTAAGATAAATTCTAAACCTTCCAGCCATCACCTCTTTGTTTTTGCTTTGTCACCCTGAGTGGGTCATGTATACCCAGATGTGGAGCTAGCCACTCCTCACTGATGACGCCCAATGAGGCCGACAAATGTCTGGAGATGCTTGTGTTCTCCTGCAGAAGGGATGTGATCTAACAGTTCGAGATGGACTGCCCCCTTTAGGGTGAGACCAAGCCTGATTTTCAGATGGTATTTACCCTTTCTGTAATGGCTTGGCAGGCTGAAGAACAATGGTCTGGAGTGTTGCCCAGTGCAATGCCGAGGTTAGGATTAATTCTAAACCTTCCAGCCATCACCTCTATGTTTGTCTTCACCAGAATGTCCTCATAATGAAGTCTTTAGTTTTTTAACAAAAGGCTTTCTTGTACAACAAAATGTATCTCCAGTTGTGGGTTCTCGTTGCGGAAGTGCCTCAGTCACTCACAATTTGGGGCAGTTTAAGGGGCTCCCCACTTCTTTCTTGGCTTATGGCTTTCTGGTATTGGTTCCTCTGCTCTTACACCTGATCACTTGTGTTCTTCTCGTCCTGGTTTCCTTTGATTTCTAAGAGATCCATCAGCATAGGTCTCAAGGACTGGGTGCGCATGCACACTAGGCCTAGGTAGCAGCGGGAGATAGAAAGAGGCCTGCCTCCAGGCGAGGCCCCAGAGTTTCCATCAAGGGTTAGGCCACCGGAGCTGGTCTACAGGGTAAATGTAACTTCTGTTTACAATAGGGATTTGCACAGCACTGTATACCCTGCTCCCTCCTCCACCTGCACCTAGGCCTCCCTTATCCCCACTCTCTCCATCCCTCCTGCTCTCCTCCATCTCTCCATAGCACCGGATGAGGTCACCAGGGCTGTTTTCTCTATGAACGTCTCCACCAAGCAGGTACTTCCTTGCTCCTCTACAACTATCAAGGACAATACTGCTGCCCTCGCTACCTCTCTGGCTGAGTTCTGCAATCACTCTTTTGACACTGGCTCCTTCCCATCAGCTCTTAAGCACTCCCTTTTGCATCCCTGCCTAAAAAAGCCACCCGCAGACACTTCCTGCCCGGCAAACTACCGCCCTAGCTCCACTACCCCCTTCTTGGGCAAACTTTTGGAAAAGTTGGCCATCTCCCAACTTATCCACCACACTGAATCTGTTGATTGTCTTCACGAGCACCAGTCTGGCTTCAGAGCAGCCACAGGCACAGAATTGCTCTCCTGAACACCCGTAAAGACTTGCGCTCAAACCTTGACCCCAACTCTCCCTCTGTTCTCATCCTTCCTGACCTGTCCTCTGCCTTTGACATGGTCAATCGGTCCACCCTCCTTAACCGCCTCCATGAAACTCTGGGCATCACAGACAGGGCGCTTGCTGGCTGACCTCTTTTCTTTCAATCCTGCCCTCCCAGGCTCAAATGGGCCCATTTCTTTCCTCAAACTGACTCTCTACTGTAGCGTCTCTCAGGGCTCTAGCCTCTCACTGTGGCTTTTCAGCATTTACCACGCCCCTCTTGCCCACCTGATCACCACCCTCTCTCCTCACTTCCAGTGTTATGCGGATGGCACTCAACTCTCCTTTATGCTTCCCTCCTTCCTCTCTCATTCCCATGCTATTCATGCATGGTGTGCTGCAAATGATCTCTGTCTTAATTGCAGTAAGACTGAGATCCTTCTCATTGGTATACCCCCGTACTTCATCCCCCACACTCTCTTGTGTCATCTTTGACTCCTCTCTCTCCTTCTCACCTCACATTGCTGACCTTGCCAAGAAAGCCCATAGTCCGCTTTACTTCCTCAGAGGCATTCTCCCTGCCATCCCCTTCCCCCAGAAACTCAATGGGCCTAATTCCAAGTCCGGCGTAACCGTGCCGGAGAAACCGGCAGGTTGCCACCAGACCTGGAATGAATTACTGGCTCCGGACTTGCCGGAATTACCAGGGCATTACAGCCCTGGTGATCCGGTAATTCCAGAGCGGGCATTCCGTTACTCCCCATTCCCATGGAGCCCCATAGGACTCCATGGGAATGGGGACCGTGGAAACACCGGCACCCTAATTAACGGTGTCAGTGTTTCCATTTCTGTCAGCAGGCGGGGGCGTTACTCCCGCCAGGTCAGACCTGGCGGGAGTAATGCCACCCGCCTGCAGAACTCGTAGTCTGCCCCCCCGGAGACAACGGTGACAGGGGGGTTTACCGCCATCGTTGTTTCCGGAGTGGCAGACTCTGAATGAGGCCCAATGTCTCTAGAGCTCTGGTTCTCTCCAGGCTGGACTATTGTAACAACCTCTTCCTTAATCTGCCTCTTTCCTCCCTTAGCCCTCTTCAACTAATCCAGAATATGACTGCAAGACTTATCCTTGGTCTCAAGCCCACAGACCTCATCTCTCAAGCCCTAAAAGCTCTCCACTGGCTCCCCGTGAATGCAAGGATCAAATTCAAGACCCTCTGCATCATCCATAAGGCTTTCTGGGGCCTGGGAACTCACTACATTCAACTTTCTCTCACTAAACACCGCCTTGCTAGAGTATTTGGGTCCTCTAGCTCAAACTCTGGAGGTCAGACATTTCTCCAAGCAGGGATTGGGGGTTAGATTTCTCTCTTTGGCAGGATCCTCCTTCTGGAAAGGCCTCCCTGCCCCTCTCAGACTTGAGCCGGGTTTTCTTAGGTTCCGGAAGATCCTCAAGACCTTCTTTTTCTCCTCCTCTTTCCCTCTCCCCCTTCCTTGCTAATGTCCCCCGCTAACACAACAGGCTGCCTGGTCCCTTCTGTGTATTACAGGGGCTATACCCTCCCTCGACCAGTGTTAGGAAAGATTTCGTAATTGTAGGGAATTTTCCTTCCATGTGGCAACCCCTAAACTTTTTGCTATTGTTTTTAACCTTGTTGTTGACTTTGCCAGAGAAGTACAGCCTTCTGCCGCACTTCTCTGGGCTTTCGCTCCTTTCTTACGGGGAAACTGACATGCCCTTAAGACAGTCAGTACCGGGGAACGTGGTTTCCCGTAGTTTCTTTTATCGTGTCGCAGCTTTAGTGCAACACGACACAAGAGGGCACTGTAAGCTAAGTTACAGCTCTCTTGGGTCTCTAGCCTTCTACAGGCCCTAGATACTCTTTTAGGATGGTATTTGATCGGTGCAAGTCATTCAGGGACTCGAATGGTGGCAGCGATCGTATTGTTTATTTTGAGCTCCTTTTGGCGTTCTGAGCACGTTTTTGCACTGAACCCAAAATAGTGGCCTGGCTCCCAAAATGGCCAGGCCGCGAGGCTCCTTTGTCTTGTCCACTGACCGTCTTGCTCCCTTCACCTTCCCCAGGTCCGGCGACCCGGGGCCTTCCTTATTTGGGCATGTACTTTCCCGCGAAACGTGGTTGCTTTCGCGGGCTTCTACATGTCGTTTGTGTGCCTCCAGGGTGTGGGCTGGGATGTCTGGTCCCAATACACATCCTGGGTGCCAGAGAGTCTAGGGTGGTGTGAATGCCTGGGACCACCGTGGTCCGTGATTGGTCCACGTATGGTATGTGTGTTGATGAGCGGATCTCCCATTGGCTCCCCTCCGTTTTGGCGCGAAGGGAACCGTGGATAAGAGGGAGCTGGAAACACCACTACCATGTCGATCTCCTGAGTTCTCACGAACGAAGGAATACAGGAGCCAAGTATCCTGCAACCCAGAGGCTGGACCGAGGAATCGCTGATGACCCGCTGAAGGAATCCTCCTTTGCACTGCTGTCGTCCTGTGAAACCCTTTCCTCCTTGGATCGAACCAGAAGGCCTGTACTGGTGCTTCGACCTTTGGAATAGCAGGAACAGCTATTCCCGGCGACTTCATCATCTCCTGCCCAGTAAGCCTTCGGAAGTGTCTCTGGGCCATCCAGTTGACTGACCAGCTTACAAGGGAGTCCTGCTCTGTAACTGCCGCCAGGTTGTGTTGTATTTCGAGTCCTTGTCACTCTCCCACGCTTCGTACACTTGGCGTTCCCAAGTCTGAAGGGAGGAGTGTACATTTGGCTTGAATACACACGGCCGCTCCGTTGTCCTGCTGCGGCAACAAAACTGTGCTGGTTTCGTCGATTGGGACGTCTTTTTGCTCTACACGACTACGAGGCGTTCCCTGCTCTTCTGAACCTGCCAGCTGCTGAAACAAACGTGGAGAAGCCTGGGTCTGCTTGCTTCGGGGACCGGTGAGTAGCTTAGCTAGGATCTGGTCGCCCTCCTGCAGTATCCCATTGCTTTTCCCTGCTGTGTAAAAACAGCACCCTTTTGGCCGTACTCGCGCTCTGCTTCTGCCCGCTGTGGAGGCTGCGCTTGAGTTACGGAACCTGTTCTCCTTCTGCTGTGCACTAACCCGAACTGCCTGACTTCCTCCGAAGAGCTTCCCCTTTTGCCCGTTGGCACCGGCGTGGCAGGTACTTTGAGCACAAGGCTCCACTCTTCGCAGGGCTCGGACTTCCATCTAGTTAGGTGCCTCTAAAGGCGAACTGAGTCAAAAGCGTTATCGCACTGCCTGTTTTCCTTCCCTGGCAGGTGGACTACATATTTCGTGCTTTAAACGCTTGCGACTGTGTATTCGTATATATATTGTGTTGATTTGGTATGTGTTGGCTTAATACTGTGTTATTGTGATTTTCTCGCTACGGTCGTTGTTTTAAAGGCCTTAAAATAAATGTGTTTATATTTTTGATATAACAACTGTTTGGAGTAGTTTGTAAGCGCTCTTGCTTTGTGTGCTCATTGCAGGCTTTCAGTCACCCTCACCCCTCTTGAGACCTAGTCTTGACCGCCGCGATCGCTACCTTGATTGGTCTGGCTTGTCCAGAGGTTACCCTGTTCCAAGTAATTAGGTTGGCCTTCTGAACTTCTGCGCCACCAGGACAGAGTTCAGAAATCCGTCTTAACAAATTGGTGTACAGCGGTGGGATACGACTGAAGGTATCCAGTGTTGCGCTCGAACTAAGGCATTTCGGGTTATTCCAAACAGTACACGTAGTGAATTGTTATAGTATAACTTTAAAAAGGCCATAGTCCTATCAAATAGTATGGAAACAAGTACGTTGTTAACTTTAAATGCTTCCAAATCAGAAACGCTGAAAAAGATGTGTGCGGAGAGAGGTGTTTCCTCTCAAGGCACGAAATTGGAAATGATCCAAAGAATCGTGGCGTGGCAAGAAGCGCAGCTTGACGCTATAACTTCCGAGGACAGTGCAGAAGGTGGTGGGGCTGCTCTCACTGGCAGAACCGACGGTTCTGCCGCTGCACTGATCCATCGCGACCACGAGGACAGGGAGGATGTAATGTCTAATGTTTCCTCTGCCAGTGTTGATGGGGAGGCTATGCTTGAATTCAAGAAGCAAGAGCTGCGGTTTAGGCAGCAGGAGCTTGAATTCAGCATAGCCAAACTAAAAATCGAACAGGCAGAAAAACAGAAAGACAGGGATCACCAGTTGGAACTGGCCAAGCTTCAGGTTGCAAATGGATCCAAGGGTCCTAGACATGGGTCTGGGGCTTCCTCTCATCCACGGTTTCCAAAAGATCTGCTCAGTGTGTATGAAGAGAGGAATGACATTATGGACTGGCTGAATGCGTTTGAGTATGCATGCGAGGTCCAGGAAGTTGACAATGCTGATAAGATTGCGTGGTTGCTCAGTAGACTGCCCCATTCTGGCTGTAGTGCCATTATGGAAATGTCGAAGGCTGAGCGGGCTGATTTCGCAATGTTAAAGCAGACTCTCATTTTAAAGTTTGGGAAGACTCCGGCCCAATATTTAAAGCGTTTTCGAGAGTATAAGAAAAAGGAAGGTGGTACTTGGGTATCTTATGTCGCTGAATCTTTGAAAAACTTAACTGGCTGGGTCGAAGGCTATAAGGTTTCTACCTTCGACGGCATGATAAATCTTGTCATGCTGGAACACATTTTTGCTTCTTCTTCCCCGGAGCTTAAGCAGCATTTGGCCGATTCGAAGGAGATAGATCCTAAGAAGCTGGCCATTGCAGCAGACTTATGGGTGTCACACCGAGTGTCCCATAAGGATAAAACTCATCCTGGTAAGCAGGAGGAGGGGAAAAAGTCCAAAGATATGGAGGGTGGGGAATCTGCTAAATCTTCTTCCCATAAGGGCCACAAAAAGAAAAACAAGGGTAAGACACAAGAGAACTCACAGGGTAGTGGAGGTCAGCCTCCGAAACAGAACTCTGGTTACAATAAGCCTCCCTACGTAAACAGACCCAATGGGGCTTGTTTTTCTTGTGGAGCAACTGACCATGTGAAGGGGGATCCCCGTTGTAAGGTTAGACCTTTGGGGGTCCACTCCGCTAATCTGGCCTTCTCCTCCTACGAGGATGAAGAGATTACAGGAGCATCCTTCTCCTCAGACTCATTTCCCAGCGGAATAGAGGCTGAGGTAGTTTTAGTGTCCCTGGGTTCCTGGGAGCCTAAAGTCGCAGAGGCTTATGCTAGGATTCCGGATAATACCAAGCACTACTTTAAAGACAGTGTGCTGATCAATGGAGTGGATACTCCAGCTCTTAGGGATAGTGGGTGCAGTCGCACTGTAGTGGATTCTACCTTGGTAGACTCAGAGGAAGTTGCCAGAGCTACTCTGATGCCCACTAAGTTGGCTGACGGCCCCCTCCGTATGTTTCCTGTGATCCCTGTAAATCTTACTTTAAATGGTACAGCAGTCAGGATTCCAGTGAGCATTCAGAGAAACGTCCCGGGAAAGGTCTTGTTGGGCAATAATCTCAGAGCTTTAGGGCTCGTAGGAGACACTGCCGAAAGACCCTACACACGGTCTCAAGCACGGGCAGCATTGGCCAAGTCCAATACGCCGCCCCAGCCGAAGGGGAAACCCAAGGCGAAAGGAGTCTACAAGTCAAGACGAGGGAAAGAGAATATTCCCCCGAGCTCGCCTACCACTGCGGTGGAGGAAGTTGGTCAATCGCCCGGGCCTGACGAGGAGGTGGCGATGCCTGAAGTATTCGACCCCAACGATCATCCTGAACTAAAAGACTTGTTAGTTGAAGGAGGTCCTGATAGGGACGAATTCAGTAAAGGCCAACGTGAGTGCCCATCTCTGGAAGGCCTAAGGAGACAGGCCTGCTCCCAGCTTGAGGGTGAACCTCCTGGGATGCATAGGATTTACCAGGAAGGTGGACTCCTGTATAGTGAGCCCACAGAGTCTACAGAAGGGGACCATAGGAGGTTGGTGGTTCCCCTTGCTGTTAGGCCCTTCCTCCTGCAGTTGGCGCATGAAGTTCCCCTTGCTGGTCACCTCGGTATGAGGAAGACCAAGCAAAGGTTATCCATGCACTTCTACTGGCCCAAGATGGGGGAGCAAGTAGAAAGTCACTGCAGGAGTTGTGCCGCCTGCCAGTTGTCTGGTAAGGTTGGCGCGACAATCCAAGCTCCGTTGGTACCGCTCCCAGTTCTGGGGGTACCATTTGAAAGGGTAGGGATCGACATGGTTGGTCCCCTTGACCCGCAAACATCCTCAGGCAATAGGTTTATCCTGGTGCTGGTCGACCATGCAACCAGGTATCCTGAGGCCGTCCCATTTACAACTGTAACTGCCAAGCCAGTTGCAGAAGCTTTACTCGGCATGTTTACTAGGGTTGGCTTCCCTAAAGAAGTTGTGTCGGATCATGGCAGCAACTTTATGTCGAAGTATAGGCAGGCTATGTGGAAAGAATGTGGGGTCCCCTACAGGTTCTCTTCTGCATACCGCCCCCAGACCGATGGTCTGGGGGGGCGTTTCAACAGGACGGTAACGAGCATGATTGGGGCTCTGGAGGAGCCTCAGAGAAGAAAATGGGATCTTCTTGTTTCATGCTTACTGTTTGCCTACCGAGAGGTACCACAGGAGGGTGTTGGCTTCAGCCCCTTCGAACTTCTGTTCGGTCATCCCGTACGGGGACCCTTAGCCATCATCAAAGAGGGATGGGAGATGCCCACTCCCCCTGTTACTACCAACGTAGTTGATTATGTGCTGGGGCTCAGAAAACGGATGGTACTTCTGATGGGCTTGGCTAGTGATAAATTGAAGGCAGGACAAGCGCTGGTGAAACATTGGTACGACCAGAAAGCTTCCCTCATCAACTTTACACTTGGTCAGCAAGTCCTGATCATGAATCCCATAAGGCCTCGAGCTTTACAGGACAAATGGTCAGGCCCTTACCCAGTGGTGGAGCCCCTGGGTGAGGTTAACTATTCAGTGGACCTTGGAAGGCCTGGACAGGCTCCAAAAGTGTTTCCTGTGAATAGGCTGAAGGCTTTCGTCCCAAGCGGCGAAATCGCAGCACTGCTATTTGCTTCAGACGTTGAGGAAGAGGAGTTTGAACCTCTCCCCGACCTGTTCAAAAGCAGTCCTTCAGAAAGCTCTTTTGAGGGTGTCCGAGTGGCCCCTCACCAAAATGGACAAGGCTCAGTGGTTTACCTTGGACATGAAGTAGGTGGAGGGAGGAGACAGCCTCTACTCAGTCAGGTACAAGCAGTACAAGACTGGCCTACCCCCACTACGCAAACCCAAGTGAGAGCCTTCTTAGGACTCACGGGGTATTACCGCAATTTTGTGGCAGACTATGGCACCATAGCTGCTCCTCTGACTGCCCTCACAACTCCGAAGAAACCCAAGAAGGTAACTTGGACCGACGAGTGTGAGAAGGCCTTCAATGGCTTAAAAGACTCCTTGTGCCAGGCCCCTGTGCTCAGGGCCCCTGATTATCAAAGACCTTTTATCGTGCAGACGGATGCCTCTGACACTGGGATAGGAGCTGTACTATCACAAGTAGATGAGAAGGGTAAGGAACACCCTATCGGTTTTATTAGTCGCCAGCTTAAGGACAGAGAGCTCAGATGGTCCACGGTAGAGAAAGAATGTTTCTCTGTTGTGTGGGCCCTAAGGAAGCTGAGGCCCTACCTCTATGGGACCCACTTCACTGTGCAGACTGACCATAAGCCGTTAAAGTGGCTAATGAACATGAAGGGGGAGAATCCAAAGTTGCTTAGGTGGTCCATAAGTCTTCAAGGCTTCGACTTCACTATTGAGCATAGACCAGGTGTCCAACATAGCAATGCTGATGGGTTGTCCAGAATGTTTTACCGACCTGAACAAGAGACTCATCCAGGGGTGGATTAGTTCCCCCTGTCCATAGTCTGGGAGGGGCGAGTGTTAGGAAAGATTTCGTAATTGTAGGGAATTTTCCTTCCATGTGGCAACCCCTAAACTTTTTGCTATTGTTTTTAACCTTGTTGTTGACTTTGCCAGAGAAGTACAGCCTTCTGCCGCACTTCTCTGGGCTTTCGCTCCTTTCTTACGGGGAAACTGACATGCCCTTAAGACAGTCAGTACCGGGGAACGTGGTTTCCCGTAGTTTCTTTTATCGTGTCGCAGCTTTAGTGCAACACGACACAAGAGGGCACTGTAAGCTATGTTACAGCTCTCTTGGGTCTCTAGCCTTCTACAGGCCCTAGATACTCTTTTAGGATGGTATTTGATCGGTGCAAGTCATTCAGGGACTCGAATGGTGGCAGCGATCGTATTGTTTATTTTGAGCTCCTTTTGGCGTTCTGAGCACGTTTTTGCACTGAACCCAAAATGGTGGCCTGGCTCCCAAAATGGCCAGGCCGCGAGGCTCCTTTGTCTTGTCCACTGACCGTCTTGCTCCCTTCACCTTCCCCAGGTCCGGCGACCCGGGGCCTTCCTTATTTGGGCATGTACTTTCCCGCGAAACGTGGTTGCTTTCGCGGGCTTCTACATGTCGTTTGTGTGCCTCCAGGGTGTGGGCTGGGATGTCTGGTCCCAATACACATCCTGGGTGCCAGAGAGTCTAGGGTGGTGTGAATGCCTGGGACCACCGTGGTCCGTGATTGGTCCACGTATGGTATGTGTGTTGATGAGCGGATCTCCCATTGGCTCCCCTCCGTTTTGGCGCGAAGGGAACCGTGGATAAGAGGGAGCTGGAAACACCACTACCATGTCGATCTCCTGAGTTCTCACGAACGAAGGAATACAGGAGCCAAGTATCCTGCAACCCAGAGGCTGGACCGAGGAATCGCTGATGACCCGCTGAAGGAATCCTCCTTTGCACTGCTGTCGTCCTGTGAAACCCTTTCCTCCTTGGATCGAACCAGAAGGCCTGTACTGGTGCTTCGACCTTTGGAATAGCAGGAACAGCTATTCCCGGCGACTTCATCATCTCCTGCCCAGTAAGCCTTCGGAAGTGTCTCTGGGCCATCCAGTTGACTGACCAGTTTACAAGGGAGTCCTGCTCTGTAACTGCCGCCAGGTTGTGTTGTATTTCGAGTCCTTGTCACTCTCCCACGCTTCGTACACTTGGCGTTCCCAAGTCTGAAGGGAGGAGTGTACATTTGGCTTGAATACACACGGCCGCTCCGTTGTCCTGCTGCGGCAACAAAACTGTGCTGGTTTCGTCGATTGGGACGTCTTTTTGCTCTACACGACTACGAGGCGTTCCCTGCTCTTCTGAACCTGCCAGCTGCTGAAACAAACGTGGAGAAGCCTGGGTCTGCTTGCTTCGGGGACCGGTGAGTAGCTTAGCTAGGATCTGGTCGCCCTCCTGCAGTATCCCATTGCTTTTCCCTGCTGTGTAAAAACAGCACCCTTTTGGCCGTACTCGCGCTCTGCTTCTGCCCGCTGTGGAGGCTGCGCTTGAGTTACGGAACCTGTTCTCCTTCTGCTGTGCACTAACCCGAACTGCCTGACTTCCTCCGAAGAGCTTCCCCTTTTGCCCGTTGGCACCGGCGTGGCAGGTACTTTGAGCACAAGGCTCCACTCTTCGCAGGGCTCGGACTTCCATCTAGTTAGGTGCCTCTAAAGGCGAACTGAGTCAAAAGCGTTATCGCACTGCCTGTTTTCCTTCCCTGGCAGGTGGACTACATATTTCGTGCTTTAAACGCTTGCGACTGTGTATTTGTATATATATTGTGTTGATTTGGTATGTGTTGGCTTAATACTGTGTTATTGTGATTTTCTCGCTACGGTCGTTGTTTTAAAGGCCTTAAAATAAATGTGTTTATATTTTTGATATAACAACTGTTTGGAGTAGTTTGTAAGCGCTCTTGCTTTGTGTGCTCATTGCGGGCTTTCAGTCACCCTCATCCCTCTTGAGACCTAGTCTTGACCGCCGCGATCGCTACCTTGATTGGTCTGGCTTGTCCAGAGGTTACCCTGTTCCAAGTAATTAGGTTGGCCTTCTGAACTTCTGCGCCACCAGGACAGAGTTCAGAAATCCGTCTTAACAACCAGTCTGTCTCAGCACTCTCCCCTACCAGCACTTGCCTTCGGACAACCTTCCCTGATCAGAGCACCAAGTCTGGTCCACCCCCCTCCTCACACTTCTTGACCCTTTTCCCATCCCCCTTGCACTAGCCTTCCAGGCCTCACCTAGCCCTTGCCTTCCAGGTCCCCCTAGCACGTATCCAACCCCTGGGGCCCCTTCCCTCCTGTGTCCGCCCTGCCCCTGAACCTCCCCTTGCACTCCCTGTTAGCTGCGCTTGCACGATCCGAATGTCCTAGAAGGACCGTTTATTGTTGTTTTTATCCTCCTCTGTTACCTGTCCCACTTGTTCTTGGGACGCCTGGGAACACTGTCTGCTGTATAACAAATGTTCAATAAATAAAAATAAATAGAAATATACAACGGGTGCATGCCACCGGCCCTAGAGTCTGTGTCAAACGGTCAAGCAAGGCCAGTGGACGGCCATGCCACAGGCAGCCGTCTCCTTATAATCACAATTGAAGACTTGTGCAGCCGCACTTCTTCCAATCACGCAACTTTATTTCTTTAAGCATAATATGGTAATTGGTCCGTAAAACCACAGGATAACATTATGCATCGCCAGCTCAGAATAAAGATAACGTTTAGGCGAGAGAACCCTTCTCCTGTGCCGGCACTGCAAAGTAACAAATAAAAAGTGTAAATGTTAATTCCTTCTTTAGTCTACATAACTAAAACATGACCTTGTGTTGCACACCAACTATCTACGAAAATGATTCATAAACCCCCAACTTTCCAAGAGAAAACAGAAACTCTTCCAACAATGAAGAGCCATGACTTAAGTAGTACTGCTTTTCCTGTTGATGAAACTTGCCCGCTTCCTTTACCGGAAATGCATTCCTCTCAGTCACATGTGGAAATGACTCAAGAGGCTCCCAGACTCCTCCAATTATTCAACATACACCCACTTACGCCACACAACCTTAACGATCTCCAAGTTCCATAGCTCCCAAATCAGACACTTTCTGATAGTTCAAAAACTATAGAAGTTTGCATAACAATGGGCCTCATTACACGGTAGGCGGTAAGGGTTTACCGGTACCGGTATTTTACCGGTACCGGTAAACCCTTACCGCCTTACTACGAGGTCCCTTTGCGGGTTGGTACATTAACACCTGCTTTTAGCAGGCGTTAAAAAACGAACCCGCAAAGGGACCGGGGCGCTAATTACGGTACCACAATTTGCGGTACCGTAATTAGCGCCTTCCCCATTCCCATTATGCCCTATGGGGCAAAAATGGGAATGGAGAAGGGCAATGGAGGAAGGAGGAATTACCGCCTTCCCAACCTTGGAATAGGGCGGTAATTCCCCTTTCCTCCAAGGCGGTGCCGGTAAATTACTGGCATGAACCATGGCGCTAATAGCACCATGGTTTACTGCCTACCGTGTAATGAGGCCCAATGTATTTATTTATTTATTGGTCACCTGTTAGGTGCTTATACAATTAGCAAAATTGTTTCAAAGCACCCACAGGGAAACTGGGTGGGGACAGAGGAAGGAAGGCAGTAAATTACAACAAAGATAAATAATTGAATTTACAGGGAGGAGAGACAAACCTGCTATGCCTTGTGAGTGTTCAGAACGGGCAATCTTAAGTGGAAATACAAAAAACACTGAAAGCTCTAAGTCTCACTCATCTCATTTCAGTACATGCAATTACATAAGTGTGTCTGTTTGGTGGAGGTTTTTTTTGCGGTTGTCGCTACGCTGCGATTCCTTAACAACTTCCAACACTTGAAGCCGTACAGGTAAAACATAGGCAAGTAAATTTGGCCCTCGGGGACCATAGTCAAGGTCAGTTGAGAGAATAAGGTGTCATAGGGTGCTTGGGTGCACCAGTTATGTGTGCAGCTGATGTAATTACCTATCGGTAGCTGCATCCTAGCATTTAGGTGTGGTGGTATTGATGTCAGTTGAATGTGTGCAGTCTGGCGGGTGGGCCTGTAGGACGCTTATATGTGCAGCTAGGCCGGTTTAATGGGGTATAGTTGCATTTTATAGAATGATGAGGTGTTTATGTGTTAATGTTCGTATGTGAGCAGCTGGGCCAAAATTGATGGACGGGTATAGCTACACTCTAATTGTGTGATGGTGTAGAGAAGAGAGTAAGCGTAATGATATGGGAGGTGAGAGTGTGGGTTCAGTTATGATCTAAAACATAGGTAAGTAACTTACAGAACTATCTCAGGCGGAATTTCCTAGTTGTGAGTTGAGTGGGTGACAGCAATTCTAATTGTGCATCGCATGCGCCAGAGTCATAGTGCTATAGATGTGAATCAATCTTGCAAGAACAATGCCTACGTGTGTAAATAAATCACAGTATCATAGCATGCACCCTCTAGGTTTGAGTCAATCGTAGTAAGACCGGTTATAGGAAAACGGCACAGGCAGGCGATGCAGACTAGTAGATTCAAAGTACTATCACAGTGGGCACTTTCTAGGTTTTGTTCAGTGCAGTGCTAATAGTTCCTAACAATTTTCTCAGTGTGAGTCAATGTAATGCCTATAATTTCTAGCAATCTAGCAATTTTCTGACTGTGACGAAGACTAGTAAATTCACAGCACTATCACAGATTTTGAGAATTCAGTACGGTGGGAGAGAGGCCCAGATCCCACAATACACCATGTTTCACCATATGATAGACAAAGATGCAGACCATACCTATACTCGAGTGTCCTGCAAAGCCGTGAAGAGGCCTAGGTTTCACAATACACTACATTTCACCATATAGCAGTTAAAGAGGGAGGCTATACCTAGATATGAGAGTCTCATACAGTGGGAGAAAGGTCTAGGTTCCACAATAGGTAGGTCTTAACATATAACAGCCAGAGAATGAGGTCACACCTAGATTTGAGAGTCCTGCAGAGTGGGAGGGAGGCCCAGGTATCCAAATACATTACGTTTCACCTTACAATAGACCAAGGGTAGGCTGTACCTGGATTTGAGAGTCCATGTTTGCTTAACATTCACAATTCTATCCAAGTGCGGGACCTCCCAACACTCACAACTCTATCCAAGTGTGTGATCTGCCAACATTCAAAATCCTGTTTAGATGCAATGCAGGCTAGTTTCCATAGTTCTATCAGTGTGCCATTTGCCAAGGTTCACATTTCTATCTAAGTTTGGCGCTTGCTAACATTCCCAATTCTATCCAAGTGTGGCATTTATTTAGCATTCACAATTCCATCTAAGTGTGGCATTTACTTAGCATTCACAGTTCCATCCAAGTGTGGCATTTACTTAAGATTCATAATTCCATCTAAGTGAGTCAATTGCTAACATCCACAATTCTATCTAAGTGTGGCATTTACTTAAGATTCATAATTCTATCTAAGTGTGACATTTATTTAGCATTCACAATTCCATCTAAGTGTGGCATTTACTTAGCATTCACAGTTCCATCCAAGTGTGGCATTTACTTAAGATTCATGATTCCATCTAAGTGAGCTAATTGCTAACGTTCACAATTCCACCCAAGCGTGGTATTTGCTTAACATCCACAATTCTATCCAAGTGTGGTATTTGGCAACATTCACAATTCTATCCAAGTGTGGCATTTACTTAACATTCACAATTCTATCCAAGAGTGGTATCTACTTAACATTCACAATTTCCATCTAAGTGAGTCAATTGCTAACATACAAAATTATATCTAAGTGTGCCATTTACTTAACTTTCACAATTCTAAATGTTGGGCTTACCAACATTCAGAATTCTATCCAAGTGTGGCATTTACTTATCATTCTCAATTCCATCTAAGTGCAGCTTTTCTAAATAATAAATACATACAAATGGTTCACAGTTCCATCTAAGTGTGGTGCTTACCAACATTCAGAATTCTATCCAAGTGTGGCATTTACAATTCCATCTAAGTGTGGCATTGCCATGGTTGCCAGCTCCATTTAAGTGTGGCGCTTACCAACTTTCAGAATTCTATCTAAGTGAGGCATTTGCTAACATTCACAATTCCATCCAAGGCCAGACACAAACAAAGGACTACACCCCATTGACAGCCCCCTCTGGATGCAGGACAGCACAGAAAAACGGGGTCAGAAGCCACAAAAACACTAGACAAACGCACCAGATTAGCACACAGTGCTCACCAAAAATGATTGAAAAAACACTCACACCACTCCAATAGAGTACATAAACAGGCCAAAAAAGCATTACAATCATTGTGCAACTACTCACTCAGAATTAACCAGCCCCTAAGGTTGCTTCCAACGTGGTGTCCCTAACAGATCCGTCCACATTTCAGTCCACAAAGCAAATGGAAAATGGCTGCTGGAGCCAAGGCACAAACACACCTGACTTTTCCAACCAATTGCAAGAGGGGAGGGCAGGACTGGGAGAAGGCCAGACACAGACAAAGGACTACACCCCACGGACTGCACCCTCTGGATGCAGGCCAGCACAGAAAAACATGGTCAGAAGCCACAAAAACACTAGATTAGCACACAGTGCTCACCAGAAACGATTGAAAAAACACCCACCACTCCAATAGAGTACATAAAGCAGGACAAAAACGTATTACAATCATTGTGCAACTACTCACTCAGCATTAACAAGCCCCTAAAGCTGCTTCCAAAGTGATTTCCCTACCAGATCCGTCCACATTGCAGTACAAAAAGCAAATGTAAAATGGCTGCTGGAGCCAAGGCACAAACACCTTACTTTTCCAACCAATTGCAAGAGGGGAGGGTGGGACTGGGAAAAGGGCAGACACAGAAAAAGGGCTACACCCCACGGACTGCACCCTCTGGATGCAGGCCTGCACAGAAAAACTGGGTCAGAAGCCACAAAAACACTAGGCAAACCCAAGGGATTAGCACACAGTGCTCACCAGAAAACGATTGAAAAAACCCTCACACCACTCCAATAGAGTACATAAAGCAGGCCAAAAACGAATTATGTGTGTAACTAGCCGTCTTTCGTGGTGTGTAGCTGCATTTTAATGCTAGGAGTGGTGTGGAGGTTGTGTGAGACCAGTAGTATGCGTTCAGATAGGCCCAATTGTCTTGGGTAGCTGCATTCTAGCAGATGTGGTGCTTGTATATGAGATTATGTGTGCACCTAGGCCCATTGTGTTGTGGGGGGTAGCTGCATTCTAAAGATTGTTGAGGTGTGCATGGTGGTGTATAATTATGTGTGTAGCTAGGCAATAATTAATCATGGTGTAGCTGCATTCTTTTGTTTTTTGGGGCAGAGGAGAGAGCCAGCATATTGGAAGATATGTGTGAGTATCCATTTAGTTGGAAGAGGTCCCCTGTTCCTGATTACCTCCATGTGCCCGCCAAACTAATTTTTGCTCACTATTATAGAGGTTTGGTGCTTTAGTTCTCCGGGAACCTCTCGGTCTAGTGTGGACTCAATTCTGTTTTGCCAAGCATGGCTGTACCTCTCTCTGGCTTAACAATATAGTCAATGTTGAGTTTGGCCATTTCCCAAACCTGCTTTAACAGGCTATTCACTTCCCTATGCTTTCAATTGTTGAGTGTTTAGGTCTAGTCATGGCAGGGACTGCAAAGAGTGGTGGCACTCTAGTGGTAACAGTACTGCTGCTTTACAGGGCCAGGCAATTGTGGATCAACGGATTTAACTTTGGCGCAGTGAGTGAAGACAGTCAGATTCAACTAGGTTGAGGCAGATGAGGACCGCCTAGATCCAAATTTGGCACTGTAATAGATACACCTAGATTAACTTTGCCAAACCAGAGGACACATTCGGATTTAACTTGGGGACTGCTATATAAAGAGTTAGGTTTAACTTTGGTAGAGCAAGGGAGAAATGGCCTGGATTTTACTTTGACAACAGCGAAGCAAAACACTCAGCAATGACTATGGCTCATCAGGGGACAGCACTCTGATTTAACTGTGGCACTGCTGTATAAACATACAGACTAAACTTTGGCAAAGAGAACGGACAATATGTACAGTTATTATTACCCAATCGAACTCGGTATACAATTATTGTCCTTGGAAGTATGAAAGAGTGAGTCGAACAACCAGAGTTCAAATCTGCGCCCTACAAATCACACTCAGATTGCTGCAGGGAGCGATTAACCTGCTGAGATAGTTTACCAGCTAACAGTAAGTGATACTGACGCAGTTAGGGTAAGTGTCAGGTTAGGATTACAGCAAGGGTCAGGTTAGGGCAAGAGCTATGGCATTTTTGGCAAACTGGTAATGGATTGAAGTTAGTTTCACTGTTCATTTTCTATTTGTTTGATGTTTTGCATTGAGTGACATGCAAAAACAATAGTTTAGCGTGCTGAACGATGAGTGTCAGTTAAGGGTTCAGTGTAGAATAAGGGCTGCAATTAGAGTTAGAGTAAGGTTTAGGAATGGAGTTAGAGTGATTGTGGCAGTTTTATTAGAGCACTGGGTAATTGTTGGGGTTACAGTATTGTACTTTTCTGCATTTAAAAATTGCTCTCTTGGCGACCTTATTACTGGCAACATTTTCATACTTTGCATTCATTGTATGGATGAGTAAATTTTTTTATAATTACTTTTATGCTGACTACTTTTTCACATGACATTTTCCTGAGGATATTTTCAAAAACAACGACGACTTTATAAGTGTGAATGAATGTTAAATGTATGTTTCCCAAGCGCTCCTTAACAGGGCTGCTGTGAGACAAAATGACTACTGCTCAGCAGGAGTCCAGGGATGAGTCAGGGACGTCATTTCACCAAAATGCCAGGGGTAGCGGAAGTGACATCACATGACCCTTGACCCCCTGATGACATTCCAGGAAGTGATGTCATTTGACCCCACCCCGAAGTGACATCGCGGGAAGTGATGGAACACAACCTTTCACCCATTGACAAAACAGGAAGTGGCATCACATAGCATTGTACACTACGAAAAATATGGTTATGATATCACTATAATTTGATGTACATTTTATACAAGAATGGAACGCCATATGTATCGTTAAGATCAGTGTGTATAGGCCCATATTACCAAATTACTGTGAATGCAAGCAGACCTCCATGGCCAAATAATAATGATGTGTTATTATATAGCACTTACGCTTAAGCGCTTTATATAGAAAAAATATACATCCAATGTCACCCAACCTGTGTTGGTACTCATTTATCGACCTCAGAAGGATGAAAGGCTGAGCAGAGGCATTTAAGAACAGACTAAATCAGTGACTCACCCCCTGAAGTGTGCCTGAAATAAACCTTTAATGAGTCTTGCAAATAGTGTATAGAATTTCAGAAAGACACATTATTTGGTATTCCTATTCTTTCTTATTTAGGGTCAGTGCTAAAAGTGTTAGACTTGTGGCACTCATGTTCTTATTTTACTTCTTTTTTTTTTAATTAAGGTGCCTGAACAAGAAAGCCAGCCACTCCAGAAGTAAAGAGCCACATGGTGCTGGCCACAGCCCAGGAGCTGGCTTTTCAAAAAAGAAAAAAGAAAAAAAAAACAATTTGTTGTAGAGGTCGCAAGGGAGACCACAGAGGTCACAAGGGAGACCTCAGAGGTCGCAAGAGAGACCTCAGAGGTCGCAGTTACGACCTCTGGTTACCCCCATATGACGTCCCTGGGATGAGTAGTAGCAAAACCACCTACTCAACCCCACAATAGTACTAAACCAGCAGTGATTCCAATCATAAAGGTCAAACAGGCACAGTCCAACGTTTATTCTTATTTTGACTTTTTGGTAATGTGGGCTGATGGCAGAATGTACTCTCAAGAGGGCTGTGAATTGATCACAGTAACAACCCAACCAGCAATAGAGCAATGACTCCAAAATGAAATAATGTCCAATCAATGTTCTATACAAATATATATTAATTAAACAATCAAGAATGCAAATAACTAACTGATAAACCCCAACAAAAACTCACCCCTGTAGAAAGAACATAGAAAATTCAGAACTTGCAGAGAAGAGCACTCAGGGTACTTAAGCTGGGGTGATCCGGTAGCAATTGCAGCATTGTTATTGTTCAGGGATATGTTGTTTCAAGAAAAGGTGCAAAAGCATGTAACTATGCTCCCAGAAAGTAGCCTACAGACTACTGTAGTCTGTAGGGACAGAGTCTCTTAACAGTATCTTATGCTTGTGCTTGGGTGGTTCAACAACGCCGAACTGGGCTTCCTGTGCTGTCCTTTCATTCAAACCAGGTGTGACAGGTGGCAAGTCACGCTGATCCAGGTGGGCAAGTCATTTGCAAGCCCCAGATCCGTACAGTTCAATGCAGCATTCAATGAGATGCATTTTGGAGAGGTGGTGGATACAAAGCCTATGCAGTGGTGAGACAGTGTATGAGTCGAGGCCGTAATGAGTGCTGCAGGTGCAATAGAGCATCAAACAGTTTTGAGGATGCATTGCAGGTTCTGTGGTGGGTCAAACCCATTGAGCATGGTCGAAGTAGTTCAAAGACTTCTTGAAGTGACAAAACATGGTACCAGCCTGGCTTGGACTTCTTCAGGGTGTTGTGAGTCCCAAACCCGGGGTTCAAGGACAGGGTAAATCCTTTTCTTTCAACTCCCATTCGAGGGAGCTTGGCTGGCAGCTATAGGGGCCCCTTAATCTCCAATAAAGAGCATGGTTCCAGTGCAGCTGGAATAGGGGCATAACTTGGTCCAAACAGCAGTCCCCCCCACTTTGGGAGGGTTAGGGGAAGGAATTCTCCTCTGCTTTCTATCTTCACCTCATTGTTGGAGGACTTTGGAATGTATTCTCAATAGAGGTCCAGTGAATTCTTCTTGTCTTCTTGAAAGTCCACAGATGAATCAAGGAAGCAGTGGGAGACCCATACCTTATAAAGGTAAATGGTCATAGAGGAATTGACAGATGCAAGCCCTCTCTAAGAAGTCCTATCACCGTAAAATGTTACCCTTGCCTTCTTGAATCATACTGAGTGCCCTGTCCTACCGGAAATGGAGGGGACAGGAAGGAAAGAGAGTCCCACAGGAAAGCAAGATGGTGGACCCCTTTCAGAGGTCCACTTCTCCCTCTGTAGGTATCTATAAAGAAACACACTGGAGGGGGGCATGTCTGTACTCCTGCTCTCTATTTTTAGAGGAGAGGCACAGAGGACCCCAACCAAGATTCTCTATTACAGTAGAAATGGACGAGCAATCAAGGCCTAGCTTCTCAGGAGGTGACACGGGCCGGATCTTAAGTACAGTGTAGTCCCCGAGCACCCACAAATGAATGTCCACACACTGTATTAGATAAAACACAGTCTTTATATAAATAAGGTTCAATGTTATATACACTATCACGATAATACACTTTGTGCTCTGACAATTCTAAAATGGTAAATATATACAGTTCTAGGTGGTACCACGATTACTCTGATTCCATTAAAATGCATCAACTGTACTCAGTTTAAACAGCATACGAATCAACAAAGTAAAACAATATCAACCATAGATATAGGAAGAAGACAAGTTGGTTAGACAATTGGCAGAATACTGAGTCCCTACCAACCAGACACAGTTCTGTATGAGGATCCCCCCACCTGGGCAACTTCTAAATGAAGGTGCACTACAAGCCCAATCCATATATTGTCTATTAGACTATTAAAGTCTTATCTCTTTCTATAGTTCTGGAAACCAATGTACCTTGTGTTGTTCTTCGTCCGGGAATCGACAGGCCCTTCTTGAGTGCACACACTTTCAAGCAGGAGCCACGGGTCGTCGAACTTCCGAGATGAAGAAGGGGTGAACGTTGTCGTTGAGGCAGCAGCTTCGGTCCTTTTGGTGCTCATTGATGAGTGATCGAAAACGTCCTGTAACAGGGGAGGCATGCGGTGCACCTTGATGACAATGGTTCGCTGCCGCAAAGAGTTAGTGAAGAACTTTGGCCCAGCAAGGGCGTCAAGTCATTGGCGTCTGGTGTCGGCGAATGGGGAGTGACCACGGCTGGCTTCAGTAGCTTCGTCTGCATCTCTGAGGTCTTCAGGTGGCAGGAAACCCACCGGCGGATTCTCCTTGGTCGTCAATGACCTTGACTTTCTCCAGCAGGACAAAAGTGGTCAACGAGGATGAACTAGGGAGTCCTTGGAGCAAATATTTCTTAGGCAAACGGGAGTACAGTGGCTCTGGTCAGCGGTGGATGGCTGTCCGGTGCTTTCCTTCGTTCTCCTCGGTGGTCCCCTTCTCCGGTCGGCAGCCTTTTGTCGGTCTGTCTACCAGGGAGCTTTGTCAAAGATCAGCTGGTGAAGGATGGTCCCTCGTAGCTCGGGCAGAGGTCTCCTTACCAGGTCCTCTCTTGGATCAGTTCATGAAGACACAGCAGCTTTCAGATTACACGGAAGGGGACAACGGTTCACCTTCTTCTTCTGACTCGGCTTCAGGAGTAAGCATCAAGTATCAACTTCAGTGTCTGAACACCTTCTAGCAGTGAGAAGCCCCCAGATATACTGTTGATCTCCTATTCACTCTGCTGGGTCACACTCAGGCAACCAATCACACAGAAGGGCATTCCGGCAGTCAGGCAGCCAATCAGGCGCACAGTGCATTCAGGCCATTCTTTCCATCCAGACACTCACAACACAGAATGTGGATTCGGACAAGTACTCTGCCATTCAGCACTACACATTGCATTCATACCAGTTTCGGGCAGGGCTGTCTCAGTCATTGTGTCAAACACCAGATACTAGACACCCATAACACAGAATGCGTATTTGTCACACACTCCATTCACCCGGTTTCCACTCCGCGGGTGTACCCACAACATACGGTTGTTGGGAAGGCTCCAGCCAGTCTGGTCGGCACTTCCCCACACTACCATATATGGACCTTCCACCCAACAGCCAGTCAGGGGCAAGGGACAGAGTCAGGGCTTTCCCAGGACTTCGGGAAAATCAAGGTAACAGGTGTGGCATCTTGTTTCCATCAGGAATCCGCTGATTCCAGTGACAGGGTCTGGGCCTCCCAAAAATGGAGGACGCGCAGGGCACATGACAATTCAGCACGGAGCTGCCACCAGCCCTTACCCTGCTCTGTGGGCCACACACAGGTGCCCAAAACATACACTAGCAGTACAGGGTCATACTCCCACCCAAGGGTGCCATAAGGGTATCCCAAAGGTCTGTTGACCAAACCAAATACAGGAAGAGCTGCACCGCCAGGGGTCCCACGTGAACTCCTGCATGGAAAACAAGCCAGAACATATGATAAAAAGCAATAAAGGACAAGGATTCAGAGGCTTCGTCCCTCCGATGTATTTCCAGCATCATGGTATCCCTACTCCACCCCCTTACTAAGCCTGAATGCAAAAGCCCCTTTGGCGTGCCACTCTAGGGTGAGGCTGGTGTTTGTTATGTGGGTGCCCCTTTTCAACCGTGGTTTCCAGGTGCTCTCACGGGGTGATGTTATTATTTCTCCCCGGGGAATGAAAGGAAGCCAGCATACTGCCTATTGTTTCACTTGCTGAAGTGAAAACAAAATTTCAAAATAGGGATTGCCTTACTGCCACAGGTTCTTCAGGCTAAATATAAATGAACAACAAAAATGAACCTGGGCGAAATGAGATCAGAACATCTGTACACATTTAAACAATACCAGGTCTTGTCAAAAAATACATATATTTATTTATAAACAATTTACACAAATATTTATTGTTCTCAACATCCCCATTTAAACACCACCATTCATTCCATCATTCATTCACACCCTCACTATACATGTCAATATTCCACACTTGTGGTACTCAGACCACCTAGAACCAATATATTAACATAGATTTCAACACCTCTTGGTGATTACAGTAAGTGTTAATACAAAAACAAATCGCATCCTGCTTATTTGCTGTAACTCAACATATGTTTCGGTCGTCACAATAGGCCCCTAATTTAAGCCGGTAAATATAAGCGACCTTCTTCAGGAGACGGATGGTTCTGTTGCAACCACTCCGAAATGTCAAAAGGTGGAGGATGTCATCAAACCTCAATCTCCACGGGAAATAATGGAGACGCGTGTCAACGATGGACTAAATCCTGCAGTGGTGCTAGATAACTCTGCGCCTATACTGATCAAAGATTCAGGTATGGGGGTGTCTTGAGTCTTTAGTCAATAAATCCAAAGAGGAAAAATCCCTGTTCTCACCTCATGTGGCCGAGTCCAGAAATGTTCTAATCTGGTACCCCAGTTTTTTCTCACTGTGCGGTGATTCCAGTTCAATGTTCCATGGGTTCCTTCTCTCTTGTCCTGCACACTTTGTGCACACTTTTCAAAGGGATCAACTCTTCTCCCTAACTCCCTTGCGTTCTTGGGGATTGACTTTTTTTGAGATTTCTTACAGTCTATAGATTTTAGACCCTGATCAGCAGTGTCCCAGTTATCAATAGTTTTCCTTTCCGATGGACTGATGCTTTCCCAATCTTCCTCATCACTATTTTTGTCCATGAGTTCGATCAGGTCGCTCAAATCCGCAGGTTGGTCCGGATCTTCCCCTTTATCATCAGCTGATGGTGCCGTATTTTTAAATTCAGTCTCCCCATCAGTCTCCAGACTATCCAAGTCTCCCATAGCCAGTTCTCTTCTGGGCTTCTTTTCGCACTGAAGGTTTTCTCTTCTAGGTGGTCTTCTTAAATTCCTCAAGAATGCTCTTGAGCCATTCACCTTCCATTAGAGCACTTCATTTTTTGATGTTTTGCCATTTTCATTTTTTTTGACAACCTCTTTTCCCTTCTGGGGGTCCTGGTCTTTGGGAGTTGCACCTGAGAAGATGGCAAAGTTGGGTTGTTCTGGTTGGGTTTTCAGATCACGTTTTTTCTCCCCCTTGTTACCAGGGGAAATGAGAATTACTTCCTCAAGTGCTAACTCTTTTTGTTTGGGATGGATACCATTGCCTTGTTTCAGTTTCATAGGCCCTTTTCCTCCATTGTGATTTTCTCCCAAATAAGGCTCCTCTTTATTTTGTTTGTGCAATTTTCTCATCCATTTGCAGTCTTAAAGGACAGCTTCCATTAATAATGACTTGTCATTAGCATCCCTTCTTGCTAGTTCGCTGAGGCGGTTTTGCCAACGCTGAGTTTGTTCCGCTTCTTTGTTCATTCGTATATTCAAATTCTGCAAGGACAAGTCCATTTGCGTATTTGCCTGTTTTATTTGCATATTCGTAGTTGCCACCTCTTGAACGGAGTCTTTTATCACCTCATAGAGTTTTAGGAAAGGTGCCAATGTGATGTTTAATGAGGTCATAACCACTTGTTGAATATGTTCAGTGTCCTTTCCTCTTCCAACTGTACAGGTTTCACTTATTAATTGTGTGATTTGGTCTTTCGATAGGACATCTGGGCGCTGGCTTACTTCTTCCAATAATAGTGTCTGGGTCATTTTAGTTGTCATTTGAACTCCACAAGCTGGTATTTGCGATTTTAGGCCTTTCGAACGACACCCAAAGCATAGATTTTCCTTCTCCAGAGGATTCTTCATTAACGTATAGTCACCCTGGTGCTTTGTTGAGAATGTCACAGAGCCATCAGCCTCAAAAGATCTCCCTTTGGCTTGTTCCTTGTCCAATGCCGCCATCCTCTCATTTACTAGAGAGAAGCTCTTCCTTTTTTCACTTTCAATTTTACCCGTCAGTAGCGTTATGTCTTGCAAGATTTTGTTGGCAAGACTTGAGTTACTCAGGTTAGCTGGCGGCAGCAGTGTGTTACCGTTAGTGCCTTGGATTCCTGGAGTAGTCCTCCTCTCAGAGTCTTTCTGAGCTTGCTTGCCCAAACGCACCTTAATGGGGCATTTCTCATCAGTGAGATACATCTCACTCATTTCCTTATGTAAGATCATGGAATGGGCTTTCATATTCAGCAAAGTCTTTTGAAGACATATGCATTTCGTCAGTCTGAATATTTTTTTGAGTAGTTTGATTATTTTTGTCCTTAGAGTCTTGGATACGATGATCTTCCCTAAATGGCTGGAAGATGTCAAAGGTTACTGGGGTTTCCTCCATGGAGCCTAGGTGTTGTGATTTTTCTCCCATCTCAATAGTAGATTCTTGCAGGGCTTTTTCCTATTGGCCCAACTCAATTACGTCCCATTGGCCTCCATGTTCCCATGAGGTCACTGATAATAATGAACCATTTATGGGACGAGTTGAGGATATCATCCCATCACTGGGGTCCTTTATGGGGATCGTTGAGGTCTTTGAAGAGTCACTTAGGCTGCTCTCCACCCTTGCCTCTGCTGGACCCTCAATCCTCACCTCTACTGGACAAGCAGCCATGCCCATATGCATGTCAATTGTAGCCAGATTTGGACTTCCGGCTAGTTCACAGGCCGGCTTACTCAAGTGGGGATTTTCTTCAATTGGGGAGGCAGAGAGTAAAGTGGAGCTGGGCAGGTCCTTCCTCGCACTAGATTTGTTTTTTGGTTCTGTTTTTTCCATCTCCGTTTCGTATCTCAGATTTTCATGATCGTGTAAAGCTTTCTCGAGGGATTCACCCGGGAGTGGGGTAAGTTCATCCAGGTTTTTTGGAGGAGCAGGACAGACACTTTGGCTGATTGCATCTGGTTCACAAATAGTTTGGTCATTCCAATTCCCCTGGTTGGTATCATCATCAGGCAACTCCGATGTTACAAGGTCTATGGGTGATTGACTCATAAGCCCTCCTATAGTGGGAATTGTACATGCCATAGGTTGCTCCAGGGATTTTGGTACCAGGTGTAAAGTATCTGCATTTGCCATATCTAGAGGTTGATTTTCCCCAGTGTTCGTGTTCTCCCCCACAGATAGGCTCTTTTGCTTCTTAGTTCAGAAGGGCAAACGGGTTTGTTAAAGCATTGTCATTTTTAACGGATGCTCAGGGCTCCCATTTTCCTCTGGAAGAGAGGCAAATCTTTGCCTTACCTGGAGACAAGTTCATGCATGGGGTCAAACTCTATCGTTGGAACGCACTTGGTGGACGGAAGTCCAGTGATCATGGAGGAAGATTACAATGTGTGTGTCCCTTTGGCCAAATAAGGCTTAGAAGGGCTGGCCAGGTCTGGTAGAGAACAATCCATGCGCTCAGGCATGTGGATGTGTGCGGGGAGGAGTCAGGAGATGGCGTGAGTGCTAGAGGCTTGCTATGTGTTCAGCATTGCCACAACATCAACAACAATAACAACAGCTGCCACCATGGAGGAGAAGGAGGGTGAGACAGGGCCAGCATACCCAACCAGTGCAGCCACCGTTACCATGCCGGCAGCCCCCAATCCCTCGCATCAGAGCCAATCCTTTCAACCTAACCCCTGAGCAGATCCACAGCCTGTATCATCTGGACCGGGATACCATCACCACCATAGTAGACCTGATACACGACGTCATAGTGAGCCTCATTGAAATACGCACCGTCATCCCCCCTCTACTGAAGGTGGTGTCTGTGCTCCACTTCCTTGCCACAGGCACCTACCAGGACACAGTGTGGCACATGCATGGCATATCACAACCCTTATTTTCTCAGGTTCTGAACCAAGTGCTGGATGCCCTCCTCATGCACACAAGGAACTACATATCCCTACCACGGACTCCCAGGAGATATTTGATACAAAAGTTGGCTTCCATGCACTGGCAGGCATGCCAAATTGTGTAGGTGCCCTCGACTGCACCCATGTGGAGTTGGTGGTCCCGCATGCCATGGAGGTGGTGTACCGCAACCGCAAGCAATACCACTCCATCAATGTGCAGATGGTATGCGACGCCAGCAAGATCATCACATATTGTTGTGCCCGATATCCCGGATCAACTCATGACTCTATGGTCCTGCGAAACTCCACGCTACCACGATTCATGGAGCGACATGCTGGACGACGTGCCTGGCTGCTTCGTAAGTTGCATGACTGGCACATGACATTGAACTGGCACACACCACCATGCTGACAATCTTGATGCGACTGCACGATGTGCACATCACCGAACACTGTGCCCCAAAGCATCACAAACGGTACATGACACCGAAATCCCATAGGAATGAAGTAAGGTTAACACCTATCACTACATGACTAACAGGAAACCACCCCACATCCCACAACACATGCACCACTCATCAGCGGCCCTCACCCTCCGCAACGCCATCCTGCACCATGCAGTGCATATGCACTATGTTGCTGTCTCCAGCGTATCACCACACAGGACAAGCATCCCTGTGAGTGCATCAAACTGAGCCTACTAGGGAATCCACTGTCTGGCACAGGGCTGGCACACTCACAGGAGTGCTGCATGTCACCATGGGAATGATCAGCGCTGATTGCCCAATATTGCACAGTCTACTGCCAACTCTCCCTCTAAGTAAATCTCACAGAACACAACACCTCACTAATTTGACACTAACACAGCTGTATGCGTACACGATGCATGTGCAACAAGACGTCAGAGCCCATCATGTATCATCTTGAAGATGCAACCCACACCATCAGTCCATGGCACAGTACACATTGAGGGACTGAAAAAGGCGTCAATACATCCAGGCACATGTGCATGTGGCCAACGTAAACCTGCAGGCATGTGTGACTAGTGCAGCTGTCCATCATGATTCGCCTGACATTTTCCTTTAGTTGCCTCTCATGCAGGTGATAGTGGCTATCCCTTGAAGCTGTGGCTCCTCACCCCCCGCCGAAATCCACAGAACAGGCACGAGGAGGACTACAATCGTTCCCATACCCGTACCCGTGTGGTCATCAAGCAGACCTTTGGCCTGTTGAGGGCACGATTTCGCTGACTCAGCCGGTCAGGTGGGGCACTCCTCCACAGGCATGAGAAGGTGGCCAAGATCATCATGGCATGTGTCATGCTGCACAATATGTGCATCCACCGGAACGTGCCCCCGCCCCCTGACATTGAACTGCTACTACCTGGTGATGATGAAGAGGAAGAAGAAGATATGGCTGGACATCATTTCGGTGCCGATGCACAGGTGGGACGTGCTGTGCACTAGTCAGTGATTGCACAATATTACTGACACACATGGTAGCAGAGGGTGACATGATGGTTGGACAGAGGGCACTGGGTGTGGGGATAGATTTAAACTATGCACTGTGAATGAATGAATGACACATGCGCAATGATGAATATCCACTCAGGTCTTGTTTTTCACACAACTGGTGTATTAAATGTAACAATGTAAACGTAAGTGCAAAATCCCTCCACAACCCCCCCTCATCCCCCTTTCCCCACAACTCCCCCACACACCCTCACCCACCTCCCCCTCCCCCCACAACTCTCCATACACCCACAACTCCCCCACCCCACAACTCCCCCACATGTGTCCCATTGAGTCTCCAATGCCTACATGAGGCTGTCCTGATGATTAATTGCCACTCCCTGGTCCAGGGGGCGGAATGTCTTGCCGGCACAGGGTACATGCCAACCTGTGGAGCGGGCTTGTTTGAGTAGAACTGGAGGAAGACGATGTGGCCACCTGATGTGATTGTGTAGGGGGATGCCCTGCCTCCATGGCATCCGTTATGCGGCCTAACACCTGCCGGAGGGCCGAGACCTCCTCGCAGAGGCGGCTGGTGTTGTCAGCGAATGATTTGGCCATGGAGGCAGTGTTGTCCGTGATGGCCCTGCCTAGAGCGGCTAAGTCCTGACGCCACTCCTGTATGGCCCGTCTGTTGTCCTGGATAAACTCCCGCACAAGGGCAGTAAGCAGGTCAGACCACTGCGGCCCTGCTGGTGCACCTGTGGAGGTATTCGGCCCCTGGCTGTCCTGCCCAGCCTGCTCAGCCTCCCTAGTCGTGAAAATTGGACTGAATGGTCCCTCCGTCTGCTCCGACCAGACTGCTCCGGGGTGGTGGCGTGCTCTGTATCGAGGGACGATACTTGGGGGGATGCCAGTGGAGTTGGGGTATGGACCACTTCCAAAACATCATCCTCCATGGGCACCCATATGTCGTCCTGTGTGTCCTCCACAGCCAGGGGTGACGTGGCTACCACCTCCCCAGCCAAACTCGACTCCTCGTATTGTGGTGCCTCGCATGAATCATCTGGCTGGCCAATGGGTGGTGGTGGTACTTCGCCCTCTACGGGCCTTGGTGGCACCGGTGTATTGGGTACCTGGGGTGGCTTGCCTGTTGGTACACGGCGCCCCCTGGGTTGTCCCCTCGAGGTCGAAGGGCAGTTGCTGTCATCCCAGGACCTCTTCTGGGGTGTGGCATGTGCAGGGGTTGCATCCTGGCCATCGCTGTCATGGTCAGTGCCTGTGGGGGTCGAAGAGAGGGACGGCATGAGTGATGTTTTGATAGGCATCATACATACATTAGGACAATTGCTCATCCACACAATTGGGGGTAATAGGCATTTGTGTTTGGATGAGCGCGTTCTTTGATACATGGGTGGTTTATGCAGGCATACGTCGGCATCACTCATGTTGCCCATGAGCAGTGCTATCTGACATGCATAGTATTTTGGCCATGCATGCTGTGTGACTCAAGGCATTTACAGCTTTGTGTGGTATGTGCCATGTACGATATTGCCTTGCACCAGGCATCTGCATGTGTCTGTGATGCGTCAGCCTACTTTGCTGGGAGTGTGTATGTGTGGGACCATGGGTTGACTCTTTGAACTGACATATTGGTTGACTTTCATCAGATTTGCCATTGCAATGTTTACTTTGGACACTCACCACCATTTCCCGATGTCGTGGCGCCACACTCCATCTCGCCAACACCTTCGATAGCTTCCATCCCTATCATGCTGGCGCAGATGTCCTCCCATGGGGTGAGCTTGATCGGGGAACTGGGACCTCCTCCTGTTCCCATGGCCTGGCTGCGGTTCACTGAGAGGATGTTTTGTACCCTTAGTCGCGGGTCGTCCCAGTGCTTGCGACAGTCCTTATGTGTGTGTGGGGTGTTCCCCACAGCACTGACCTTCTGGGCAACAAGTGCCCAGGTCTCTTTCTTCTTAAGTACTGCCTCTCTCCTCATGTCATTAGAGAACACTATGGCAGCATGCTCCTGCAGTGTGTCTACCAGCATCTGCAGCTCATCCTCATTGACCCTTTCTTTCCGCTGGCGGGTAGCTCCCTTCTTCAGGGCCTTGGGCATAGTGGTGTTAGAGGTGGATCTTTTCCAAAAATCAGCAGAGTCCCAGGGGTCCTGTGTGATGAGTATGGCAATGGATTGTGTTTTTAAAGATGGCCGCCGTGCTCCTTCCCGCTCCTGTGCGATGACGATACTTCCGGTTCCGCTTATTAGCGGTGACCGTAAATTGCGGTGACCATTATTAGCGGTCACCGCTATTTCCGGTCACCGCTAATGCCGCATTGGACAATGTCGGTAGTGTTATCTGCGCTATGCTTGATGCCGCTAAAGGCATTTTGGGTGCCTTTAACGGCATAGAGCAAATGACCTTACCGGCATGGCGTAAAGCACGTGCCCGCAAAGTCGTAATAGTCCTCTGGTGACAGCCCGGACACACTATTTACGCCATGCCGGTAAGGAACATTACTTACCTCCAAACTCGGAATGAGGGCCAGGGTCTTCCCACCGCCGCCCCTCGCTGCTCATAGCTTCCTGTAGGTTCACTGAACAGGCTAGCTATGGATATCAGAGGAAAGGATGGCCTTATCTTTTGGGGTTGATAGGTGTCTTCCAGGGGTGTTGCTAGGTCTGGAAATGATCTGGGGCTAAGTTAATGTCAGGACTGTTGATACTCGGGGCTAGCTAGCTCTTTGGTTGTAGTCCCTGAGCTTCTTTCAGGGGCTACAACCAAAAGACCAGGGGCTATATCCCCCTGAGCTACCCCCTAGCAACGCCTCTGGTGTCTTCCTTTGCTGTCTCCCACATCTCATGTGCTCAGCCCGAAACTCATCGTCAAATGTAAATATTCAAGACATCTACCAAGAAGCTGTCTAGAGCTGCAGGCATACAAAGAAGCTCCATTTTCTGTGTTGCAGGTAGACCCAGAGAGGTAAGGAGAAGTAGACAGAAGCGGAGACACCCACCCGCATATCCATCCCTCAACCAGCCCCCTTCCAACAGGCATTCCCACAAAACACATGCAACGCAATCACTCAGCATGGCTCTTGCTTAGCAGTTTGCTCACCGGCGCAAATGCCTGACAATCCACAAACAAACCACTATAGGATTAATGAGCAACATAGAAGACAACACCTATGGGATCAGATGAACATGTTTATGGGCATATTATTATTATTATTGTATTTATTGATTGCAAACCAATCTCCAAGAAGCAACTGAGCGCTTTACAGAGGTATGCAACAGACCAGAGGCATAACGGAGCACTTTTCAGAGGTAACAACAGAACAGCTATACATCGGATGGGTGTGATACAGGGTGGCACAGAGGAGGGGTACAGCTGTACCGGGTGGGAGGGATTAGGGGGGCGAGCGGCGTCTAGCGAGTCAGGTGGCGCAAGGGGCGATGTAATGGCATAGGTGTTGAGGCAGAGAGATTCCATGAAGAGGAGGGTCTTGAGTTATTTTCTGAATTGTAGGAGCGTGGGGCGAGTATGATGCTGACGGAGAGGAGGTTCCATAGTCTTGGGGCGTAGGCAGAGAAGGCTTATGGTTTCTATCGTATGCCCTTGTCTTTTCTTCGAGGTCTGGAAGCTGGAGGTTGGAAATAGGAAGAGAGACAATAAGCTCCCAATTGAAGAAAGCATAAAATCTACTTATGCCTAAAATGCAGAGAGACAGTAGCAAGTCTTAAGTAGAGACTATGCCAGACTTAAGATGGAGGCAGCTGTCCAGTCTGATTGACAGTTGTGGAAGGCTGGTGGTCTACTGCAGGAAGCAAGTGGAGATATGCAACACATGTAGCTCAGGAATAAGCCCAGAAGAGTGATGCAGCAAATTCTGTCTGGCCAGATCACTCGTCCGAGGTCAGCAAAGGTCATGCTCTGCTAGTGTCGGCTCCTTAGCATATGGGACACTGGCAGAGGAGGCTCAAGCTAAGCCGCTTTCTGCCCCCTGCTTCTAGGTCTCTCTCAGCGCTATAGCCTCCTGAAAGGCTAAGATGTGATATGATAGGTTATTTATAACGCCTTAATACCCAGAGGTTTCTACGCATCGACCTGGGAATCGAACCTTGCCCCTGAGCTATCCTCCAGAGGCTGACAGAGACCCCGAAGGGTGGGAAAATAGACGGACACACAAGACCACGATGGGCGTGATATCACCCGACCCTTGGCACTCGTCCTTTACCAGCAGTGGTTTCCAAAAATGCATCTTGTTGAAATGCGTGGCTCCCACATACTAGGGATGAAGAAAGGCCATGCACTCCTCAACCGGTTCAAACTGGGAACTACGGCGTGGAGACCATTGGCAGAATGGAAGGGGGAGCCCCAGTCCCTACCGGGAACCCATATGACCGAGTAGTAGAGACCAAAAGGTGGTAACACTGGGTACTTGGAGAGGACATATTAGTCACACGCGTTTTAGATTCGCTCATAGGCGCCGTCTTTGAAGTCGTATTTTACTTGTGTATTCCTACAACTGGTAACGTGTCAGTCCTCGACACGCCCTCCCACCCCCTCCCGCCCACGCTCCATTTGTGGATATCACATCGCTCCCAGACACGGCTGTCACTGTGAACTTCACCCTAATTGCTCCAGCTGCGGGAGCGCCTTATCTCGGTCATCCCCAGGCCCGGCCGCCATTGTGGTCTGCTTACTGTTGTCTACGTTCTTAACAATGGACGTGTGAGTCACTGGCCCCATCTAATCGCTGTCTTCCTCCTCCTAATCTTCCGGAGGCGCTGAAGCAGCACTATTTCTCACCGTCTCCCTCCTCTGGCTCAGAGTCCTAAGCGCCAAAGTCCGGGTGGATGTCATTTTCTCAACCTGATAAACAGGGCAGTTTCCAGGGTAGCGGGGCGGGGGCTCTCCACGAAAACAGTCCTGCTACTTTCCCCCCAAAATGCACCTCGGAAAAAGAATGCTGAACAGAAACACAATCGTTCCTGCCCTCATATAATGCAGAACGTTACGTTCTTAAATCCCTGACTGCATTCACTAGTCCGACTCCAGAAAGAAATGACCTGTCTTCTCTCTGAAGTCAGACTTGTGAAGGAGCCCAGGACTGGAGCTGAAGGCAGAGCACACAGCATTGTCTGGTATCCGTGTACAACACTGCTCCAGCAGGGTCGGACTGGGCAAAAATGACTTGTGCAGCAATGAAAAAGTGGCCCACAGTTGCAAATGTCTTAGCCGCCACACCCCAAACTGGGCCATCCCGGGTCCTGCATTGTGATATCTGTGACATAAAGCGACCTTGCTACTTCGGCACCCCCCCCATCCATTCCCTCTCCTCTGCCCTTCACCAACCCCCCCACCTGAAATAACACAATGACACATTTGTGGATGTATAGGCCGCAGTTGCTTTATTAAGCAGGAGGTAGCTTACAGGTGCTCCGTTACTCGAATTCGGCAGTACTGCTTCAGGATATTCTACTCTGAGCAGCACACCTTTACATTCCCCACTTGTTGGCGAGCAGCATCCGTAGAGCTGAAATGACGGTTACTTTTCACTTTACTTTAGCAAGAAGTCCCAACTTGGATGGCGAGCAGCTTCAGTTAAGCGGAGCTGACACCGTTACTTTCCCACTTTTCTTTTCGTGAGCCCACTTGTTTGCGAGCAGCATCCGTAGAGCGGAACTGACACCGTTACTTTTCACTTTACTTTAGCATGAACTCCCGACTTGAATAGCGAGCAACTTCAGTTAAGCGGTGCTGACACTGTTACTTTCCCACTTTTCTTTGCGTGAGCCAACTTGCTGGCGAGCAGCATCCGTTAAGCAGAACTGACGCTGTTACTTTACTCCCCATTTTTGCGACGGTTTTACTTTGAGCCGATGCCCTTTTACCACTTTCCCAGGTGCAGGATTATTAAGTTTCTTCTCACCCCTGTTGCCTGCCCCCCCTTTGTTGGCCAGGTGTAAGTGCTCCAACCTTTCCCTTTGCCCAACCCCTTTGTACCCTACCCCCCAGCTTCCAGGTCCCTATCTTATTCCTCGCCCCCCTCTCGCCTCCTAACCCATCCGGGGACACCTGAACCTTGCTGTTTGTATAGCTCCATGCAACACCCCGAAGTGACACACACACAGAAGTGCTCTTTGCAGACCCTTTGCTCGCCGTCGATGAATGCTAAGCCGGCATTCCTGCAGCGCGACCCACTGCTATTTTCCCTGACCCATGGTGCGCCCCTGCCCACCTATATGATATTTCATTAATTCTGCACAACCTGCCAACTTTGCCATCACGTCCTGCCTCAGTTTTAACATTTTTTTTAATATCTTTCCCCCCAGCTCCATATACCTGTCCCGCTAACCGCGACAATTCAGCCCCCTTCCCATGCCCGCTACTATATGGCCCTCGAGTCCGCCTTGCTACCTCCGCATAAACCCGCCTGCCTGCTCCTGTCCATTCCGAACCCCCATGTCGCACAACCCTCAGCCTTGGCGCCATTTCCCACACAGCTCACACCACAGCACGCCCTCCGCTAACTCATCCTCGGGCCTGCTCATAGCCCCGCACGGGCTGCCTGTCTAAGAGTGCATGATTATTTAATGCGGTACCGCCGGCCGCCTGCGTGCACAGTAACCAACATTTTTTTATTTTTTTTTATATTGGTAACAATACCATCATATCATACTTCGTTTGTTTAGCTCGCACAAACTTACCCCTGCTTCGTTATTCCACCGACTCACTGGACTCACAGGACTCCTTCAGCCAAGACGCCCACACCTACTGGAACTGGGCCCACAAGATACCGACCAGGAACACAATCCTTTCTTGCTCCGTGGTGTTGGGGAATGAGGCTGCATTCCCCTTTTTCCTGTCCCTTTAAGCTGTGCAAAAGGGGATGTCCTGGCTCAAACCCCCCCTTACCCACCTCTTCCTCACACCTTGTCTCCCCCCACCCCCTAACTGAAGCTTGGCACACTTGGTTCAGGGGGGGGCCCTCCCCATTCTCTCTGCCTGACCTGTAGCTGTAGGGGGGATGGGATCCCCTTGTACTCCCCGGAATGGCTGGTGGGGGGGTGTCGGCTATGGCCGTGTCTGGCTTTAGCCCTCACTTTGTTCAGCGCATCCCTGGGCTATTCATTCCTTTTGTGACACTTTTGAATAGTACCCAAGGGGGAGTGTTAGGGAGAACTTTCCTTCTAGGGCTAATTTCCCTCACCTAGTGAGTCCCCCAACAGCTTTGCTGGATTTCTGGGGTTTATTTTTTCCAGCTGGTAAGAGTGTACATCTTTTTCCACTCTTACATGTGTTTTGGCCCATGTGTTTTTACTCATTGTGTGATCTTGGGCACTGGAGCACACCACTCCAGGTGCCCTTGTTCTTGTATGGGTTACACCGCAACCTCAGTGTAGTAACCCAGGGTTGTCTTTTGGACTTCCCTCTGACTCCATTTTGCTGGGGCTGACTACTGTCCCCCAGAGAAAGGTAAAGTTGCCATTTACTTTACATAGTCATTTTTACCACAGACTCAGTACACCCCATCTTACATGGAGTACTGGAAAAGGGCTAATCTGTACCCCTTTTCTGTCTGTACCTCCCTGAGCATTGTACCGCTCTTTTAACATTTAGACTTGGCTGGTGGAAGTGGTATCTACCCTAAGTTTTCTACCGCGATTATATTAGATAAACGTGGTACTGTTCTTGGCAATTACATTAGCCTCAAACATAAACCCGCTTGACCAAATCGTCTTTCTTTTGGCTCCGGTTGGGTTTATTCACCATTTCTTTTTGTTAAAGTCCTTCTTGTGTTTTACTTTGCGCGGCAAACTAGGTTTGCCTTCTTTGTTCACCGTCTTTTTGGCGGGCTTCTGCAGAGGAGCCCTCCTCAAGGCGCCTGGGTGTCTAGGTGGGCTGAATGGGAGGGAGGGGTGTAGTCACCCCCTGCACAGGGTATCCTAGGAAACCCAAGTCGCACTTTGCCATGATTTGCTGAGGTGGTTGTCCCGGCTGGACAACCCCCCTGCTGGGTGATTGACAGCCAGGCTGTGTGAATGGGAGTTTTTGTGCATAAAAGGCAGGTCTCTTGGGCTAGAAGTCAGAGTCGCCTCTGGAACTACAAGAAACTGCAGAAAGGCGGAGAGAACGACGGCTGCTGCAACTACCCCGTCTCGGTGAAGCCCTGCTGCAGTCCTGAGCTATCTACCCTTCGACGACTAAGAGAAGATCCAGTCCGCAGTCTTCTTCCCTTGAGCCTGGTGGGGATAACCAGCTCATCTTCTTCAGCCAGAGATCTCCGCCGTGGTTGAAATCGCTGCACACTGCTGTAGTGGTCCGTAGACACCTGCTGAGCCTCTCCTGTTTTTAAGGAGCACACCTTTTCGTTGTCGCTGCTGCCGGCTTCAGCCCTGTGTGGTGCAGACCCCCTTCAGACGTCCTCCTTCACAACGAAGATCCAGGAATCGTGGGTCTGTGGGAAACCAACAGGAACAACTGCCAGGGCTCCAGCTGCATCGTGGAAATAAGGTACTGTGTTCTACTCGAGGAAACTGGGTGAACCCCTTTTCTTCATCTCCAAGGCTCGTCCTTGTCTTCCCTCCTTCTTATAACTTTTGCTTCCGAACATTGACAATATTCAAGTACTCTTGGGCTATACGGAATCGTGAACTGTCTAACGGTGTGATCTTCGGCACAGGCCTCCGGTGTCATCTAGACCTGGCTCCGACCCTTTGACTTTTGAACTCCTGTTTCTGAGTGTTTCTCGATACTGTCTGCCTAACCTAAATATTGCCTGTTATTTTTTGCCTCCAACTCCCTCTGGGTATCTCAGGTGCTAAGTGTGTTTTTGCCCCGGTAGCATTTCATGTCACGGATACGCATTTATTTAGTAGACCGAACTGTCAAAAAGTGATCGCAACCGTATCCGCGGTATCGTGTTTTGTTCATAACACCTGTTCATTCAAACACAGGGTACTTATCTTGAGACTTACTGTACAAAGTGAATTGGTTAGTTGTAGTATATTTAACGTGTGGTTTTGTTTAAAGTTTAATAGAGGTGTTGTGTTTATAACTGATGGTTTAAAAAATAAATGTACTTATATTTTTGACCTGAAACCTTGAGTCAGTGTTTACTTGAGTCACAGTAATTGTGGTCCCATTGTGTAATCTTTGCTACTGCTCATATACTCTTGAGATAAGCCTAGCTGCTCTGCTACTGCTACCACTATAACCTAGCAGTACAGGCTTGTACCAAAGGTAAAACTTGTATTGCCACCTGTAGTCTTAATTGTGTGTAGTGGTCTCTAAGGGCACAGCACAGGATTCTGCCTAACAGGGGTTTCTTTAAATAAAATGCGATGTAAATTGTGCTTTTCAAAGAATATTTATTCAGCAACACTGGTCAAAACTACTAACTGCATGATATGATATGATATTTTATTTATATCGCGTTCATACACAGGTGTTTCAGAGCGCGACCAGGCAAAGGGAGGGGAACAGGAGAGAGAGCAAGCACAGCGATCTTACTAGGCCCAGTGACATTGAGAACGCACAAGTGCATGGGGAAGGGAAAAGGGGGAAAGTGCATAGGAGGGGAGAGAAGTTGGAAAGTGCAGAGCATAAGAGAGGACAAGATAAATAATAAGTAAATATATACGATGATCCAAAACAGTGGTAGTGCAGCCTATGAGGGCCAAGTGCAAGGTTAGTCAGATAGGAAGTATCTGATCAGTGCAGACAGAGTGGGGGGCCCTGTATGGGTACAGATACAGGCCCCAGTGCAAGGGGTGGCCAGGGAGCAGCACAGGAGGGTGGCAGGGTGAGCAGGTACCTGGGCCCGATGAGCCGAGGGTGGCCAAGTGCAGCATTGCTGAGAGAGAAAGCAGATCAGGTGGGGAGAAGAGGGGCAAAGGCAGAGGTGAAGAGGAAGGTCTTGAGGAGATTCCGGAACCGTAAATGGTTCTCCTCAAGTTTCAAGGTGGCAGGTAGGCCGTTCCAGAGGGAGGCCCCCGCAGAAGACAAAGCTCTACCACCAGCATGTTTCTTTGAAAAACGACTGACCCTGAGGGAGTTGGAGGTAGAGGAGTGAAGGGCTCTAGAGGGGAGGTATTTACGGAAGGATAGCTGAAGGTAATTTGGACCCAGGCCCCAGAAAGCCTTGTGGACAATGCAAAGGGTTTTAATTTTAATCCCTGCAACCACAGGGAGCCAATGAAGGGATTTCAGAACTGGAGAGATATGATCCCAGGGCTTGAGGCCAAGGACAAGTCTTGCAGTCCTGTTCTGGATTAGTTGTAAGGGGCCGAGAGTGGAGCAGGTAGATTTAGAAAGAGGCTGTTACAGTAGTCCAACCTAGAAAGAATTCGAGCTTGGAAGACAAGCAGCTTCTGAGGGAAGGAGAGGAAAGGAAGAGTGCCTTTAAGGGGGTGCAGTAAGAAGTAAGACTTTTTGGAGACATCAGAGATTTGTGCGGAGAAGAAAAGTGTGGAGTCAAAGATGACCCCAAGGTTCTTAGCTTAATGAAGTAGCTCATCAAACTGGCCCACATTGACCAAAAAGTGGCCCACTTTGACCAAATAAACTGGCCCATGGCAGCACTTTGCGTTTTTGGTTCACCCATAGGCCTATTGCCGTATAGGCCAGTCTGATGGCTTTCTATACACATACAAATAAAACTGCAGGACCATTATAGATGGAGGAAACTCTTCCATTAGAGTTCTGGCCAGGCTTTGTGTGGCAAAATACATCCAAACCTCCTAATTTGCATATGAATTGCACCAACAGAAGTGACTTCACCGAAGGACATTGCAAGGAGCATCATCAGCCTTTCATACTTGGAGGCATCATGGAAGTGACTTTAAAATAAGTTGCCATAAATTAGCCAACAAAATACCTAAATTGCATTATTATTACTTATATGGAGCAACTTTAAAGTCATTAGGCTTTTTTTTTTGGAATGTGATATGTTAACATAAGCTATTAAGTAAATCATGTACGGAGCTGCAGATATGACATAGTCGATTAAATGGTTTGCCCAGGATCACACACTTTGGTTAAATGGTTAAAAACATGTATGTGGATATTTTAAGCAACTGAACGCATCTTCCCAGGTTTAGTTGATATTGATATTTATTAAGATTTTTCTTTGAATGTCTATGCTTAAATGCTACTTTATTTATAGCAACGCCTTGGAATAAACTAGCCTTTCATAATAAACTAACTTTAAACTATATTCCAACTCTCCCTCTGTCCTCATTCTACTTGACCTCTTCCCTGCTTTTGACACAATAAACCACAACACCCTGATCATACGTCTCCGTGATACCCTGGTCATCACTGATCAGGCTCTGGCGTGGCTAACCTCTTTCTCTCTGACCGCCCATCCCAGGTGGAACTGGGGCCCTTACTCTCCTCTATCACTTTCTCTACTTGTGGTGTCCCCCAGGGATCTAACCTATCCCCCTGGTTCTTCAATTGCTACATGGCCACCCTGGCAGGTAGGATAGCCCCTTTCACCTCCACCTTTCAATGTTATGCGGATGACACACAGCTCTCTTTCAGGCTACCCTCAGCCTCTTCCTCCTCTTCGGTCATTCCTGACTGTATGTCTGACAATCCAGTTGTGGTGTGGTGCAAACAACCTCTGCCTCAATGCCAGTAAGACAGTGATTGTCCCCATCGGGACCCCTGTTCTTGCTTTCCCTCTGGGTGGCCTCCCTGGGTCCTGCGCTTCCACCCACCAATGAGGCAAAAAACCTGGGGGTCATCTTCAACTCTACTCTCTCCTTCTCTTCCACATCTCGGACATCTCTAAAAAGTCCCACTACCAACTGTACCTTGTCAGGGGTATTTTACCTTTTCTCACTTTCCCCCAGAGGCTCACTGTCTCCAGAGCCCAGGTCCTCTGTAGGCTGGACTACTGCAAGAGCCTCTTTGTCAACCTCCCTGCTTCTACTCTCCGTCCTCTTCAACTCATCCAGAACAGAACCGCAAGACTTATCCTTGGCCTCAAGCCCAGGGAACACACCTCTCCAGTGCTGAAATCCCTCCTCTGGCTCCAAGCGGCTGCAAGAATCCAGTTCAAGACTCTTTGTGTTGTCCACAAGGCTTTCTGGGGCCTGGGACCTCTCTATCTGCAACACTCTTTTCCTAAATACTCTCCTTCCCGAGCCCTCCGTTCGTCTTCCTCCAATGCTCTGAGAGTGAGCCACTTTTCAAACTGAGATTTGGGGGAGATCTTTATCCTCCTTTCTCTCTTGGTTCTACTCTCTGCTCAATTTGCCAACTGGCTGCCTGGTGCACCTTCATAGCCTCACAGGTCCCAAGCTTCCTCGCCAGTCTTCGGCACTTGCCTCCGTGCCTTGCGCTGCCACAGCACTACTGCATTTTCAGTTACGACCCATGAGAGTGGTACCTCTTAGCACTCCCCATTACCCGCCCCCCCCCCCTTGCACTTCCTGTCTCTCGATTACACAACCTGAATGTACCACGCCTAGTAAGATCGTTTGTCTTGTCTCCTTTATGTCTCACTCACCCATGCATGGTTGCACTTTGAAACACTTTCTGTATAAGCGCATGGTAAATAAACAATCGATCATATACATCGACCTAGAAATATGTTGAACAATTAGAATATGGCTTTAGGTTTACTGTCCCCATTCTGCATGCAGTCACAATAGCATTATGCAGATCAATGTGAGCCAACAAATCCAATTGGGTTTTAAAGCAATAGTAACTATTTCATCAAGCATGCAACACAATGAACCCTTTTCACTTCTGATCACCTCCATTCACATTTCGTAATGGACAAAAGTACCTGCTAATAGTACCCCTCCCTCCAATCAGTGCCTAATGGCGCTCATTCTAATGCTTTGTTGACACAGAGCAACGTGCCAGGCCCCTGCTCTGCACTCTCGTTGTCCAGCCAGCGGGACACCTTTTCCGTTCGGTACCCGTGCCAAACAGGAGAGGTGTCCCACTGCCGAATGTCCAGGTCTGGCTCTGAAAAGAGCCACTGGGGAGGCAAGCTTTGGACTGCAAAAATACACTTAGGACCGCTCCATGAATAAGGGTGTGTTGGCAGTGAAAAATCACTTTGCACCGTGCAAAAAACTCCATGAATCGGGCCCTTAGTGTACTGTCGCCTGCCATATTTCTAATATCATCTGTACTTTACAAAGAAATACAGTGAAGAAAGGAACTTGCTTGCTCTTTATTTAACAACAAAAACGGAACGGTGATCCAAGCAAAACGTTGAACTAAATAAATAAATAAACCATTAGCTATAGGAGTACAGTGGTACACAGCGCCCCTTTTCTCTCTTTTGAAATGTTCATAATGTTCTCGGTTCTTGCTTTTAAATAGCCCAGGGGTTTTATTCAGTACCTGCTTTTTGTCCGGTCCAACCCGCAGTCTACAAATATGATTTGTTGTTTCCTTATTTACACACCTCTTGTTCTTGCTGTTGGCTAACCTATGAATGTGAGCTCTGACATTCTCATGAAATCAGGAGTTGTTGCATACTTACAAACATGCTCCATTCCATCTGAGGGATGCTTATTGTGGCTCGGATGCTTTTTTCGCTTTCTGGTACTTGTAGTCCTGGATTCATAATGGGAAATAACTAAAAGGCCCAGAGAGCAAATTACACGAATAAAAAAACACAGTTGGACAAGCCTCTTCTGTATGAAATGGCACAGATTGGCATGTATGTTGTCACAATGAGAAGCCAGATAGCTTGTGCTGGATGACAGAATGATGAATGTGTCTCTTTAACGACCTCTGCAAGGTCACAGAGAATCCACTTCAAGAGGCTCCGGGTGCTCAGGTGAAGTCAGTTTTGTAACCTAGCTGCAAGAGGCCACCAAAATGCGAGAATTCACGCTGCACAAGCCACAATTCCATTCCTTTCCATGATACCGAAGAATGCCAGTCCAGTATCAGAAGGGAAACCGTGAAGTAGAGATGAGTTGCTATGTTAGGAGTATCTATAACCGTTAAGCTGAACATGTGCCTGCCTGCATGGCTATAACTAAGTCTTCCAGTTTTCCGTTTTTACTGATTTTTACAGATAAATACAGATGGAACTCAATCTGATTTTTCTCTGTATTTATTTATAAAAAGGGCGAACAACTGAAAAAAACAGAGTTTCTGTCTGGTTTTCTAGGATGTCTCTCATACATCGCAGGCCAATCGCATTGTAGATTGGCAGCATGGAGAATGTAAATGTTGTATAAAAATAGCATTATAAGGCAGCAGCAGTCTTTCCTATATGGCTGCATGTGTGATTTAATAAATGCATTTTTTAATTAGAAAAAATCCAGAAAAATACTGGTTGCGAATTATCTTTTTACATGAGAAATAACACATGTGGAAAAATACTGAAAAAAGGCCTAAAAATAAATATTGATAAATATAGACAGAAATGGCAGAAAAATAAATACCATAAAACCGGAAGCCTTAGCTATAACTCAACAACTTGTAAACATTGCGAACAGATGGATGTTGGGCGTCAGCTTTATTTTCTATTGAAAGCAATCACCATACTCCCTTTTTCAAGAGCAGTGCTGCCCCGCCTCCTATCCCCACCTAGGGGGGCCAGCCCGGCTGTTCGAAGACCACTTCCCTACAGAAAGGTGGATGTTTGGAGAGCATTAGGTTGAGAGGGGCAAGAGGCAGGACCTTGGGAAAGCATCCAGCCCTCTTTTTAAAACGATAAAAGGATGGCATCATACATTAATGATACATTTGCAAATCAAGAGAATCGCAGTTCCAAAATGGCACGCCAACGACCCCTGTGGGATCCTTTCTGTCGACAGTTACTTCGCTACGCCCAGGGAACGTTAGTGGGGGAAATAAGGCGATCCTTTTGTAAACACTCAAAATCGCCAAACCTGTTCCTTGTTCCCCCCTCACAGCGGCGCATCTAGCGGATTTGCAGTGACCTCACAGGCCCACAACTAAGAGTGAACCCTCTTTCTGCAGAAGTACCACATTCTCTTGAGTCCAGCCTACAGCTCTCTGCAGTGCGGTAAATACACCACTCGCCCTGCACTAAGAGTCCACATCGAGCAAACCCACAACATTTTAGTATGAAGGGAGGGAAAAGGCGAAATCCAACAGTGCTACAGGAGGAGAGGCTGGACAACAAGGAGGGAACAGCGAGGGGGGGTGCTCCGACGGTGCCTGGGGACTATGTTAATTGGACGGGTGTGTTTGCCACAAATGCGTGGGAGCCCAAACCACCAATGGGGAAATTGTTCTCCCTTGAAATTCTTTTTAAAATAATGGGTTAAAATAGTGCGCCTTATAGTCCACTTACTGTGAAAAATGTGGGTAAAAGCTGCACAGTTTGCAATTAGTTTTTATTGGTTGCACATGAAAACAATCCAGTAGGTGCAAGGCACCAACAGCCACAGAAAAATGTTCCGATGCATCTTCTTTATGCCTTAACCCACAATATATGCCAGCACAAAACACATTTTCAGACTGTCTTTGCCCATGCATGTCCATGCAGGCTGTACCAGTATATGCCAGCATTACAATATAAGAACTGCAGGCTTTGCTGACCATTACAACATGCCATGCTATAGTAAGGAAGTATATGCAGACTGGCACCGACATGGTAGGCCACTCTCGCCAATCAATAACACTTATCAAGTTTGCATTACAATTGATGAGGAGCAGAAAATGCCATGCCACAGTAAGAACGTATATACAGACTTGCGTCAATTGACTGGCCGCCTCGGATCATGTATGTAGTATGCTGGCTTTGTTTGCCTCTCCTTCTAATGCTATCCCCTTGGCTTTTCAGGCCCTCATGTATGACGCTGCTTGACTAATGATAGCTCCCCTTAGAAAGGCTTTCCCCGCATCCCACAGTAAGCAGGGTCAATGTCACCAATGTCATTCTCCTCAATCAGTGTCAGTGTTTCTGTTATGTGGAGTCTCACAGTGACGTCTTGATAGAGAAAGTCATTGAGTCGCCCCGGTCTTCTATGTTGGTGGGGTAGAACACCCAGATCTAGCGAGATCTGTACCAGGGCATGATCTGACAGTACCCTTAGAAAGATTTCACATACCATGATCATCAGGATCACAGTGCTGGAGATCAGTACCATGTCCAATCTTGAGAATCCTTTATGTTCTGGAGTGTAGGACGTATAGTCATTTTCGTCTGGATGGAAAATCTCCAGGACTCTATCACTGAGAGGTTTCTCAATAAATGTGTCATACTTAGGAAGTTACATTGATCCGAGCTTGCTGGGGGGGCGGGCGTTTAACCTTAGTGGGATCCACCACACAGTTAAAGTGCCCTGCTATTACCAGTTCATCTTCCAAGAAGCCCATTTGTGAGTGCGTCAGGGTATCAAAGAAAGTCTCCTATCCTGAGTTAGGAGTTCAAATAGAAACCATGGTCAACTTGCAATTAAGCAGTCTGGTGTTTAGAGCTATGAATCTGCCCTCTGGGTCCCTAAGCACCTTGTTAACAGTGGAATCCTCTTTTGAGATAAAATGGCCACTCCCTTCGTTTTAGTGCCACTTGTGGTGCCACTAGTGGCAAATGATGATTTGATGTAAAACCTGTGAACCATACGTGCCTCATCCTGGGTTAGAAGGTGCTTCAACTGAAGGAATACCAGTGAAGGGGAGAGCGCCTTGAGCCTTTGAAGGACATCGTTCCGCTTGATTGGGGAACCCTGACTTTCAAGGTTAGACAAGAAAGCTCAGGAATCCCACAACATGGATTAACATTGTACGCTTGTGTATTGGGTGGGGTGGCTGTGTGTTCATATAACATGGCATATGCTTGTATGAATGTTGGACAGGAAGTTATTCACTTGACACTCAGAAGTGCTAGCTCTAAAAAAGGTCATTCCGGAATTCCCAAAAATAAACGACCCATACTCATTCCCAAAAGACCAAAACCCCCCAACTTTCCAAATCCTCAAAACGCAAAACTGAAATATTCGGCATCCCAACATATCTAACACATTATTCGGCATAATACCGCCGCTGTATCCCCATGGGCCCTATCAGATTACAATGTGCGCCTGATGTATGAATCCAGGTGCACCCGCACAACCATATGCGTTACTTGCATGACCCAACTTTTACTTTTTATAAACACAACTTGTATTGCCCCCTCCTATCATTTCCAGTGTCCTGGGATATCTTAGTCGAAGAGTCCCCTTTCCTAGGTAACGTAGAGGTGCTATAGTCCCCCTCGGATAACTGTTAGCTGTTCAATGATCATCTTGCGGCCTCAGGACTTTCTTCCTAGAGTTTCCACGCATTTCCTGCATAGCTCTCTGAGGATTATCGGGATGGTCGGGCTCTCCTTTTCTGTCAACCACCCTTAAGGGGAAAGTCCCTTCTCCTGGGCTCATCCTCCCAGTGACTGCCGCCATTGCCATGAACTCTCCTGACGATATCGGGTACCGCTGATTTCAGTGTTCGAATATTAGCTTACAGGGAAACCCCCATATGTAGCAGATTCCAAGTTGCCGAAGTCAGGATGTAATCGATCTCAGCTTTCTGCATCTGGTCAAAGTCCCAGGTGCTATATCCTTGAACAGTTGAAATCCTGACTCACAGAAATCTATGGGTCTTGTGAGTGGTCAGTAATGCGAGGCAGACAACCGTTTGAAGGTTTATCAACATATGCCATTTAATTCTTAAATGAAATATGATAGATCACTATCCCTACTCTGCTGAGCATTTCCCTGCCTAACCAAAGGTAAGGGGCAACACTCTAACACAGGATAACTGGCCATCACACTAATCAACAAATAAACAAAGAAAATATATGGCAATACAACAAAACATGAATAACATTCACAGTCTCTGAATAACCTTCTAATGTCCTGGGTGATTTCTATTCCCCAGGATTCAATGTCAATTCTGTTAATGTTCAACCAAAGAAAGAAATGTTTAAAATTAGTTCTTGATCTTTCAAAGTCAACGTAAAAGTTTGGTAACCATATTTCCAATGATTGTTGTTGCCTCTGCACTTGCTGATTTCTGCAACCACTCCTTTGTCACTGGATCGTTCCCCTCCTCCCTCAGGCACTCACTTGTGCACCCTCTCCTGAAAAAAACCTTCATCAGACCTCACCTGCCCAGCCAGCTACCACCCTATCTCTATCACCCCCTTCTTTTGGAAACTCCTGGAGAAACTGGCCTTCCTCCAACTTACTTCCAATACTGAACTTGTTAGCAGTCTCCACGACCAATGGGATGGTTGAGAGGTTCAGCAGCATCATAATGCCAGCCATCCGCATGTCGGTCAGTGAAGGGAACTGATGAAAGGAGGAAGTCATCAAAAGAGTGTATGCGTACAGTTTAGCACCCCATGCCACAACAGGGATGGTACCGATTGAGGTACTTGGAAGGAGGAAAGCTCTCCTTGGCTCTGGAGATCTACATTTGGAGGTCTACATTTGTGGAATGGGACTGTAAAGTCTTAAAAGCAAGGGTGGAGAGTAAGAGAGAGAGTATGAAAAGGAGGTATGATGTACAAAAACATACCAGACTGATAAGAGTGTCAGAAGGGGACCGGGTCTGGATTTTCAAGCCTTGATTTGTGCAGAAGAGAGAAAGGAGGTATGAAGGACTGGTATTAGTAAAAAAAGGATTTGTGTGGGGAAGTTGTTCTGGAAGATGGCAGAGTGTTCAACAAAGTCAAAGTGGCTTGCAAGAAATTAATCATTGTTCCTCTGGGTGTCAGTAAAAGGAGGGAGACGTGTTATATTGTCCTCTTTACTGTATGCAGTATGTTTACATTCAAAATGGTGTTTGCCATCAGCCAATGCATCATATGAGCTTATGTGTGGATTTGAAGCCTGGGCTGTTGTATTATGACACAGTACAAGCTGGTGGATGTATACAGGGAGCCCCCTGGTGAAGCACAGGTAGTTACAGCAGCCTGCTTGTGGAGAACGGCATTTGGACAGACCTGAATAAAGCAGACAGAAAATAACATTGGTGTGGTCTCACCTCATTTCTGGTTATTACAAATACCTTTCATTTAAGGCATATTCTCTGGGTCGTTTTGCATTATACCTTTGGGACTAGGCAGGGTGTTTATACTGAGATAGCATGAAAAATCTTTCTGTTAATAAGGCTCGCTCAGGTGTAACAGAATGTGTACCCCGGGTCACAGATCTTATATGTGGATCAGGGACATTATAATGGCAATATGCCATTGCCTGTTTTGGCAATCCAGAAAGACACTTTCTGTCAGAGGAGAAATATTGTGTCTCATCCCACAGGATCTCCCCACCACCCTGGGCCCTGTCTCCTCCCAGGTGTTCTTCCCGCAGTACACCACTGCCAAGGTCAGGATCGGGGAGCGTCTGCCTTTCCCTGGCCACCTGGGAGGAGACTTTAGGCAGGGTTTCAGTAAGGGATACGTAGGATTCTTCACGGTCCCTTGGCTCTAGCCGCAGTTAATATGCACTCTTTTTGCTGGAAAATGTGTACCCTTGTTAATACATCTAGGAGGATGTTTCTCCTTATCTGTGTCAAAGAGTATACTCTATATGTGCTGTCTAGGATTCCCCTCTTTCCTCGATTTCCAGCAATTCCCGAAAGAGCGCCCTCACAAACACTTCTAGGTCTTGGTCTTTAACGTGTCAGGGGATTCCTCTCAGACAAAGGTTGTTCTGCTGTCAGCGGTTTTCGATATCCTCTTGACTGAGCCAGATCTGTTCCACTTATTCTTCCATCATGAGCATTCTCTGCTGATTCTCCATCTGATCTTGTGCGTGCTCACAGTGGGCAGTTTCCAGGTAATCTAGCCTCTTTTCGCTGAGTGTACATGCACGTCCAGCTCAGCTATCGATGTTGATAACCTGTCGCCCTAAATCTGTATTTTCTGCTTGCGATCCTGCTTGAGCTCAGCCAGAAAGAGATTCAGGTCAGACTTAGTAGCTAGTGCCCCTTCTTGCTCGTTAGCCATTGGAGGCACAAGAAGTTGAGCTATGGTGGCCTGTTGGTGTTTCTCTCTCGGGCCTTGAGATGAGAACATGGTCTTTATATCCCCCTACTTTGCCTTTGCGGGAGTTTTTGTTATTGGTTATGTGTGGAGGAACTATTCCGCCCCTTGCGCAACTGGTGTTCTATGAGTGGCCACAAACAATGATGCAATGGCCTCTGTGTGTATCTCCTGCTGTTATTAGAATTGAGACCCGAGCGGTGTCAGGGTTGTGCCTTGTGGAACCACACTGCTCTATTGGCCACTGATGGGAGTGGGTGCCAGTGCACTTATCATGGCATACCCAGGAAGTCACAGTCCAAGGAGGGCCAGGAGGTCAAGCAGGAGGCACTCTGTTCCTAAGGCTATAGGATTCTAGGTGAGGCAGTCCCTTGGAGGTGTGCACGATCGCCTCTCAGCTTTTGCATTGCTTGCACTTGCTTAGACTTTCAGGGTCTGTGTCCCACAGTGTTGTTTGCAGGTTGGCCCCTTGCCCCTCCGGTCCCCTGGGATGTTGGCATCTCGTCCAGCTAGTCGATCTCCCTACTCATGAGGGTGGTAATACACTAGATGGGGTTCTATCAAACAATCAAAAGTGTCTTGAATTCTGGTAAAGGAGTGTATTTGATCGGACCAATACTCCCTATTTTTTGAGATACCCTTTTCCTACCTTCCTGATAAAAATGTATTGCCTAACAAATCCCTTGTTCCAACCAGGAACTGCCGGAAGGTAACACGTGAGGCTTTTGAGGCACTAGTCATCCCCCTCCTGCCCTCACTAGAAGATAATATTCCACTTGAGGAATGTATCCTTCGTTTTAGAAATCCAACAAATGAAGCTTTTGATACACTAGCGCCACTGAGAACTGTACACCAAAAGAAGTTTGTTCTATCTAACTCATGGTACACATTAGAAGTTATTGGTGCTAGGGCACGGAAACGGAAAGTCGAATACACTTGGTGTAAACATCCCTCAGACTCCAACCTCAAGGTGAACAAATACACGGTGAACATTTTTAATACTCATTTTTAAAGCAAAAGAAACTAACCTGAAGGCTAGGATTGCATTAGCAAAATCAAGACCAAAGAGATATTCTCCATTTTACAGGATCTTAAAGGAACTACGACTGAGTCCTCTTCGATTGTTGATAATGATTGGTGTCAGCGAATTCATGATGGCTTTACCAAAAAAAAACTAAAACATCAACAGCACATAATAGACCAAATTAAAACAATGCAAAGTATAACTGATGTAACATCCCTCCTGAAAAGAGACTTGATCTTGGGTCTACGTCATTTACTTTTAAAGAAGTATCAGAGGATGATGTTATAAATGTGGTACACACGTTAAAACCAACCTCGTGTAAGGGGGACATTTTCCCAGCATCCTTATCTAATGACTTTTTTAGGACCTTCGTACTATGGATGACCAGATTTGTTATTTGCCCCTTCCAGGAAGCTCATGTTCCAGATAACATTAAAGAGGCATGGGTTACACCATTATTGAAAAATGAGAACCTAGACCCTATGTAGGTGGGCAACTACAGGCCTATTACGAATGTGCCATTTGTACAGAAAATACTGGACACGATCGTGTACAACCAATACCAAGTGTTTGTAGAACAACAGAATATTCTTGCTATGGAACAATCTGGTTTTCGTCCTATTCATGTTATTTTATGTTAATTGAACCTTTAAAGCGCACGGTCACCGAAGGTATCTTGGCGCTAAGGGAGAGGTGAGAAGAACAGCCGGAGGAAACCACATAGAATTAAAATAGCAGGGTCTTCAGAGACTTTCTAAAGGCTAGATGGTTGGATATAGCCTTGATCGCGGGAGCAAGGTTGTTCCACATTTGAGCCGCCGCAACTGAGAAAGCCTGGCCTCCAATGCGTTTGCGGTGGTATGAAGGGACTACCAGCAGTTCTGCTGAGGAGGAATGCAGCGTACTAGCAGAAAGATGGCGAACAAACCTAGACTGAAGATATTCTGCTCCTAGTCCGTGGAGTGCTCGATGAACAATGCACAGTGACTTAAACTCAATTCTATGACTGACCGTGAGCCAGTGCAAAGCACGCAGCACCAGGGAAATATGAGCTCCATACGGAGATCCTGTAGCGACACGAGCAGGAAGATTTTTGAGGCGCTGCAGCTGCTGGATTAAGCCCTTAGGTTGCGCGAGATACAACGAGTTGCAGTAATCCAGTCCGCTAAGCACCATGCTGCAACAACCGGAGGTTGAAGAGTGGCAGGAAGAAGCGGTAGAACCTTTTTCAGGATCTTAAGATGGTAGTGGCCTACCTTGCACACAGCAGAGATCTGGTCGTGCATTGAAAGAGAGGCAGAGAGAATAACACCCAAATTCCTAACCTTTGTCATCGGGACCGGCAGAGAGCCCAAGGAAGAGGGCCAGAAAGAGGACACCCAGAGTGAAGGATCAGGGGGGGCACCAATCACCAACACCTCTGTCTTGTCACCATTCAGCTTCAACCAGTTCTGGCTCATCCACTCACCTGCAGCGGCCAGGCACTGATGAAAGCACAACGACACCTCAGTAGGAGCTAAATACAGATGAATTAGAAACTGGGTATCGTCGGCATAAGAATAGCACCTGACGCCGAGGGAGAGGATGAGACAGATAAGAGGCCAGATGTATATATTGGAGAGAATGGGTGACAAGGCCGAACCTTGTGGCACTCCACAAGTGAGGTTAAAAGAGCGGGACAGAAAAGGAGGAATGGAGAGCACCTGGGTGCGATCAGACAGAAAAGAGGAGAACCACGAGAGGACCTGGCCCGTAATCCCAATATGGGACAAGCGGGTTAGCAAGATGGGATGATCGACCTATCAAAGGCTGCTGAGAGATCCAACAAAATCAGGGCCCCCAACACCCCAGCATCAACCAGCCTGGCCATGTCATCTAGAACTGACTCCAAAATGCTTTCCGTGCCCCGACCAGGCCTAAAGCCAGATTGGGCAGGGTCAAGCAGTGAAGATGACTCTAAAAAGGAAGAGAGAAGAGGGGAGACCAAGGATTCCAGCAGTTTAATGGAAAACGGGAGAAGGGAAATAGGGCGGAAATTGGAAAGGTGAGAAGGGTCAAGTGACGGTTTCTTTAAGAAGGGGATGGCAGTAGCAATTTTAAGTTCAGCCGGGATTCTTCCTGTCTGGCAGGAAACATTCACAGATGACACAAGATCCGTAAGGATGTTGCCGGAAATTTCTTTCATAACTGTTAGCTGAATCACATCTGAGGGAGAGCCAGATTTAATTCGTTGTATGGACCCGTTTCTTCAGAAAAAAGAGGAAAGGTAGACCATTCTTTAACTATAATAGAACTACCTGCTGAAGTAGAACAACCATTAGAGGTTGAAGGCAGCAAGGATGTTTGAATGGCAGTCCGAATGGTGTCGATCTTGGATATGAAGAATTGAGCAAGAGAATCACAGCGTTCCTGAGTGGAACGGAGAACAGTAGTAATTTTCTCGGAAGAGGAAAGAGAGCGAACCACCGAAAAAAGAGTTTTAGGAAGACAGAGAGCTGAAACCACCGTCTGAGTGAAATACAGTGTTTTTGCTTCGCGAATATCCGAAAAGTGGGCAGCAGAACGGACTTTATATTGAGCTTTTGCATTAAGATCGTAGGCAATGCGCCATTTACGTTCTGTCTGCTTAAGCTTAAGGCGAGCCACTTTAAGTGTCGGAGTGAACCAAGGCTGAGTGGGAAGCCTGCATTGTTGAATGCGCCGGCTAGGGGCAATTATGTCCGCAGCTTCACTCAGAGAGGAGAGTAGGGTACAAAAGGGGGGATGGGTGTGTACCTGGTGCTTACTTTTAATATGTTTTAAGATGTTTAATATGTCTTGTTGATCAGCAGAGCACCAACTACGTTGCCAGACTTGCGGTAGACAAGTTTTAAGTGGTGCATAGTTATTTTTAAGTAAACATATAACTAAAAAGTGGTCTGACCACAGTATCTGTTCTACAGAGGAGACGACCACCAGGCTAGGCATAGTAAGCACTAAATCGAGAGTTTTCCCCAATTTATGTGTGGGTTCCGTCACCAGCTGCTGAATGTTAAGGTCATTTAGACTAGTGATAAAATGGTTGAGGACCAAAGGTCTAGGGCTATACGTTTTAAGATTGAAGTCACCTAGGACAATCAAATTTGTATGTTTTCGCTGAAGTTCGGCCACTGGGTCAAAAAATGGATCAAGAAACCCAGTTTAAGACCCAGGTGGACAATAAACAAGAAGAATATGGCAGGTTATATGCAGAGTGCTTATACATTTGACCAGTAAAGCTTCCATGCTTAATTCATGGTTAAGGGTAAGTCTAGAGACAGTGTATTCAGAATTAAAAATGACTGCCACCCCGCCACCTACTTATGGAGGTGGCCGATCGAGATTGATCAACTTGTAATCATTAGGTATTGCTTGTACAAGTGCAGGGCCAGAACTATCTCGGAGCCATGTCTCTGTGATACAGAGGAACTCTGGCAGGCGGTCTGTCAGGAGGTCGTAGACCTCAGCTGCGTGGGCCGGTAGGGAACGCGTATTAAGCAGCATCAGCACAGCATCTTTAGTGCTGGTATTGGCCAATTATATGAAAGGAGATTGTTTTTTACAGGGGTGGCAGATTCTGGTGCCATGTTCCGTCCCCTAGGGAGGATGGTATGTGAGGGTGCAAGGTCCAAAATGGATCTTCTACTATCATGGGACGGAAACCGCTCTGCTGGACCTGAAGTCCAATATTCAGGGATGTCATTTGGGGTCAGCAGGGGTCGCAGCTGCAACCCCTGAGGTCTCCCTTGCTACCCCTAAAAACATTTTTTTTAAAAGATTTTTTTTTTAATGTAAGTACATGGGCTGTGGCCAGCACCATGTAGCTCTTTGTTTCTGGAGTGGCAGGCTTTCTTTTTCAGGTCTCTTAAAAAAACAGGGGTTTCCACCAGTGTAACACTTTGAACAGTGACCTTAAATAAGAAAGAATAGGAATAACAAATAATTTGCCTTTCTGGAATTCTATAAAATAATTGCTAGACTCATTAAAGGTTTATTTCAGGCACATTGCAGGGGGTGAATCACTGATTTAGTCAGTTCTTAAACACCTCAGCTCAGCCTTTCCTCCTTCTGAGGTTGATAAATGAGTACCAACACAGGTTGGGTGATATTGTATGTATATATATATATATATATTTTTTTTTTAATTACGAGTATATAATCACCAAAGTGATTTTTACAAGAAGATGAGAAAAAAACTTCAATTTCTTAAAATCTTTACAAAATATTGCACAATTTAGTGTTTGCAGTTTTAAAATCATATCGAAGAAGAAGCAGGAAGAAGCAAGAACTAAGGGAAGATGCAAGATGAAGTCACACCCAACCAGGGCCTGGTGAATAGTGAATCCGCCACACAACCAAGCGGTCGTGGTCGATAAATGAGTACCAACACAGGTTGGGTGATATTGTATGTATATTTGTTTCATATAAAGTGCTTAAGCGTAACTGATATAAAATAACACATTATCATTTGCCCTTGGAGGTCTGCTTGCATTCACAGTAATTTGGTAATATGGCCCTATAAACATTGCTGTTAACGATACATATGGTGATCCATTCTTGCATGAAATGTATATCACATTATAGTGATATTGTAACCATATTTTTCGTAGTGTACTTAGGAACAATGCTATGTGATGCCACTTCCTGTTTTGTCAAGGGGTGAAAGGTCGTGTTCCATCGCTTCACATGATGTCACTTCAGGGTCGGGTCAAATGACATCACTTCCTCTAATGTCATCAGCAGTCAAGGGTCTTGTGATGTCACAACCACTACCCCTGGCATGTTGATGAAATGACGTCCCTGCCAATATTGCTGGTGTCAACGAAGAGGGTAATATGCAACTACTTATGGTTTTAGATCTTTCTGCTGCTTTCGATCTAGTTGATCATTCTTTGTTGGCAGATAGATTGATCGAAGTTGGCAATTGCACCCCCTCTGCCGCTGCCTGGTTGAAATCATTTCTTGGCCCAAGAACAGCGAATGTGGCCAAAGGCAATGCACAATCACAAAGAACCTCCCTTACATGCAGAGTTCCGCAGGGCTCCTGCTTGTCACCTCTGCTATTTAACATATACTTGCGACATCTATGTGATCTTCTTACTTCCTTAAAGATACAATTTGCAAATTAGACAGATGATACTCAAACTTATAGAAGCTCTCCCGTCTTTACACTAATGACTCAGAAAGAATAAAAGAAGTTTTTCTGGCCATACAGGCATGGATGGCTATGAATTTGTTGGCCCTGAATAACTCAAAAGCGGAGCTGCTCATCTTAGGAACATAACATACATTTTAAAAAACTAGGCCCATGTTATAAAAGCTTCACAATTGCAGGTAATGTCATTCAAGTTTCGGATTCTGTCAACAGACTGGGAGTGTTCATGGATTCACATCTGTCATTTAAGAAATATGTTAACTATCTTAAGTCTTTGTGTTTCTATTCTCTTCATATGTTGTGGCAGATTCGCCCCTATTTATCAGAGGCGAATTGAGCAATGATTGCTGCTGCCACCATAAACACAACATTGAACTGCTGTAACAGTTTGTTAATGGGAACTTCACAGACTAATATAAGCAAGCTGGAGGTCACACAGAATGGTGATGTATGGGCAGTCTGTGGCACTAAGCGCCAATCCCATGTCTCTGAGGCTCATTGGAAACTGCACTGGCTTCCAGTCGAGCATAGGATTCAGTTTAAGAGCCTGGTTGTGATTTTTAAGTGCCTCCGGAAGGAATCACTTTCATACCTGTCCTCAAGTGTGTACTCGAGCCGTTTTAGATGTGTCCAAGGTCACCACCAGACTCTATGAACCACGAGTTAATCTAAAGAAATGTGGTGGTGCTAGCTTTAATGCATGGGCCCCAGCCCTGTGGAATGCACTCCCATCAGACCTGAAGGAGTGCAGTTCAACAGTTCTCTTTAAAAAACACTTGAAGACGTTCCTTTTTGACAAAGAATTAGGTTAATACTTTGTCTCTCTGCCTGTACGCCCTTGTGATCTTTTTTCTATTTTTTCTGGTTGTAAATCTTTCTGAGCACTCTGAGTCCTATGGGCGAGTGGCGCAATATAAAAATATTTTACATAGGAGAGGTTTGTTGGTGGGGGTGGGAAAAGGGCCAGGTATAGCAGAAACTGAGCTTATATCCGTGCTGTGGGCTGTGAGGGCTGGGCCATTCTGCCAAGTCCAGCAGATCTGGGTGCCTTGTAATGCTGGAGCACCTGCCTCAAGCAAGCAGGAACTAGGAGGCTCGCTCATTCCTGCTTGCACCAGGGGTGTTGCTCTGCCGACCGCTGCTCGCGTGGGAGCCTTATGTGTCGGCCCCTTCATGGAGTGTGGAGGGGCGACTCCCTTCCGAGCCCTGGTTCAGGTCCTACCCATGGGCTCCTATCCAGGACCGTGCACTATCACATGGCGAAGGCCAGAACCACTGCTCCTGCTTCTCACCTTGATGTTTAACAGGGGAAGGTTCCTGCTCAGTGCCTTTGTGTTCCTGGCGATAAGTATTTACAGGGCATGGTTTCCCGCTCCCTCACACTCCGGTCGCCATCTTGGCTCCAGCCACTGCTTCTTTTTTAGAGCTCGTGATTCGTCTATACGTGCTGAAAAAAACAGATTTGTCTCGGTGGACCAGTGGGGCAAGTAATCTTGAGGATCATGGTCCCATTGCAGTCAAATTATATCATTTCTTTAGAAATATCAGGCTCACAGGGAACTCACGGGAGACACATCTTGCCAGTCCTCTGCTTGGCCATGCCCCTACTTGTCTCCCTATCTTAAAAAGGCCTCCAGATTGTCCACCAGGCAACCAATCCTTGCGGGTTCCAGATCCACTCCTCCTACAGGAGATTTACACCCTGTTAGAGAAAGGTACAATAGAAATGGTACTTGTAGTAGAGAGGAACTAGGGATGGTACTCCTCTTACTTTCTAAATCCAAAAAAGGACAGAGGACTGCAATCCATCTTGAGCCTTAGACACATTTCAGAGAGCACAAGTTCAAGATTGTAAGTCTTTTGTAGATCCTCAAGGACCTTCAGCTCCAGGACTGGAGGGTGTCACTCGAACTTCAGATGCTCACTTCAATGTCCCTATACATCACAAGCACAGGACGAACTGCAGTTCTCATTTTCAATTTCAGATTCTGCCATTCGGACTCACTTCCACCCCAAAGGTTTTCACCAAGTTGATGGTGGTGGTGGCAGCAAATCTAAGGAGGGAGGGATTCACATCTATTCCTATCTGGAGGATATGCTGACCAGAGCTAGTTCTCCAGGACAGATTCTGGAACATCTCAGCATCACCTGCCACTCCCTCCACAGACTGGCCCTCTCCCTCAATTTCAAGAAGTCACACATGACACCTTTTCAAGAGCGTCAATTTATTGGATTGCTCCTGGACTCCTCTTCGGGGAAAGCTTTGCCAAACGAAGTAAGGGCTCATCAGATTTTGCGGATGGTAAACAAGTTTCAGAATGCCCAACATCTTCAGGCCTCCGATTTTCTAAGGTTACTCGGTCTCATGGCATCCTGTATTTTCCTGGTTCCGGAGGCCATTCTGATGATGAGATCCCTACAATGGACCCTCAGAGCCCAATGATCTCAGTTCCCCAACAAAATGATGGAACTTCTTCAGGTCCCGAACAGGGTTGCACTGGATCTCCTGTGGTGGACTTTCAAGGAGATTGTTTTGAAAGGGGAACCTTTCTGGCAACCATGGCTGGTGGTGACAGTAGTCACGGACTCCTTCCTCACAAGGTGAGGAGCTCACATGGACAATCTGCGAATGTTGGTCTCTGTCGGAGTTCAAACTACATATAAACTTGTTGGAAAGTAGGGCAATCAGACCAGTGCTGATGGCCTTTCTGCCCTCTGTATGGGGAAGGAACGTCCAGATAATGACGGACAACGAAATGGCCATGCACTCTCAACATGCGAGGAGGTGTAGGGTCACTACCACTGTGCAGGGATGCAATGCAGCTCTGGTTTTTGGCACTGCAAGAATGAGACTCTCTCTCCGCTGTTCACCTAGAGAATATGATGGTGGACACTCTGAGCAGGCAGAGTACAGTAACCAGTGGGAGTTGGCTCAGGAAGTCCATTGAGAGATCTTCACCCTTTGGGAAACCCTTCAAGTGGATTTGTTATTGTCCACTATCAACAAGAAATGAAACCTCTTCAGTTCCAGGGAATATCCTCAGAGTTGACCTGTGTGGGATGCGTTCATGGTGGACTGGGATTGCCTTCTCTACCCAGAAATCAGAACTCTGAACCTTCACACCTGGTTTCTGAGAGATCGAGAGACAGAGATTGGGACCTCCTGGAGGATTCAATGTAGGTGTTGCTTTCGGTCAGCAGGTCAGGAACAAAGGCACTATATTGCTGCCGTTGGAACAAACCTTTCAGCTGGTGCAGAGCTAAGAATATAGATCCTTTTACTTGTGATACACCATCAATGTTATTCCCATTGTAATCCAGTTCCTGATGGGACTGACAAACATATTTCCACCAGTTCCTTTTATAGTTCCAGTTTGGGACCTTAATTTGGTGTTGATATTCTTAATGGGAGCTCCATTTCAGCCTCTTCATTTGTGTCCACTTAGGATGTTCACTTTGAAGACTGTCTTTCTGCAATTACTTCGACTAGCAGAGTGGGCGAACGTGAGGCTTTGTCTTACACACCACTGTTTACAACATTAAAGGAGAAGTTTGTTTTGAGGGTTCGCCCTTCATTTCTGCCTAGGGTGGTGTCAGAGTTTCACCTGGCACAAAAGATTGCATTGCCAGCCTTTTATCCACCTCCTCATCCTTACAAGGATGAAGAAAGACTGCATCGCTTGGACCCAAAGAGAGCATTGAGCTTTTACATTAACAAGTTGGCTAAAGTCAGAAAGGATGACCTGCTCTTTGTGGGCTATACTGATCATAGGCTGAGACAGGCTGTTACCAAAAAGACTTTATCTCGATGGATCATTTTATGTATCACTGAAAGCTACACTCTGGCTGGCAAGGATGCCCCTGATGGTTTGAGGGCTCATTGAGTGGCTACTTCTTCAGCTTTTCAAAGAGGGGTGCCAGGTCAGGGCATTTGCAGTGCTGCAACAGGGTCTTCACTGCATACCTTTACTAAACATTACTCCTTGATTCTGTGTTGGGTCAGGGGCTACATTTGGCAAAGCTGTTCTCCATAGCATAAATCAATAGTAAATTCTTCATTCTCACCTCCATCTACACACTGCTATGGGAGTCTTTCAAAGATGAGGAATCCGTGGGAAGACACAATCCATTAGAAGAACAAATTACTTTAACCCTGGGAATCTTCTTTCTGATGGATGTTCCTCCCACGGATTCCTCATCGATCTCCCAGACTACCCCTCTGTTTTTTGGGAAAATTTCCATTGTTTACATCTTCCTCTCTTTCAACGTTTGGATTTCTTTGGCCTTAGAGTCGGCTGTGCATAAACAGGGGAAAGCATTAACTGAAGCAACGGGGGCGAGCGTGCTACTTATACCAGCGTCGACATCGTGGCCGGGAGCAGGATGGAAGCCATAGAGAGACCTCGAGTTGATGACACACAGTGCCCTCTGCTGCTGGAATGTTTCCGAGGCTGCAAGCAGGATATTGGATATATCAAAGAGGAGGAATCCGTGGGAGGAACATCCATCAGAAAGAACATTACCAGTGGCAAATAATTTGTTCTTCGGGCATGTTCAAAATATGCTAAAAACATACAAACACATACAAATGCAGAGAACAAAATTTCAGGAATACAGATAAAGAGCACAACTATACAGGCGTTGCTTTCAAATGGTGTGACCACATGGCAAAATCATAATTCAGAAAACATGCTAAAATATGGATACGTCATATGGAAAATGTAGCTTTATTCAGGAGACACAAACCACAATGACATTGAAAATATGAACATACGGAAAGTACCACAAATATAAAAAACGTAGAAAAAATGGAAAGAGGAAATTAGTGGAAAAATAATACTTACTATAAATGGTCAGTCTGCAATAATTAGTTCACAAATATATTATGTGACAAATCCAACCTTATCTCACACTACACCAACACCTCAGAGCCTATGCTTTAAAAAATGGCAATATTAAGTAGCATACATCATTAATATGTTTAAAGTGAGCCTTGTGAATTAATGGTTTAGTGGGACACCTACAAAAATTCCCTTGCTGTCCTAGCCTCTGCACTGGACTCTGTCAAATCCTCCTACTTGACAAACCTAATCTCCTCCCTTTGCAATCACCCATGCATACTTTAACAGGTGTGAGCAAAGATTGGAGAGTAGGTTAAAGTATGCATGACTTCCCAACCATCATAAAAACTAAAGAAGGATTACAAGACAAAGAGCTGCAGCCAACCAGGCCATGCAGTCGTGAAACCCGGGAAAAGCAAAGGATACGCCAGCTTGACACTCCACTCCCGCATCACAGAGATACCGGAGCTCCTATACAAAGCAGAGCAGACAGAGTCCAGGAAAAGGGAGTATGAAGGATGGAGGTGCACCAAGTGAGGGTGGTGCCTACATCGTCCAGAAGATGGTGGAGCCTGAGACCAAGGAGAGACAGACACAGAGAGGCTGAGAACGCTGTGCCATGAACCAAAGATAAGCCAGACCCCGGGAAGAACTTGTCAGGCGTCAAACAAGTCCAGAAGGGAACGAGTGACACGCTGGAACTGGTAGGGGCAGAGGAACGTTGGAGGCAGAAACCCTGTATGATAGGGATTTAAAATACCCTCCTCTTCGCCACAGTACTTGGCGAGAGTGGGAACAAAGTTTATGCCTCTAAGAGAGACAGGAAACCAGGGTCGAGGACCTAAGCAGAAATAGTGAGAAATCAGAAGTCCAATATCCTCTTTCTTGTTGCAGAACTTGGCAGAAGAGGGAACCAAGCCTGCGAAGCTATCAGGACAAGAAAATATGGGTCTGAGACCTGCACCCAGAGGCGTTGCTGGGGGGTGGGGGCTAAGGGGGCTATAGCCCCGGGACTTTTGGTTGTAGCCCTGGATAGAAGCTGAGGGGTTACAACCAAAAAGGCTAGCTATCCCCCAGTCCAGACAGTCCCAAAATTAGCATAGCCCCAGATCTTTTCCAGACCTGCACCCAAACAAGAAGAACAGAGATTTATCAAAATTCATTCTCTTTATGGAATTACCAGGCAGGAGATTGATCCAGGTATGCCAAAACTGAATCCTGAGAAAAGCCATGGGAAGGGAGACATTCCCCCAACTATTGTGAACTGCAATAAGAAGCCTGAGAAAGTCCATGGGAATGGAGGCATTTCACCAACTATTGTGAACTACAATAAGAAACTAGAGATAGGCCAGGGGAAGGGAGAAATTCCCCCAACTGTTGTCTGTTGTAGTAAGAAGCCTCAGGAAGGCCTTGGGAAGGGAGGTATTCCCCCTTGTGGTGTGTGTGTTTGTGGAGGAAAACACTAAGAGTCATTGGTAGTTGAGCCTACAATAGGCTTCAAGGGAGGCATTCTCCAGAAACCCCCACAGTGAAGAAGCAACTATGGGCAATGATGTTTGTACTGGAACTTTATCTCTTTGAGTTACAATGAGAACTTTACCGTTGTTGACATTGCAACCTGAAACTTTGTTTTGTACCTTTAAAAGGGGTTGAGACCTGGGGATGGGAGTCATTCCCTCAGGTAAAGATCCCACCTAACAATTGGAACTGTCATCCGCTGTCCAGAAGAAGGGAGTCATTCTGGACCAAGAAGATACACTACCTCTTTAGTTTAGTTCCAAATGTAAGGGACAGATGTAGGCTTTTTGACACAGGACTGTGGGCCATTGATTCACACGGACATTCAGACTTTACCAATGGTATTTTAGTCTAGGTAGGGAAGCCCCTCGTAGAGCTAGGGAAAGTTAGGTTTTTCCTTTTATTTTTAATACTAATAAAAGTTTATGATTACAAGCATGCCACCTGTGTTTCAGTCTCCTACTTCTGCACCCTTACTTTACCCAAATAAGTGTACTGTGCTGGCACCTACCCAACACATGCGCACACACTTCACTCTCTCATTCCCTTTCTCATTCAAACACACATTGATAGTACAGTTATTCACTCATTCACACAGCATTCAAACAACATTCACTTGCTCATTCACATGAACACCCATACACCATACGCTTGTTCATTCACACAGACACCCAACCACCCATACACACATTCACACATGCATCCAAACACACATTACATCATACAAGTCATATACATACACATTTCTACATATACTTTCAGCCCCAGTCTCGATGCTGTACCTCGCAATGTCACCTCCCTTGACAATGGCACACTGGCTCCCGTGGACAAGAACTGAAACTAGCAAGCAGAGAGCATTGCCTGGTTCCTGCACATGCACACAGGAGCTGGAACACTACATTGTCAGTGCCTCATTCAATCTGAATGTGAATGGAGGCACAGAAGCACTGCCTCAAATGCATTTCCTCAGTCTTCATCCCCAATTGGCTCTATAAGGCTGGGGAAGCAAAACACCCCATAAACTATGTTTCTTTTTGACAGTGTGGGCAAAGGTACTGGTGGGTCAACACCCCCTCGCCCATTATGGACGAGACACCCCTGCTATCAACTCTTTTGTTCTAAAATGTTTAAGAACTTATGGCCTCATCATAAGTTGGGCGGTATCCTGATGCTAATTTCTCCGGGATACCACCCAACGCAATTAGTGCCAGATCCCAAATTGTGGTGAGGAGGTAAATTCTGATTCTAATTGGGTCCAATTAGCATCATGGTAATAACACTGAAAATGGGCAGAAAGGGGAGATTGTTACCTCCAGCAAAATGTTAGAGGTATAACTCTCACTTTCTGCCCAACTCGAGATTGGACGGTGCAGTAAATGTGGCGGTAATGGCATTACCACCACATTTTACTGCTCGCCCAACTCGGGATGAGCTTGGTCTCAATCACTTGCCCTTATCTATCTGAGCCCTTGAATTTCTCTTTCCCTGCTGGTCTCTCCCCTGCCTCCTTCAAATCTGCAACTGTCTTACACCTATTGGGGAACCCCTCTGCTGACTTTAAACGTCCCAGAAAACTATCATCCAATTTCTCTCCTTCCCCATAATTTAAAAGTCACCACTCCAAAATCTATTCTCTAGTCATCCTTTTGGAACTTTCTGTTGCTTTTGAAACTGAAGACCACTCCTCTCTCCTGCTCAATACGCAAGATCTTGGGTTTCACACATCTGCTCTTGCCTGGATTGCCCCCTACCTGGAATCCCTTGAAACTTGCATATCTCTGACCCAGCCCCTGTTGGTGTCCCCCAAGGATAATTCCTTGCAATTCTGCTCCTCACCCTCTGTACCTCTGCCCCAGCAAGACTTATCTCATCCTTTGGCTTTCACTATCACCTTTTTTCTGATGACACTCAAATATATCTTCCTCCTTTCCCTCCTTCACCCCATTCATCCCAGAACAGATTAGGAACTGTCTCACTGCAATTCGTCATTGGATGGCTCTGCGCTGTCTCCTGCTGAACTCTTAAAACATGGAATTAATATTTCTCCTCAAGTCCAATACCTTCCCTACACTGCCCTTGCCTATCCCCTTCCTGCCTGGTCTTCTTGATCCCTCACCGAAGGTTCTAAGTCTTGGGGTTCTCTATAATAGCAACATTGGATTGCAATAATTCTGTACTACCTGCCACTGACTCTGCTGCTTGTATGTACCTCCTCAACATTTGGAAAATTCATATTTTTATCACGAATCACTCTGCAAAAACTAATCTCCACTCTTGTGCTCAGCAAACATGGCTACTGCTCAAGCCTACTCTTTAGTTTTCCTATCTACTCCTTCCAATCTGTTGCCAAAGTCCATGAATTTGCTTCCCACATTCTCTAAAACCTACCCAGATCCACCCCCACTTTTACCTACCGACAAGTGCTTATTGACTCTCCCTGCAAGGCCACTCTCTTTTCGTGTTGCTTCTGCTAGTCTACAAAGCTATCAATGGTCTTGCTCCTCAGTACCTGTCTGAGTTTAGTCACCTTCTTGTTTCCTGTGATCCTCGTCTGTGCTCAACCTCACCTTCCCATGCCCTCCATGGGCCTCCTCTCTCTTCCGCTCTTTCTCTCTACTTGCCCCACTCTGCTGAAATCGCTGCTGTTAACAATCAAGGCCAGCCCTACCGTGGATCTCTCCGAAGCTCGACATAAACTTCACTTACTTGCTAAAGATGGAGCTCCTCCTGCCCTCACTCCCATCCTCCCTTCCTGACACCACCACTGCCTGTAGTGATGATGCTTGACAATGTAATCGTGTATATTTAAAAAGTACTCCTCTTTAGTTTGAAGCACTTGCCCCCTTAGGCTAATGTTACCTCTGTACATCACCTGTTAACTTATACATATATTTGTTTCTGATTGTTTTGTCCCTGATACATATCCCACTTGTTTACACCCTCATCAACGTGCCACAGACTTGCATCTTGGATTTCTTCTTGTCAGTCTCCTTTTCCATATCTTTTTTGTTACAAATCATTTCTCTTCATTATCTTTATGTATTTTCGTTTTATGATCATATATGAGTTGTGCACCATTGTTATGGTTCATGTTTTTGCTGTCTCTTTACATTCACACATTGTTAAGCTTTAGGTTGTGTTTCTCCCCTTCTACCTTTTTTTTAAATCTTTTTCCCCCTCTGTATCTATATTCCCGGCTTTTTACTGTCTATATTTTTCTTCTTATTTTCTTTCTTTTCTATTGGATTTTCATTTTTTCACTTTTTATTTGAATTTGTATGTGCTGTTTTGTATGTACTATTTTGATATCAACTGTCTTTTATTTTTGCCTTTCACTCGCACCTTAGGTATTTGTTTTCTTTTTGCTCTTTTTTGCTTTGTCGTGACTCACGTCGCCACACCTGTATCTATGATGTCATCGCATTACCTGGCGATTACGTCACCACGCATCCTGTGTGGTTACACACACTCTGCGCAAATTCCAAACGGCAGTTCGTGGGAATCTTTAGTCTGCTGCCCATCTACGCTGGACCAGTACCCACTTATCTACACACATAGATCATCTCTTTGGTGGTGTGTTACTGCATTTTTGACAGAAGATTGTCATTCTGATTTAACACAGTTCATGTGTACCGCCATTTTTAATTTTTCATAGTTTTTTTAATTTTTCAGCATTATCATCAGGATGACACACCCTTTTCGTATTTTCACATGCACTTTTTTAATATATGTGAGGATTACTTGCTACTCAGAAATACTTGCTATTATGAAGCACAGGTAGGATTTTCTTGGATACATACAGCAGTTTTGACACATGTGTTTTATTAGAAGGATCACTACAGGAGTACTCTTCTTTTCATTTTATTAAAAGCATTTACAAATGCTAAATAAATAAAATAAAGATTGGCCCTGATGATGGATTTATGATCTGAAATACATTGGCCGTTTGTGTCTGTTCACCTGGGCGCCTTTCTATATGGAGGATTTTTTCTAATTTTTGCACCCTGAGATTTATTTTGATTTAGCTTTATATTGGTGTTTGCTTAGCGTGGTCTTCCAGACCTCACATGTGATTACACAGCACGCAAAGCTACTTTGGCTTTGGCCTTCTCTTTCATCAAGGTGTGCTGCCCTCATACGATAATGATAATAATACTGATATCCTACGGGGCAATAAATACAAGCATTTCTTAGAATTTCTTAGAATGAGGATTCCACAAATGCATTGCTCTGTGGCTCTGAAGTAAAGATGAAATTCCAGCTATGGCTGCCAGGGGCCAGATTACAGAAACTGTGCACCAATGCAAGTGCAAAGTTGCACGGTATTAGCACTAGGGCAATGACGACACGGAGCACCAAAGGTTTGATCCCCGGTCCACGCTTAGAAACCTCTGGGTATTATACACGCGTAATAAATAACCTATCATATCATATCACATCATTTCTAAAACCACTGGGACATATTAGAACATCATTGAGCCATGACAATTGCAGTTTGGCATGTTACAAGGACTAGGGAGAAAATTGCCTTAGTGCAAAAAAGAGACATTTTCACTGTATTTTTGCAGTGGGCAAACTTTGTCCTAGTGGTAATATGGAATGGTATTAGCACTAGGGCAAATGCAGTATTGCCCACCAAGGCAAACTTTGTCTTAGTGGTAATATGGAATGGTATTAGCACTAGGGCAAATGCAGTATTAGCACCGGGGCAAACTTTGTCCTAGTGGTAATATGGAATGGTATTAGCACTAGGGCAAATGCAGTATTAGCACCGGGGCAAACTTTGTCCTAGTGGTAATATGGAATGGTATTAGCACTAGGGCAAATGCAGTATTAGCACCGGGGCAAACTTTATCCTAGTGGTAATATGGAATGGTATTAGCACTAGGGCAAATGCAGTATTGGCCACCAGGGCAAACTTCGTCCTAGTGGTAATATGGAATGGTATTAGCACTAGGGCAAATGCAGTATTAGCACCGGGGCAAACTTTGTCCTAGTGGTAATATGGAACGGTATTAGCACTAGGGCAAATGTAATATCAGCACCGGGGCAAACTTTGTCCTAGTGGTAATATGGAACGGTATTAGCACTAGGGCAAATGCAGTATTAGCACCGGGGCAAACTTTGTCCTAGTGGTAATATGGAATGGTATTAGCACTAGGGGAAATGCAGTATTAGCACCGGGGCAAACTTTGTCCTAGTGGTAATATGGAATGATATTAGCACTAGCGCAAATGCAGTATTAGCACCAGGGCAAACTTTGCCGTGGTGCAAAAATGCTTCAAAAATATATCTTTTTCCGCAAGGGCAATTTTTGACCCTGGTGGATATACCACCCCAAACTGCACTTGTCACGGTGCAATGGTTTTTAAATATGGCCTAGTATTTTTCAAACTAGCGCAAACCTTGCCCTAGTGCTAATACAGGGCAACTGTGCACTGGTGCAAAGTTTCTGTAATCTGGCCTCAGTTTGGCTTGTGATTTAGGAGGCTTGTTAAATGAGTTAACTATTCTACTCTAATTTTAAATGTTAGAACGTGTTTTCCGTGTATAATTAATTTAAACCCGCCAAAGTGTTAATGGCTACAGCGCTTTGAGGTCACACCAATAGCATATAGGCGCTTAACAAATGCTAAGCAACCTTTCTAAACCTTACTCTGGTGTCCTTGCCATTCAGTGCTTAATTATCATGTATTTTTGGATGGCATCCTTTATGTAACTCGACCACAGGAAACAGAGAGCCCCTGACCCCCCGTTTCACCGCCCTTGCCCCTTGCCAGATAACAGGCCAGCTCGTGCTTGACAGAGAACACACACTGCTGGGATGAGGGGAATACATGGGAAGTGTGCAGCCCAGAGATAACACGGGATAAAAGGAAGGTCTGTGCCAAGCTGTTATCAGAGACTGTGGAGCAGCTGCGAGGAACCCCGCCTTTCGGGCCAGCCAAACAGAAACATTACAATCAAAAGGATTTATTCTGCATTTGTACTGTTTCTTTGTGGTTTTCGGGAAGTGGTGTGTTTTTACATTTTTGTATTTGTGGCATGTCATGTTGCATTTTAGCCAGCTCTATATATGTTAACACATCATTTTTACGTTCATTTGTGAAATTATGTTTTAGGTGTGTGATATAGCACACACCTACACACACAGCACATTTTTTTGCAGCTATCATTCATTTGAGAAAGCACATAAGGGAGGTGAGGTCATTTTACTGAGCGTGCCAAATGTGTTCAGGAAACGACCTTGGCATCAGCCCAGGGCAGTGGTATGCGAATGCCTGACGCAGTATGGCCGTGCGCTACTCTAATTCTGAATTGGAAAACCACGTCAAGCATACACAACTGGCAGTGTTTCTGTGCATACATGAGGCGCTGAAAGAGGGTACAGTAGTGTCATGAATGTTTCGACTGGACCTGCGGTCACTCAGCCCAGTCCATTCATCTCCGGGGGCACCCAGCTGACATTGCAGGACAGGGGGCACCCAGACGGCCCGAGAGCACACAGGCTCTTACATGGCCTGGGGGCACCCATGCCAAACACCATACACGGCGATGGAGTTGCCTAGCAGGGGCACTGGCACCTCCATTCAGAGTTGCCCAGCAGGGGCTCTGCTTACATAGGGGGGGGGGGCATCGCAGAGAGCCATCTCTCGTCTTCTTCTTCTTGCTGATAGATTGTATCCATCAGCTGTGATTTTTGGATACCGAGATTGAGTCTCATTACTCATTACCTCATTAGCCGTGATGGTCCGCGGGTACTGATCCAGTCCTTGGCAGAAGTTCTTACTCAGCTTCTAAAGATGTTCGTCCAACATCTCAATGTCCAGGTCTCTGTGAGGGTCAGCTGTCCTTGTGAAGACTGGAGCTCCAGACGATATCCATACGAGCCCTGGGAGATACCATGCTCCCAGGAGGGGGTGACACACCACAATTACTGCTTCTGGGCCCTGCTAAATGAAAACGCAGCATGCGGGAGGTGGGGGGAAGACAAAGGGGGTTGACATCACATCTGATGAGAGCCTGTGAGCTCCAGGTCTCCACCCAGAACCCTCTTTCTAGCCACCCCACCCCCAGCATTACCACCCGGATCAGCCACCCACAAAGAAATAAGTTTCTCTGAATTGTTTTTTATTTTTTCCTGTGAAACCACTGCCACTACCCCTGTCCCCGCCACTGCTGCTGCCCCCTCCCCTCCTCTATGTGTTACCCAGGATTGTTGCTGCTTCATCTTAACCCCTGCGCGTCGCCTCGTGACTGTTGCTTCCTCCTCCTTCTGCGTTGTGTCCCATGACTGCTTCTACCCCTGCTTGATTGCTTCTAACTTCACCCTGATTGCTGTGCAGCCCTCCTTTACCCCTCCCCCTACCTAACTGCTTCTAACTCCACCCTGACTTCTGCTACCCCCTCCCTGACTGCTTCTACCTCCACCCTGGCTGCTGCACAGCCTTCTTTGACCACTCCTCCTCCCCCTCCCTGATGGCTCTGCAGCCCTCTTGGGCTGCTATGCTGCCTTCCTGAACCCCAGGATCCCCTCTTGGACTGCAGCACTGCCCTCTTCGAGCACTCTATCTCCTACCGGACTGCAGCACTGCCCTCTTGGAGCACTGTACCTCCTCCTTGACCACAGCACAGCTCCCCCTGAGACCGCTTTGCCACATCCATGACTGACATGCAGCCATCTTTGACCACACTGGTTCACTGCATGCCCTCTATGCCACCTTCCGATATGCTGTGCGCCGTCTTCTTGCACCTGTTCCACAGTGCTCCTGGCACCACCATCTGTCCCCCGTGGCCTTTGAAATCCCTGGCTACCCACATGTCACCTCCTCCCCATCCCCAGTCAATCCCACAGACACTCTAGTGTGCCTGCCCATTCCATGCCACTATGACCAAATACTGTGGCTATCCCCATGTCTGACCAGTGTGCCTCCTTTGCCCCACATCACCGGAAACCCTGCAGAACCATGTAAGGCCGATCACTGATTACTGATCACTGATCACTCGAGGTTTACATGGAGAAATGTTCTTCCAATGCGGATTGCATTGTGACTAACACTCTCTTATCCATGATTAAATCAATAGCGTTATTTATTTTAGGGCTGCTTTATTGCTCCATCATGGCATGGCAGGTTTTGTGGACACGGCTCTTTTTTCAAAAACACTGCAATGGAACAATTATTGGTGCCATGATTCAAACAATAATATTTAATGATTAATAATAATAATGACTAAATAGCAACATCCTCTGACCCCCTAGTAAACTGCATTCGGAAATAACTTAACGGAACATGATATCGCGATGTTCATATGTTCCAGGTCAAAGGACACATTCAGAGTTCTTGCTGTTGTGCCATTTAATACTAGCAATTGCTGCCGCTTGTCTGGTGCCACGTGACCTCATCATGCCTCTTGTGGGACGCATGATGCATTACTCCATTGTGTTGGCGGGCATCCCACTGGAAACAACAGACTTCCCGTATGAATGGGTAATGAATTAAGACAACCAATCAATCCAAGTACTGTGACTTCACTATGATGTAACTGCTGTGTAGTCTGGCTGATGCCACAGACCTCTGGGGGCGGGGAAAGGAAGACGGAAATGAAAAGGTGGCCCACCAGGCATCTGCTACCAGGCCTGCTGGGACACCTACCATGCCTGCTGGGATACTTACCATGCCTGTTGGGACACCTACCATGCCTGCTGGGACACCTACCATGCCGGCTGGACACTTACCATGCCTGCTGGGACACCTACCATGCCTGCTGGACACTTACCATGCCTGCTGGGACACTTACCAGACCTGCTGGGACACTTACCATGCCTGCTGGGACATTTACCAGGCCTGCTGGGACACCTACCATGCCTGCTGGACACTTACCATGCCTGCTGGGACACTTACCAGACCTGCTGGGACACTTACCATGCCTGCTGGGACACTTACCAGACCTGCTGGGACACCTACCAGGCCTGCTGGGACACCTACCAGACCTGCTGGGACACCTACCATGCCTGCTGGGACACCTACCAGACCTGCTGGGACACTTACCATGCCTGCTGGGACACCTACCATGCCTGCTGGGACACCTACCAGACCTGCTGGGACACCTACCATGCCTGCTGGGACACCTACCAGACCTGCTGGGACACCTACCATGCCTGCTGGGACACCTACCATGCCTGCTGGGACACTTACCATTCCTGCCGGGACACCTACCATGCCTGCCGGGACACCTACCAGGCCTGCCGGGACACCTACCAGACCTGGCGGGACACTTACCATGCCTGCCGGGACACCTACCATGCCTGCCGGGACACCTACCATGCCTGCCGGGACACCTACCAGACCTGCCGGGACACCTACCATGCCTGCCGGGACACTTACCATGCCTGCTGGGACACCTACCATGCCTGCCGGGACACCTACCAGGCCTGCCGGGACACCTACCATGCCTGCCGGGACACCTACCTTGCCTCCCGGGACACCTACCATGCCTGCTGGGACACTTACCAGACCTGCTGGGACACTTACCATGCCTGCTGGGACACTTACCAGACCTGCTGGGACACCTGCCAGGCCTGCTGGGACACCTACCAGACCTGCAGGGACACCTACCATGCCTGCTGGGACACCTACCAGACCTGCTGGGACACCTACCATGCCTGCTGGGACACCTATCATACCTGCTGGGACACCTACCAGACCTGCTGGGACACCTACCATGCCTGCTGGGACACCTACCAGACCTGCTGGGACACCTACCATGCCTGCTGGGACACCCACCATGCCTGCTGGGACACCTACCAGACCTGCTGGGACACCTACCATGCCTGCTGGGACACTTACCATGCCTGCTGGGACACCCACCATGCCTGCCGGGACACTTACCATGCCTGCTGGGACACTTACCATGCCTGCTGGGACACCTACCAGACCTGCTGGGACACCTACCAGGCCTGCTGGGACACTTACCATGCCTGCTGGGACACCTACCATGCCTTCTGGGACACTTATCATGCCTGCTGGGACACCTACCATGCCTGCTGGGACACCTACCAGACCTGCTGGGACACCTACCAGGCCTGCTGGGACACCTACCAGATCTGCTGGGACACCTACCAGGCCTGCTGGGACACCTAACAGGCCTGCTGGGACAGCTACCAGGCCTGCTGGGACACCTAACAGGCCTGCCGGGACACCAACCATGCCTGCTGGGACACCTACCAGACCTGCCGGGACACCTACCAGACCTGCCGGGACACCTACCAGACCTGCTAGGAAACATACCATGCCTGCTGGGACACGGGCGAGGGAATAACCTGTACACATTACTGTCATGTCCAACCACTGTAGCATGGTCAGACATGTCATTTTGTGTTTTGTAGAAAAACTCCCACATGCGGGGCATGTAAGGGACCACAGCTGGCATATATCGGGTGCCACATGTAGACATACTGGCTGTGCTTGGCACCATGCGGTTAAACAATTGTGCACCTAAATCCGCATGCAATGAAGTTAAATTCCTTGAAACAGATATTTGCGTGGCTATGCTGGAGGAGGGCTGGCGTATTGGCATGCTAGCCTTCCCATGCCATGACATCCACCAGCCAACTACATGGAGTGCATTATGTCAACAGCACCACAATGGCGTGGTCACATCTGCTCACAGGCGGAGCCAGAACTGTAATACCAAAGGGACATAGCGATATCTGCGATATAAATGTCAGATATGCTGGAGCAGAGCACATGAATACACTCTGAAAGCTAACACTGCAGTACTTCAGAAGGTTATGACGGACGTCATTGGACCATTATCTACTCTCCTGTTCATGCCACCTCCACCCCATTCCTGGTATGCTCCCACTGTTTGCACAGAGGAATATGCCTACACCACTTCACAGTTCCTATTTAGTGCAGTCAGTCATTTTGGCTTACTGCACAAAAACCCAGACTCATTTAAAAGTGGAAAAGGTCGCTTTAATGTGACAGGCCAAAGCTTACAATCACAACGCATTAACTGGCTCCATGGCCTAACAAACTAAATAGCTATTTGAACAATCAATTAAATAACTTAAACATTTCCCATTTTCCCCCAACAATTAAATAATTAAATAACCCATTTCCTCCCTAATGATCCCTTGGATCCTACCGAATCCTTGCCCCTTTTCCAGGTGTCCCGCTTTCTCCCCAGGGGCCATGCCCCTCCAGGCTCAATACCTGATCCCCCGGGGTGACCTGCTTGTGCAAACAGCGCCACCCCCTCCTTTCCGTGTCATTCCCCCATTGTGCTTCCCCCCCCCCACATCAAAAGGGGCCATGCCCCCGGCGCCCCGGCCACCTTTGACCCCCCGAACTCCCCTCTACACCAAACTCCTCTTACCTATGACCTGCAGCCAGCCTGACCTGCCACATCAGCAACAATATTACACACACCTTCCCCGATGCCCTGACCTGTCACACCAAGCTACCATCCCTACCCTCTTAAACGCCCCCTAAACCATAAACCCCCCCCCTCCTCCTCATAATCCACTGACGAACGACCCCCCCCATTACATAACCAACTTCCTTAAACAAAATGAAGGGGTGGGAGGGCGGGACAATCGCCAAGTCCTAACCGTCGCCTGCCTCCCGAACCTTCCCTGAGCCCTTAAGTACCTCGGGAGGGGCGCTCTACCCCCCATGGCCACTCGCTGGCCGAGTGCAGCGCCAAAATACTCCCCGGGGGGAAACGCTTCGCGTTCCCCCCAGGGCCCCCCTTTTGGCTTACTGCACAAAAACCCAGACTCATTTAAAAGTGGAAAAGGTCGCTTTAATGTGACAGGCCAAAGCTTACAATCACAACGCATTAACTGGCTCCATGGCCTAACAAACTAAATAGCTATTTGAACAATCAATTAAATAACTTAAACATTTCCCATTTTCCCCCAACAATTAAATAATTAAATAACCCATTTCCTCCCTAATGATCCCTTGGATCCTACCGAATCCTTGCCCCTTTTCCAGGCGTCCCGCTTTCTCCCCAGGGGCCATGCCCCTCCAGGCTCAATACCTGATCCCCCGGGGTGACCTGCTTGTGCAAACAGCGCCACCCCCTCCTTTCCCGTGTCATTCCCCCATTGTGCTTCCCCCCCCCACATCAAAAGGGGCCATGCCCCCGGCACCAGAAAAACCCTCCCCCGAGGAGTTCTTTCTGCCCCAAACCCCCCCCCCTTTTTCTACCTCAAACTTTTCACCCAGTCTCCCAGCCACGAACTCAAGTCCGCAAGGTAGTAACTGTTCCCGTATATGGACAAGTGTACCCCATCCCCTCTAAAAACAAGAAACCACTCGTATGTTATCTCCTTATGGTCCATGACCCTCACTTTCACTGACGCACAGAATTTCTCCATTTCCCTGTTTATCCCCTTCCTAGCCCGCTCTATCGCTCCCTCATTCCTTGCACCCCTCCAAACTCTTCTCGGCAACAACTTTGTCCACACCACCACCGTTTGAGGCCACATATCCCTAACCCAACCTAAGTCCCTCTTCATCTTTCTCAGCAGAGCCACCCCCGTATCCCTAACTAGGTCATTCTCCCCAGCATGCAGCATCACCACCTGAGGAACTCCATAACGCTCTCTCATTCCTGCCAATATGGGCAGCAGCTGATCCCAACGCAGGCCCCCCAAACCATGCCACCTTACCACCACTTCTTTATAACTGCACCCCAGCTGTCTACCAAACACCCTTTTCTCCGCCTCTTTGCCAGCCCACTTCACAATTGAATGTCCAACAATCCAAACTTGCGCCAACTCCCCCTTTCTTTGCGCAGCATCTGAAACAAAAATTACACAAATTACTGACAAGTCATCTTATTACAAAACAAAAACAGCTTGCCCCCCAAGTCCTCCACTAACTGTCTTCAGCAATCCCCTTTCCCAAACTCCCTAACGTAACCCTTGTATTTACCCGATCTCCAACGCCCCAGGCTTTTCACCCGTTCTTCAGAAAAACCCAGTCTGCTACCTTCAGATGCTGCGCCCATCCTAAAAGAATGAGTCCCAAACTCCTCCCCCTTTTCTCCTACCCTGCCCAGCGCCTTACGCAGTACCCCCAAAACCTGCGCTGCTGTAACCGGGGATCCATCCGCATGCTGGAAAACCAAACCTGAGTTAAACCCACAGCGCTCCTTCCATACCTTACCCACCTTAATTGGGCATAGAGCCTCGCTCCCTCGACCTAGCCGGACCCAAGAGCCCTTTCCCTTCTGATCCGTCTTTGACTTTTTAATCTTGATGTCTAGACCTTCCTCTGTAATCTGCACATCATCCCACTGCAGCCCCCCTAGCCCCCCTTTTCCCCCTACCAACTCAGAAACCCTAAAGGCCCCAAAAAATAACCATGTAAAACAAGCTGCAAACAATTCCACTTCCCATACCGACCAGCAAACTACCCCCAAAACCTCAACCAAACTCTTCAGTAATTCCGCCGATATCGGCCTCCTCCTATCTTTGTCCCTCTTAATCTCTCTTGCCCGTCCTTCCAACATCCTACTTGCCATCTCCCCCCCACTTGGTTGAAAACCCCAAAACCATTTTCCGTAAAAAGAGATCCCTGCTAGTTTTCCTGTTATCGTCGCCCTTGACCAGCCCCTGTCAATGCACCTCAGTATGAAATTAATCACGTCATCCCTCCTCCGCTCTTCCGCATCCCATCTACCCCTCCAACTACTAGCTCCTCCTCTAATAAAATCCTCCCAGGCCCTCCTGTATGACTTCTTGGATGCCGCGGCCAATGAACCCTCCACCAGTGCCAGCGCTCTCATCCTCCTATCTTCCACAGCTCCTTCGGAATCTGCCGCCCCTCCAGATCTGCCTCTGGAGCCAATCCACGGAATCTCTGCCATTGAAAACGAGATAATGCATCAGCGATGCCATTATCCTTCCCTGGCACATGTGTTGCTTTAAACACCACATTCCATTCCATGCAACGCAGGACAAATTCTCTCATCAGCCTTGCCACCCTCTGATCCCTCGCTGACTGCCTGTTCACCACATGGACCACGCACTCGTTGTCTACATTGAAATTCACCCTCTTATTTCGCAGCTCCTTCCCCCACAACTCCAATGCAACTAGTAATGGAAAAAACTCCAGGAACGCTATGCTTCTCCCTTCCTTTAACCATCTCTCCGGCCATTTTTCAGCACACCATTTTCCCCCCCAAAACACTCCAAAGCCACCGGCCCCCGCTGCATCCGAGAGAATCTGAACTTCCCAAGTCACTGGATCTCCCTGCAACCACATAGACGTTCCATTGAAACTCTCCAAAAAACGCAACCAAATCCTGCAATCCTCCCTCACTGCCCCCGATATTCTTATCCGGTGATGTGGGCACTTCGCTCCCGCCATGGCCCTTGCCATATTTCTGCAAAACGTTCTCCCCGGGGCCACCACCTTACATGCAAAGTTCAGATGTCCCACCAATCTCTGCATCTCTACCAGCATCATTTTCTTGGCCCCTACTGTTTTTTCCAACAGTGCCACCAATTTGCTCACCTTGTCGTGCGGCAAGCGTGAGGTCATGGCCACTGAATCCAACTCAATTCCCAGGAATGTTAACACCACTGCCGGCCCTTCCGTCTTGTCTTCGGCTAATGGTACCCCCAGCTCCTCCATCAAGTCTTGAAACAACTTTAGCATTCTTCTGCAATCCTCCTCCCTTTTTGCCCCGCTAATGAACAGAAAGTCATCCAAATAGTGCAACACACTCTCCCACCCTGAGCTGAATGAGAAAACCCACTGTAAAAAAGAGCTAAATCGTTCAAACAGCGCACAGGAGATTGCACAACCCATAGGCAATGCTTTGTCTATGTAAATACGGTCCTCAAACTGCAACCCCAACAACCAAAAATCCTCTGGGTGCACTGGCAATAATCTAAACGCCGCTTTAATATCGCACTTGGCCATGAAGGCCCCTCGCCCTTCTTTCCTTATTAGCTCCACCGCCTGGTCTACACTCGCGTACACAACCCCACACTCTTCCGGGGCAATGAAGTCATTAACTGACATACCCTCCGGCCAAGACAAGTGATGAATCAGTCTGAACTCCCCCGGGGCTTTCTTGGGCACCACCCCCAGCGGGGATATTACTAGGTCACCAGGTACTTCATCAAACGGACCCACCATCCTGCCCGCTGCCAATTCCTTGCTCAATTTTTGCCTTACCACTTCCATGTTCTCTCTTGCTGACTTCAGATTTTCCGCCCATCTCCGCACCCTTGGACCCTGGTAACCTAATCTAAACCCCTGCCCAAAACCCTCACTCAAAATCTTAGCACCTTCCCTATCCGGGTAAAATTGCAACCAATCCTCCAGCACCTCCACTTTAATTGGAGTAAAAGCTTTTCCCCCCAACCCCTCTTCCTGCACCTCTCCCCCTTCCCCTGTCTCCTTGTTGGAAACACTGCGTGAGAGGGTGTTTCCCCCCGCACTTGCTGCACTCATGCTTGAACCTACACATGGTTCTTGCGCAGCTCTCCTTATTGTACCCCCAGCATGCTGCTGAGGATTGGCCCCTGCCTCCTCCCCCCGCCCCTTCATGGGCGGGGCGACCAAGAAAGGGCCGGAAAGGCACTGGCAGCCCGCTCGCCGTGTGTAATGTCGGTGCTGGCCTCGTTGGGGCCATCCATTGCAGCCAAAGATCCATATCTATCTCCCCCCAGACCGCCTGACTGTCCTCCGCCATTCTCGCTCTAAATTCCTCGTCATACCTTACCCAAGCAAAGCCCCCAAAGCTCGTGAAAGCCTTCCTTATTACATCCATGTATTTCAACAGAGCCACGCAACGCTCCGGGAATTTTTCGCAATACACGCTGGCATAAATGATAAACGCCGACGTCCAATTCTCAATGGTCACCGGGACCCTCGGGCGTGAAGCCAACTCTCTCTCTTCCTCCTTAGACCCCTCTTTCGCTCTCACCTCCCTATGCAGCAACTTGAAGACATCCACAAATTCACCTCCCTGTATCTTCTCCCTGGTTGCTGCCATCAAATGTGCCCCCAATGGCTTTGTTATCCCCATGTATGGCAATTTCTTCTCCTTTCCCTTTACCTCCACCTCTTTATCTTTTTCCGCCTGCACCTCGAGCCCCAATGACTCCACCACCTTGTCCGTTTGGACCTCCACTGAGCAAATGTTCTTTCCAACCCCTTCAGCTCCAAAAGCCTGCACCCCTACTTCCTTCATCACACCTTGCAGACCACCCCGGTCATCCCCCAAGCCCCTATTTATGACCCCTCTCTGCCATGCAGATGACCATTCCCTTTCCCTCTCACCTCTTTCCACGCCTGCCATCTGCGGCCTGGCCTCCACACCACTGCTCCTCCTCTCCATTCTCAGAGGGCTCCTGCTGCGGGGACAAAACATGTCAGCACAATCGCCCAGCCAATAATTTCCTCGACCCATTTCGCCCCGACCCCCCTGTACTTCCCTTTCCCCGTCCCACCTTGAACTTCTTCTCTCCTCCGCCCTTTCCCTTTCCGCCCTGTAATCCTCAAATTCCCATTGCCCCCCGTATTCATCCCAACCAACTTCATCACCCCTTAAATACCATTGAGGATGCGGGCTCCTGCCCGAGATGATTTGCAGATCTTCCTCCGAGCCCGGGGCGTCCGCCCCGCCACTCCTCTGACGTCTTCTCGGCGGGGCTGTGGGAACCTCTGCCTGGTCCTCTTCTCTTGGGCGAGGCGTTCCGACCTCCACCCTGACATCCTTGTTGCTAGGGGCCGTGCTGTGCCCTCTAGGCTCTCCTTGCGTTAACTGAGGAGGGGCCGTACCAAAACCCTCATCCTCCATCTGCACAGCGGGGGCTGTGCAGCGCCCTCTGCCCCCACTCCTCCTATCCGGGGGGGCCGTTCCGCGCCCCACCCTACCCTCCTCAATTGACGGGGACCTCTCCCTCCTTCTCCCACCTGCACTCTTCTGCAGGTATTTTCCCCCTCTTCCTCTCTGCCCTGCCACACCCACCTGCCCTCCACCCCTGCCCCCACTGTTGTTCCCTCGGTCTCTACCCACTCGAACGCTCCCCTCTACCCTGGAGCTATCATACCCTTCCTCCCTCTCTGGCTGACCCCCTGAACTCATTAAACCCCCATCTGCCCTCCTGTCTATCTCCCTCCTCATCTTCCTGCCCCTAGATTCCCAAATCTCCCCTTTTCCTGCCGTAGGGGTGCAAGCCACCACCGCCGCCAATGCACCGTCTGCCGCCGCTCTGCGCTGCGGCCGGCCCCCACCGCTCCCTTCCTCTCCCGTAACTTCCCCTACCGCACTTTCCAATTGGGCTTTAGTTGCCCTGCTAATGATTTCCAGGGCCTTCTTCAAGGCCCCGGCATCCACCAGCCCCTTCTTGCTCGCCCCCCGGCCTGTCATTGTGCCCACTAAAATGTGTGTGCCCAGCAGATATCACCCTTTCAAAATTACCCTAAATACTCTAATGCCCCCGAGCCGGGACCTACCCGTGGACTAGCCCTTTTGGCCCTGAAAAACCTCAAAAACCTGAAAGGAGCTAAGCGCCCCCAAAAACCCCAATAAACACACCCACCTAGTTGGAACCCTGCAATAAGTCACCCTAATAGTGCCAATTAATAAAGGCCACAAATTTAAACTAACCTTCCTTAATTGTATTTTTTTTTTTTTTTTTATTTACTTCCCTACTGCTAACTTGAAAATTGTAAATTAGAAAATATATATTTTTTTTTATTTTACCCCCTGCCCAACTACCACTTATTACCTTACCCTCCCCTTCCCCACCCTTATTCCAGAAGCGGGAGCCCTGAAACCCCCAAAAGAAAGCCCTAGTTAGCACTTGCTAACAGGCAGAACACTGCCACCTGGCCGTGTCCAGAGCGCACTGCACTTCACACTAACAATCGGGCGCGGCTCCTTTAAATCCGCTGCCCAACCCCTTTTCTGTGCGAGCGTTGAGAAAAAACGCCCACGCACACGGAACGAACGCTCGGAGCGGAGCGGGAGTAGCTCACAGGAGCCCCGCGGACCACACGCTGCAAAATCCACTGAGGCTCCGCTCCCCTTTTATCCCCAACGCCCACACGAACCGCGGACTGGGAGGATGACTAATCCTCTAAACCGACGAGAAAAAACACAGAGCCCCAAGCCCCTCCCCCGCTCGCAGGCCGCCCACCTAACGGCACAGGAACCTGGATAGGCCGGTAAGCCGCGAGGGGTGTCTTATTTACGGCACCCCTCCTACCCTGTTACCCGAACCAAACTTTTACTTTTTTTTAAATTTTTTTATTACCTACCCGCCCTCTCGCTAACTAAATCCCCTATCTCACCTGCACTAACCGCCAGCTAGGCCCAGGGAACACAGGGAAGGCTCGGGAGCAGGCAACGGGACCTGTACAATCGGGAGGGGCGCTCTACCCCCCACGGCCACTCGCTGGCCGAGTGCAGCGCCAAAATACTCCCCGGGGGGAAACGCTTCGCGTTCCCCCCGGGGCCCTCCTTCCCAAAGGCACAACAATGGCGTCAGAATTCCAGTGGATCAGACTTACCCCTGCAACGTACCACAAAGTGGATGATAGGCTGTGCAGGCAGATGTGGTGCTCATGTGTTGCATGTTTCAACTCTGTGCTCTCGCCCACAGGGGACCGTGACAACAACAATGATGGCAGAGGTGATGGGAAGGGTGAAGTTGATGAGGAACAATGCAAGCAGGGGGGAAAGTGATCTGGGTCATGGAGTCATAGGCTTCACCAGACAACATGGGCCAGATTACAGAAACTTTGCACTGGTGCAAGTGCAACGTTTGCACGGTATTAGCACTAGGCAAAGTTTGCCCTATACTGGGACACATTAAAAAACCATTGCACCTTGACAAGTGCAGTTTGGCATATTAAAAGCACCAGGGCTAAATTTGCCCTAGTGCTAAAAATATATATTTCTGATGCATTTTTGCATCAGGGCAAATTTTGCCCTAGTGCTAAAACCATTCCATATTAGCACTAGGGCAAATTTTGCCCTCGTGCTTGTAATATGCCAAACTGCACTTGTCGAGGTGCAATGGTTTTTTAATGCGTCCCAGTGTTTTTAAAAATTGGGCAACCTTAGCCCTAGTGCTAATACTGTGTAAATTCTGCACTTGATTTGTTGCAAAGTTTCTGTAATCTGGCCCATATATGTGCCATAAATTGCATTATATGCCTATAATATGAACAGTTCTAAACTCCAAACCAGGCCACATCAGCCTGAAGCCACACATTAACGTATGATAGAGTGTTGTTCACATGACGACACGTTAATTTGCCTCCGTTCTAAATGTGACATCTAGATGGTCATCTGCCTCACCAAAAAATGGACTCTCTATGTCTGCAGAAACGGTTTCAAAGTTTCTCTTCTTCTGTGCATGGCATACCATAAAGAAATCAGAACATATCTCCAACATTAGGAGAGCAAACCACTGGCTGCCTATCAATGCCAGAATCATCTTTAATATATTATGTGTTGTACATAAATGTCTCACGAATAAACCAACCAGCTACCTCAATAACACCATGAAGAAAAAAATCTCCAGTAGGACCCTCAGATCCAATAACCAGTTTCTGTTGGAAATCCCGCATTACAAATATAACAAAGCAGGAGGTAGCAGCTTCAGAGTCCTCGCCCCTACTCCCTGGAATGCCCTCCCACTCAGCATCAAAAACGAAGAAACCACTTTAGGGTTCAAAAAAGCATTGGAAACTTGGCTGTTCAACCAACCTTGACCCTGCAAGCTACTCTGCTAGGCTCTAACTGTGATACTAGGGTGCCTTTGACCTGTCATCTGTAACAATGATTGTTTTATTTGTCTTCTGGTATATATGTTGCAATGAAAATTCGTTATGTGCATCACCATGTTTTCTTCCGATTGACTGTAACTTTGTACATCAAACATTATAAGCTGTCTGTAACCTCGCCCTGATACCTATGGGTCTGGGCGTGTAAAAAATGTAATAAATAAAAATAAAATAAATAAATAATACCGGTCTAAGGAAACAATGGCTAAGTACCTATTTTGCAGACTCTGAATGGATACCAGGATGCTGAAAAGAAACCTCTTGCTCTTGACACACCCATAGGCCTGCAAGGATTGGTGACTTACATAAAACTGGCCCTGAAGAAAAGTCTTAATTTGATCCAAACTTCTTGAGAGACTTACAACTCATCATGAAAATGACTAGCAATATACACAAGGAAGGCCATCAAGAGCATATATTTGTACTCCTCCATGATGAAACCGATCAAAAATACAAGAGTTCTGTTTTTATGAATGATATTTTTATAATATGGTTGCATATGGGCATGCAATTCATGATAGTTTTAACATTTCCATTTTTAAAAGGCATTGGAACATTCAGAATAGGCAAGTGCTAAGCATTAGTGGTACAATATACCACAATGGAATAAAAAGAGTTTACAGCATAAAAACAAAATTATTGCATGTGCCTGACGGTGGTTTCAGTAAAGAGCTCAACATACATATGGGAGAAGGGGTAGGGTTAGGGGAGGGTAAAGACAAATAGAAGAGTAAGACTAACGTACGTGCCTGACAGCGCTTCTGTTAGTGCTTTTATCTGAATCCCACTTCTATTACCCAATCAATTATGAACTAACTATAAACATCAGGTAATTATGGCCACTATGAGAATCGAGAGAAAATCATTCCTTGAGGGAACCCACCAGCCCATTTTCACAAATCATTTGCGTGAGGCTTTAAATGCACCATTTTTCCTTACTCCTATTCCACCACATTCCCTTGTTCCCCATTGTCTTCCCCATGCATCTTCTTAGTGCTTAGCTTCTTTTCTTCGTTCATCTTTCATTGACACATCTTCCACTGACTCACCTTCGTTTAGTATCCATGGATCATCTTTATCTGTTTGAAATTGTCCTCTTTGGGCTGCATTGCAGCACGTCTCCCAGGCCCTTTACATTCATGGGCCAGGAGTCCATCGTATTTTATTTTTCAGAGCATTCAGACTCTTAGTTCATTTGTCCATAATCAGCTAGGCAACACAAGAATGGGGGAGTCTTCTGTAAAGGCAGTTCTTAAACATAGAAAATAAATTATGACTTCTGGCATCTGACTGGGACCTTCGATATTTTCTCTCTGCTCGCTGCTTCGGATGCTGCCGATTCTCCGAGAATACAGATCTCTCTCGTTCACCTGTATTATAAAACTGAATGAGTTTCCTTTGAAAAATATGTATGTTTCTATCGTCAGCAGTTCCTCTTCAACCCCAACCCTTAAAAAGCTGCTCACGTGTTTCTTTCAAACATTCCTGCCTCCTAAACAATCTACACCATATTTTTCTTCTTTTCTAATATACCAAAATGACTGCTCCTTTCTTTTTTCTTGCTCATCTTTAAAATACATGCTGGCTGATGTCGGGACCTGGCTTGCGATCTGGGTTTATACACAAATACATTCAACTGTCTGATATTGCCCTTATTTTCTCATGGCTTTCTTTTTACAAAAATTGCATATCCTTTTAAAAGACACATTTTTCCCCTAAGGACGACATTCTCAGACCAATGAGTCAAAAATAAAAAACGACAAACAAACAATATGGAAAATTAAACACACTTTAAAAAGGATGTCTTCTTTTGTTTCCCCTATTCTGTCTTCTTGGCGCATCTGTAGCTGAAGAAGACACCACTGGTGTGTGTTCTTGCTTTTTGTAGAAAACTGAAATAGAGGCAAAGTCATTTGAGGACTGGCAAGGGGGGTCAGGCTTCTCCCTAGCATAGACCCTTGCTCCCTTCTGTCTATAAAAAGAGGTTTACTAAGATCATCTCTTGCTACTTCCAGCCCATTTAACTATAGGCCTGCTTTTTTCTAGATCGCTGGTGCATATTAAAAAATACTGCATTAATTGGTATCTCTGTGTCTTTTGACGTCTTCCTTCTGGTCGCGTAGGACCGCGGCCATCTCCTTTTTGCTGTGCCTTGATTCTGTTGAGACATAATTGACACATTTTGCTGCGCGCTGCTTGCTGCTTCGCTGCTTGCTTCTTCTCCTACACTAATCTAGCCTACCCCTGTTAATTGGACCCCAACACTGCTCCTATTAAATATATAGAAATATGACATATAAGAAAACATTGTTTGCCTAGTCTAACCATTTCCTTCCCTTCTGACAAATCTACCCTTTTGGCATTTTGCTATTACACAGCATTTAAAAAAGGTTACTCCACCTTTTATCTGAAGTCTTCTACATCCTTGTCATTAGAGATAGCCATACTTCCATATTCAAGCACCTATCTTGGGAAAAATGCTACATATCTGAAAAGACTGTATCCCTTACTGCCTTTTTTTTTGCCCTACTCACCTGGGCCCTCTTACTCCTAATAATTGAATTGAATTGATATTTTATTTATATTGCGCTCGTACACAAGTGTTTCAGAACGCGACAAGGCAAGGGCGGGGAACAGGGGAGAACAAAACAATGATCTTATGATCTTACTTTAATAATGATCATCAGTGTGTTCACACACTGTGGTGTGAACCAATACTTACTTTTTCTGGCTCTCATTGTTTCACTAGTACTCACCTGTGTCAAAATATAATGTTTCTTCTCATTATATTGTTGTACTCTGCTAAGGCCATATAGACACTCCTCACATGCTCAAGAAAGGACAGTAGGTTTCATCTGTAAAACATAAACCATCATCAACATACACATTCAAAATAATGTTTTTGTTACTTCCCCTTATATGTTCTTAGGATCAGTTCTGTACAAAATTCTCTTATATGATCAGCTCAATTTTGGCCAACCGTACTCCTTTGGTCCTTCATTAATCCAATTGTCTTTTATATTAAAATACACTACATTTTTCAATTATGGCCAGCAACCTCAATGGTGCTCTTTATTTTTCCAAATCCGAATATTTTATTCATTTATGCTTCTTGCTGCTTTACTATCCAATCATTCATCCATTCAGTTATTCATGTCTTCATTCATTTTTCATTTATTTATTTTTATTTTTATTGGGCTCCCCAAATTTTATCATCATACCTCTAGTTTCTTACTCCTGTGCTGCTTAAGAAGAATTGCTTAATTTCATCTTTCACTAATTAGTCTAATCAATACACAAACTTTCATATTTGTCGTATTATAATTCCTTATATACATATATTTTTATTTTATACCCCTATTCATTTTACTAGACCCATGCCATTTCCATTATTGCCATATGCTAAATGATTTTCCCTTTTCCTTTCCAGTGCGTGATGCTCCTAAAGAAACACCCCTTCATCATCTGTTAAACCCTATCTAGATATGTCATTATCAGTGACGTCAATCACCCTAGAACTTTCCTTGAGAACCATTACTGTCCTCCGTGGTCCACTCTTATTGTCCCTTCCTTGGAGCATTACCTTTTCCTTTTGTACTCATGGTTGCTTCTAATTCTAGAGGGATGATATGACCCCCTCTTTGTCCCTAGATATCTATAGTTTAAACAAAAAAATAATAAAATGTTCTCACCATTTTCTCCACTAGGCCAAATAACCGTGTTTAACACAATGCTTATCTCCTAATACAAAAGGCCTCTACCTTCTACTAAAAACATCTTGCAGGGCTAGTTGCCCTTTGTATGCCAATATAAATTCATCCGTGCTCAAATGGTGCATTCCAAAAGTGGAACAGACTATCCCTTGATCAAAATAAAATCATCATGTTTACGTTTTGTCATCCAATCCCTTCCCAAAACATTGACAGGTGCCTGTCGCCAACATAACAAATATCAGTTATTAACACACTCTCCTATTAAATACTAATAATTTTTCAACAAAAAGAGACTCAACTTGTAACTCCAAAAACCCTCAATCTTCTGATAATTCCCATTATTTGACACCTTTCCTCCTTTCTTCAAAAACGTGCAATCCCAGCATCCACCAATAGAGCAAAAGATCTCGCCTCCTACTGCCACATTAACTCTTGGCACTTCTCATTAGCAGGCATGTGTATGCATGCCTTCTCATGTGCCTGCATGCCTTCTCATATGCATGCATGTGTATATGCATGCCTTCTTATGTCCATGCATGTGTATGCATGGCTTCTCATGTGCATGCATGTGTATGCATGCCTTCATATCACTCTCTCGCTTTTTGCAAGCATGTCATAACAGAGATTCTAGCTTAAACCGTCTCTATCTCTTTCTCCAATAATTGTGCTAAGCTACTCTCGCTCTTTCCTGTGAGTGCCTCAGCTGGTTTGCACTTTTTTCATAATTACATTTCCATTTATACAACCCTTACAAAGGCCCCTAAATAATGCCTTCCTTATTCTTAAAAGCCAAAACATCAGGGTGTGTGCTTCTACAAAAAATACCTATTCAACCTAATGTTTTCTCAATTCATCTTTTTTAAATATAGCATGCCTTTTACTCATTTTGTGTGTGCTTTTAACCTTAACACGCTTTGTGAGCACTTTACCTCATTGCTCATTGCTTCCTCAGTATAAATACAAATGTTTGCATTTTTACATGCATTCCTAATTTTTTTCAAAATAAAGGTTTTTATTTCATTTATTTTGCTTTTCCCCATATATATTCACTTATGCTTAGCCCAATATCATCCGCTAATACATTGACTTGCTTTTTACTGTAATGTGCACTTATAATTACATTTTAAATCTCTGCAACACCTTTCCCAACTTATGATCCTCGACACAAATCTTTCCTTATTTGCCTGCGATTTGCTGGTTTAACTGCCATTCACCAGGTCTCCATACTTTAGAGACATAATATACAGTGAGGGAAACATTGTTCCCCATCTTGGCACCTCTTCAATGTGCTCCACATTTTTGGTGCACATCTTAAACTTCCATGCATAGCACCCCATGCTTCTATATTGTATTGCAATACCTATGCCATGCCGCTTCTCTGTCCCTTAATATATACATTCTTGCTAATGTGGCCACCCACAGCGCTCCTCTTGTGCTTCTATTTTACAATCTGTCCTTTTTCCTCACATAGCGCACTGAAACTGCTTAATAAAACAATCTTCCTCTTTCCATCTTATCTGTTCAATTGGTTCATACTTGCCCCAGAATCTATTCCCTTTCCAAGTGCCCCATCCCTTCTCAACAAAAGATGGCAATTTGCCTAATCCAAAACCAAAACCAACAATTTCAGGGGCGCTCCTCAGTGTGTGCTCATACATAAAGCATCCATCATTATTCCATTAAATGACTAGCCATCGCCCTTACAATGAGAAATAACATATGCAATCCTTAAACAGCATCTCAATGGGGCCCGAGCTTTCTCATATACAACAATTGGGAGCCACCTCTAGTACAAAGACAATGTATTCACAACGAGGTTCAACTATATATCACTTTTCTAACAAAAAATATATATTATTTCAAAATATGCATCTTGCTTGGTTAGGCAACTAGGGGTTAACTCACCTTGCAACATATCAAATTAAATCCAGCGCTTTTCTCAGCATCTGACTTTTAACAACCATACACTTAAATGCCATTAAAAATGACTTTTTTCAAAATATTTCATCTGTCAATTGCTCAATAAATATCAGTCATTTCAACCCCTAACTGAGAGTCCCCACTACAGACCATTACCACTACACATCTATACCTTAAGAATCTCAAAAATAACAAATTAATGGAATGCATTTGGTTCAAGTCTATAGTTTCATTTGCGTCCTGGTGGACCCCAGGCCAATTTAAGTGAGGCATTAAAAAAAAACAGATTTCTCAAAATAGCACAAAATCCATTTCTTTTTTTCAACAATAAATGCTCATACAAAATAATTTCTTAATTCACTCATATCCTTGCTAAGACTATTTAACAACTGCATGTTGCTGTTTCTCCTGTGCAAGTTATCTCAGTATTAACTCAAAGGTGCAGCAACCCTGCTTTTTTTCTGCGATCCTAAATTACTCTTTGGACCTTGCCAACTGATCTCTCAGTCCTTGAACGGGGCATCGTAGTTGCTTTCAGAGCACCTTCAAACATTATTTACTGCATGTGCCTGCGTTGGCCTTGTGCCAAGCTACACACATCACTTTAAGAAAATATGTCTATTTCTGTGAAATTGTACTTTTAAGACATGTACTGCATCTAATTAGCTACGCTCTTCTACGCAAGAAAGGAATGGGATGGCGGATTTGTGTTTCGTCTTGATTAACACTCCCTAAATGTTTTTCCTTTGCAACTGTGTAGCTAGCTGTTTTAAAGTCAAATGAACATTTTTCATTTCTGTAGTACTTTATCTCTGCTTCGTTTGTGTGAAGGGAAATGCACATTTCTATCGTTCAAGGTTTTATAAATTCCTAAAGATGTTAACTATGTAGATACAGAAAATTAACCCTGTTGCTCCCAGCTAGCTTTTTGAACAATTCCTGTCTATTTTTTCATTGGTGCAAATCACCTTACCTAAATCAATAATGCAATTTCTTGACCTGTTTCAATTAGTTGCACCTCATTTTTGCTTCTCAACATGTTTAATTGCACACATATCACAAAATAGATAGACTGACTGCAACATGGAGACACAAGCCGGCTCCACATATATCTCTGCCAACGCTCCTTATGGCTGATCTCGCCTCTAAAATGACTCCTCATAGGGAGTGTGAATTGTTCCCTTTAAACAATCTTTCTGTTTTTTAGCCTATGTATCCACTTGAATTTTGAAACAACGCCTTCTAGACATTCTTGATGTAGGATTCTTGGCTTATTAATCATTTCCCCCCAAAAATTGGTGGGGTAGGAATTAGTTGGTTATATTACGCAGATGACACGGTTATTATTGATACAACTCCAATTTGCCTCCAAAGACTGCTGGATGCTCTAGGAAAATATGCTGTAAATGTTGGCTTTGTCCTCAATATTGAAAAGATTAAGGTGATGATGACTGGCTCACAAGCAAGGAAGCAAGAAAAAAAAGAAAACCATCCCCATTTAGTATTAACAATGAAACCTTGGAGGTGGTGAATACCGACCTGTCCCTGCGGATGCCTATTGCTAGCTATCCTTCTCTACAATTGTATGATGGCATGGTATCTGGTAGGATGGTGAATAGATGGAATACAATTAGGAGATATCTGGGGAAAATGGGGGACACTCCATTGAGGGTTTCCTTTAAATCTATAAATATTGCATTATCCCAGGTGCGCTATATACATTAGAGATACTTGAAGAAAGGTATGTTGTGTGGCTAAATAATCTTGAAGGGGGGTTATGGAGACCTGTCCTTAAGCTCCTTAGTGCGGTACTGGTAGAAGATATTAGGTGCGAGTTGGGAATATTTTCTCTCTCTACTTTGAGGAAAATATGATGCACTAAGTTATATAATAACGTAATGCGATCCACTACTCAAGAAAGTCTTTTTGGAATTATAGCTAATGCCACTCGATCAGGTCATGATAATACTCTTATGAACCAATTGCAACTGACTGTGAACACTTTCCTTCTGAATATTAATCTAAATGTTTCAATAGATAGTGATGACGACCCCTGCGTTAACATGCAAATGAAGAAGAAAGCCACTGAATGGGATATGATTAGATCTTTGGAATATTTAAGTACAAAGAAAACATGCACTTCATACTAAGCAGTGTTTTAATATAGATAAACCATGTGACTATTTATGGAAATATGAATTTTAAAAGATGTGTAATCGTTTCTTCGTTTTAATATCTTAGCATGTAATGAGTATATGGGTGGATGGAAATGTATTCTGTATGATAGGAGGAAATGTCGTTACTGTGAATATGAAGTTTACACAGTGAGACATCTGCTTACTATGTGCCCTAAACTGAGTAACTACTATTATGGGGCCTTTAAAGACTTGCTATATAATCTGGACATGATAGCCTCTGGTCATTTGTGTGCAGCTATCTATGCGGCACTAATGCAAGTATATATTGGGGCTGCTTATTTTATATGGAAGATAATTATAAGTGATATTGTTTTATGCATATGTTGTTTAATGAATTAGAAGTATATGTGATATTGTTTTAATGATTATAGATTGATGAATTAATGAATTAAGGAATCGTAACATTTTAATGATGGTATGGATTAATTGTAAAGTAATGTATGTGATAAATCTCTGTATAAGGTTTTAAAACAATCAAAAAAACATGTTTTTAAAAAATCTATGCTTGCCCTCACAATTACAGATAAACAATGTGTAGTGATGTCAAAGTCAAAAGAAACATTGTTCAACATAAAGTTCTGAGCTGCTTCCAGCTAACAGTTTCTTCTTCAGCTCCCTTTCCCATGTTCAAGAAAGGTCCACAAAATGTCTTAGAATTACTTTCTTCCACTCAAGTTAATACAGTTCCACACAGTCCTCCCGGCTCCCTTCCCCCAGTTCCAGGCAATATAGTTCAAAAGAAAATGGTCTCAAAGCTTTGCTGCAAGACAACAGATATAATGTCTCACATCTCAGGGCTCCCTACCCCAAGACTTCAACTCCGCCAGTTATGGTTAATTCAAGCTTTCAAACAAAAAGATTAACACAACTGAAGGTCAGCTTGACCATATTCTCCTCCATTCACTGGCAGTGCCCCTTTGTAGTATTGGTCCACAATGGCTTTTGGTTCTCACAGTTCAGGCCTCACTGGTGTGGGCACAGTTGTCGGACCACACGGTCCACCCACCACAGGTCGCGCAACCACAATCCCCTTCCTTGTGGCCTGTTGGCTTTGTGTATAATATTCAAATTTCTTTGGCTTCTCCTTGGTATCCCCTTGGTGCCGCTAGAGTATGTCACACACCTTTTGACAATCTTTGTCCTTGCCGTACTGCAATTGTTCAAAAAGCTCACTTTGTGGTTGTCTTATCTCTGTGGCACTTTTTATGGCACTCTTTCATACTGATGCAGTTTCTTAAATGTTGTTGTTACTTGGGCACTTTCCCTTTTGTAGTCTTTTATCAATTGCTTTGCCCATAAAGTTTCCTTGAGTTTTATATTCCACTAGCTTAGGTAATACATGTTCAATATGCTTAATCTCAATTTCCCATTTGGTTTGGTATTCAATATGCTGCTAGCAGCTTTAATTGTACGTTTTCCTTTCATTTGGTTTTGTATTGCTGCTTTGAAACCTGCTAAGAACGCTCCCACTGGCTGCTGAGTGCCTCTCCCGACACGGTTTGTGGCGATGTTCCCCCTGCAGCTCCCACTCTCTGTTCCAGCTTCGCAGGTCGGCGGGGCACACTGGTACGGGCCCTACTTGCATTCAGGGGCTTGACTCTTCCCAGCTGAGTGCGCCACTGCCTCAGACTGAACTGGGGCAGCAACCCGCTCCCTTCATTTCTCCGACAGCTCCTGCTGCACATCTCCAACACTTTAGCTCCTGCACACTGAATCTTGAGCCGCCATCCTGACTGTCCCACAGGTTCCACCACTGCTTCTTCCTCCAAACAGGGGTCTCCTGTTGGTCTGCGTGGTAACAGCTCTCCCTGTCTCTCTCCTGGTTGCACATTCCGTCTGCTTTTAAATACCTGTAATCTTTAAACAGGTTGCAGGTTTGTACTTTCAATTGGATTTGCCTGCCCATGACTAAGAGGACATGCCTGACCTTCACTACACTTTATATGCATCTTCCTTGTCCCAGTACTAAAGTGGTGAAATGGTCTGGTGTGCATTACTCTCAGTCTCCTCTTCCTTGTCTCAGTACTAAAGTGGTGAAATGGTCTGGTGTGCATTACTCTCAGTCTCCTCTTCCTTGTCTCAGTACTAAAGTGGTGAAATGGTCTGGTGTGCATTACTCTCAGTCGCCTATTCCTTGTCTCAGTACTGCCAAGTGTCACATGTGGGGAAATATTGGGAGTTGGCTCAAAATAGCCCATAAAGGTTGGGAGAAGGTTATATTGTTCGTCAATCAGAAAAGGGGGATACAATGTCTCACCTGAGGGCACCCCACTCCCCATCCTGTTCCTTTTCCTGCTCCTTTTGATACTTCTGGACTGTTGATATCTCCTATCCTTTTCTTGGTCAACGAGACATAGGGAACAATATCCAATAACTGGCTCTGGGATAGGGGTTTCTTCCTGGAAGGGAAGTGTGGAATATCGCATCTCGTCTGAGTACTTCTCCTTCTCAATCCCCAGGAACCCTCCACCTAGGTGATCCTCCCTCGCTTCTCCACCCCCAGGGTCAGGATCCAAAAGCAATGACCTTTCCCTGGCCACCTGCGCAGAGGATCCAATGGGAGTTTGAGTGAGACTACCCTCAGGTTTCTCACAATAAGTGCTTGTACATTGCACAGAAAAGGGGTCAACGGATCTCTCTGCATACAAACCATAGATACTATTTAATTGATCTATAATTCCCAAAGCAAATATGGTCTGAAATATTTACTAATTTCCCAGGATGTACAATCAGTTTCTATACCACAGCCTCTCCCTACTTGCAAATAACAGACCAGGATTTAATCTAATTTCATTTATAGTATCCCTCCCCTCAGGATTGTTTCCCCTTTAGATCATACTCACATATGAATTTATTTTGGCTTTATCACAGACAGGTGGGCACCGTCTTAAGGGCTGGTTCAATGCTCCCCCTCTAGAAACAGGTGGGCATCAGTCAGCAAAATGGGATCAGCTTTTCTCCAAGGCTATCTGCTATTTCTTACACTGAAGAAGGCCTGGGGCTTTAACTCCTGTTAGGCCTCATTTTCAGGGAGCTGGAAATAATCCTAAATGGCTCTAAAAGGAGAGCAATCTATTACTTCTCCTTCCTTTTGTTATCAATTCTCTTTCTCTCCATCAGTCAGCGAGTGAGCGAGGGAGTCTGTCAGCGTCTGTCTCTGAGTGAGTGTGTGCTAAATTTTATACAGTCCAGTAAACCCACCTTTTGCAGTCTGATGGGAGTAACATCTACAACCAGTTTCCATCCAATTTAATGTGATGTCATCTCAGGGATTTATTGCATTGAATATTGCCACATTATCAGATAATGAAATCTACACAGATTACCACTTTACTAATTTTCTCCCCAGATTCCTCTCTCTGGCACAAATCAATTGATGCCATTTTTTATCATGATAGAACCAATGGTTATTTACTTGCAGATTTTGGCTTCTAACTTATTGATACTTTTCTGTGCAAATTATTTTTCCATCTCAAAGCGACAGGCTTGTTCCTGCGGATGCTGTGACATATGACACACTGGCGTGTCCCATTTCTTTGCAACAAAATGCAAATTCACCTAATTTACATACTGAAAATGACCTCACACAAATGTTTCTACTACCTAATGGAGCACTTCCAGCTGAAGCTTGCAAAAGAAAAATGTACTTTCTATGAGTTTCTGTTAAAGAATAATGGGCGAAATAGTGAATCCCATGTTTACAAAAAATGCTTTTTTCAATTATTAAATAGCACCTGCAGTTGGGTCTGTCACCAGCAGAGCATCTGGAGTCTTCAGTTCTTTTACTATTAGTTCAGGGCTAATATTTACGCCAGTGGCCTGGCGCTGATAAGGCCTTTTAAGTTTGGTTCTTCAGGGCTTTATTACGTTTGTGCTGCCCCACATGGAAAGTTCTAGGGTCTGTAGATTTTTCAGATTAACCTTTTGTTTTTCCAGGTATTTTCTTTTCTGCCTTCATGAGGGCTAGGGAGGTCAGATCTGCTAAACCCCCATTAGTTTGTTATCTCACGTCAAACATACACAGATGCAACTCATAAAAGCACCGGCTAAGGATGGATTTCAATTTTCGCCTCTCCCACTATGTTGCAGGCCAGCCATTATCTTTATGGCACTGTCCTCCACACCAGTTCATCCCCGTGGGAAAGCAAGGGATCTGCTTTCACATCTCATTTAAGGGGAGGTGAGGTGAACAGAATACAGATGTCAAGAGTTAAATTCTGGCTGATGCTTGATTCAGGTTGCTTTCTCCGCATTGCCACTTTTAAAGTACATTTATGACGATATGCAGGTACTTATGATGCTTTTATTTGTAAATAGTTATATGACTTATGAGTCGTATATTTTAAGGTAGACTCAAAAAAACATTTTTTCTTGTCTTTTGTATTTGTACGTAAATGTAAAATTGTTAATTTCTGTCTAAATTGTGTGAAAAACCTGAATTGTGATAAGTGTTGTGAAAAGTTTATTATAAAATGTAAACTAAAAACAACTTTTAAATAAAAAAAATAAGTACATTTTTCTGTGCCCGTAGATGTCACATTTTCTATGTTACATTTTCGATGAATGCACTTTATCCTCTTTTATAGTTGCAGAATGCTTTCTGGTACTTCGACATCTTATCTCTGGCCTTGCCAATTACAGTTTTATTTGAAAGGCTGCAAAACATTGCACATTTTTAGCCTGATTCATGGAATTATTTGCGTGAAAAACGCAGATTTGCGCTGCCCAAAAATCCCCATACTTCAAACAGGGATTTTCGGGTAGAATGGCACGCAAATCTGTGTTTTTCACGCAAATAATTCCATGAATCCGGCTCTTTGTTTGCAGGCGTGTTTCCCAAATGCTGTGTGCAGGCTGTAGCTAACGTGGTGCTTTATAAATGACGTCTTTCTCTGCATCTTTTCGTATGAGTTGGACTTCCCTACAGTTGACAGCAGGTAATGTGCCACTCCTCAGTGCATATTGCTTGTATAATTGTGCTCTGGCTCATCAGAATGGCGCGTTTGCCGTTCAGTTCAGATGCCACTTTCAGTACAGAGCTGGCTGCCAGGAACTCCCCTTTCCTGAATGGAGCACAACCTGTTTCACCATCCGCCTTGGAAGACAGCCATGTGCATTCAGCACCTGGTGCAGAGACATGTTTAAAACCTACAGGACACTGTCACAGACTGAAATCTCGGACCGACCAGTTTTCATAAGAACAAAATACATTTCATTAAGAGGCATAGCATTTAAATATCTGCGGTGAACTATATCTCCCACTTTGCCCTGGGACATGCAGGTGGAATATGAATTAGAGAGCCTGTCTCAGAGTAAAATGTAAGACGCGAGACGCCTTGAGGGCAACCACCTGTTGTAGGTATCCTATTTTGTCTTACATGTCGCCTTGAGTGTGGACTGAGCTGCTTGCCTGACTCTACGGTCGGAAGCCCGCTCAAGCTCGTATTACTGGGGAAATTGGTGTATCCGGCCAGTGGCCTACATGTTTGCAGCCCAACTAAGAGGGTGTCAGGACATGCGTGGCTCCCGGAAGGAGATCTCCGTGTGGACAGGAGAGCCCCCTCCCCCGTGAGTTCACAGGTGTGTCAAGGGAGAGAGTGATTCACAGAGCGAAGGCCCAGTCTGTCCTAGTGCGCCTACACAGACTCGGCCTTCGCTGCGTGAGCGCTTGCTGTGCAGGACTTTTTTCAATCCAGTAGTCCATGCAAGGAGAGCCCGTGGGCCTCACTGGTAATTGCCCTGCTTAGAGGATCCTCAGTTCTGCCTTCAGGCTTCAGGTCGCATTTGGGGTGTGTACACCTGCAAACAGTAGACATTCCTTGTCTCAAACCCTTCACCCTCCTCCTCTGGTGACCTCACCCTCCCCTCCAGGTGCCTGATCAAGTCGATTAAAGGACTGTCGTGCTTCACTGGTTCGCTGTCAGCTTGGGAGGTTAAAGCAGCAGATGCAAGCACCATTATGTCATCTGCATGTGCAGCTCTCTTCCAGTCCCCGCCATTGCTGCATCTGTGCATTCGGGGCACCAGAGAAGTGCTCGCGACACATTCGCAGTAGTGCTGGTTGGGACTCAGAGAGAGCTGGTCATGGAAATGGAAAATGGACTCAGCACATGGATCGGCAGCAGTCCCCCGACTGAAAACCATTCAGCAAAGCAGCATGTAAGACTTAAAAGAGCTTACGGGTGTCTAACAATCCCATATATCCTGACTATATGACACCCCCCCCCCCATTTCCCCCACATTGTGACTTCACCTCTTCACATGCACGTCCCCTACATTTCACAAGGTACCATTTCACCAGCATGTTTTAGAACCTCTGTTCATTACAAGGTCAAATGAAATCGTTCTCCCTTATGCATGTATGTTTTGTTATTTGACAGTTGTATAGCGCCTACTGCCATTGTTATTTCCTCAAAGCGCTGTGCGTGAAAGCTCCTTCGCAAGACTGCTGTCTGTGCAAACATCTGTACATGGAACTGAGATAACTATTAGAGATGACTATTTTAACATAATAAAGGCCAAACAGTGTGTTCAGGTGGAGAGAGGACAGCTATGTCAATGACCATGTGACAGCGGACCGAGTTCTTCACAGCACTCAGGTGTATTTTAAGGGTTGCGGCGCACAAGTGGAACGTGTGCTCTTGCATCTGTTCCTTGCACTTAAAGTCCTACTAAAAACAACTAACAAAGGCTAATGTTTTGGCTTGTGTATGGGTATTATGTAATGTAAGTGGTCTTGTATAGCACCTGATTTTCACCATTGGTGGCCTCGGTGAGCTTGTTTCTGTAAGAAGAAAATGGGGGCCAAGGGGTAGGCTTACTGAAAGGGACAGGCAGATGCGAAACCTGTGGTGTTGATGGGTGCAGGTTAGAAGTACTCGTTCCTGAGTGCTAATCTACTTTCTAAAGGTTTTGGCAGAGAAACCTGGGAGTGTGCAATCCATAGGGAAGAGCGCAAGATCTGATAGACTGCAGCACTTTGGGTCTGGTTACTCGCTGATTTTAGACAGTATAACAGGGCTAAAGAGGAGTGCTCATCAGGGCTTGGTTAGTGTTGATGTGCTAACGGCTAGGACTGTGGCAGCTGTCTGTGGAGGGCTTGTGTGTGTAGTGTAAGGTGGTAGGATATCTTAGAGGGGAGGAGGTTAGTCAGGGGAAGGCGGGACTAGGCCTTGCAAGGTCAAATAACCTACAACCCTGTATTCCTACCCCAGACAGGTCCCCTTCTCTAGCTCCCAACGCCACCTCTCTCTCTCTCTCTCTCTCTCTCTCTGTCTCTCTCTTACTCCCTGTCTCTGTCTCTTTCTCAAATAGATACTTTGTACCTCATGAGGAACAAAACAATCACCTGCGAGTTGGCAAATAAGGGAAAGGGGTGGCCTGCAATCTCAGATATTAGCATAACCTGCAGAGGCTTATGGGAGGCAGGAGCCTATGTTTCAATGCAAGGCCAACTTCACCCATTAATAGCTATTTACCCCACAGAAGAGAGGAAGGACGAGACAGGCTGCGGGCTGTCTCTCTGAAGTACGTGAGATGGTGACTGATTTGTGCTCTTACATTTACAAAATGTACATAATTAGGTAAGAAGTCTTAGGTGAATGTCAGAGTAGGCGTCGGGAAGTATCCCACACTTGCTTCTAAACTAGGCAGCTGCTGTGTGTGCCCCCTGTTGCCAGAAAACCAATAGTACATTGCCCCTCTGTCTCATGCTAAACCATATGAGAAAGGTATAAAGGGCATGTGCAACACCAAGAAGAAGCTGGCAGCTTCCTGATAATTAAGTAAAACACCATGTGTATGGATAATATCAGCCAATTTGTAACTGCATGGGCTACTCAGTAAACTGGGCCTAGGATTGTAGAATGCAGCCTGTAAGAGCTCCTTAACTCTTCCCTGCACAGTGTGGAGACTATAGACACATACACACGTGCAACAGAAAGAAGAAGCTTGCAGGTCAATGCAAATTGTGTAAGCTATGTTACCTTGTAATCTGGATTTAGGGTTGTACAATGCTGCCGTTGGAGCCCCTTAGTCTGCCCTGATGTGTGAATAGACGTGTATAGACATCACCAGTGTTATTTTTCAGCAGCGTTCTCAGGGTTTATGCCTTAACTGTGCATGTACATTAGTTCCTGTTGTAATTGAAATATGTGTGCTCTTACATCCGTTCCTTGCCCTTAGGTTCTGTTAAAAACAAGTACTAACGAAGGCTACAACGTAGGCTATTGTATAGGTATATTATATGACTTGATAGGTTATTTAACCCACTTAATACCCGGAGGTTTCTAAGCATGGACCCGGGGATTGAACCTGTGTCGCTCCATGTCGTCTTACTTCCTAGGCGAACATGTTGCCCCTGAGCTATCATCTCGAGACAAGGTAATAGACAGTTGCTAAATACCTGCACTATATTCCAGCTGTTGCCATGTTATGGCTAGGAAATGGCTATTCCTTGATTTGTAGCTCCATCTACCACGTAGTAATATCAGTGTTTGTGCTGTACAGGACATGCCAGTGTTATTTTTGGGCAGTCGTCTGAGATTTAATGCCTTAATTGTGCATGTTAATGTGTACCTCGCATAAATAAAATACGATGTAATGGATTCATATAGTGCAAGCCTAGTTGGGAAGCAACAAAGCACTGTACAAAGAGGACTCAACCAGGGCGTCGCTGGAGGAAGGGTATATAGCAGTAAAATACCTGTTTCCTTTGTTTCCTGCTTGCAGTTCTTTGTTTACAGCCTGGGGATGTTGTGGCTTCTGGTGGTGTGCTGGCCTCTAGAGATTGTGAGTTTCTCACCAATTTAGAGTGATGTTTGGTTGCGCCTGCTGTGTAGGTGATGCAGGCAGTCTTGAATATGATGTGTGCTTGAAGAGGTAGCCAGTGCAACTCCTTGAGAATGGGGGTGATGTGGTCGAATTTTCTTAGTATTTTGATAAGGTGTGCTGATGCGGCCTGGACAGCTTTAAGAGGTTCCCAGTGGGGCATCTGGGACTTCTGCAAGTTGGGTGTTGTCACGGCCCAAGTGGGAGATAACCAAGGCTTGGACAACTGTTCTGAAACTCTGGGCAGGGATGAAAGATGACTTTGTGGAGAAGCGGAAGCTGGTACTGTGCCACTAAGGTCTTCTTTTTGATGTGATGCGTTTAAATGAGCGGTCAAAGTCAATAGTAACGTTGAGATATTTTGCACTGGGTGGTGAGAGTTGAGGCTTAGATCCATTGAGATTCATGCCAGTCAGCCATTTCTGGATTTGGGCATGGCATTGGTATGCTGTCTTTGGACACCGTAGGTTTGGTTCCAGCTGTTTTGGTGCAGCACCTTCGGCTCAGGTCCCATTTAGGTGCACAGTGTTGACCACGGCCAACATGATGCAGAGACATATCCGTGCCGGTATCTTACTGCAAACAGTAATATCCTGGCACAGGGACCTATCCGCACTGGGATATTACTATTTGCTTAAGTATATTGCCAGCCTAAACACTAATACATGCAGTGCTTTGGGTGACAGTATATCTAAGCCAAACACTACGTGCTCAGTACATGGGGTGGCTTAGAAATACTGTCTACCAAAGCACTGCATGTATTAGTGCTTGGGCTGACAATATATTTGGAGTGGTGTGAGGATACTGTTATGTCTGGGCTTGCTTCCTGGTTGTGAAGTCCGTGGATTGAAGCTTCCATGGTAAAGGTTGGTGCACTGTGAGCTGTGGTCGTTTGTGGTGAGGTAGGACCATTCACTGTGGAGGTTGGGATTGTTTGATGGGGTGGGCAATGAGGTGCATGAACGTGAGGTGTGAGTACCGAAATGGGACTTTTCACCTTCAGTTAACATTCATCAGGTTCTATAGTGCAGCGGTGTAGTGTCGAACCTGCAAACCTGAAGACTGCGGCTCGATCCCGAAGTGTGAGCTTTAATTCATAAATTCATTTTTTTTCTTTTAGCTGGGGGGACTGAGTCCACCCTCAGAAAAAAGAGGGTGGACTCCATCCCCCCACGTGTACCCTCGAGTTTAGCCTTGGTGTATTCTTAACTCTTTGATTAGGCAATCTGGTGTCAAATCGGCTTTTCCGCTCTATGTATATAGTTTGTGAACTTTGCTTCCGCTTGTGATACGAGTGATCATTTACTATTGTGGGACAAATTAAAAAAAACAAAGGTGCCAAGGATCGTCGCCTGCCAAGTAATACACGGAAATAATATCAGACCTGTGAAGGTGAACAGTAACAGTGAACTGTCTGCGCCACTCTGTATCGCTAGGTTGCATATTGGCCTCTGCTTTGGTCAACTCGTTTATGTCAAGATATTGGTGAGTCACTAACCAATACTCACAGCTTTCCACCCAAGATGGGGGAATCGAATATTGTCGATCTGGCCTATGTCGACGACCTGGCTATTTTTGGTACTACCTACGTTGGTATATGCAGAGGTGCTAATAGAGTGATTGAAAATGCTAGATACAATAATCTTGTCCTTATTCTGGATAAATCAAATTGTATGCGTTTTGGGAAAGTCAAGAAGGATAAGGAGAGAATTGTGACTTCAGCTGGAACATGCATTGTGTCTATTACTACTGCTACCTAGGATACGACGTTGAGTCACATTCAAAAGCTTATTCGGTACAAAGAAAATCCCATACTAAAGCCACCGCAATCATGTTATTGATAAGAAAATGTGTCAACTCCAGTGCAGGTTTTAGTTTGATTAAGATAGTAACATTTTACTTTAAAAGCATTGCATGTGGACTAGAATGCTGATACTCCAACTACGAGCAAGGGGCCAGTTCTCTTGAAGGTTGCATTTGGCGCCGTATTCTAGGTCTTTCTAAAGCGGCTCCAATACAGCCAATAAGAATTGCGCTGGGCTGAATCTCCTTGAGTACAGTTATAAGTATGAATAGAGGAAACCTGTCTATAACAATACTGTATGATGAATCATCATCAGGGTTAAGTATGCTCAGGGAGGAAATGCTCAGGGAGTCAGGGAGGAAATGCTCAGGGAGGAAATGCTCAGGGAGTCAGGGAGGAAATGCTCAGGGAGGAAATGCTCAGGGAGTAAGGGAGGAAATGCTCAGGGAGGAAATGCTTAGGGAGGAAATGCTCAGGGAGGAAATGCTGAGGGAGTCAGGGAGGAAATGCTCAGGGAGGAAATGCTCAGGGAGGAAATGCTTAGGGAGTCAGGGAGGAAATGCTCAGGGAAGAAATGCTCAGGGAGGAAATGCTCAGGGAGGAAATGCTCAGGGAGTCAGGGAGGAAATGCTCAGGGAGGAAATGCTCAGGGAGGAAATGCTTAGGGAGTCAGGGAGGAAATGCTCAGGGAGGAAATGCTCAGGGGTACCCGTAGCTCCTTGGCCATGTTCATAATTAGCAACGAAAAGTTTTTCTCTGAATTGGCTTGGTGTCCAGATTGGTCTAATGGCTTGGGTCCATTGTTAGGATTTTTTTTTTTTTAGTTTGATTTCCGTTTTTAGGGTGTTTGCCTTATTTAATGAGTATTTTATGTGAATTGCATTTATGTGTCATATCATTATTTTTGTATTCTTTTTATATTTATGTTATTTTGTGAAAAGTTTGTAATGTGCTATAACACAATAAAAAAAATAACGCTAACAACAAATATTTAAGCTGGAATCGTGTAATGCACGAGCTACCACAAAACAACGGGCACACCCACAAATCATACTCTGGCACCCAAGCAAACATGGGACTATACGGATTCAAGTACCAACAATAAAACCACCACACACCCAGAACCAAACATAAACCAACTAAGCACTGCATCCTCTTTTCCACATCTGCATGCCTCTCACGTGTTACTCATGCCCTGGAAGGGCCAGCAAAACTACACTCCAAATAAATTGCAACCACACCACAAAACCAGTTTCAAACAAAAAAGAACCCAGACACAACCAGCCCAGTGCACACAAGAAAGCACAGGCAGAAAGCTCACTCGCACAGACGCCACTTTCTACTGGTTTTTCCAGCATCAACAGAAGAGCACAACCTCTACTCCCACTAACCAACCCCACCCACTTTTCTTACAGAGCCACGTGAGCACCTGGAACGAAGGCAATTGGCAGCTAGGGTGGCCTACTGGCCCGGATTTTGCGGGATTTTCCCGCAATTAGGGACTGTGTCCTGCAGTTTGCAGAGTGGCTATGCGGGACCGTCAGGACAACCTGCCTCCAGCACATCCACTCTGCAAACTGAAGTGACCATTTACCCAGCATGGCGCTGTCGCCTGCTGCTTTCTTTCTCTGGGCGGCTCTGCAGCCCTGGCTCCTTTTGAGCCTACAGGTCGAGCTGTAACACTCTGACACCTGGCTTAATTCAAATGCTAATGCTTTGTTCCTGGGGTCCTGATGGTCATGTTTGCAGTTAAAAAACGTGACCATCACCTCCCAAGGACAAACCATTTGCATTTCAATTAAGACAGGAATTAGGAGCCATTAAACAAACAAAAAAATTAAAAAGTGGCGGGCCAAACGTGAATGACGTGACGTCATCACCGCCTTGTGGGCAAGTGTCCCGCGACCAACTATCAAAGAGTTGCCCACCCTAATGGGAGCTGTGCACGGTATAAACATCATAACACAACATAACACAACAAACCAAAAGACTGCTTTAGATGGTGTGGTTTCTCTACTTACCTTAGGTGACTTGCCCACCCTTTTAATTAATTTGACCACACTTGAAGTGGTCAGGTGAACAAATATATTGATTCATCGCTTCGGAAGCGATTATTTATAATCCTTCTTGTAAAATTGTGAATTTTTTTCACATAAAGGGTGATTGTTTAGACTCTTGATAATACTGTCATGGTGACTGGTATGGTGACTGGTTCTCTCACCCTCTTTTCACGTTAGAGGCTGTGCACCTCTGCATATGTAAAGATGGTGAATGTTGTTGAGTTAACATTTTGTGATTACTGAGTACTCAGGGTGTTTTTCTGCCCCTTGTATCTTGCAGCTGGTTTTGACTACATCTGTTGGTGGATGTGTTTAGGACCCCTACTGCACAATATTGAAAGAATTTTAAAACTACAGAAAAGAAGTGTTTGTTTCCCATGAAGAGAGTTCAGCCATTTGTGGCTCCAAGAACTGAAACATGTCACATGTTGGGAATATATGCATTGTCTGGAACACATTTGTTTTATGATATTGTGAATTGCTGCCTAGGTTGTGTTTAAGTATGTGGTTTAAATGTTTTATGTCAAATGGTTTTTATGTGAATTGAGTAACTTGACTGTATTTTTTATGATCAGTTATTGTGCTACATTGTGGGTCTTTTTCTCTAATTTTTCATTTTTTATGTATAATAAACTTATATATTTTTGTATTTTTGTACTTTATTCTTTTAAGATATTAGTACGCGTCTTCTGGTCAGGAATAAATGTAGGGTCTCAGTACTACACATGGATTTTACTATTTCTTTGTCCTATCTCTTTGTTTAAGTATATCTTCATACCCCCTAAAGGTAGAGACAGTGAATGTTAGGGGTCAATTTTGTTTTTCCCTTTCCCTTTTCACTACTTAACTTCACAAAGAACCGTTCCGGAAGGGTGAAAATGGTCGCAAAAAGTAGTGGAACTATTGATAGTAAAAAATAAAAGTAGTGGAACACCGCGCCAGATCGTTTCCTCTCACTTCGACCACTGTCTGTGTTGATGGGTCTGTAAATTGATCAAGAAATAGAAATTACTCACCACAATGCCAAGAGAGGAAGATCCTAGCAAGACAGGCGGTAGGAAAAATAGGCAGCAGTAGAGACCGCCAGACCATGGGGAGCCATTATCACAATGCCAGGAAAGCGAGAGACAGAAAGACAGGTGGCACCAAAAATTGTCAGCAGAAGAGACAGTCAAGTATGTGACGAATCTGACGATCTCGTCCCTTTTCTGGATCCTGTAAACCCTTCTTATATGAGGAAAATAGGATAAGGTCCCCACAACTCTTACCCATTCTTTCCCTAATAAACTGGCTCCCGTTACCCATATGGACATTACTGTGATGAGGAAGGGCAGTGAAGGTCTCAGGAGGAATTATGGCGGAACAGCTGAGATGAGGAGGCCCGATGTGGATGCATGAGGAAGTCACGAGAACCGGAATGAGCACTCTAGACATCCACAAATACTAAGCCGGGGCTGTACAAAAGAGAGGAAGAGACGATGCCAAAGGGGGAGCTGTAGTAGTGGTGGCAGTGTTGGCAGCAGCCGTAGCAGTGGGTCAAACTGGAAAAGTAGTAGCCTTTAGACGTGGAGAAGCCGCAGCAGCATGAGAAAATGTGACAGTAGATCACAGGCGTGCCGGTACGACAGTGCCAAAGCTTACGGACAACCTGATGGTTGTAACGTCGACACACGACCTCCAGGAACGAGGAAAACACACAGGAGCCGTTTGCACGAGTGGTGTCACAGGCGACACTACGGAACACAACAAAGCACCCAAATTTACCATAACAGATAAGTACCGGCGGAGAACCATGGGACATTTATTGAGTGGTGCCAGGGCTGGCCTTAAGGGCAGCAGCGCCCTGGTCAAATTGGTGCCCCCTTGCCCAATGCGTGCCCCTTGTTAACAGGGGGCGGAGTTGAAGGGGGTGGGACCAGGATGGGCCACTTTATTTTTACATATATATACCTTTTTTAACCTTTCGCTCCGTCGAGGAGGTTAAATAGGGCGCTTTAGCACCCCATTGTCATTGAATGAGCCCGCCACTGCGGGTTCATTCAATGACCATGAGGCGCCTGCCACGCCTTCTGCCACTACGCCAGCTTGGGGGAGCCCTTGAAAGACTCCCCCGAGCTGGCGTGGTGGGCGTGGTGCCCCGGGCTGTTGCCCGGATCGCCCCCGCTAAGGCCGGCTCTGAGTGGTGCAGCTGCCGGGGCAGGGAAGCCCAGAAGAGTTTCACAAAACCGGACTGCAGAACCTGATAGCAGACTGTGGGAAGAAGAGTCCTGTTCAGTGAAACTGTACCAAGTAGAGTGATTGGTGGCAGAAATAGTCGCAGCAGAAAAATGTGTCAGTCCGTCCTCCCAACCCTATCTGACAACGAGGCGAACAAGCAGAAGTAACAGGCTAGACAGGTATTGGCCAGACGGGGAGTGAAAGTGGGGGATGTAATGTTTTACCCCTTTAAACGGGGTACGTTTGGTCATGACGAGAAACGTGTCATGATCGAGTCATGCATGTTAAAAGGGGTCACTGCAGGCACGTGTGGCACTGTAGTGGAGACCCAGTTAGTGGCAACTCGTGGCTGCTGTGGTCATTGGTGTGCATGTTTGCCGTGTGATCACGGCCCTGGTTTCTGCCTTGGCCTGTGTGCCCAAAGCGCTGAGGCATCATTGTGTTGGGTGCCCCAGTCTATGAAGATCCTCTGGTGACCCAGCTAATAGAGAATGCCCCCACATGGATTACAGACTGCGTGTCGGCAGTAACCCCAGGTGATCCTGGAACTCGTGTCCCGCTCAGGTGTCCCGGAACAGGACATGACAGGGGACAAGAGGCAGTAGTATGTTCAAATAGGTATAAACAGTCCCTATAATAACATCCTACTCTACTGACAGGGATATCAATATGTATAATACAATAAAGAGTAAGATAACACGTCTTGTTTTACTTACATCCAACCCCCTTTACACAGGAACTCTATAAGGTTTTCCGGCATCACTAGTCCTGAAAAAATGGACCGTCTGCTATGATTGATTAAAAAAAGTGTATAACAAATTTTTATTCAAATAATTCGAACTGAATTTAAACATAAAACACTACCCTCACCTAACACAGTGTACTAAACACTAAAAAACAGTTACTAAAACATGAAATACAAAGTTCACTTATTTGCATGACACAAAAGATATCACATAACATAACACAAAAAAATCTCAATGTGTCTCTAAAACAACAACCATCCCAACATGTTTCTGTTCTTCACTGCCCAGTTCGGGCGAACATTCTTCAGGGGAATTTTTTTTAAAAAAAGCATCCACTAATCTCTTCAACACCGTGCTGAAAGGGTAGATTCAAACTTCTATACAGGCAAAGGAAGGAAAGAACCTCCGAGCCTGTAAGAGTAAAAGGAAAAACTAATGAGTTCCAAAAAGAGGGAAAGGGAGTACTACAAAATGTAGATAAAGAACATGGCATAGAGGTTATGCCACACTCACACGGGTCCCAACAGGACACCCACAAATTTACCTTTAAATGGTGAAACTTCAAAGCGCGTCACAGGATGACAAATTCGCTGGTTTCTCGCCAAATGAGAGACCACTACTTCACAAAAGCGTCATAGTCCGCTAAAGTATCGCCACACCTAAATGAGACAGAACCAATACACAGAGACCACATGCTCTGTTATATCCAGAAAGGGGCTTCAAAATGCAATTACACATGATAACAGGGCTCCAAATATCATAAAATAAATTACCTTCACAGATGTAGGGATCAAGACTGTAACAAGCAAAGCAGCAATCAACGTGTTTGCAAAGGAGAAATCCACACAGTCAAGCCGTAAAGTATCAATCTGGAAAACAATGGATGCATGGCAATGAACACCATATGTCTGGCATCACCCTTCAACATGTACCGATGGGAGTGCTTTTATTTCACCCTTGTGATTAAGACTAAGTGCCCGTACAATATATAGAATGCAGAAAAAACTTCCATGCTGTCCATCCTACACAACGTGGGAAACCCATGGCAAAAGATAACCAAACTACCCCACGCGTACAGGAAGGGAATGTACCGGCAGTGGGAAAATTATCACACACAGAACCACAATGCTAATGACTCACCTGTACACTCAGAGGGATTAAATCACTCTAATGGCAGCTTCCAAACGCACACAGCCAACACTGAATTCAGTGAAACCAAAAACTGCTGCACACTAACAGTACGTCTATGGTCGTGCGGCAACACAAAGAAAGGACTACACTACTCAGTGTAGGAAGGAAAGTCCATCAAAAGGAAGGGCCATGTTGGAACGGACCCGGCAACATAGAAAAAGGACTACACTACTCAGTGTTGGAAAAAAAGTCCATCAAAGGGAAGGGCCATATTGGAACGGACCTGAAGCCTACTGGTGTAGAACAGATTAGTGGACACCACGAGCACTAAACAGGTGTTTTTTAAAACAATGATATGCTGGCACCAACACAATATGGTATATGCATCTCACACTGTCAAAAATCATACTTGGCTGACCAAATGCCAATCAATGCTTTCGTTGAGACCTAGCACATTACTCTGTAATTTAAAAATAATTTTTTGCTCTACATTCAATAATTTTCGATCCGTTTCAATTTTGGTATGTCCATGCACCTTTTTCAAAATCAGCCATGTGAAATCATTAAAACCATGTTTCTTTTCAATAAAGTGTTTGACAAGGGGAGCAGTAATCACCTGGTTTTTGAGACAGCTGCGATGTTCCACCATTCGAACTTTACATTGCCTATTCGTTTTTCCCACATAATGTAGGCCACACGGGCAAGTGATTAAATATACAACATTGGCTGTGTTACAATTTGTCATTTCACTGAAGACCCACTTTACATCAGGTAGAATTTGCAATACTCTAGTTTCTTTTGTTTGTCCACACATGCTGCAATTCCCACATGGAAAATGTCCTTTCACTTCAGGCATACCCCACAGTCTAGTTTGTCTAACCTGTGGAGTTCGCATTTCTGTCACATCATTTCTGATTAGAATATTCCGTAGATTCTGACTTTTTCTAAACGCCACTAAAGGAGGCAACACTTCTTTACCACAATAGACTTTCTTCCAAGTTTTCATCACAATGGTTTTGATTTTATAGGACAAATTCGAAAAAGTGTTAACAAAAACAGTGCCAATCTTTTTAGTAGTCTTGTTACTTTTCTCCAGCAATGCCTCGCGATTGTTATTGTAGGCTCTTTTTGAAGCATTTCTTATTACTCTAGACGGATAACCCTTGGCCAACAGTTTGTTGGTCAATACATCCGCACTTTGAGCAAAATCATCTTTTAGACTACTGTTACGCTTCAGCCTCAAAAATTGTCCGAATGGCAAATTATTCTTTAAATGTTTGGCATGATGGCTGTTGAAGTGTAATAAAGAGTTCCTATCAGTGGTCTTATTGTAGGGCTTCACTTTCAAAAAACCATTGTGATGAAAAATGGTAATGTCTAAAAAATGGGTCTCCAAATCACATATAGACCCAGTAAATTTCAAAAACCGGTTTTGTTGGTTGAGCCATATCACAAAACTATCAGCCTCTTCTCTTGAGCCATCCCATACAATCAGTATATCATCTATATACCTCAGCCACTTCCTCAAATGATGGATAAAGGGGTTGGTGGCTGGGTATATCACTGCTTTTTCAAAATACTCGACGTAGAGATTAGCTAAATTAGAAATTAGAGATTAGAAAAAGGTGCATGGACATACCAAAATTGAAACGGATCGAAAATTATTGAATGTAGAGCAAAAAATTATTTTTAAATTACAGAGTAATGTGCTAGGTCTCAACGAAAGCATTGATTGGCATTTGGTCAGCCAAGTATGATTTTTGACAGTGTGAGATGCATATACCATATTGTGTTGGTGCCAGCATATCATTGTTTTAAAAAACACCTGTTTAGTGCTCGTGGTGTCCACTAATCTGTTCTACACCAGTAGGCTTCAGGTCCGTTCCAATATGGCCCTTCCCTTTGATGGACTTTTTTTCCAACACTGAGTAGTGTAGTCCTTTTTCTATGTTGCCGGGTCCGTTCCAACATGGCCCTTCCTTTTGATGGACTTTCCTTCCTACACTGAGTAGTGTAGTCCTTTCTTTGTGTTGCCGCACGACCATAGACGTACTGTTAGTGTGCAGCAGTTTTTGGTTTCACTGAATTCAGTGTTGGCTGTGTGCGTTTGGAAGCTGCCATTAGAGTGATTTAATCCCTCTGAGTGTACAGGTGAGTCATTAGCATTGTGGTTCTGTGTGTGATAATTTTCCCACTGCCGGTACATTCCCTTCCTGTACGCGTGGGGTAGTTTGGTTATCTTTTGCCATGGGTTTCCCACGTTGTGTAGGATGGACAGCATGGAAGTTTTTTCTGCATTCTTTATATTGTACGGGCACTTAGTCTTAATCACGAGGGTGAAATAAAAGCACTCCCATCGGTACATGTTGAAGGGTGATGCCAGACATATGGTGTTCATTGCCATGCATCCATTGTTTTCCAGATTGATACTTTACGGCTTGACTGTGTGGATTTCTCCTTTGCAAACACGTTGATTGCTGCTTTGCTTGTTACAGTCTTGATCCCTACATCTGTGAAGGTAATTTATTTTATGATATTTGGAGCCCTGTTATCATGTGTAATTGCATTTTGAAGCCCCTTTCTGGATATAACAGAGCATGTGGTCTCTGTGTATTGGTTCTGTCTCATTTAGGTGTGGCGATACTTTAGCGGACTATGACGCTTTTGTGAAGTAGTGGTCTCTCATTTGGCGAGAAACCAGCAAATTTGTCATCCTGTGACGCGCTTTGAAGTTTCACCATTTAAAGGTAAATTTGTGGGTGCCCTGTTGGGACCCGTGTGAGTGTGGCATAACCTCTATGCCATGTTCTTTTTCTACATTTTGTAGTACTTCCTTTCCCTCTTTTTGGAACTCATTAGTTTTTCCTTTTACTCTTACAGGCTCGGAGGTTCTTTCCTTCCTTTGCCTGTATAGAAGTTTGAATCTACCCTTTCAGCACGGTGTTGAAGAGATTAGTGGATGCTTTTTTTAAAAAAAATTCCCCTGAAGAATGTTCGCCCGAACTGGGCAGTGAAGAACAGAAACATGTTGGGATGGTTGTTGTTTTAGAGACACATTGAGATTTTTTTTTGTTATGTTATGTGATATCTTTTGTGTCATGCAAATAAGTGAACTTTGTATTTCATGTTTTAGTAACTGTTTTTTAGTGTTTAGTACACTGTGTTAGGTGAGGGTAGTGTTTTATGTTTAAATTCAGTTCGAATTATTTGAATAAAAATTTGTTATACACTTTTTTTAATCAATCATAGCAGACGGTCCATTTTTTCAGGACTAGTGATGCCGGAAAATCTTATAGAGTTCCTGTGTAAAGGGGGTTGGATGTAAGTAAAACAAGACGTGTTATCTTACTCTTTATTATATTATACATAGGGGACAAGAGGCAGCAGTGTTTAGGACTTTGACCTGAGTGTTACTCACATTTTGGAGCATCTTGATTTTCTTATTGGAACTGTGTTGTTGGAATATCTTGTTTTGGAACTTTCTATTTGAGAGCTGCAAAGCGAGGCTGCAGGTGACCAGCCAAGAGACATTATTCCCCTTCAAAGTTATATTGAGTTTAGAGTGTGAGGGTCAGATTAGGATTCTGGTCACAGGATGGAGAACTTTGTTTTTGGACGTTCTAACAACAACGCTAGTTCGTTTTGTTGAGGCAGGGAAACCCCTCACAGAGGTAGGGTAAGTTAAGACTTTTCTCCCAAACCCTGTTTTGATTTACCTAATAAAAGTCTTTGCCAATCATCACATTATCCTTGTGTCCGAGTCATAAGTCTGCCCCCTTACACAACATTTGGAGCCGCTATTGCAATATCAGGAGAGGAAGAGCCTAGTAAGACATGTGATAGCAAAAATAGGCCGCACAAGAGGCAGACACACCATGGGGAGCCATTATCACAAAGCTTGGACAGTGAGAGACAGTAAGATAGTTGGTACGGAAAATAGGCAGTAAAAGCGACAGTCACACCTTACAGCGCTGCTTTCGCAATGCCAGGAGAGGAAGACCCTATCAAGACAGGCAATAGGAAACATTGGTTGCAGAAGTGACAGACAGGCTATGGAGAGACATTGGTGGAATCAGGCCACTAAGAGAAAAGGACTGAAATTACCAACCTAACTCTTCTGTCCCCAAAACTCTCCGCTGGCCAGTAGCGGGATGCTTCGGGTTAAGATCAGGCACTCGAGACCAAGGTTTAATTAGGCATTTCACAGCTAAATGATGTCTCCCACAGGTATGTACCATACTTGCCGTGCGCCTCGGCCTCTGACGGCAGAGTTGGATCAGACAATCTATACTCAAGTGGAAAAGTGGAATTTCATTTGACCACCTTGATCTCTGGGCCTGTGTGCATGTGGAACACACAAGTATTCAATTTGTGCTTTATAGACCACCAACCATATATGAATCTGTTGCTTCTGAAGGAATGCCTTTTTTGCTGATTGTTGAGACTTTGCTAAATGAAGGTAGCCACCATGAGCTCTTGGCCCAGCACAGTCCTCAGAGCCCTTCAGAACCCGTGCTTCTCACCACTTGTTGGCATTTCAGAATCACACTTCGCTTGCTTTATTCTTGAGTCAGATCAATGCACTCTCTTCTCTGATAGCATGAAACTGATGAAACTGATGCGGGACATCATTGCTCTCAAGGGTCCCTCATGTGGATGTTTGAACCTCATGTTACCCTTGTTAAACCTATGTGTCTACTTTCTTTTCCTGCTTCCTCCACTAGTGTCCCATCAGTGATATGTGGCCCCATTAGCGTGAATAGTCTCCTCTTAGTAATGAGATGGCACTGTTAAAACTCTATAGAGCTGAATGCTCTGGTGATGGAGGTCACACTGCTGGAGTCCTATAGCACTGGCAGAGCACCATACCACTGGCAGAAGCTGTGAAGCTGGAGGAAGCGTACACTTCTGGAGGCCTACTGCACTGACTTGGTACATTTAGAGCACAGGTGCACAACATATGGCCCGCGGGGCATATTGTCTGGTTGGGGTAGAGGTCTTTGGGCTTAGTGTTTGGTTTGGGGCGTGGGGTTCATTCAGCACAGCGTTTGGTTGGGGGTGCGGGGAATAGTGTTTGGTTGCAGGGCTGGCGTCATGGGGCATAGTGTTAGGGTGGGGGCCATGGGGTATAGTGTTTGGTTGTGGGTGGGGGTTATGGGGCATAGCGTTTGGTTGGATGTGGGGTCATGGGGAATAGTGTTTGGTTGCGGGGTCGGGGTCATTGGGAATAGTGTTTGTTTAGGGGTGGGTGACATGGGTCATAGTGTTTGGTTGGAGGTGAGGTTCATGGTGAATAATGTTTGGTTGGGGGAGTGGGAGTCATGGGGCATAGTGTTTGGTTGGGGTTGGGGGTCATTGGGCATAGTATTTGCTTCAGAAGTAGGGGTTATGGGGCACAGTGTTTGGTTGGGGGATGGGGGTTTTGGGGGTCCAGGGCAATGCCATTTGTGGGGCATGGGGGAACTAGGGCTGTGCCATTGGTGAGGGGGTTAGGGGGGTCTTGGGCCATGTCATTGGTGGGGTGAATAGGCTGGGGCCCAGGGCCATGCCATTGGTGGTGGGTGGGAGGGAATGGGGCAGGTCAGGGACATGCTGTTTGGTGGGGTTGGGAGGATATGAGGGAGCAGGGCCATGCCAATGGTTGGGGGTGGGCGGCATAGGTGCATAGGTGGGACTAGGGTAGTTTGGTTGGGAAACACGGGGCATGCTGTTTAGTGCTGGGTGGGGGGCATGCCATTTGGTGGCAGGTTTAAGAGACATGCGATATGACATTTTGTGGGTGGTGGGGTTAGAGCAAGCCATGGCCATGCAGGTTGGTGGGGTGGAAGAATGAGGGAATCCAGGGCCATGCCATTGATGGGTAGTAGGGGAAAGACCAGACCCATGTGTTGAATAAAAACTGGGGTTGGAAAAGTGTCCTGCCTCACCCCGCCTGACTACCGCCCCTCCCCAAACACATTTACTTTTTCGGCCACTATAGGCAGCATGTACGGTACATTTGGCCCTCTGTCAAAATAAGCTGTGTACCCCTGTGCTAGAGTAAGGTCACAATGCTGGAGTCCTATAGCAATGACAGAGCACAATACCACTGACGGAAGCTGTGAAACTGGAGGAAGCTTGCACTGCCATAGGCCTACTCAACTGACTGTGTACTTCTAGAGGAAGGCTACACTGGTGGGGTCCTGCAGCCCTTGGCAGGGCACTGCTGGAGGCAATGCTCTCTGCTGAGACCCTACATGACTAGCTAAGTCCTTAAGGCCTCTGGTGGTCGTAAGTAGGGTGTGCTTTTAATGGTTATGCTTAGTTACAGGAAAAGGTCTTGTGGGTTGTGTCATCCCTACAGTTTTGCTGACAGCATTCTGGCAAAAGACAATAGTGAACAACACTGTGTCATTTCAATTTTAATCATTGTAAACATAACCAAACTGCGCTGATTTCTGTATTAGTTTCAATTCTTATATTCTAAAGAGCATCAAACAGCCGACATGTGTTTTGACCCTGGGTCTTCCTCTAGGCTGTACTTTATCACAATTGACCAACCCAATTGGTATAATATCTTTCGTCTCGTGCCCGTTGGCCTAACTGTTCCTAACTGTTCCGAAGGATCAATTAGGCCAATGGGCACGAGACACAAGACAGCTGTAAGGGGAGTGCTAAGGCAGCTTTAAAATGACCTAAAACTCAAAAGTCTGCTGGATTAGCAAACATAACAGGATTGTTGCCAAAAGGAATACTGATTTTAGTTGTGTTTTTGATTACACAGATTTTAAGGCCAAGGAAGAAATGTATTTGTATGTGATGCTACAAATGTGGGTTTTGTTAAGTTTAAGAAGTAATTAGCTTAGCTGAAGTTGAAAAAAACTGGGAAAGCAGGTTTTTCCCAGAAGTAGGGCCTTCCCCCCAGCAGAAACTCACAGGGAGGTGTCAATTGCAGGGTTGGGACAGAATCCTGTCTACAGAGAGCAAAGGAACAATGACAAGCTGCAGCTCAGGAAACTAGAAGTGTGAAGAGGGTTGTAAATGGCCTCTGGAAGGAGCTTCCCCCCAAGGATGAGCATGCCCCTGGACTGCAGGGAGACCAAAAGAGGCGGAGCGAAGCGACCATCTGCTGCTGAACATGAACAAATGACACTTTTTAAAAGACCTATAACTTGTTATTCAAAATGGGGAAAAATATAAAAATGACAGAGTTGTTAATTTAATTTCTGGCTGCACGTATGAAGAGGCGCCAGAACTGTGTGACATGTTCCGGACAGGAATGGCAAGATATGTGATTTTACGCAAAAGTATTACTGTTAGAATTGTGAAAATATACACGCATATCCCTATGTTAAACACGCACACTTGTTGAAATTTGCTTAAAAATTGGACATTATGTTCATAGCAAAAAGGACAAAATTCTGTAGGAAGTTGATACCAGATCCTACAGCTGTGAGAGTTTGATGAGCAGATACTCCATAAAATAGGCAATCTGTATATGGGATTTCTATAAAGGTTGCACATGTGCAAATATGTATTTTGCCAAAATTAGACTTTGTGTTCCAGTGGCTAGGGGTGGATTCTCAGCATCATAAAATTACGCCATAAAGATGATACTCTGTTTCTCTCCTCCTATCAAGGCAGAGAGTAGACTCTGACCCAATCACCTTTCACAGGGGCAAGCTTAGCTAAGCCGGCCCATACACCCCTTTGTGATGTAATTTTTAATGCATAAATAGAGACAGCTGACAGCAGATAGAGACTCACTAATCCAGCCACTTTCCTGATTCTGGCGAAGCACTCTGATCCAGCTTCCTACATCCAGCTTTAAGTATTCTTCCAGATCCAGATGCCAAAATCTCTTGCCAGCAATAGAGACTATTGATATCGAGCAAGGCCCAAACCTTCAAATTTATTCTCTCCACTCAGTAAAGCGCTGTGCGGTGTGATAAGGCCTTTTGAACCAGTATCCAGAAATTCTCTGGCTTGCCACCACTAGGCTTGCCTGAGGAACTCGCCATGCAGCTGATCCAAATATCCACAGACTAGGAGAGCAGATCCTATGCCAATCCGGCGACCGGCCTAGATGATCCAGTACTGTGACTGATGTGCTGTCTTTCCTAGACCAGATCCAATCCCCTGACCAGAGCTGACGGTCCCATTTAAAACATATCCTGTGAGTATGAATAGAAAGAACTGTGGCCCATAACATATGTACTGTGCATAGTGTTGTCCCTATCTTAAACCCATCCTATCTTTCATTCCGAACCAGTATTGTTAGAATTATCTTTGCGTGGACTCTTCTCTCATATGTGTTCCTAAACTCTAACTTTCTATTGATTGATTAAGAAAGTAATTCCCAAACCAAACAGAAAGCATAGTATCACACCTGAACTGTTATGAACAGCCATGAATGACCTTTCTGTGTGGCATTCTACTTTTTGGTAGTCTTTAATATAGCTTAAAAAAACCTATCTGTCAATTCAAAGTGCATTCCTGTTTTCCATTCTCGCCCCTATCTCGCAAAAACGGCCTTTACTAAAACCTCTGTAACTCCCTCAGTTTTTGTGATACAAACAAAATTCTACTTCTCCTTGTAGCTAACATCTGTAACTACCAAAAGAATCCAAAACAGTGCGATTCTCCCGTTATCACGAATATCGCGCAATGAAAAGTTTGCCGCAAATTTAAAGATTTGAACGATTTTACATGTGTAAAATTGCTCTAAACTGCTTCCAACTTGGACCTTAAGATTTCCATTGTTTTCTGCTGACCAAATCATTGCTTGTGCTTGTGTGCAACTGTTTAAAGCAGCTCCCATAGGAATTTACAACAATTAAATGCATTTTTCCACACATTTAGAGTTCTTGCTCAGCCACTTTAAAAGTCAAGCTGACAGTTGAAAAGCCCACTTCGTTTTTCTCTTTCTGTGTAAGGCAGAAGGGGGAAGTGAGACACTGTGATCTGTACTATTTCTGAATACCTGCTATCTCCTCACATTTATTTAAATGTGCTTATTGGTGGGTTGAGGGGTGTTGCAGGGGGAATTTCTAACCATTGTGCTATCTGATCTGAAACCAACACAAAAGTATTATTTTCTGTGCTGCATTGTTTTTCTCATTACTAGCCCTAATTTATTAGAGATATCATTCTGTGTTCTGTCACCCATTGGTGATTGTTGTATATCTATTAAAACATATTGGGGCCGATTCATGGAACAAATGTGTGCCGAAAATCATGGTGCAAGCTGGCGCAAGCTTGAAAAAGCAAGCGCACGTGTGCGATTCATGGAAGGGCCTGCGTGTGTTTTTCCTGAGATGTGCGCCAAATCCACGCGTGGCGCACACGGGCACACATGTCACTGCAACATCCCGAACGCCATGTGCGATGCACACAGCGAAAGCGCACAACGTTAGCGCGCACACCAAAAAGGGGGCGGAACACGCGGAATGGGGAACAACGCATGAAAAAGAAGGCGTAACTGGGGAAGTACTGCAAGGAAATACACAGAACGCCCACACGCACACGAACAACACGTATTCATGGAATCGAATATGGGAAACCCGTGCACATCGAAAGACGCGCAAAGGCGTCAACACGTCCGCCACACGAAGGCAGGCGGAAGCGTCCCCGCGTGCAGTATAAAAGGGCGCACAAACAACAAAAACGTATATACAGCTACGATGAATGCCCCATTTGTCGCAGCACTGATCGTTGGACACCACAGAAGGAGGTGAATAGCCAGGCCCCGCATTTTTATGCCCCAGACCAGCCTTTTTGGGATGCCTGATGACCAGGTCTATGGCAGGCATAGGTTTCCACCTTGTATCATCCTAGACCTGGTCAGGGAGTGGGAAGATGACCTTACATCACCCACCCTGTGCTCCCAAGCATGAGCCCCTTGGTGAAGGTGCTCAATGTCCTGCATTTTTTTGCCACTGGATCATTTCAGCGGACAACTGCCATAGTCGGGGCTGTCTCACAGGCCACGCAGTCACGCTGCCTACAACAGGTGTTGGCAATCATGACTGGACACCCCTCAGTCCGCAGGCACATGTACATGCCCAGAACTCCCGCAGAAAGGCAGGCAGTGGTCCAGGACTTTTACAGGGTGGCACACTTCCCCAAAGTGCTCGGTGCCATAGATTGCACCCATGTGGCCCTCCGTCCACCTAGGGCCACTGAGCACATCTATCAAAACCGCAAGCACTGGCATTCCATCAACGTACAGGTTGTATGCGATGCCCATGGAATCATCACCTCTGTCTATGCTAACTATCCTGGGTCTACTCATGACAGTTTCATTTACAGAATTTCTGCCCTGAGCCTGAACTTGGAAGCTGGGAAGCATTGCGACACATGGCTCATTGGTGAGTACAAATGTCTGTGCACACGCATGCATGTCACACACAGACAAATACACAAACCCAACTAATCACAACCATCCTAACCTCCCCAGGGAACAGTGCCTACCCTCTGAGCAACCACATGATGACGCCAATACGGAGCCCCACCACACCACCACGGGTAAGTTACAACGCTGCCCATATTGCAACCAGGGGCATAGTGGCGCACACATTCAGAGTGCTCAAGTCACGCTTCTGCTCCCTGGACCGCTCTGGCGGACAGCTACTATATGCACCCCCAGTAGTGTGCAGGATCATTGTGGCACCATGTGTCCTGCACAATGTTGCAACACGGCGGGATGTCCCGGTGGACATGGTGGTGCCCCCACATCCCCAACCACAGTCACAGGCACTGCCCATGGAAGGGGAAAGGGCAGGTGGCGAGGCAGCCCAGACCCAGCTTGTGGCCACATTTTTCACCTAAACTCCCACCCCTGCGGAGTGCACACAGGTCTGGCACATACCAGGTGACAATCGATGATGACAAAGAGACAGTCAACTGCCACAACCTTACCACCCTGAGAATGTTGCCACGGAAGTGCTACATTGTGTGCATCCCTAGCTACTTAAACATAACCAATCCTGTCTAACCAAAAGGAACACATGCAAGGTGTGTATCACACCACCCCCTGCAAAACAGGCCATGACAATCACTGGTATGTCACCCAAAGCCTCCCAACCCACATCACCCTTGTCTGCCAAACCATGACATGGCATGCATCAGCAAAAGCCCAACACATGATAAATTACATACGAAGTGACATGTGATAAATGGAAAGAGGCCCGAGACAATCACGCTTGACATGGAATCAGATGAAATGACTGACCAACAACCTCCCACACATACAAAGTCATGCACAAATGCTTGCCACTAGTGGTAGCATCAACAAAAGACTGAATGCCTGTTCTCATGCATATTGGCCAAGCCAAATCCGCTAATCCCTAACCCTGGTGCTGTGTGTGTCTCCTGCATCTGAAACACACTGCTCAGCACACAGCACAGTGAGCAGTCATTGTGTTGGAGATACACCTTGAGCATCACATAAAAATGACAAGCAACAAAAATAACCTATTGACGCATGTACACAATCCCCAAATGGTAATTGATCATGTGCTGCAGGGACACAGCGTGCCAGAGAAGGCAACCTGTGTGCAGGTGTGGGCATGGAAGGGTGGTTGTACGTGTGGCGGAGCATTGTGTAAGTGTATGTGTCAGTAGGGACATGCACTCAATATATGCATGTGAAATTAAGTGACACTCAGTGTCCTGTACACATTACATGAGAACATTGCCCATGTGTACACCCCAGCATGTCAAACCACAACAATCCCCTGACACCTGAAAAGTAAACACAACACAGGAACAGCCATTGACCAACAGAACACATCATGTACATAGTACCCCACAATGACGTCAGAGAGTGTCCAAACACTGTAGCCCAAGCTTACTGTCCAACAACAAACGGCCCTCCCTCATTTACACATCACCATGACCTTCTGAAGAACTGTGTCTGGGGTCTGTAGCCTTCTTCCTTCTAGTCTACCTGGCTTCAGGATCACCCTATCCCTTGGTTTCCAGGTTCTACCTTGCATGTAAATAGGGTCCAGCCCACTCAGAGGCCACCTTGACTGGTAAAAATACCAAATCGCAGAGAACTCCAAGGAGCCAAACCCACAAACCAGGGAAAAAGCCTGGCGCCACCAAAAACCCTGGAAGAGTCTCCAGTAGATTACATGAAGTCGCAGAAAATGTCCAAGCACATGTCCAAGCAGAATGATAGAACAACCAAGGTAGCACAGTTCAACAACGGTTCAACAGGATGGGTAGCATTTTCAGTACACAATATACAATGAGGATGCAACAACTGATGGGTAGTGTCACAGCTCTGGTTTCCAGGCGCAGGAGTGGCACGAACCAACCACCCCCTATGTGGTCTGGGCGCCTGCAAGGTAAAACTTACACAGGCCTCCAAGACCCCCGCGGAGAAAGAGGGTCAGGGATCCATTGTTTGGCTAGGCATTGGCATTCAGGATAACTGGAAAGAGTGGCAGTAGAGGGGAGGTGGGTGGGCAAGGGAAAGTAGGCAAAGTACAAAATACAACTATTGACAATAACACATACTCAATCAGAGAAACAATGTTCTTCATGCACATTGTACACAATGGGTCAAATGCAAACCAAAGAGAGACTTATCTCTGGGGTGAGTGCTGGCCTCCTGCCTGCGCACTCTCAGGTCCGGTAACAGGAGCAGTTCGATGCTGCAAAGAGCGTGAGTTATTATTCTGTGTGTGTTTTCACCACACACACAACACCATTCATGCCTCAAACTAATTCACTACTCCACAAACAAACACTCTTGTTTGCTGCTTTGTTCGTATACTTTTGCTTGCCCCCGTGATGGTTCATACACTGTCAATGCAGTAAGGCAGGTGCACGTGGCCCCGCGGTAAATGGAAGACCAATGTGTTAAGATTCACACATGATAGAATGGTCCTTGGGTGAGCTGCAAGACGTGTTTGGCAAGGTGCGACTTCAGTGCAAGTCGTGTTCTGCCAGCTGCGGATTTCAATAGGTAGTGCACGTGGAAATTTGCATATGCAAATGATATGCACTGCACTCGATTCTCTGCGTCGCTGGGTGCCCCCTGTGCGCTGTATTAGTTTCTGGCTAGGAACGCTACTGCGCTAATAACTCAGCTTCTATGGAGCAGGGGTGACTCGAGGATAAGGGCGACGGCCCCTGCGTGTGCCCCTGACAACTTGTAAAGCTACTTGGCATTTGCTTTTCAACGCGTCTTAGCTGTACTGTGCACTTTGTCCCCAATGCCTGGCCAAGCTCCCCAGTACTGGCGCTACTTAGCATGCACGTGCAAGGGGCCTGGAGGAAGGTCGGCTGGGGTGTGGCCCCTCATACTGCTCACCTTGCTTGGAGCTCCTGGAAACACATCTGCTTCTGTCGGACGTCTGAGCACAAGCCCTGTGCTTCTGCTTGCGCACGCATGCGCACGAGTACACCACCCAACGTGGCCAGGTTTCTTTAGTTCTTGGCCCTGTGTCTGCTGGGAAAGGTAGTCTGGGGGCTCATTTTCCTGCAGAAAGGGCATAAAAACTATTAATAAGGCTGGAAAGTTCCCTGTGTGTGTGTCTTCATGCTGGTTGTCACTGGGCCATGTTTGAGACCTACATCCAACCTCCTCCAACCATCAGTGTGACTTTTTTTTTTGATAACACATTTTATTGATTTTGAGACAAACAAACAAACAACATAAGCACACTGTTGATACAGGTCATTGACTGTTTCCCACCGTCGTTTCAGACAACATTTTAAATTTGAGTTTGCTGCCCCTTTGCAGGAGCTACATTCGATTCCCCCGCTTTGATGGCACCCTGGATGTCGAGGGGTGCCACATTCTCTCTTCCTGTCCGCTTATACAAATCCACCTTTCAATGGGCGTCTTCCCACTTTTGCCATACTTTCTGTGCCTTGGCCGGACATCCTCTGGCCGCGTATACCCTGCGCTCCATTGCAACACAGATGTCTACGTCTGTCATCCATTCTCCATAACTCGGAGTCGTCTCCGACCCCCATTTTTGAGCGATGTTTCTGTTGATAAGTGTGGTAGTGCTGAACACAAACAACTTTTCATGTCTTGTCAGGTCAACTTCATCGTCTATTGCCAGCAGTAGTAGCTTAGGATCTCTGGGAATCTCTTTGCCTAGGACTCTAGATAATTCGTTACAACATGCGCCCCAGAACTGCTGAATGTGTGTGCATGTCCACAGTATGTGAAAGAAGGTGCCTTCCTCTGTTTTGCATCACAGGCAGGTTGGATCATTTATCCTTCCCCATTTATAGAGGGCTACTCTAGGATAGTATACTCTGTGCAGTATCTTTAACTGAATCAGCCTAAGCCTTGACGATATGGCTACCTCCCTAGGAAATATCAAAGCCATGACCCATTCTTCCGGTAATATTGCACCCACATAAGTCTCCCATTGGTCTGTAGTGTTAGCAATTCTGTCGTGTTGAAGGAGGTTATGGCACTATATAGGACCAACGTCACTTTTTGGGTGATTCGCTCCAGGAAAAGGTTCCTTTCTATTGGGGTAAATTCCGGCAATGCGGTCATGTCAGGGAGATTGCCCTGTAGTGCGTGTTGCAACTGAGTGTAATGATATTGTTCGGTTTGGGGAAGTGCGAGGCTGAGCGCCAGCTCCGTGAATGGAATTACGGTGCCCTCTCTCACGACGTCACCCAGTGTAAGTGTTCCATGTTGGGACCAGTGCGGCCATTTGGGAAGATTATATACACCCGGGAGATTTCTGTTATTCCACAGTGGCTGGGCTAGTGACAGCTTCTTGCCCCATCCCACAAATTTGTGTGTGTCCGTCCAAATTTGGGTTATATGTGTCCGCATATTGGAGGTGTTTGGTCGGGCCCTTTTCCTATAGAGATATTGCATGACAGGGTTTTCAGGAGTGCCAGCCTCTAATGAACGGTTATGCAGCGCGGATCTGTCCCCATGCAACTGATCATTCACAATTGTCAATTGGCTGGCCCAATAGTATGTCTGCATTCAGGGAAGCCCTATTCCGCCCTCCCAAATGGATCTTTGGAGCGTGGCAAGTGCTTTGCGGGGATGGGGGGCACCTTTCCACAGCAACTTCGGGATTGATTGATCTATTTTCCCGAATACGTTTGGGGGGACGTGAAGTGGGGCATTTTGTAATATATATAGGAGTCGGGGCAGGGACATCATTTTAAAGAGCGCTGCTCTGCCTAGTAGCGTCAGGGGGAGGGATGCCCAGTGTTGGGAGTCTTCTGCGAGTCTTGTCATCACTGGGTGTAAGTTTCTGGGGACATAATCATTAAGATTATTTGTGATGAGTATACCCAGGTACTTGAACTGCTCCCTCTCCACCTGGTAGGGGCATTGTGGTGGTATCGCTTGTTCTACCTGCCCCAGCGGGAACAGGATGGACTTAGCCCAGTTAACCTGCAGACCGCTGAAGGCGCCGTATTTTTGTAGCAATCCGGTCACTATGGGATCATGCAGGTATACAAGCAAGTCATCCGCATATAAGGACACTTTGTCTTCCCAGCTTTCTGACCAGCGGAAGCCTTTCCATGTCTCATTACCTCTCAGTATTATCGCAAGTGGCTCGATTGCTATCGCGAATATCATGGCTGACAGTGGGCATCCTTGTCTGGTTCCTTTTCCTATTTCAAAGGGGTCTGATATGTAACCGTTTACTTTTGTGACTGCTATTGGTGATTTATACAGTAGTTTGACCCAGCTCATGAATTGGGGCCCGAATCCCATTCTTTGCATTATCTCCCAGATCGCTTCCCAGTTCACTGAGTCGAACGCTTTTTCAAAATCCACCGCCAACAGGGCTAATGGGCCTTGAATGGTGGGCGCGTTTTCTATAGCCGTATGCAAACGATGTATGTTCATGCGAATGGATCTTTGCGGCATGAATCCACATTGATCCGGGTGAATCAAGGAGGATATAATTGGTTGGAGTCGGTTAGCTAGTGTTTTCGCTAGGATTTTGGTTTCTGTGTTGATGAGAGAAATCGGTCTATATGAACTGCATCTATCCGGAGGTTTGTCTGCTTTGGGTAATCCCACTATAGTGGCTTGTCTCAGGTCTCGTGGAAGGAATCCCTCACTGTAGGAGGTTTCATACATTTTCAGTAAGTGTGGTGTAACTATTTTTGTACCTATTTCTTTCCACACTTCTACCGGGAAGCCGTTGGGTCCTGGGGTTTTCCCGGGTTGGAGGTCCGCCATGGCTGCGGACAGCTCGTCTTCAATGATGTTAGTGTCTAAGAGGGCAGTTTGCTCGGGTGTTAGAGAGGGAAGGGTGACTCCCGATAGGATTGTGGTATCAATGGGGGAGGTCGGTGCTTTGTAGAGCTCCCTATAATAGGAGGCGAACCCCTCCGTGATGTCCCAATCCGCCATTAACAGTGTGTCCCCCTGTGCCCTAATCGCTCTGACATGTCTGAGCCCTTCATCTCGCTTCTTCAGCCATGCCAGAATTTTGCCCGCTTTATCCCCGGTTTCGTACACTATGGCCCGCATTGCTGTGTGTGCCTGTTTTGCGTTATCTAGGGCGACGTTCTGTAATTGTTTTTGTGCTAGTTGCAATGCCCGGAGAGATTCTGGTTGGCCTTGGGATTTATGAGTTGCCTCTGCCCTCTGCACTCGCAATTCCGCTTCCTGGATTGATTTAGCTTGTCTTTTCTTATGGGCCGCGATCCAGGAGATAAGTTCCCCCCTTAATACCGGTTTATATGCTTCCCATACGGTTGTTGGGCTTCCCACAGAGTGTTCATTCACTTCAAAGTACGATTCTGTAGTTTTTTGTACATGCTCCAACAGCTCTGGGAAACCCATATAGTAACCGTTTAGCCGCCAGGTAGGTGGGGGGGTCGGTCTATCGGTGTTAATTTCTATCATGAGTGGGGAGTGGTCTGATATGCCTCTGGGTAGGAACTGTGCTGCACTTACTAGATGTATTTCAGATGTTGGCAGAAAGAAATAGTCAAGCCTTGATAATGAGGCATGTGCCCCAGATAGGAACGAGTATTCCCTCGTGCCAGGGTGTAGATGCCTCCACACATCTTTCAGTCCCATGGCGTCTGTAAATGTGGCTAATTTGGTACGCGTGGAGGGGTTTCTCGCGCGGACGTGTGTGCGATCAAGCTCCAGGTTCATTACCTCATTGAAGTCTCCCCCCACTATCACCAAATTCAAGGGATCTGCAGTAATTACAGGTGTTAAGTCGTCAATTAGGGAGGTAAATAAGGTCGGTGGTGCGTAAATGGCTAACATGGATATGGTGCGCTCCCAGAGAGTCCCGGTTATATGTACAAATCTGCCCCCCGTGTCCTGTGCAACGGATAACAGCTTAAAAGGTAATCGCTTGTGTATTAGGACCAGAACTCCCCGGGCCCCCATGGAAAAGCCTGTATGCAATTCTATGCGGTAATTTGTTCGCTTGAAGCGGTTGCAGTACGTGCCAGCTAAGTGGGTTTCCGTTAGGAAAGCTGTGTCTGGCGCATGTCGATTTAGTTGTTTTAAAACAAGGCACCTCTTACTGCTACTGCCCAGCCCGTTCACATTCCAGGTCATAATCTTAATGGACTTGGTGATATTCCTATTGTTGGATTTCATCATATCGATAGGCATTGGGTGTGACGGGTTGTGTTGTGTATGTCCTGTGGTAGTGAACCTTGTCTCTCTGATGGGAGCCAGATCTCGACCTAAAGTGTGCTGTAACTTCTGTGCCCGAGTGAAGCCACGGGCCATCTTAAAACAAAGAACTAAACAAACAAATTCTGATGCAACTTCAAACTCCCCTACCCCCTCCCCATACTCTGGCCCAACATGAAATATCTGTCGCCCGAACATTAGTCCGAGCTCGCCAACGGTTTGCTCAGACAACAATTAACAACCCCTACAACTTCTACAACTGTTCCCAAGTAACTAGGGGGGTGCGTGCATCCGAAACGGCCGCTATATGTCTTCTCATCCGTGTCAAATACCCTGCTGAGTTGCTTCCATTGGATGCCGATCCCCCGTCCTGGGGCCCGCCACTTGGGTGATCGCTGCTGCCTTGTCTCCCTTCTCAGCCCTCCCCCTCAAGTGGTGGCATAATGTCATCACGGTTCGGTGGATGGTTCGAGGGAGTCTCTGGCCGGAGGATTGGCAGGGTGCGCGGGTCTGTTTCTACGATTCGGTCTCCAGTCTCCAGTCCCTATCTAAGGAAGAACCTTAGACTGGCTTCTCACTCTTAACTCTCGAGTCACCATTGACTCCATCCTCCCAATCAACTGGTCAGACCACTATGCAATCAACTTCACCATAGACAACGCCAGTACCGAACACATCACCCCAAAAAAACCAGAAACATTTGAGACTAGAAATATCAAAAAGCTCTCCCCCGACAAACTCACTCCAGCCCTGAGTGCCTCCTTTGCCCATATGGTTCTAGGTACCAACAACCCCTCCTACCTAGCAGAACAATACCAACAATGCCTCACCCAAACCATCGACCTACTTGCACCCATCACCACCAAAACCCGTAGACCTGATAAACGCTCCTGCTTTTGGTTTAATGAAGAACTTATAGCCTTAAGACGCACAAAAAGATCACTTGAACACCTTCATAAGAAAAACAACACCCCAGAATCGGCATCAGCCTTCGCCGAAGCCAACAAAACCTACAAATCAGCAATAATCACTCAAAAAGCCAATGCTTTCAACCTCCGCATTGCCAACGCGTCCTCAGACAGCAAAGAACTCTTTACCATTCTTAGAGAGCTCGAAAACCCCTGTCAAATCTCAGCACCCTCAAACGCTAGCAAAGATTGGTGCACCACCATTCAAAACGCACTCTCATCCAAAATCCTCCTACTACAAAATAAAATCGATAGTAAAAAAATACTCCTAGCTGACAAAACTCCTCCCACAATATCAACGACCACCTCAAACGCCACTACTGGTCCCCCATTCCAATTCTCACCAGTGACCAACAAAGAAGTCTTTGACACTATAACGAAACTCAAAGCCTCCAACTGCAAGGAAGACCAATTCCCATCCCATCTAGTTAAACTATGCGCCCCCACTCTCACACCTATCATCACTGAATTCATCAACGCCTCCTTCCTCACTAACATAGTCCCCACCAGTATCAAAAAAGCCTGGGTGACACCACTTCTAAAAAAACCTTCCCTGGACCCAACAATACCCACTAACTACCGACCTATCACAACGGTCCCATTTCTCTTAAAAATAATCGACAAAATAGCCTACTGCCAAATTCAGAACCACTTGGAACAACATCACCTACTAGGAGACCGCCAGTCAGGTTTCCGCCCCAACCACAGCACAGAGACAGCCCTTCTCGATCTGAAGATCCAAATGGATGCCACCAGAGAAGCAGGTAAACTCTGCCTTCTGATGCTCTTGGACCTCTCAGCGGCCTTCGATCTGGTCGACCACGACAAACTCTGTAACACTCTAGCAAACAACTTCAACCTAGCTCAGAACGCTACCAACTGGATCAAATCCTTCTTGGCTGATAGGACTTCCAGAGTATCCATCGGCAAAGAATCAGCAGACCCAGTGTCTGTCCCTGCAGGTGTGCCGCAAGGCTCCTGCCTATCCCCCACTTTGTACAATGCCTATACCAAGCTTTTATTTGCAGCCCTGGATGCCCTGGGTGTCATCTATACTAACTTCGCTGATGACACCCAAATCCTCATTCCTCTCTCAGGCAACCATGAACAAGACTCCCTCCTGGTTAACCAAATCTACTCACTCATCCAAAACTGGATGGCTAACAACAGCCTCTGTCTCAACGACGACAAAACCGAGCTCCTCATACTAGGCTCCTCCAGCAAAATTAACACCCTTGAGCCCGCCTTTAAATCATTCACCATCGATGGAACCATTATCCCTGTTCTTAAACAAGTCAAGACCCTCGGCGTGTACTTAGATGCCACACTATCCATGTCTAAACAAGTAAACACACTAGCCTCATCCACTTCCTACACCTCTAAACTCATCTCCCTCAGCCGTAAATTCCTCTCTACCAGCAACTGTGTTACTCTAGCCAGAGCACTCATACTGTCTAAGCTAGACTATTGTAATATCCTATTCCTTGGCACCTCCAAAGCCAACATAGCTAAACTTCAACTCATGCAAAACAAAGCCCTCAGAGCAGCTTTAGGCATCAAAAAATCTGAACATATATCCAACACCAGAAGAGACCACCACTGGCTCCCCATACAAGCCAGAATTCAATTTAAAACCCTGTGCATCACCCACAAATGCAGGGCTAACAAAGCACCCATATACCTCAACAGCACAGTCATGATGAAGCCCCAGACCAGACTCCTCAGGTCCAACAAAAACGCATTCCTTGAAACCCCCAGATACAAAAGAGAGAAAGCAGGGGGCAGCAGCTTCAAAACACTGGCCCCCAGATATTGGAATGCGCTACCTACCCACATTATGAATGAAACCTCATTCCCCAAATTCAAAAGCCTTCTGAAGACTTGGCTCTTCAACAAGTTCTAATTGAAGCAGTGCACTAATCCCCTCCAATCAACTATTTCACCTGACTGCTTTGTATATTAGTGTATTTTATTGATTCCTACTATTGTATATTTCTTGATTGTTATACCTGTACACCTCTTTGATCATTATAAGATTGCATTATCCCATTGTCTGTAACTACGCCGTGATACCCCCGGGTCTGGGCGTATAACAAATGTAATAAAATAAATAAAATAAAATAAATGTGTAGTGTTGCCCACCTCCATGCCTCTTTAGGGTCAGTGAAATGGACCGTCGTCCCTTTGTGGAAAATCTTCAGTTGGGCTGGAAAGATTAGGCCATATTTGACATTTAGAGAGCGCAGCTTTTTCTTGATTTGCTCAAATGATTGCCTCGCCTTTTGCACTTCTCTTGTATAGTCCGTAAATAAAGCAATTCTGGAGCCATTGTGGGTTATCGAGCCCCTCGTGCGTGCCATTTGCAGCAATTCGTCCCGATCCCTGTAATTTAGGAACCTTGCCACCACCGTGCGCTTCGAGGACCCAGGCAGGCGACGTCCAGTGGGCACTCGGTGAGCTCGTTCTATCGAGAAGAATTTGGAGAAACTCTTTTTATCAAACAGATCGATGAGCCATTGCTCCAGGAACAGTTCCATGCAGTCACCTTCGGCCTTCTCAGGCAAGCCTAGAATGCGTACATTGTTCCATCTCGATCTGCCCTCTCCTTCGTCTACTCTCGCTTCCAGTACCTTCAGGCGGGCCGTAGTTCTATGCAGTTGCTGCTCCAGGTTCCTCAGTCCGTCCTCCGTCCCAGATATTCGCTGCTCGGCCTCTCCGGTACGGGACGTTAACTTTTGAAGGTCGTTACGTAGTAGCGAGACATCCAAGCTTATTCCATCAATTTTCTGTTCTATGGAGGCACGGGAGTCGGCGATCGCCGCCATAATGTCCTTCAGAGGAATTGCTCCTCTTTCTTCTTCCATTGTTTCACTGCAGTCTTGCTACACCGGCGAATTCGCTGCGGCAGTGGTGGGTGAATTGGTCAATTTTGCTCTGATTACCCGTTTTTCTGGATTTTTCTTTTCCCATGTCAGAGGTCTTTACACAGGAGTTTCTGCGTAACATGTGCCGCCAATGTGTCTGGCGTCCAATAAACACCTTCGCCTTTCGATTTGGGAGGCTATGTGCTGGGGGCCAGTTAGGGATTGGCACAGGGATAAGTCCTGGTTTGAGGCGCCTCCAGCCCTTCCTTGTGTAGGCTCCTCACTTACTTTCATGCGGTGGCGCAGCCGTGTGCCGCGTGTAGGGCGTTCGTATGAGTCGGCCTGATCACCGCCACCCGTGCCTCCTCCCCCAGTTTAGGCCGACGCCCAAGGGAGTTTCATCTGTGATCGCTGCCCCTTCCACCGGGACTGTCCTCGTATGCGTCCTCTTCAGGCACGACACTTTCTCTCCCCGGAGCACCTGGCGGATGAGTGGGGAGCACACCACTCCTCTCAGCGGGACGGCTGTCGGGATGGAGGCAAGGCGGCCCTCCTCTCCTGGTCAACCTCTGCGCAGCTCTGCTTCGCCGTATGTTACTGTCCACCTGCACACGTCCTGTGCCGGGGGATGTCCCAGGCCCGCTCCCTACACCTCTCGTCCCCTTCGCCGGTGTCCGTTCACAATCTCGTATCTTTGCTGCGTAGGCAGGTTCACATCAGCATCACGTAGCATGGCGCCATCTTGGAAATGCTTCCTCAGGACGCTTCGGGGAGAACACTGTCCTTCGGTCGCCTCGCTGTTGCACTTTTCGCTACAATTTCCTCCCGAAAATTTGCAGCAGTGGTCCCCCTCACCGAGAGTCTGAATAAGAATTGTCGCTCGAAACGGATGGCAGGTGATTTAAGCAGGATGTATGTAGCGGGCCAGCATCAGTGGGACTTTGACAGCCAAAGGGTGCAGGCTACTGTCTACAGCATGAAGTGCTTCAAGCACATATACAAGCAAGAAAAGAACATACATCACAATAAACATCAATAAATGGACATATCTGTTACGCTCACCTGGTTCCCACGGGGGCGTCGACCGGAACTGGGCCGCTGTTATTTCCACCAGCGTGACGTGTAGCGCCGAGATGACTGACTGGACTGGCCCGCTCAGCCTAGTTTGTCTGGCTCGCAAGAATATTCTTCTGCAAAGGAGAAGAGGAATTAACCACCCGTTGAATTGAGTGTCAACCCACCTTCCCCACTCCCGTTGTCTTCCCACTGATCACTCTTGATGTCCCCTCCTTAGTCTCACCTGATGGTTTGGAAGGATAAGCTCTCCATCCTGCGTCGACCGGAGTGGCGCGTTGATGACCAGTTACTTCACTGGCGTAGAGGAATTGGTGAGTTCCAGTATTGACTCTAAAGTCCAATTGTTCATAAGAGTTCAAATGTCTGCTCTTCACTCTGTCCGATTCCTTGCAGGTTGCCGATTAATCCACTTGAAGATTTCCAAATGGCACTCGGTAAGATTCAGACAAGTCTATTGTGTTTTTCCCCTTAGGGGCCGGGGTACGGCGATGAAGCAGAGTTGACTGTGCCGACCCGAGATGAGGTGAGACCCCGTGGTAAATCAGGTAAGTTTTGTGGGGGGTAACTGGTATTGTCCTTGCTTTCTCCCCTTAGAGGCCGGGGTACGGCGATGAAGCAGAGTTGACTGCGCCGACCCGAAATGAGGTGAGTACCTCCCGTGGTAAATCAGGTAAGTCCTTGGGGGTAGCTTGTATGGCCTTAGAGCATCCCCTTGCTCACCTTGCTGTCTTTGTCTCCTTAGGTTCGGAGGGCGGCCGCGAGATGGAGAGAGCGTGATGGAATGCTGAAGTACTGCCAAGCAGGTGAGTTCAGCGCGGCGCCGTAGGAATGCAAAGCGAAAGACTTCTGTCTTTCAGTTCCGTGGCGAAATGGATCAGGATTCAGGTAAGGATTAAAGTTAAAACTCCTGTTCTAACCTTTATCCTTTTTGTCTTCTTGTTTCAGGAGTCCCAGGACTGAAGCGAGTGTGGCTGAAGACTGGAGCTGCTGAAAACACGGTGAGCGTTACGCTGCAGCAAGCAGAATAACACGAAGCACGTGTGGCTGTCCGGGCGTGGTTTAAATAGCCTTGGAAGAAGATCCAGGTAAGTATTCTTCCACAGCCCCACCCAAGTAACAAAATAGTCCCTTCAGTAAAATAGTCCCTCCTAAGCCTCTTTTGGCTTGAGTCTTCATGCAGCATGGTCTGCCTCAGGTGAGTATGCAGCATGGTCTGCTTCAGCTAAGTTATCAATAATGAGCCTGGCGCCCATGGCGCTAGGACTGACTTTGGCCCTCATTACGACCCAGGCGGTAAGTTACCACTATGTTTACGCCATGGTGGTTGGCGGATTTACCGCCCCATTCCAAGGTGAGTGGGGCGGTAAATCCCCATTTCCCATTTTACTCTTCCCCATTCCCATTTTCGCCCCATAGGGCATAATGGGAATGGGGAAAGGCGATAATTACGGCACCGTAAATTACGGTGCCGTAATTATCGCCAAGGTCCCTTTGCGGCATGGATTTTAACGGCTGCAAAAAAGCAGCCGTTAAAAGCCATCCCGCAAAGGGAACCTTGTAATCAGGCGTTAAGGGTCGGCGCCGTTTACGGCGCCGTAAACCCCTTAACGCCTGAGTCAGAATGAGGGCCTTTATCTTTATGAGCCTGGCGCCATTGGCGCCAGGACTGTACCCAAACAGCCCCTAACTGGGGCTTTTGGGCATGCTCCAAGTGGCATGATGCCTGCTTCCGGGGCTGCTGGGCCTGGTCTGGTCTTCCGGGGGAAGGCATCATGACAGCACTCCCCCTCAAGGCCCCTCCTAAAGTCGTTCTCCCCCTTGGCCGTGGTTTGTCTGGAAATTCCCAATGGAACCTCTTCACTAAACGAGGTGCATGCACGTGGTCACTAGGTTCCGAAGACCTTTACTGTGGACCATAACCTTTCCAGTCAATTAGGTAAAAGAGTTTTGATCTCACTCTTTTTGAGTCCAAAATATTCTTGACTTCGAACTCGGACTCCCCGTCTATGAGGATAGGTTCAGGTGGAGTGGTTAGCCTTGTTCCTGGTTGCACTGGCTTCAAAAGAGACACGTGGAATGGATTTGCATATGAGCAGGTAGGTCCAATTTGACGGCCACTGGGATAATAATTGCCTTGACAGAAAAAGGTCCCAAATACCTGGGGTTAAAGGTCCGAGTCCCCTTGAGTGGTAAGTGCTTAGTGGCTAACCATACTTGGTCCCCTATTTGGCATTGAGGAGCTTCACTTCTGTGCTGATGCGCATCCTTTTTGTATTTTTCCTTAGCCTTTTGCAAATGGATGGTTTCTTCTTTAAACGCTTGTGTAATAACAGCGTGGAGATGGTCCACTGCGGGCATCTCTAAATGCTGGGGTGAGTCCAAATCCGAGGTTTGAGGATGGTGCCTATAATTGGTAAAAAAAGGACTTTGTCCAGTTCCTGAGTGTACGGAATTATTGTACGCATACTCTGCGATTCACAGAATGTCTTTCCAATTCCCCTCTGACTGATGTAGCATACAACGGAGGTACTGTTCAAGAGTCTGGTTGGTCCTCTCCGTTTGACCGTCGGTCTGAGTGTGGTGACCGGTCGAAAGCCTAACATCAATTTGTGCCAGTTGGCAGCATTTCCTCCAAAAATGTGAAATGAATTGACTGCCCCGATCTGAAATTAACACTGAAGGAAAGCCATGCAGGCGGACAACATTTTCAAGGAATTCCTTGGCCAGGATTGAAGCTGAAGGTATCCCTTTTAAAGGAATGAAGTGGGCCATTTTAGAAAAAAGATCTACAGTAACTAGAATGGTATTGTAACCTTGGTACGGGGGTAAATCCGTGATGAAGTCTAATGACAATGTATGCCAAGGGGTAGGTGGTATGTCTAATGGTTGCAATAATCCAGCAGGTTTTTTCTTTTGCCCTTTATTTTGTGCGCAAATGCCACAAGACATGACAAATGACTTGACATCCTTTCGCCAGGTAGGCCACCAAAATTGCTTCCTAATTTTAGCTTCGGTTTTTGCAATACCCGGATGCCCTTCTATTAAGGTGTCATGGTAATGGGAAATGACACGTTCCTGTAGTTCGGGGTACGGCGATGAAGCAGAGTTGACTGTGCCGAGATGAGGTGAGACCCCCGTGGTAAATCAGGTAAGTTTTGTGGGGGGTAACTGGTATTGTCCTTGCTTTCTCCCCTTAGGGGCCGGGGTACGGCGATGAAGCAGAGTTGACTCAGAGTTCACTGCGCCGACCCGAAATGAGGTGAGTACCTCCCGTAGTAAATCAGGTAAGTCCTTGGGGGTAGCTTGTATGGCCTTAGAGAGTCCCCTTGCTCACCTTGCTGTCTTTGTCTACTTAGGTGTCGGAGGGCGGCCGCGAGATGGAGAGAGCGTGATGGAATGCTGAAGTACCGCCAAGCAGGTAGTTCAGCGCGGCGCCGTAGGAATGCAAAGCGATGCTTCAAAGACTTCTGTCTTTCAGTTCCATGGCGAAATGGATCAGGATTCAGGTAAGGATTAAAGTTGAAACTCCTGTTCTAACCTTTATCCTTTTTGTCTTCTTGTTTCAGGAGTCCCAGGACTGAAGCGGGCGTGGCTGAAGACTGGAGCTGCTGAAAACACGGTGAGCGTTACGCTGCAGCAAGCAGAATAACGCGAAGCACGTGTGGCTGTCCGGGCGTGGTTTAAATAGCCTTGGAAGAAGATCCAGGTAAGTATTCTTCCACAGCCCCACCCAAGTAACAAAATAGTCCCTTCAGTAAAATAGTCCCTCCTAAGCCTCTTTTGGCTTGAGTCTTCATGCAGCATGGTCTGCCTCAGGTGAGTATGCAGCATGGTCTGCTTCAGGTAAGTTATGAATAATGAGCCTGGCGCCCATGGCGCCAGGACTGACTTTATCTATATGAGCCTGGCGCCGTAGGCGCCAGGACTGTACCCAAATAGCCCCTAACTGGGGCTTTTGGGCATGCTCCAAGTGGCATGATGCCTGCTTCCGGGGCTGCTGGGCCTGGTCTGGTCTTCCGGGGGCAGGCATCATGACAATATCAGTGATGTACTCACCAAAATTGATTGCAGACATGCCGTGGAGAAAACCTCCTTAATCCCCACTAGGGGTGTTAACACAAATAGAACCGCAGCAGACAGGCCACAGATATGACGAAAGTCCAATGCCCTTGTGTAAATGGTTGTAACATCGAACCATCCTTGCGAGCCCATGGATAGGGGAAGCAGGAGTGGCATATGTGAGTCAGGACCCCAAGCTGCAAACACATACACGAGACAAGCTTGAAGGGCCCAGCTGGAACAGACAGTGGATGCTTTCAAAAGCCACAAAGCACCACACCGTCACATGAATGCACAATAGACAAGCAATTTTAAACTATATTAACTAATCAAACTAACTATAAAAATCAAAAATGGCCACATACGACCCGGGGGGGAAGGCACTCAGGAGGAGGGAGGTACAGGGTGCACCTCAACACCCACATGCGATGATGTTGAGATAAAAAAAAACTCCATGGTCTCAACGCCTGCACAGCCCGACCTGTGTGGGAGATAAGTCGTCGTTCACTTCACCCTCTGACTCAAAAGGTTGACGTGGCACAGTAACCTGACCACGCCTATGCGCAGTTTGCCCCTCGTCGGCAGTAAGTGGGATCGGTGAGCCTGGTTCTGTGCGGTGATGACACGTAGGTCAGCATGCAGAACCTTGCATGATACGCGTGCTTCCTCTTGCAATGTAACACAGAGTTCTTCCTGCATGGCCTGGCTGGACAACTGGTACACCTCCCGGCAAGCACGTAGCTCAGCCAAGATGGTATTCTCAAGTTGTTCCAACCTCTCCTCTGTCCGCTTCCTCTGGGTCATCAAGAGCACACCCAGAGTAGCTCGGAGGGAAGCATGGTCTTCCATCAGGGCCTCCATGTGTGCCACTGCATGAGCAGCAATTGCTTGATGCATAGACACCATTTCAGCCTGGCTTGTCCTGTCTGAGGCCACCATGTCCAGCCTGAGCGAGCGGGCCGTGGACTGTGCCGCCCGCTGCTGGAGATCCACCTGCCTAGCAGGGGGGAGCACGGATTGGGCCACATGCTCCATGCTCTGACTGATATTATCAATTGCTGCCCCCTGTTGTTCGGAAATTGGCAACCATGGCTTGCTCCCACTCAGTATACCCCAGTGGCGCACGGCCACCGCGTTGCTGGGCTTGACACCTGCGGGGCCCAAGGAGCCGCCCTCCTTGCTGGGTTGGCACCACCCGCGGCTGCAGGACTACATTCCTCCGTTGACGTGATGCCCCAGGCACATCAGCAACTGGTGTGGAGCGTGACTGTGCGTCCCGATCCACCACAGGTGGAGGTCCCACCACCATCTGGCCCCTCATTGCAGGTGTTGCGGACAGAGGAGCGTCCACATCGGAATCACTCACCGTTGACGAGTGGACCTGACGCACATCCAACTCGACATTGTCGTCAGAGTGATCATCGGGGCTAGACTCATTGCCAGCCTTAGACACGATGGGGTACGTCTATTCCGAGGGGTGCACGGGGAGTTTTACACGCGATTGGCCTGGCGCGAGTGGGGTACATGTATTCTGAGGGGTGCATGTGAAGTTTTACATGTGATTGGCCTGGCGCGAGTGGGGTACGTGTATTCCGTGGGGTGTGGGGAGTTTTACACATGATAGGCCTGGCACGAGCGGGGTACATGTATTCCGAGGGGTGCGCAGGGAGTTTTACACATGATTTCGCTGGCGTGAGCGGGGTACATGTATTCCGAGGGGTGCATGTGGAGTTTTATACACGATTTCATGGTTGGGGGGCTGTATGCTTGTCCACTGGCCTTTGCGCCATGTAATGGATTTGTGCCATGTTTTTGGCGCACGGGCGTGGATGGGGGCGTAACTGGCACTTCTGCAGGCTCGCTGCGCCACTCTGCGCCACGACTGGTTATGGATGTATAAATCCATGAATATGCTGTGTGCCTAAATGGGTTTTGGCAGACGCGGCTGGCACAGACTGCCGCACGCACACGCTGTGCGCCAGCTGCGTGCGCCACTTGTGCACTGTATTCTATGAATTACCCCCATTGTGATTACATTTTAAATACATAAATAAATATTAACCTTTGCAAACCAGCCTGATTCCTGGTTCAGTGTGACCGGGGGGGGGGGTTTGAGGAGAAGGGTGTGATATGAGTGGTATATCGTTCAGAATAATGAACTTTTAGACAAAAATAAATAAAGATTTCAGTTGTGCACTACATGCTGAGCTTTGACTTGGGTGTGTGGCAGATTGAAATCACTTACAGCTTGGGGGCTTGTCGCGGGATCCTGAATTAGACATAGCACTCGTGACTAAATGACGGGGTACATACACCTTGTTGGGTTACCATAATGTGCTACACTGTATAAGCACCTTTCAATAGAAATACTCAAATGACTTGGACCTGTTTGCAAAAGTAAAGTAACCCTGAGATAAGCCAGAAGGGAATTAATATTTCCGGAATGGCGACCCCAGTGGAAATCAATATTGCAAGGGAACACCTACTGCACAAATTGTTTGTCAGGGGTGAATGGGTAGAACAGGACGGACAGGTATGGCTGCAGGTAATAAAACAAGAAGTCACTGAAACAGACCTTAATATCTGGCAGGACAAGGGGCCATTATATCAAGCACTCAGTGAGCTGTACATGTCCCCTAAAATAAAAGAGGATCAATGCAAAATTGCCAAAATAGCAGCCTACCTGTACCTCCACATGGAAAAGCATGCAGACCATGTAAACTACACAAAGAGGCAAGAGGAAGCAATGCTTATCTAATCTGGACTCTGCAGAGCAAAGGCTCCAGAGTAGCCAAGAAGCTGAAACAGAGGCAGTATGCCACCAAACTGCAAGAAGAACTGACACTCCTACTGCAAAAGAATGCAAAGAAAGACGCCCAGGCACTGAAACTGGAAAAAAGAGTGTCAAGAAAGGTTGGATTGTCTACAACAGATTCAACAAAAGTTGGAACAACAATTATCTTTTAATAGAATCTGTGTAGAACAGATGGTTGTCTTACAAGACCAGATAGACAAATTAAAAGGGGAAATAATAAATGAATTATTAAAGATTTAGAATCCCAAGCAGAGTTTGACGAAGAGTGCCAGAAAGCTGGTGCATTCAAAAAACAGAGGGACGACCAGGCTGCACAGAGGGGCACTCTAACTCAGGAAAGGGACGCCTTAGGCCAGGAAGTCAGTCATTCAAAAACAAAGTTAGAAAAAAATCACCTGGCCCTTTAGGAACTTGGTGAAATCAAAAGGGATTATGAAAAGCTGTTAGAGCACACCAGGCGGGTGGAGGGGGCTCTGGCAATGAATAACCAGAACAGTAAGGACCAAACTCAGGAGGTGAGTCTTCTGCAGCAAAAAATGGCCCAATACTCCCAGTTCAGGCAGGCAGGAAGCACAGAGAGACAATGAGGCTCTCTGTGAAAATAATGACAGGCTCCATAGACAGATAGCCATGCAAGAACAACTCATAGAGACCAGTAAGGCCTTAATAGAGGAACAAAAGGGTCATATTCTGGCATGGCATCAGGGAGTAGGGGCTGAAAGAGATGAGGTAAGATGGGAGAGAGAAACCCCTGAGCATAACCTCAGGAACCCTGGCATCAGGGACCTTAATCCCTTCAATTCCATGGACTCTGCCACCCCCATGTCCACTGGCTCTTATGAGCCAAGGGTCACGGGGATGGTAGACTTCAACACAATGGGAAATATGGGACTAATAGATCAGCGCCTCCCAGAAATGGGTGGGCGGGCATCTATGTACAGGTTCGCAAGTGCTAGTGTAGAGGAGGTCCTAGATATGACCCGCACCCCTGCCCCCCATTGTGAGTTGCCAGTAAGGTACTTGCCGTGGTACGTGACGTATGAGGAGCAAATAAACCAACAGAGAGCCGCACTGGGACTCTGCCCCTTGTATGTAAGGAGATCAATACCAGTTGAAGCAGCCATAACGCGACAACCCTGGGCAGCACAATACCCTATCAGACAGCCATACCAGCCGCTGATACGGAATGAGGAATACCTGCACACGGTCCAAAAGGAGAGCCCTAAAGCCTTAATGGAAGGCCAATGAAAATAAACCAAGGGCCCGAGCAGCCCCGAGAACAAACAGACTTGGCTACTGAAAGCACGAATGCCAGTACTAGTAACCACAGGGATAATGATAATGGATGCAGGGGAGAGACACTGTTAAGACATAAGAGAATGGTGCCATAAGGCAAGATGGAAGCAACCGCCCTGTTGAATGTGTGTAAATAAGCTTGAAATGCAAGAGGCTAAGAAATCGATACTGCTTGCAATGCCTAGTAGGAGAGTAGAGCGGCAAGCGCCAACCATATATCTACCTCAAAACTACACAATGTACACGTGCGACTCCATTTTGTGAAAGCAGAAATGCACCCAGGCGGCCAAAGGACTGACAGACCGAGTTTAGAAACCCAGCAAAGACCAGAGAAGGAGCGGAATCGAAACTCAACAAAGAGAGGCTTATGCCGGGAAGATCGAGGTCAACCAGATAAAGGGAGGTGAGCATGAGCTCACGAGACTCCAACTACAGAGAATACTAGCCCGCCCGTGAAGGTCAAGATAAGAGAGGCCCATGCAGGTGGCCAAGCGCACACAGAATTAAATGCACAAAAGGTTGGAAACTGAAGCAGATTCATGGTGAACCAACACGTGACTAGAGAGGCGCGAAGATGTACCACCGCCTGATGTCATCCAGAACCAGAGGGTGCCATAACTTTTCCTGATAAGAGACTACAGATCCAAGCCCATACCCAGCCAACTAATTGACACACAGCTCTAAAACACTGATTGATGGAAGGGAGGAAGGGTGAATCTTGGGACACTAGGCACCTGGGTGTCTACTCTAAAGCTGCTAATTAAAATGGAGATTTATGTTTAGGGGTGTAACTTGCCCAATCACAAGGGACCATGTAATCTAGGGTCCTATAGACACTGTAACCAATGAGACGTTGTACTTGTAGTGACGTCAATCATGTGTGGTGTAAAGGGAAGGGCGTAGACGCCCACCTGATCAGAGTTATCCAATCCACTTGCGTATACAGATATAGCAGCTATACTTAAGTTACCTTTCCCAACCAATTGTATTCCATAATGATTTTTTGTAGAATTAGACGTCAATGATGACGGATTTTGCCCATAAAAGAGACTGTTGGACTAATGTTCGGGGAAGTCAGGGAGAGGCAGGTGATCGCGATGCTGCTGATTTCCATTCGCTGATGTATGTATCATTAAACAGTGTTCCCTTTGCCAATTTATTGAGTCCTGATTATTGGATCTTGCCGGAGTATATGAATCCTGCACTCTGTCTTCACATGGTGCAGCTATCTTGTATAACTAGTTTTCGAGGGTGAGTGCTGACCAATGGGCCGTCAGTAACTTCCTCTCCTCATCAACACTTGGTAGCGTGAGGATGGTTTTGGCCATCGATTATAGATTATCGATTGATATAGTATAAGACACCTTTAGACCGACGGCACGAAGTAACTCTGGGCCTTTGGTTACATCACGAGTCCTTTCGCTATTACGGCTTAGTCGGCTGAGAAGCTCCCTGTGGACAATGATAGTGTAATCATTCCCAAAAAATCTGCAGTGGGTCTGAAGGAACCCTCCTTTCCAAGCATAACCCTTCTGATTCCCACGGGCAGCGGATCGGACAAAAACCATAAAAGCAGGAAGAGGAAGGGGCGGTGATACTGAAGTTCCAGAGAGGAAAAGAGGTAATCGGTGAGTGAAAACATCGAAACCCGTTACCTTGGCAAATGTCTTATGGGCCTTAGAGTAAGAAGGGGAAAGGTAACGGAGGGTGGTGGAGAAGATTAATACAGTTAAAAGTAGGAAAGACTGTAGAGATATAAAGGGTGAAAACCCAGGCACCTGAAGTAATTGGGAGGAATACCGGGGGGGCACCCGAGAAAAAAACTGTAAGAAATACCGGGGCGAACCCGAGAAAAAAACTGTAAGGAATACCGGGGGGGACACCCGAGATAAAACTGTAAAATTCGCCTTGTTCCTGTGCATTAAAGAGTGGTCAGAAGGAACTTGAACCCAGAGCCCACAGAGGGGGGACTTTAGGCTACAATGACGTTTAAAGACGTCATAAAGGGGTTAGTTCAAATCCCATGACGGGGTAACAATTAGAAGGCAGGTATACCTATGACCAGCTGGTGTCCATCTAGTCTGTCAAGCATCTGTCCTATATGTTTTGTGTATGCTGAATGTGGAATTATTGTGTTATTAATTGATGGCAATGTATTTTTGCTTTACGCAATTCTGTAAATGAGAGGGAATCGCCACTGAATAGATGTGTTTTGAGTAAAACTGTTGGTATAAAATTTTGTGGGAAAATTGGATTGGAGCTCACGTATGTGGTGCTTGATCATAATAGCGTAAAGTTGAAAAACTGTATGAACATTGTTGATGACAACATTAAGGATGGAAGAAGTTACCCCACTTGCACACTTATGCAAGCAGTTTCCAAAGCACGCAACAAAATTGAAGAAATATAGCCAGGAGTGGGTTAAGGGCACCGCAAATAAAATGTTTATGCCGTGGCCCCAAAATGGGTCATTGTCAAAGGCTGTTTTACAGCACATGACCACTTTCCTACATGCCACATATAGCGGGAGGAAGCTTGAAAAACGCCTTGCTGTTCTCGAGCTTTGGAAAAGGTTTGAACAAATAAAAGAAGAAGAACCCCCCGCAGGCTGGATATTAAATGTATGTACGGAGGGGGGCGAGACAACTACCGCGCCACCTGCCCCGCCGGAACCAGTTGTTGAGGGAAGTAAGTCGGAGGATCTTTACCCGTCTAAGAGAGCTTAAGGCAGCCACAGGTTATAGCAACCCTACATATGAGTCACCTGCGTGTAGCAGTGACGAGACGAAAGAGAAGGAACAGGAAATTGACTCGGCCTCTACAGTCCCATGGGAAATAGAGAGTCGAGGTGAGGAAAGGAAGGACCAGGCACAAACGAGTGCACCTCTAGATAGGGAGAGAGAGGGAAAGAAGCGGAAAGGAACCGATGAGTTAACATGTACAAAGGACGAATGGATGGGAGGGCAGATACTGTTGAAGTTAGATGGAAAAGGAAGTGATGGTGCAAGGCCGAGTGAACGGTCTGATGAGGCGCAAAGAAAGGAAAGGGAAAAAGAAGTAGACATAAGAAATGAAAGGGCAAGAAAGAAGGATAGGTTGAGGCAAGAACAACTATATCGCGAAGAGCAAGGTATACCGCTCAGTCCCCCGCAATATGCAGCCTATGAAAAGTACAGGCAGAACATGCTTAGGTTAGAGGAAGAGAAGAGAGTGCACGAAAGAAAGGTACAAAAGCGAGAAGATGAGGAAAGTAGAAGGGCAAAAGAACGTAGAAATGAACGGATGAGGGAAGTAGATAGGGCTAGAGAGGAAGCGAAGAAGCGAAGAGAAATGGATGAGGAAGCAGAGTGTAAATGCAGGCGAAGGGCGCGAGATTTAGAATACTTGCAACGGGAAGTTAAAAAACCCAATCATGTTGTAGACTGGAAAGACATAGAAGAATTCTTTCCTGCAAACGATGCGGTACCAAGTACAAGCGGGACAATTATTGATGATGACTTCGACACCCGAAGCATTGGGGAAGCGATTAATAAAATATATGATGAGATAGGACTGGAACGAATCTCCCAAGAAGGAAGGGAAGATGAGCGCTTAGAGAGCACTCAGTTATATGACACTGAGGATGTCACCCGAAGTAGTGAGAGTAGGGGACGTTCCCTAGATAGACTAGAAGATGGGCAGAATGAAGATGATGCAAGAAGTTGTGCAAACTGGGAGTATTCAGAGTCAGACTCAGATGGAGAAGCGGAGGAAGTGATGTATGACGAAGGGAGGCGGTGTGAAACACGGCTCCCAGGGAGTCGAGAGGTACGGTGGTCAGACGCGGGTGAGTCCATAAGTAGGACACCAAAGTCCGCTGGGCAGTGCAGCCGAGATGAAGACACGCTCCCCGATCAGAGGAGGGCGTCAGCACCTGGCTATACTGATAGATTAAGGGCATTGCCAGGTAGACGGCAAGGCGGGAACGCCACCCCGGTGGGAGACCGAGGGGGTATAGAGAAGGGAAAGGAAGATTGTGCATTCCAATTCCCACTGTTAGAAAAGGGGGGAGCAAGACCGCAATATATTCCATGGCCACACATGGACCGAGAGAATCTCAAAAATAAACTTCCAATTTTGACATCGGGAGCCGGGAAGTGGATACATGAGCTAGAAAAAATGACGGGGGGCGTCACCCTAGCCAGAGGGGGCATCAAGGGTCTCCAAATTGCTATACTCTGAGAAAGAGCAGACGATGTGTGGAAAAGGGCAGGCTACCCTAGGGTAACCATAACTAACACCTGCCATGACGGAGCGCCATTTAATAACTGTAGAGCAGCAGTATGGAAAGCGCTGCGTACGCTACATCCAGACATGTCTGATATGGGAGCTATAATGACTCAAAAAATGAAGGAGTCAGAGGATCCGTTGCTTTATATCCAGAATTTTCAAGACGCGTGGGTGCTCGAAATGCATGAGTCTTGGACGAAATCGATCCCTGTATTCTACCATATATTGTGCCAAGGGTTACCAGAACCGGTGCAAAAACAGCTAAAAAAATTGGTAGGAATAGAAGCTAAACCGTGGGCTGAGATCCAGTTGACAATTGCACATTACTGTAGGCTTTTGCAAGAAAAGAATCGAAAGAAAGAGGCAACGCGTAAGGGAGAAGAGGCGAAGCTAGTGCAAAGGAAGCTCTCAAAATATGCTCTCGAGGGATCCATGCTAAGAAGCCCAGCCGAATCGAGTGCACAGCGTGCAGCTAACCCGCCCCAGAGTAATCAGGGTAACGCGGGATATTACCCGAGAGGAAGGGGATTTGGAGGAAGAGGATGGCAGAGCAATCAAGGAGGCTTTAGAAGTAACCAAGGAGGTTTTCAAAATGTTCAAGGTGGTATCCAGAGTGCACCAATGGGCAGTCCAGCTATGCCAGATGGACAGATGGCCCAACCACTGCCAGTGTGTTGGCTATGTGGCGTGACAGGACATGTGGCGCGTATGTGCTGAAGCCAAGGCAAGTGGCAGAACAATCAAGGGATGGGGACAGGCATGGTGAGTCAACCTGCTACCCCACAACAGGGCAATGCACAAAACTATACTGTGCAGCAGCAGGCAGCTGGCTTGCAGCAAGGTGCACAGCAAGTGGTCCAACCACTGAACATGGGGAATGTCCCGCAGGGACAACCCCAGCAGACAATGCCACAAGTGGTTCAGGGCACTAATTCAGGTGGAGGAAACCCACAGGTATACAATGGACCAAACCTATATATGAAATAGGATGGCTCACAGGGAACTCTGAGGTGTTCTATCCTATCAGTGACACCAGACCCTCACAGGGAACCAAGGGTAAATATCACCATAGGGGGGAAAGAATACTCCTTCTTAGTTGACACGGGTGCAGCGTGCTCGTGCATACGAGAAGGCAAGTTCTCCTTGTCCGGCGAGGCAATAGATACCCAGAGTTTTACTGGAGCTCATAGCAGAGTTCCATTTACTGATGCACTCCCAGTTTCCGTGGGAGAGTGCAACATGAATGTACCTTTGTTGTATTCTCGTCAGTCCCCAGTAAATATCATGGGTCGGGACTTGATGTCAAAGTTGAATATGACCATCCCATTCACTGAGGATGGCATAGAGTCCTCCACCCCAGGAATGCATTATTCAAACGTGTGTGAAATGATCAGAGCATACTCTGGATGTGCAGCTATGAGAGCTGTACCACTGGAGCCAGAAGTATTCGCATATGGCGTACAAGTGCTTATGGCGGGGTTGCCAGGCCTCGCAGACAAACTCCGGATGAGTTTCTATTCAGGCCAAGAATACCCATGCATGAAGAGGAGGGACAAGTATTTCCCTTAATGATACACTCTGCCGCAGCGCGAGGAAAAGTGGTATTGGTTGAGGGGTGTGACGATGAGGGCAGACCTTGGTGTGCGATTATTGCCATTGAAGAAGGGTATCGAGTGACTGACGTCACCGATGACGATCTGTTCGAAGAACACCATGACCTAGAAGAGACGCGGGTGGAAGTGAGTCTCATATTTTGGGTCAAAATGATCAGGCGGGAAGTACCGCACAGGATGATGTTAGCATTAGTACGTCCAGAATACTTTGATAACAACATGGCCCTGGTGCCGGCCAAGGTATGGACTACAGGGCCCTATGACGTAGGTCTCCTGAAAGGGGCCGGCGAAGTAAAAATTAAACTGAAACCAGGGGAAATTCTGCCACAGGCATGACAGTATTCCATGTCCAGAGAAGTGGATGAAGGGATTGCAAAGACAATCTCTGCCATGATGGAGCAGGGCATCATTGTGACGTCAGAATCACCTTGCAACACAGCGATTTATCATGTCAAGAAATCAAAGGGAGGGTCTTGGCGTTTAATCCAGGATTTACGAGCATTGAACGACATAGTCGAATCCGAGTTCCCTCTAGTCCCGAATCCATCCATAATTTTGTGCAACATACCCACTGAGGCAAAAAACTTCACGGTGATCGATTTGAAAAATGCATTTTTCTCGATCCCACTACACCGTGACTCACAAGACCTGACGTCATTTACCTTCAGGCAAATGCGCCTGAAAAGTATGAGGTTGCCACAGGGATATTGCAAGTCTCCATCTATTTTCAACAGAGTCCTGCAAATGGACCTAAGCAATATTGCGGTGGAGGACAGTGTTGTTTTGCAGTATGTAGATGACATTCTAATCTGCAGCATCACTGAAGAGCAATGCCGATACGACTCAGTCCAGCTATTGACTATATTGGCTGAGAAAGGATACAAAGTAGACAAGGACAAGCTGCAGTACTGCCAACAGGAGGTGTTGTACATAGGGCAACTAATCTCACATGAGGGGAAAAAGGTAACCCCAGAAAGGGCCGAGGCTATCATGCACACAGCCATGCCGCGCACAATAAAGCAAATGCAAAGCTTCTTAGGCTTGTGCAATTATGTCAGAGCATGTGTCTTTGACTACAGCTCATATACCAAGCCCTTGTTACAGGCCCTTAAAAAGGCCCAGGCAACAAGAGAAGAAATTGAATGGAATGAAGAAATGGAGAAGGGGTTTACAGAACTCAAGGGGGCAATTTGTAAGACCCTAGTTCTCAGGATTCCAAATTATGTGGAGGAATTCTATCTGTTCTCTCATACCGATGGCAGTTTTATGACAGTAGTGCTCGTGCATCGAACCTCATTGGGATATAAACCCCTAGCATATTACAGCGGGAGTCTGGACCCGGTCATGACCAGAGAAGGAGCGGAATCGAAACTCAACAAAGAGAGGCTTATGCCGGGAAGATCGAGGTCAACCAGATAAGGGGAGGTGAGCATGAGCTCACGAGACTCCAACTACAGAGAATACTAGCCCGCCCGTGAAGGTCAAGATAAGAGAGGCCCATGCAGGTGGCCAAGCGCACACAGAATTAAATGCACAAAAGGTTGGAAACTGAAGCAGATTCATGGTGAACCAACACGTGACCAGAGAGGCGCGAAGATGTACCACCGCCTGATGTCATCCAGAACCAGAGGGTGCCATAACTTTTCCTGATAAGAGACTACAGATCCAAGCCCATACCCAGCCAACTAATTGACACAAAGCTCTAAAATACTGATTGGTGGAAGGGAGGAAGGGTGAATCTTGGGACACTAGGCACCTGGGTGTCTACTCTAAAGCTGCTAATTAAAATGGTGATTTATGTTTAGGGGTGTAACTTGCCCAATCACAAGGGACCATGTAATGTAGGGTCCTATAGATACTGTAACCAATGAGACGTTGTACTTGTAGTGACGTCAATCATGTGTGGTATAAAGGGAAGGGCGTAGACGCCCACCCGATCAGAGTTATCCAATCCACTTGTGTTATTTCCATATACAGATATAGCACCTATACCTAAGTTACCTTTCCCAACCAATTGTATTCCATAATGATTTTTTGTAGAATTAGACGTCAATGATGACGGATTTTGCCCATAAAAGAGACTGTTGGACTAATGTTCGGGGAAGTCAGGGAGAGGCAGGTGATCGCGATGCTGCTGATTTCCATTCGCTGATGTATGTATCATTAAACAGACTTCCCTTTGCCAATTTATTGAGTCCTGATTATTGGATCTTGCCGGAGTATATGAATCCTGCACTCTGTCTTCACATGGTGCAGCTATCTTGTATAACTAGTTTTCGAGGGTGAGTGCTGACCAATGGGCCATCAGTAACTTCCTCTCCTCATCAACACTTGGTAGCGTGAGGATGGTTTTGGCCATCGATTATAGATTATCGATTGATATAGTATAAGACACCTTTAGACCGACGGCACGAAGTAACTCTGGGCCTTCGGTTACATCACGAGTCCTTTCGCTATTACGGCTTAGTCGGCTGAGAAGCTCCCCGTCGACAATGATAGTGTAATCATTCCCAAAAAATCTGCAGTGGGTCTGAAGGAACCCGCCTTTCCAAGCATAACCCTTCTCATTCCCACAGGCAGCGGATCGGACAAAAACCATAAAAGCAGGAAGAGGAAGGGGCGGTGATACTGAAGTTTCAGAGAGGAAAAGAGGTAATCGGTGAGTGAAAACATCGAAACCCGTTACCTTGGCAAATGTCTTATGGGCCTTAGAGTAAGAAGGGGAAAGGTAACGGAGGGTGGTGGAGAAGATTAATACAGTTAAAAGTAGGAAAGACTGTAGAGATATAAAGGGTGAAAACCCGGGCACCTGAAGTAATTGGGAGGAATACCGGGGGGGCACCCGAGAAAAAAACTGTAAGGAATACCGGGGGGGGGGGGGGGATGGCACCCGAGAAAAAAGAACTGTAAGGAATACTGGGGCGAACCTGAGAAAAAAACTGTAAGGAATACCGGGGGGGGCACCCGAGAGAAAACTGTAAAATTCGCCTTGTTCCTGTGCATTAAAGAGTGGTCAGAAGGAACTTGACCCAGAGCCCACAGAGGGGGACTTTAGGCTACAATGACGTTTAAAGACGTCATAAAGGCGTTAGTTCAAATCCCATGACGGGGTAACAATTAGAAGGCAGGTATACCTATGACCAGCTGGTGTCCGTCTAGTCTGTCAAGCATCTGTCCTATATGTTTTGTGTATGCTGAATGTGGAATTATTGTGTTATTAACTGATGGCAATGTATTTTTGCTTTACGCAATTCTGTAAATGAGAGGGAATCGCCACTGAATTGATGTGTTTTGAGTAAAACTGTTGGTATAAAATTTTGCGGGAAAATTGGATTGGAGCTCACGTATGTGGTGCTTGCTCATAATAGCGTAAAGTTGAAAAACTGTATGAACATTGTTGATGACAACATTAAGGATGGAAGAAGTTACCCCACTTGCACACTTATGCAAGCAGTTGCCAAATCACGTAACAAAATTGAAGAAATATAGCCAGGAGTGGGTTAAGGGCACCGCAAATAAAATGTTTATGCCGTGGCCCTAAAATGGGCCATTGTCAAAGGCTGTTTTACAGCACATGACCACTTTCCTACATGCCACATATAGCGGGAACAAGCTTGAAAAACGCCTTGCTGTTCTCGAGCTTTGGAAAATGTTTGAACAAATAAAAGAAGAAGAACCCCCCGCAGGCTGGATATTAAATGTATGTACGGAGGGGGGTGAGACAACTACCGCGCCACCTGCCCCGCCGGAACCAGTTGTTGAGGGAAGTAAGTCGGAGGATCTTTACCCGTCTAAGAGAGCTTAAGGCAGCCACAGGTTATAGCAACCCTACATATGAGTCACCTGCGTGTAGCAGTGACGAGACGAAAGAGAAGGAACAGGAAATTGACTCGGCCTCTACAGTCCCATGGGAAAAAGAGAGGCGAGGTGAGGAAAGGAAGGACCAGGCACAAACGAGTGCACCTCTAGATAGGGAGAGAGAGGGAAAGAAGCGGAAAGGAACCGATGAGTTAACATGTACAAAGGACGAATGGGTGGGAGGGCAGATACTGTTGAAGTTAGATGGAAAAGGAAGTGATGGTGCAAGGCCGAGTGAACTGTCTGATGAGGCGCAAAGAAAGGAAAGGGAAAAAGAAGTAGACATAAGAAATGAAAGGGCAAGAAAGAAGGATAGGTTGCGGCAAGAACAACTATATCGCGAAGAGCAAGGTATACCGCTCAGGCCCCCGCAATATGCAGCCTATGAAAAGTACAGGCAGAACATGCTTAGGTTAGAGGAAGAGAAAAGAGTGCACGAAAGAAAGGTACAAAAGCGAGAAGATGAGGAAAGTAGAAGGGCAAAAGAATGTAGAAATGAACGGATGAGGGAAGTAGATAGGGCTAGAGAGGAAGCGAAGAAGCGAAGAGAAATGGATGAGGAAGCAAAGTGTAAATGCAGGCAAAGGGCGCGAGATTTAGAATATTTGCAACGGGAAGTTAAAAAACCCAATCATGTTGTAGACTGGGAAGACATAGAAGAATTCTTTCCTGCAAACGATGCGGTACCAAGTACAAGCGGGACAATTATTGATGATGACTTCGACACCCGAAGCATTGGGGAAGCGATTAATAAAATATATGATGAGATGGGACTGGAACGAATCTCCCAAGAAGGAAGGGAAGATGAGCGCTTAGAGAGCACTCAGTTATATGACACTGAGGATGTCACCCGAAGTAGTGAGAGTAGGGGACGTTCCCTAGATAGACTAGAAGATGGGCAGAATGAAGATGATGCAAGAAGTTGTGCAAACTGGGAGTATTCAGAGTCAGACTCAGATGGAGAAGCGGAGGAAGTGATGTATGACGAAGGGAGGCGGTGCGAAACACGGCTCCCAGGGAGTCGAGAGGTACGGTGGTCAGACGCGGGTGAGTCCATAAGTAGGACACGGAAGTCCGCTGGACAGTGCAGCCGAGATGAAGACACGCTCCCCGGTCAGAGGAGGGTATCAGCACCTGCCTATACTGATAGATTAAGGGCATTTCCAGGTAGACGGCAAGGCAGGAACGCCACCCCGGTGGGAGACCGAGGGGGTATAGAGAAGGGAAAGGAAGATTGTGCATTCCAATTCCCACTGTTAGAAAAGGGGGGAGCAAGACCGCAATATATTCCATGGCCACACATGGACCGAGAGAATCTCAAAAATAAACTTCCAATTTTGACATCGGGAGCCGGGAAGTGGATACATGAGCTAGAAAAAATAACGGGGGGCATCACCCTAGCCAGAGGGGGCAACAAGGGTCTCCAAATTGCTATACTCGGAGAAAGAGCAGACGATGTGTGGAAAAGGGCAGGCTACCCTAGGGTAACCATAACTAACACCTGTCATGACGGAGCGCCATTTAATAACTGTAGAGCAGCAGTATGGAAAGCGCTGCGTACGCTACATCCAGACATGTCTGATATGGGAGCTATAATGACTCAAAAAATGAAGGAGTCAGAGGATCCGTTGCTTTATATCCAGAAGTTTCAAGACGCGTGGGTGCTCGAAATGCATGAGTCTTGGACGAAATCGATCCCTGTATTCTACCATATATTGTGCCAAGGGTTACCAGAACCGGTGCAAAAACAGCTAAGAAAATTGGTAGGAATAGAAGCTAAACCGTGGGCTGAGATCCAGTTGACAATTGCACATTACTGTAGGCTGTTGCAAGAAAAGAATCGAAAGAAAGAGGCAACGCGTAAAGGAGAAGAGGCGAAGCTAGTGCAAAGGAAGATCTCAAAATATGCTCTCGAGGGATCCATGCTAACAAGCCCAGCCGAATCGAGTGCACAGCGTGCAGCTAACCCGCCCCAGAGTAATCAGGGTAACGCGGGATATTACCCGAGAGGAAGGGGATTTGGAGGAAGAGGATAGCAGAGCAATCAAGGAGGCTTTAGAAGTAACCAAGGAGGTTTTCAAAATGTTCAAGGTGGTATCCAGAGTGCACCAATGGGCAGTCCAGCTATGCCAGATGGACAGATGGCTCAACCACTGCCAGTGTGTTGGCTATGTGGCGTGACAGGACATGTGGCGCGTATGTGCAAAAGCCAAGGCATGTGGCAGAATAATCAAGGGATGGGGACAGGCATGGTGAGTCAACCTGCTACCCCACAACAGGGCAATGCACAAAACTATACCGTGCAGCAGCAGGCAGCTGGCTTGCAGCAAGGTGCACAGCAAGTGGTCCAACCACTGAACATGGGGAATGTCCCGCAGGGACAACCCCAGCAGACAATGCCACAAGTGGTTCAGGGCACTAATTCAGGTGGAGGAAACCCACAGGTATACAATGGACCAAACCTATATATGAAATAGGATGGCTCACAGGGAACTCTGAGGTGTTCTATCCTATCAGTGACACCAGACCCTCACAGGGAACCAAGGGTAAATATCACCATAGGGGGGAAAGAATATTCCTTCTTAGTTGACACGGGTACAACGTGCTCGTGCATACGAGAAGGCAAGTTCTCCTTGTCCGGTGAGGCAATAGATACCCAGAGTTTTACTGGAGCTCATAGCAGAGTTCCCTTTACTGATGCACTCCCAGTTTCCGTGGGAGAGTGCAACATGAATGTACCTTTGTTGTATTCTCGTCAGTCCCCAGTAAATATCATGGGTCGGGACTTGATGACAAAGTTGAATATGACCATCTCATTCACTGAGGATGGCATAGAGTGCTCCACCCCAGGAATGCATTATTCAAACGTGTGTGAAATGATCAGAGCATACTCTGGATGTGCAGCTATGAGAGCTGTACCACTGGAGCCAGAAGTATTCGCATATGGCGTACAAGTGCTTATGGCGGGGTTGCCAGGCCTCGCAGACAAACTCCGGATGAGTTTCTATTCAGGCCAAGAATACCCATGCACGAAGAGGAGGGACAAGTATTTCCCTTAATGATACACTCTGCCGCAGCGCGAGGAAAAGTGGTATTGGTTGAGGGGTGTGACGATGAGGGCAGACCTTGGTGTGCGATTATTGCCATTGAAGAAGGGTATCGAGTGACTGACGTCACCGATGACGATCTGTTCGAAGAACACCATGACCTAGAAGAGACGCGGGTGGAAGTGAGTCTCATATTTTGGGTCAAAATGATCAGGCGGGAAGTACCGCACAGGATGATGTTAGCATTAGTACGTCCAGAATACTTTGATAACGACATGGCCCTGGTGCCGGCCAAGGTATGGACTACAGGGCCCTATGACGTAGGTCTCCTGAAAGGGGCCGGCGAAGTAAAAATTAAACTGAAACCAGGGGAAATTCTGACACAGGCATGACAGTATTCCATGTCCAGAGAAGTGGATGAAGGGATTGCAAAGACAATCTCTGCCATGATGGAGCAGGGCATCCTTGTGACGTCAGAATCACCTTGCAACACATCGATTTATCATGTCAAGAAATCAAAGGGAGGGTCTTGGCGTTTAATCCAGGATTTACGAGCATTGAACGACATAGTCGAATCCGAGTTCCCTCTAGTCCCGAATCCATCCACAATTTTGTGCAACATACCCACTGAGGCAAAATACTTCACGGTGATCGATTTGAAAAATGCATTTTTCTCGATCCCACTACACCGTGACTCATAAGACCTGACGTCATTTACCTTCAGGCAAATGCGCCTGAAAAGTACGAGGTTGCCACAGGGATATTGCAAGTCTCCATCTATTTTCAACAGAGTCCTGCAAATGGACCTAAGCAATATTGCGGTGGACAGTGTTGTTTTGCAGTATGTAGATGACATTCTAATCTGAAGCATCACTGAAGAGCAATGCCGATACGACTCAGTCCAGCTATTGACTATATTGGCTGAGAAAGGATACAAAGTAGACAAGGACAAGCTGCAGTACTGCCAACAGGAGGTGTTGTGCATAGGGCAACTAATCTCACATGAGGGGAAAAAGGTAACCCCAGAAAGGGCCGAGGCTATCATGCACACAGCCATGCCGCGCACAATAAAGCAAATGCAAAGCTTCTTAGGCTTGTGCAATTATGTCAGAGCATGGGTCTTTGACTACAGCTCATATACCAAGCCCTTGTTACAGGCCCTTAAAAAGGCCCAGGCAACAAGAGAAGAAATTGAATGGAATGAAGAAATGGAGAAGGGGTTTACAGAACTCAAGGGGGCAATTTGTAAGACCCTAGTTCTCAGGATTCCTAATTATGCGGAGGAATTCTATCTGTTCTCTCATACCGATGGCAGTTTTATGACAGTAGTGCTCGTGCATCGAACCTCATTGGGATATAAACCCCTAGCATATTACAGCGGGAGTCTGGACCCGGTCATGACCAGAGAAGGAGCGGAATCGAAACTCAACAAAGAGAGGCTTATGCCGGGAAGATCGAGGTCAACCAGATAAGGGGAGGTGAGCATGAGCTCACGAGACTCCAACTACAGAGAATACTAGCCCGCCCGTGAAGGTCAAGATAAGAGAGGCCCATGCAGGATGGCCAAGCGCACACAGAATTAAATGCACAAAAGGTTGGAAACTGAAGCAGATTCATGGTGAACCAACACGTGACCAGAGAGGCGCGAAGATGTACCACCGCCTGATGTCATCCAGAACCAGAGGGTGCCATAACTTTTCCTGATAAGAGACTACAGATCCAAGCCCATACCCAGCCAACTAATTGACACACAGCTCTAAAACACTGATTGATGGAAGGGAGGAAGGGTGAATCTTGGGACACTAGGCACCTGGGTGTCTACTCTAAAGCTGCTAATTAAAATGGAGATTTATGCTTAGGGGTGTAACTTGCCCAATCACAAGGGACCATGTAATCTAGGGTCCTATAGACACTGTAACCAATGAGACGTACTTGTAGTGACGTCAATCATGTGTGGTGTAAAGGGAAGGGCGTAGACGCCCACCCGATCAGAGTTATCCAATCCACTTGCGTTATTTCCATATACAGATATAGCACCTATACTTAAGTTACCTTTCCCAACCAATTGTATTCCATAATGATTTTTTGTAGAATTAGACGTCAATGATGACGGATTTTGCCCATAAAAGAGACTGTTGGACTAATGTTCGGGGAAGTCAGGGAGAGGCAGGTGATCGCGATGCTGCTGATTTCCATTCGCTGATGTATGTATCATTAAACAGTGTTCCCTTTGCCAATTTATTGAGTCCTGATTATTGGATCTTGCCGGAGTATATGAATCCTGCACTCTGTCTTCACATGGTGCAGCTATCTTGTATAACTAGTTTTCGAGGGTGAGTGCTGACCAATGGGCCGTCAGTAACTTCCTCTCCTCATCAACACTTGGTAGCGTGAGGATGGTTTTGGCCATCGATTATAGATTATCGATTGATATAGTATAAGACACCTTTAGACCGACTGCACGAAGTAACTCTGGGCCTTTGGTTACATCACGAGTCCTTTCGCTATTACGGCTTAGTCGGCTGAGAAGCTCCCTGTGGACAATGATAGTGTAATCATTCCCAAAAAATCTGCAGTGGGTCTGAAGGAACCCTCCTTTCCAAGCATAACCCTTCTGATTCCCACGGGCAGCGGATCGGACAAAAACCATAAAAGCAGGAAGAGGAAGGGGCGGTGATACTGAAGTTCCAGAGAGGAAAAGAGGTAATCGGTGAGTGAAAACATCGAAACCCGTTACCTTGGCAAATGTCTTATGGGCCTTAGAGTAAGAAGGGGAAAGGTAACGGAGGGTGGTGGAGAAGATTAATACAGTTAAAAGTAGGAAAGACTGTAGAGATATAAAGGGTGAAAACCCAGGCACCTGAAGTAATTGGGAGGAATACCGGGGGGGCACCCGAGAAAAAAACTGTAAGAAATACCGGGGCGAACCCGAGAAAAAAACTGTAAGGAATACCGGGGGGGGCACCCGAGATAAAACTGTAAAATTCGCCTTGTTCCTGTGCATTAAAGAGTGGTCAGAAGGAACTTGAACCCAGAGCCCACAGAGGGGGGACTTTAGGCTACAATGACGTTTAAAGACGTCATAAAGGGGTTAGTTCAAATCCCATGACGGGGTAACAATTAGAAGGCAGGTATACCTATGACCAGCTGGTGTCCATCTACTCTGTCAAGCATCTGTCCTATATGTTTTGTGTATGCTGAATGTGGAATTATTGTGTTATTAATTGATGGCAATGTATTTTTGCTTTACGCAATTCTGTAAATGAGAGGGAATCGCCACTGAATAGATGTGTTTTGAGTAAAACTGTTGGTATAAAATTTTGTGGGAAAATTGGATTGGAGCTCACGTATGTGGTGCTTGCTCATAATAGCGTAAAGTTGAAAAACTGTATGAACATTGTTGATGACAACATTAAGGATGGAAGAAGTTACCCCACTTGCACACTTATGCAAGCAGTTTCCAAAGCACGCAACAAAATTGAAGAAATATAGCCAGGAGTGGGTTAAGGGCACCGCAAATAAAATGTTTATGCCGTGGCCCCAAAATGGGTCATTGTCAAAGGCTGTTTTACAGCACATGACCACTTTCCTACATGCCACATATAGCGGGAGGAAGCTTGAAAAACGCCTTGCTGTTCTCGAGCTTTGGAAAAGGTTTGAACAAATAAAAGAAGAAGAACCCCCCGCAGGCTGGATATTAAATGTATGTACGGAGGGGGGCGAGACAACTACCGCGCCACCTGCCCCGCCGGAACCAGTTGTTGAGGGAAGTAAGTCGGAGGATCTTTACCCGTCTAAGAGAGCTTAAGGCAGCCACAGGTTATAGCAACCCTACATATGAGTCACCTGCGTGTAGCAGTGACGAGACGAAAGAGAAGGAACAGGAAATTGACTCGGCCTCTACAGTCCCATGGGAAATAGAGAGTCGAGGTGAGGAAAGGAAGGACCAGGCACAAACGAGTGCACCTCTAGATAGGGAGAGAGAGGGAAAGAAGCGGAAAGGAACCGATGAGTTAACATGTACAAAGGACGAATGGATGGGAGGGCAGATACTGTTGAAGTTAGATGGAAAAGGAAGTGATGGTGCAAGGCCGAGTGAACGGTCTGATGAGGCGCAAAGAAAGGAAAGGGAAAAAGAAGTAGACATAAGAAATGAAAGGGCAAGAAAGAAGGATAGGTTGAGGCAAGAACAACTATATCGCGAAGAGCAAGGTATACCGCTCAGTCCCCCGCAATATGCAGCCTATGAAAAGTACAGGCAGAACATGCTTAGGTTAGAGGAAGAGAAGAGAGTGCACGAAAGAAAGGTACAAAAGCGAGAAGATGAGGAAAGTAGAAGGGCAAAAGAACGTAGAAATGAACGGATGAGGGAAGTAGATAGGGCTAGAGAGGAAGCGAAGAAGCGAAGAGAAATGGATGAGGAAGCAGAGTGTAAATGCAGGCGAAGGGCGCGAGATTTAGAATACTTGCAACGGGAAGTTAAAAAACCCAATCATGTTGTAGACTGGAAAGACATAGAAGAATTCTTTCCTGCAAAAGATGCGGTACCAAGTACAAGCGGGACAATTATTGATGATGACTTCGACACCCGAAGCATTGGGGAAGCGATTAATAAAATATATGATGAGATAGGACTGGAACGAATCTCCCAAGAAGGAAGGGAAGATGAGCGCTTAGAGAGCACTCAGTTATATGACACTGAGGATGTCACCCGAAGTAGTGAGAGTAGGGGACGTTCCCTAGATAGACTAGAAGATGGGCAGAATGAAGATGATGCAAGAAGTTGTGCAAAATGGGTGTATTCAGAGTCAGACTCAGATGGAGAAGCGGAGGAAGTGATGTATGACGAAGGGAGGCGGTGCGAAACACGGCTCCCAGGGAGTCGAGAGGTACGGTGGTCAGACGCGGGTGAGTCCATAAGTAGGACACCAAAGTCCGCTGGGCAGTGCAGCCGAGATGAAGACACGCTCCCCGATCAGAGGAGGGCGTCAGCACCTGGCTATACTGATAGATTAAGGGCATTGCCAGGTAGACGGCAAGGCGGGAACGCCACCCCGGTGGGAGACCGAGGGGGTATAGAGAAGGGAAAGGAAGATTGTGCATTCCAATTCCCACTGTTAGAAAAGGGGGGAGCAAGACCGCAATATATTCCATGGCCACACATGGACCGAGAGAATCTCAAAAAGAAACTTCCAATTTTGACATCGGGAGCCGGGAAGTGGATACATGAGCTAGAAAAAATGACGGGGGGCGTCACCCTAGCCAGAGGGGGCATCAAGGGTCTCCAAATTGCTATACTCTGAGAAAGAGCAGACGATGTGTGGAAAAGGGCAGGCTACCCTAGGGTAACCATAACTAACACCTGCCATGACGGAGCGCCATTTAATAACTGTAGAGCAGCAGTATGGAAAGCGCTGCGTACGCTACATCCAGACATGTCTGATATGGGAGCTATAATGACTCAAAAAATGAAGGAGTCAGAGGATCCGTTGCTTTATATCCAGAATTTTCAAGACGCGTGGGTGCTCGAAATGCATGAGTCTTGGACGAAATCGATCCCTGTATTCTACCATATATTGTGCCAAGGGTTACCAGAACCGGTGCAAAAACAGCTAAAAAAATTGGTAGGAATAGAAGCTAAACCGTGGGCTGAGATCCAGTTGACAATTGCACATTACTGTAGGCTTTTGCAAGAAAAGAATCGAAAGAAAGAGGCAACGCGTAAGGGAGAAGAGGCGAAGCTAGTGCAAAGGAAGCTCTCAAAATATGCTCTCGAGGGATCCATGCTAAGAAGCCCAGCCGAATCGAGTGCACAGCGTGCAGCTAACCCGCCCCAGAGTAATCAGGGTAACGTGGGATATTACCCGAGAGGAAGGGGATTTGGAGGAAGAGGATGGCAGAGCAATCAAGGAGGCTTTAGAAGTAACCAAGGAGGTTTTCAAAATGTTCAAGGTGGTATCCAGAGTGCACCAATGGGCAGTCCAGCTATGCCAGATGGACAGATGGCTCAACCACTGCCAGTGTGTTGGCTATGTGGCGTGACAGGACATGTGGCGCGTATGTGCTGAAGCCAAGGCAAGTGGCAGAACAATCAAGGGATGGGGACAGGCATGGTGAGTCAACCTGCTACCCCACAACAGGGCAATGCACAAAACTATACTGTGCAGCAGCAGGCAGCTGGCTTGCAGCAAGGTGCACAGCAAGTGGTCCAACCACTGAACATGGGGAATGTCCCGCAGGGACAACCCCAGCAGACAATGCCACAAGTGGTTCAGGGCACTAATTCAGGTGGAGGAAACCCACAGGTATACAATGGACCAAACCTATATATGAAATAGGATGGCTCACAGGGAACTCTGAGGTGTTCTATCCTATCAGTGACACCAGACCCTCACAGGGAACCAAGGGTAAATATCACCATAGGGGGGAAAGAATACTCCTTCTTAGTTGACACGGGTGCAGCGTGCTCGTGCATACGAGAAGGCAAGTTCTCCTTGTCCGGCGAGGCAATAGATACCCAGAGTTCTACTGGAGCTCATAGCAGAGTTCCATTTACTGATGCACTCCCAGTTTCCGTGGGAGAGTGCAACATGAATGTACCTTTGTTGTATTCTCGTCAGTCCCCAGTAAATATCATGGGTCGGGACTTGATGTCAAAGTTGAATATGACCATCTCATTCACTGAGGATGGCATAGAGTCCTCCACCCCAGGAATGCATTATTCAAACGTGTGTGAAATGATCAGAGCATACTCTGGATGTGCAGCTATGAGAGCTGTACCACTGGAGCCAGAAGTATTCGCATATGGCGTACAAGTGCTTATGGCGGGGTTGCCAGGCCTCGCAGACAAACTCCGGATGAGTTTCTATTCAGGCCAAGAATACCCATGCATGAAGAGGAGGGACAAGTATTTCCCTTAATGATACACTCTGCCGCAGCGCGAGGAAAAGTGGTATTGGTTGAGGGGTGTGACGATGAGGGCAGACCTTGGTGTGCGATTATTGCCATTGAAGAAGGGTATCGAGTGACTGACGTCACCGATGACGATCTGTTCGAAGAACACCATGACCTAGAAGAGACGCGGGTGGAAGTGAGTCTCATATTTTGGGTCAAAATGATCAGGCGGGAAGTACCGCACAGGATGATGTTAGCATTAGTACGTCCAGAATACTTTGATAACAACATGGCCCTGGTGCCGGCCAAGGTATGGACTACAGGGCCCTATGACGTAGGTCTCCTGAAAGGGGCCGGCGAAGTAAAAATTAAACTGAAACCAGGAGAAATTCTGCCACAGGCATGACAGTATTCCATGTCCAGAGAAGTGGATGAAGGGATTGCAAAGACAATCTCTGCCATGATGGAGCAGGGCATCATTGTGACGTCAGAATCACCTTGCAACACAGCGATTTATCATGTCAAGAAATCAAAGGGAGGGTCTTGGCGTTTAATCCAGGATTTACGAGCATTGAACGACATAGTCGAATCCGAGTTCCCTCTAGTCCCGAATCCATCCATAATTTTGTGCAACATACCCACTGAGGCAAAAAACTTCACGGTGATCGATTTGAAAAATGCATTTTTCTCGATCCCACTACACCGTGACTCACAAGACCTGACGTCATTTACCTTCAGGCAAATGCGCCTGAAAAGTATGAGGTTGCCACAGGGATATTGCAAGTCTCCATCTATTTTCAACAGAGTCCTGCAAATGGACCTAAGCAATATTGCGGTGGAGGACAGTGTTGTTTTGCAGTATGTAGATGACATTCTAATCTGCAGCATCACTGAAGAGCAATGCCGATACGACTCAGTCCAGCTATTGACTATATTGGCTGAGAAAGGATACAAAGTAGACAAGGACAAGCTGCAGTACTGCCAACAGGAGGTGTTGTACATAGGGCAACTAATCTCACATGAGGGGAAAAAGGTAACCCCAGAAAGGGCCGAGGCTATCATGCACACAGCCATGCCGCGCACAATAAAGCAAATGCAAAGCTTCTTAGGCTTGTGCAATTATGTCAGAGCATGTGTCTTTGACTACAGCTCATATACCAAGCCCTTGTTACAGGCCCTTAAAAAGGCCCAGGCAACAAGAGAAGAAATTGAATGGAATGAAGAAATGGAGAAGGGGTTTACAGAACTCAAGGGGGCAATTTGTAAGACCCTAGTTCTCAGGATTCCAAATTATGTGGAGGAATTCTATCTGTTCTCTCATACCGATGGCAGTTTTATGACAGTAGTGCTCGTGCATCGAACCTCATTGGGATATAAACCCCTAGCATATTACAGCGGGAGTCTGGACCCGGTCATGACCAGAGAAGGAGCGGAATCGAAACTCAACAAAGAGAGGCTTATGCCGGGAAGATCGAGGTCAACCAGATAAGGGGAGGTGAGCATGAGCTCACGAGACTCCAACTACAGAGAATACTAGCCCGCCCGTGAAGGTCAAGATAAGAGAGGCCCATGCAGGTGGCCAAGCGCACACAGAATTAAATGCACAAAAGGTTGGAAACTGAAGCAGATTCATGGTGAACCAACACGTGACCAGAGAGGCGCGAAGATGTACCACCGCCTGATGTCATCCAGAACCAGAGGGTGCCATAACTTTTCCTGATAAGAGACTACAGATCCAAGCCCATACCCAGCCAACTAATTGACACAAAGCTCTAAAACACTGATTGGTGGAAGGGAGGAAGGGTGAATCTTGGGACACTAGGCACCTGGGTGTCTACTCTAAAGCTGCTAATTAAAATGGTGATTTATGTTTAGGGGTGTAACTTGCCCAATCACAAGGGACCATGTAATCTAGGGTCCTATAGACACTGTAACCAATGAGACGTTGTACTTGTAGTGACGTCAATCATGTGTGGTATAAAGGGAAGGGCGTAGACGCCCACCCGATCAGAGTTATCCAATCCACTTGTGTTATTTCCATATACAGATATAGCACCTATACTTAAGTTACCTTTCCCAACCAATTGTATTCCATAAGGATTTTTTGTAGAATTAGACGTCAATGATGACGGATTTTGCCCATAAAAGAGACTGTTGGACTAATGTTCGGGGAAGTCAGGGAGAGGCAGGTGATCGCGATGCTGCTGATTTCCATTCGCTGATGTATGTATCATTAAACAGACTTCCCTTTGCCAATTTATTGAGTCCTGATTATTGGATCTTGCCGGAGTATATGAATCCTGCACTCTGTCTTCACATGGTGCAGCTATCTTGTATAACTAGTTTTCGAGGGTGAGTGCTGACCAATGGGCCATCAGTAACTTCCTCTCCTCATCAACACTTGGTAGCGTGAGGATGGTTTTGGCCATCGATTATAGATTATCGATTGATATAGTATAAGACACCTTTAGACCGACGGCACGAAGTAACTCTGGGCCTTCGGTTACATCACGAGTCCTTTCGCTATTACGGCTTAGTCGGCTGAGAAGCTCCCCGTCGACAATGATAGTGTAATCATTCCCAAAAAATCTGCAGTGGGTCTGAAGGAACCCGCCTTTCCAAGCATAACCCTTCTCATTCCCACAGGCAGCGGATCGGACAAAAACCATAAAAGCAGGAAGAGGAAGGGGCCGTGATACTGAAGTTTCAGAGAGGAAAAGAGGTAATCGGTGAGTGAAAACATCGAAACCCGTTACCTTGGCAAATGTCTTATGGGCCTTAGAGTAAGAAGGGGAAAGGTAACGGAGGGTGGTGGAGAAGATTAATACAGTTAAAAGTAGGAAAGACTGTAGAGATATAAAGGGTGAAAACCCGGGCACCTGAAGTAATTGGGAGGAATACCGGGGGGGCACCCGAGAAAAAAACTGTAAGGAATACCGGGGGGGGGGGGGGGGGGGAGATGGCACCCGAGAAAAAAAAAACTGTAAGGAATACTGGGGCGAACCTGAGAAAAAAACTGTAAGGAATACCGGGGGGGGCACCCGAGAGAAAACTGTAAAATTCGCCTTGTTCCTGTGCATTAAAGAGTGGTCAGAAGGAACTTGACCCAGAGCCCACAGAGGGGGACTTTAGGCTACAATGACGTTTAAAGACGTCATAAAGGCGTTAGTTCAAATCCCATGACGGGGTAACAATAAGAAGGCAGGTATACCTATGACCAGCTGGTGTCCGTCTAGTCTGTCAAGCATCTGTCCTATATGTTTTGTGTATGCTGAATGTGGAATTATTGTGTTATTAACTGATGGCAATGTATTTTTGCTTTACGCAATTCTGTAAATGAGAGGGAATCGCCACTGAATTGATGTGTTTTGAGTAAAACTGTTGGTATAAAATTTTGCGGGAAAATTGGATTGGAGCTCACGTATGTGGTGCTTGCTCATAATAGCGTAAAGTTGAAAAACTGTATGAACATTGTTGATGACAACATTAAGGATGGAAGAAGTTACCCCACTTGCACACTTATGCAAGCAGTTGCCAAAGCACGTAACAAAATTGAAGAAATATAGCCAGGAGTGGGTTAAGGGCACCGCAAATAAAATGTTTATGCCGTGGCCCTAAAATGGGCCATTGTCAAAGGCTGTTTTACAGCACATGACCACTTTCCTACATGCCACATATAGCGGGAACAAGCTTGAAAAACGCCTTGCTGTTCTCGAGCTTTGGAAAATGTTTGAACAAATAAAAGAAGAAGAACCCCCCGCAGGCTGGATATTAAATGTATGTACGGAGGGGGGTGAGACAACTACCGCGCCACCTGCCCCGCCGGAACCAGTTGTTGAGGGAAGTAAGTCGGAGGATCTTTACCCGTCTAAGAGAGCTTAAGGCAGCCACAGGTTATAGCAACCCTACATATGAGTCACCTGCGTGTAGCAGTGACGAGACGAAAGAGAAGGAACAGGAAATTGACTCGGCCTCTACAGTCCCATGGGAAAAAGAGAGGCGAGGTGAGGAAAGGAAGGACCAGGCACAAACGAGTGCACCTCTAGATAGGGAGAGAGAGGGAAAGAAGCGGAAAGGAACCGATGAGTTAACATGTACAAAGGACGAATGGGTGGGAGGGCAGATACTGTTGAAGTTAGATGGAAAAGGAAGTGATGGTGCAAGGCCGAGTGAACTGTCTGATGAGGCGCAAAGAAAGGAAAGGGAAAAAGAAGTAGACATAAGAAATGAAAGGGCAAGAAAGAAGGATAGGTTGCGGCAAGAACAACTATATCGCGAAGAGCAAGGTATACCGCTCAGGCCCCCGCAATATGCAGCCTATGAAAAGTACAGGCAGAACATGCTTAGGTTAGAGGAAGAGAAAAGAGTGCACGAAAGAAAGGTACAAAAGCGAGAAGATGAGGAAAGTAGAAGGGCAAAAGAATGTAGAAATGAACGGATGAGGGAAGTAGATAGGGCTAGAGAGGAAGCGAAGAAGCGAAGAGAAATGGATGAGGAAGCAGAGTGTAAATGCAGGCAAAGGGCGCGAGATTTAGAATATTTGCAACGGGAAGTTAAAAAACCCAATCATGTTGTAGACTGGGAAGACATAGAAGAATTCTTTCCTGCAAACGATGCGGTACCAAGTACAAGCGGGACAATTATTGATGATGACTTCGACACCCGAAGCATTGGGGAAGCGATTAATAAAATATATGATGAGATGGGACTGGAACGAATCTCCCAAGAAGGAAGGGAAGATGAGCGCTTAGAGAGCACTCAGTTATATGACACTGAGGATGTCACCCGAAGTAGTGAGAGTAGGGGACGTTCCCTAGATAGACTAGAAGATGGGCAGAATGAAGATGATGCAAGAAGTTGTGCAAACTGGGAGTATTCAGAGTCAGACTCAGATGGAGAAGCGGAGGAAGTGATGTATGACGAAGGGAGGCGGTGCGAAACACGGCTCCCAGGGAGTCGAGAGGTACGGTGGTCAGACGCGGGTGAGTCCATAAGTAGGACACGGAAGTCCGCTGGACAGTGCAGCCGAGATGAAGACACGCTCCCCGGTCAGAGGAGGGTATCAGCACCTGCCTATACTGATAGATTAAGGGCATTTCCAGGTAGACGGCAAGGCAGGAACGCCACCCCGGTGGGAGACCGAGGGGGTATAGAGAAGGGAAAGGAAGATTGTGCATTCCAATTCCCACTGTTAGAAAAGGGGGGAGCAAGACCGCAATATATTCCATGGCCACACATGGACCGAGAGAATCTCAAAAATAAACTTCCAATTTTGACATCGGGAGCCGGGAAGTGGATACATGAGCTAGAAAAAATAACGGGGGGCATCACCCTAGCCAGAGGGGGCAACAAGGGTCTCCAAATTGCTATACTCGGAGAAAGAGCAGACGATGTGTGGAAAAGGGCAGGCTACCCTAGGGTAACCATAACTAACACCTGTCATGACGGAGCGCCATTTAATAACTGTAGAGCAGCAGTATGGAAAGCGCTGCGTACGCTACATCCAGACATGTCTGATATGGGAGCTATAATGACTCAAAAAATGAAGGAGTCAGAGGATCCGTTGCTTTATATCCAGAATTTTCAAGACGCGTGGGTGCTCGAAATGCATGAGTCTTGGACGAAATCGATCCCTGTATTCTACCATATATTGTGCCAAGGGTTACCAGAACCGGTGCAAAAACAGCTAAGAAAATTGGTAGGAATAGAAGCTAAACCGTGGGCTGAGATCCAGTTGACAATTGCACATTACTGTAGGCTGTTGCAAGAAAAGAATCGAAAGAAAGAGGCAACGCGTAAAGGAGAAGAGGCGAAGCTAGTGCAAAGGAAGATCTCAAAATATGCTCTCGAGGGATCCATGCTAACAAGCCCAGCCGAATCGAGTGCACAGCGTGCAGCTAACCCGCCCCAGAGTAATCAGGGTAACGTGGGATATTACCCGAGAGGAAGGGGATTTGGAGGAAGAGGATAGCAGAGCAATCAAGGAGGCTTTAGAAGTAACCAAGGAGGTTTTCAAAATGTTCAAGGTGGTATCCAGAGTGCACCAATGGGCAGTCCAGCTATGCCAGATGGACAGATGGCTCAACCACTGCCAGTGTGTTGGCTATGTGGCGTGACAGGACATGTGGCGCGTATGTGCAAAAGCCAAGGCATGTGGCAGAACAATCAAGGGATGGGGACAGGCATGGTGAGTCAACCTGCTACCCCACAACAGGGCAATGCACAAAACTATACCGTGCAGCAGCAGGCAGCTGGCTTGCAGCAAGGTGCACAGCAAGTGGTCCAACCACTGAACATGGGGAATGTCCCGCAGGGACAACCCCAGCAGACAATGCCACAAGTGGTTCAGGGCACTAATTCAGGTGGAGGAAACCCACAGGTATACAATGGACCAAACCTATATATGAAATAGGATGGCTCACAGGGAACTCTGAGGTGTTCTATCCTATCAGTGACACCAGACCCTCACAGGGAACCAAGGGTAAATATCACCATAGGGGGGAAAGAATATTCCTTCTTAGTTGACACGGGTACAACGTGCTCGTGCATACGAGAAGGCAAGTTCTCCTTGTCCGGTGAGGCAATAGATACCCAGAGTTTTACTGGAGCTCATAGCAGAGTTCCCTTTACTGATGCACTCCCAGTTTCCGTGGGAGAGTGCAACATGAATGTACCTTTGTTGTATTCTCGTCAGTCCCCAGTAAATATCATGGGTCGGGACTTGATGACAAAGTTGAATATGACCATCTCATTCACTGAGGATGGCATAGAGTGCTCCACCCCAGGAATGCATTATTCAAACGTGTGTGAAATGATCAGAGCATACTCTGGATGTGCAGCTATGAGAGCTGTACCACTGGAGCCAGAAGTATTCGCATATGGCGTACAAGTGCTTATGGCGGGGTTGCCAGGCCTCGCAGACAAACTCCGGATGAGTTTCTATTCAGGCCAAGAATACCCATGCACGAAGAGGAGGGACAAGTATTTCCCTTAATGATACACTCTGCCGCAGCGCGAGGAAAAGTGGTATTGGTTGAGGGGTGTGACGATGAGGGCAGACCTTGGTGTGCGATTATTGCCATTGAAGAAGGGTATCGAGTGACTGACGTCACCGATGACGATCTGTTCGAAGAACACCATGACCTAGAAGAGACGCGGGTGGAAGTGAGTCTCATATTTTGGGTCAAAATGATCAGGCGGGAAGTACCGCACAGGATGATGTTAGCATTAGTACGTCCAGAATACTTTGATAACGACATGGCCCTGGTGCCGGCCAAGGTATGGACTACAGGGCCCTATGACGTAGGTCTCCTGAAAGGGGCCGGCGAAGTAAAAATTAAACTGAAACCAGGGGAAATTCTGACACAGGCATGACAGTATTCCATGTCCAGAGAAGTGGATGAAGGGATTGCAAAGACAATCTCTGCCATGATGGAGCAGGGCATCCTTGTGACGTCAGAATCACCTTGCAACACATCGATTTATCATGTCAAGAAATCAAAGGGAGGGTCTTGGCGTTTAATCCAGGATTTACGAGCATTGAACGACATAGTCGAATCCGAGTTCCCTCTAGTCCCGAATAAATCCACAATTTTGTGCAACATACCCACTGAGGCAAAATACTTCACGGTGATCGATTTGAAAAATGCATTTTTCTCGATCCCACTACACCGTGACTCATAAGACCTGACGTCATTTACCTTCAGGCAAATGCGCCTGAAAAGTACGAGGTTGCCACAGGGATATTGCAAGTCTCCATCTATTTTCAACAGAGTCCTGCAAATGGACCTAAGCAATATTGCGGTGGACAGTGTTGTTTTGCAGTATGTAGATGACATTCTAATCTGCAGCATCACTGAAGAGCAATGCCGATACGACTCAGTCCAGCTATTGACTATATTGGCTGAGAAAGGATACAAAGTAGACAAGGACAAGCTGCAGTACTGCCAACAGGAGGTGTTGTGCATAGGGCAACTAATCTCACATGAGGGGAAAAAGGTAACCCCAGAAAGGGCCGAGGCTATCATGCACACAGCCATGCCGCGCACAATAAAGCAAATGCAAAGCTTCTTAGGCTTGTGCAATTATGTCAGAGCATGGGTCTTTGACTACAGCTCATATACCAAGCCCTTGTTACAGGCCCTTAAAAAGGCCCAGGCAACAAGAGAAGAAATTGAATGGAATGAAGAAATGGAGAAGGGGTTTACAGAACTCAAGGGGGCAATTTGTAAGACCCTAGTTCTCAGGATTCCTAATTATGCGGAGGAATTCTATCTGTTCTCTCATACCGATGGCAGTTTTATGACAGTAGTGCTCGTGCATCGAACCTCATTGGGATATAAACCCCTAGCATATTACAGCGGGAGTCTGGACCCGGTCATGACCAGAGAAGGAGCGGAATCGAAACTCAACAAAGAGAGGCTTATGCCGGGAAGATCGAGGTCAACCAGATAAGGGGAGGTGAGCATGAGCTCACGAGACTCCAACTACAGAGAATACTAGCCCGCCCGTGAAGGTCAAGATAAGAGAGGCCCATGCAGGATGGCCAAGCGCACACAGAATTAAATGCACAAAAGGTTGGAAACTGAAGCAGATTCATGGTGAACCAACACGTGACCAGAGAGGCGCGAAGATGTACCACCGCCTGATGTCATCCAGAACCAGAGGGTGCCATAACTTTTCCTGATAAGAGACTACAGATCCAAGCCCATACCCAGCCAACTAATTGACACACAGCTCTAAAACACTGATTGATGGAAGGGAGGAAGGGTGAATCTTGGGACACTAGGCACCTGGGTGTCTACTCTAAAGCTGCTAATTAAAATGGAGATTTATGCTTAGGGGTGTAACTTGCCCAATCACAAGGGACCATGTAATCTAGGGTCCTATAGACACTGTAACCAATGAGACGTACTTGTAGTGACGTCAATCATGTGTGGTGTAAAGGGAAGGGCGTAGACGCCCACCCGATCAGAGTTATCCAATCCACTTGCGTTATTTCCATATACAGATATAGCACCTATACTTAAGTTACCTTTCCCAACCAATTGTATTCCATAATGATTTTTTGTAGAATTAGACGTCAATGATGACGGATTTTGCCCATAAAAGAGACTGTTGGACTAATGTTCGGGGAAGTCAGGGAGAGGCAGGTGATCGCGATGCTGCTGATTTCCATTCGCTGATGTATGTATGATTAAACAGACTTCCCTTTGCCAATTTATTGAGTCCTGATTATTGGATCTTGCCGGAGTATATGAATCCTGCACTCTGTCTTCACATGGTTCAGCTATCTTGTATAACTAGTTTTCGAGGGTGAGTGCTGACCAATGGGCCGTCAGTAACTTCCTTCCTCATCAACACTTGGTAGCGTGAGGATGGTTTTGGCCATCGATTATAGATTATCGATTGATATAGTATAAGACACCTTTAGACCGACGGCACGAAGTAACTCTGGGCCTTCGGTTACATCACAAGTCCTTTCGCTATTAAGGCTTAGTCGGCTGAGAAGCTCCCCGTGGACAATGATAGTGTAATCATTCCCAAAAAATCTGCAGTGGGTCTGAAGGAACCCGCCTTTCCAAGCATAACCCTTCTGATTCCCACGGGCAGCGGATCGGACAAAAACCATAAAAGCAGGAAGAGGAAGGGGCGGTGATACTGAAGTTCCAGAGAGGAAAAGAGGTAATCGGTGAGTGAAAACATCGAAACCCGTTACCTTGGCAAATGTCTTATGGGCCTTAGAGTAAGAAGGGGAAAGGTAACGGAGGGTGGTGGAGAAGATTAATACAGTTAAAAGTAGGAAAGACTGTAGAGATATAAAGGGTGAAAACCCGGGCACCTGAAGTAATTGGGAGGAATACCGGGGGGGCACCCGAGAAAAAAACTGTAAGGAATACCGGGAGGGGGAGAGGGCCCCTGAGAAAAAAAACTGTAAGGAATACTGGGGCGAACCCGAGAAAAGAACTGTAAGGAATACCGGGGGGGCACCCGAGAGAAAACTAAAATTCGCCTTGTTCCTGTGCATTAAAGAGTGGTCAGAAGGAACTTGAACCCAGAGCCCACAGAGTGGGGACTTTAGGCTACAATGACGTTTAAAGACGTCATAAAGGGGTTAGTTCAAATCCCATGACGGGGTAACAATTAGAAGGCAGGTATACCTATGACCAGCTGGTGTCCGTATAGTCTGTCAAGCGTCTGTCCTATATGTTTTGTGTATGCTGAATGTGGAATTATTGTGTTATTAATTGATGGCAATGTATTTTTGCTTTACGCAATTCTGTAAATGAGAGGGAATCGCCACTGAATTGATGTGTTTTGAGTAAAACTGTTGGTATAAAATTTTGCGGGAAAATTGGATTGGAGCTCACGTATGTGGTGCTTGCTCACAATAGCGTAAAGTTGAAAAACTGTATGAACATTGTTGATGACAACATTAAGGATGGAAGAAGTTACCCCACTTGCACACTTATGCAAGTAGTTGCCAAAGCACGCAACAAAATTGAAGAAATATAGCCAGGAGTGGGTTAAGGGCATCGCAAATAAAATGTTTATGCCGTGGCCCCAAAATGGGTCATTGTCAAAGGCTGTTTTACAGCACATGACTACTTTCCTACATGCCACATAAAGCGGGAAGAAGCTTGAAAAACGCCTTGCTGTTCTCGACCTTTGGAAAATGTTTGAACAAATAAAAGAAGAAGAACCCCCCGCAGGCTGGATATTAAATGTATGTACGGAGAGGGGTGAGACAACTACCGCGCCACCTGCCCCGCCGGAACCAGTTGTTGAGGGAAGTAAGTCGGAGGATCTTTACCCGTCTAAGAGAGCTTAAGGCAGCCACAGGTTATAGCAACCCTACATATGAGTCACCTGCGTGTAGAAGTGACGAGACGAAAGAGAAGGAACAGGAAATTGACTCGGCCTCTACAGTCCCATGGGAAAAAGAGAGGCGAGGTGAGGAAAGGAAGGACCAGGCACAAACGAGTACACCTCTAGATAGGGAGAGAGAGGGAAAGAAGCGGAAAGGAACCGATGAGTTAACATGTACAAAGGACGAATGGATGGGAGGGCAGATACTGTTGAAGTTAGATGGAAAAGGAAGTGATGGTGCAAGGCCGAGTGAACGGTCTGATGAGGCGCAAAGAAAGGAAAGGGAAAAAGAAGTAGACATAAGAAATGAAAGGGCAAGAAAGAAGGATAGGTTGCGGCAAGAACAACTATATCGCGAAGAGCAAGGTATACCGCTCAGTCTCCCGCAATATGCAGCCTATGAAAAGTACAGGAAGAACATGCTTAGGTTAGAGGAAGAGAAGAGAGTGCACGAAAGAAACGTACAAAAGCGAGAAGATGAGGAAAGTAGAAGGGCAAAAGAACGTAGAAATGAACGGATGAGGGAAGTAGATAGGGCTAGAGAGGAAGCGAAGAAGCGAAGAGAAATGGATGAGGAAGCAGAGTGTAAATGCAGGCAAAGGGCTCGAGATTTAGAATATTTGCAACGGGAAGTTAAAAAACCCAATCATGTTGTAGACTGGGAAGACATAGAAGAATTCTTTCCTGCAAACGATGCAGTACCAAGTACAAGCGGGACAATTATTGATGATGACTTCGCCACCCGAAGCATTGAAGCGATTAATAAAATATATGATGAGCTGGGACTGGAACGAATCTCCCAAGAAGGAAGGGAAGATGAGCGCTTAGAGAGCACTCAGTTATATGACACTGAGGATGTCACCCGAAGTAGTGAGAGTAGGGGACGTTCCCTAGATAGACTAGAAGATGGGCAGAATGAAGATGATGCAAAAAGTTGTGCAAACTGGGAGTATTCAGAGTCAGACTCAGATGGAGAAGCGGAGAAAGTGATGTATGACGAAGGGAGGCGGTGCGAAACACGGCTCCCAGGCAGTCGAGAGGTACGGTGGTCAGACGCGGGTGAGTCCATAAGTAGGACACCGAAGTCCGTTGGACAGTGCAGCCGAGATGAAGACACGCTCCCCGGTCAGAGAAGGGCGTCAGCACCTGCCTATACTGATAGATTAAGGGCATTGCCAGGTAGACGGCAAGGCGGGAACGCCACCCCGGTGGGAGACGAGGGGGTATAGAGAAGGGAAAGGAAGATTGTGCATTCCAATTCCCACTGTTAGAAAAGGGGGGAGCAAGACCGCAATATATTCCATGGCCACACATGGACCGCGAGAATCTCAAAAATAAACTTCCAATTTTGACATCGGGAGCCGGGAAGTGGATACATGAGCTAGAAAAAATGATGGGGGGCGTCACCCTAGCCAGAGGGGGCATCAAGGGTCTCCAAATTGCTATACTCGGAGAAAGAGCAGACGATGTGTGGAAAAGGGCAGGCTACCCTAGGGTAACCATAACTAACACCATAACTGTCATGACGGAGCGCCATTTAATAACTGTAGAGCAGCAGTATGGAAAGCGCTGCGTAGGCTACATCCAGACATGTCTGATATGGGAGCCAGAGGATCCGTTGCTTTATATCCAGAATTTTCAAGACGCGTGGGTGCTCGAAATGCATGAGTCTTGGACGAAATCGATCCCTGTATTCTACCATATATTGTGCCAAGGGTTACCAGAACCGGTGCAAAAACAGCTAAAAAAATTGGTAGGAATAGAAGCTAAACCGTGGGCTGAGATCCAGTTGACAATTGCACATTACTGTAGGCTGTTGCAAGAAAAGATTCGAAAGAAAGAGGCAACGCGTAAGGGAGAAGAGGCGAAGCTAGTGCAAAGGAAGCTCTCAAAATATGCTCTCGAGGGATCCATGCTAACAAGCCCAGCCGAATCGAGTGCACAGCGTGCAGCTAACCCGCCCCAGAGTAATCAGGGTAACGTGGGATATTACCCGAGAGGAAGGGGATTTGGAGGAAGAGGATGGCAGAGCAATCAAGGAGGCTTTAGAAGTAACCAAGGAGGTTTTCAAAATGTTCAAGGTGGTATCCAGAGTGCACCAATGGGCAGCCCAGCTATGCCAGATGGACAGATGGCCCAACCATTGCCAGTGTGTTGGCTATGTGGTGTGACAGGACATGTGGCCCGTATGTGCAGAAGCCAAGGCATGTGGCAGAACAATCAAGGGATGGGGACAGGCATGGTGAGTCAACCTGCTACCCCACAACAGGGCAATGCACAAAACTATACCGTGCAGCAGCAGGCAGCTGGCTTGCAGCAAGGTGCACAGCAAGTGGTCCAACCACTGAACATGGGGAATGTCCCGCAGGGACAACCCCAGCAGATAATGCCACAAGTGGTTCAGGGCACTAATTCAGGTGGAGGAAACCCACAGGTATACAATGGACCAAACCTATATATGAAATAGGATGGCTCACAGGGAACTCTGAGGTGTTCTATCCTATCAGTGACACCAGACCCTCACAGGGAACCAAGGGTAAATATCACCATAGGGGGGAAAGAATATTCCTTCTTAGTTGACACGGGTACAACGTGCTCGTGCATACGAGAAGGCAAGTTCTCCTTGTCCGGCGAGGCAATAGATACCCAGAGTTTTACTGGAGCTCATAGCAGAGTTCCCTTTACTGATGCACTCCCAGTATCCGTGGGAGAGTGCAACATGAATGTACCTTTGTTGTATTCTCCTCAGTCCCCAGTAAATATCATGGGTCGGGACCTCATGACAAAGTTGAATATGACCATCTCATTCACTGAGGATGGCATAGAGTGCTCCACCCCAGGAATGCATTATTCAAATGTGTGTGAAATGATCAGAGCATACTCTGGATGTGCAGCTATGAGAGCTGTACCATTGGAGCCAGAAGTATTCGCAAATGGCGTACAAGTGCTTATGGCGGGGTTGCCAGGCCTCGCAGACAAACTCCAGATGAGTTTCTATTCAGGCCAAGAATACCCATGTACGAAGAGGAGGGACAAGTATTTCCCTTAATGATACACTCTGCCGCAGCACAAGGAAAAGTGGTATTGGTTGAGGGGTGTGACGATGAGGGCAGACCTTGGTGTGCGATTATTGCCATTGAAGAAGGGTATCGAGTGACTGACGTCACCGATGACGATCTGTTCGAAGAACACCATGACCTAAAAGAGACGCGGGTGGAAGTGAGTCTCATATTTTGGGTCAAAATGATCAGGCGGTAAGTACCGCACAGGATGATGTTAGCATTAGTACGTCCAGAATACTTTGATAACGACATGGCCCTGGTGCCGGCCAAGGTATGGACTACAGGGCCCTATGACGTAGGTCTCCTGAAAGGGGCCGGCGAAGTAAAAATTAAACTGAAACCAGGGGAAATTCTGCCACAGGCATGACAGTATTCCATGTCCAGAGAAGTGGATGAAGGGATTGCAAAGACAATCTCTGCCATGATGGAGCAGGGCATCCTTGTGACGTCAGAATCACCTTGCAACACAGTGATTTATCATGTCAAGAAATCAAAGGGAGGGTCTTGGCGTTTAATCCAGGATTTACGAGCATTGAACGACATAGTCGAATCCGAGTTCCCTCTAGTCCCGAATCCATCCACAATTTTGTGCAACATACCCACTGAGGCAAAATACTTCACGGTGATCGATTTGAAAAATGCATTTTTCTCGATCCCACTACACCGTGACTCACAAGACCTGACGTCATTTACCTTCAGGCAAATGCGCCTGAAAAGTACGAGGTTGCCACAGGGATATTGCAAGTCTCCATCTATTTTCAACAGAGTCCTGCAAATGGACCTAAGCAATATTGCGGTGGACAGTGTTGTTTTGCAGTATGTAGATGACATTCTAATCTGCAGCATCACTGAAGAGCAATGCCGATACGACTCAGTCCAGCTATTGACTATATTGGCTGAGAAAGGATACAAAGTAGACAAGGACAAGCTGCAGTACTGCCAACAGGAGGTGTTGTACATAGGGCAACTAATCTCACATGAGGGGAAAAAGGTAACCCCAGAAAGGGCCGAGGCTATCATGCACACAGCCATGCCGCGCACAATAAAGCAAATGCAAAGCTTCTTAGGCTTGTGCAATTATGTCAGAGCATGTATCTTTGACTACAGCTCATATACCAAGCCCTTGTTACAGGCCCTTAAAAAGGCCCAGGCAACAAGAGAAGAAATTGAATGGAATGAAGAAATGGAGAAGGGGTTTACAGAACTCAAGGGGGCAATTTGTAAGACCCTAGTTCTCAGGATTCCTAATTATGCGGAGGAATTCTATCTGTTCTCTCATACCAATGGCAGTTTTATGACAGTAGTGCTCGTGCATCGAACCTCATTGGGATATAAACCCCTAGCATATTACAGCGGGAGTCTGGACCCGGTCATGAAGGGCCACTTCCCGTGCGAACAAAATTTTGCTGCTGCCGCGTTCGCCATTGAACAGGCGTCATCCATTGTGATGGGGTGCTCCATGACATTATATGTTGAGCACTCACTATTCGCCATGCTAGCAAAGCCAAAGGGCACGCTGACTTCGCAAAGAGCATCAGCCTACGAGGTGATTATCTCTAATCCATCGTTCAAAATAGTGCGATGCAAAACGGTGAACCCTGCTATGTTTATAGCCGAGCCAGTCACAGAGGGAAAACCTATGCATGACTGTGCAAACTATGAAGAATACTATGATGAGATCCCCAGGGTCAAGGAAAATGCCCTGCCAAGTGGAGAGATCGTTTTTATTGACGGGTCATCAAGAATTGACCAAGATGACGTGCAAAGGTATACAGGCATGGCCGTAATCAAACACATGGCGAATGGAGAGTTCCGAGTACTTGTCAGTGCGCGAATACCATCTCACTATTCGGCACAGGCTGCAGAACTAGTGGCATTGATACTCGCCATTGAGAACCATGCAGTGCAGGAAGTAAGAGTGTACAGCGACTCCGCCTATGTGATGTCAACAGTGCATGCAGGATTAGCATGCTGGAAGAGGAGGGGCTACCTCCGAGCAGACAGCACGCCAGTGCAACACACAGCCTTGTTGGACAGGCTGATAAAAGCACTACAGCTCCCAGTGGGCTTAGCGGTCGTAAAATGCGCCGCTCATACCAAAGGGACAGATTTTGTGTCACGTGGAAATCATGAAGCGGACACGGAAGCCAAATGTATGGCATCCAAAACTGGAACAATCATGGACGTGGAGGTGGCACGTACCCATGAACGAATGATGGTAGCACGAGCCACTCCAGAAACCTATAGCAATATGGGGCAATCTCAATTAATGGAGCTCCACGGGGAGGCACCTCAGGAGGAGAAAAATGTATGGAAGAGTCGATGGTGTTCTTTAAACCCCTCTGACGGATTGTGGAGGCAAAACAGCACTGGTTAACCAGTTATACCTGTCGCCCTTCTAAAAGTAGCGCTAGAACAGCTTTACTACCCCATTCATATGTCAAAAGAAAATCTTGCTGCAACACTCGCGGAAGACTGGTTTATACTGAATTTAGCCGAGCATGTTGCATTCTTTATGGTGAACTGCATTATCTGCCAGCAATTCACTTCTGGGCACACATTAAAAGTAGTGGGAGGAGTCATCCCCAGACCAAATGGACCTTTCCAGCACCTACATATTGATTAAGTCGATATGATTCAGGTGTGTAATGGGTACAGCTATCTACTTGTGGAGGTGTGTCCCTTCTCCAGATGGGTAGAAGCTGGCCCCTGTATACACCCTGACACTGCCTGTGCTGCTAAATTCCTGGTGAGGGAGGTTTTTCCTAGATGGGGGGTGTGCGAGGTAATGAGATCTGATAATGGGGCACATTTTGTAAATGCAGTATTTGAGCAGATTAGCTTGTTGCTTGGTATAAAGCACACATTCTCGTCAGCGTATCACCCAGAGGGAAACGGGATATGTGAACGGATCAACGGCTTGCTTAAGGAAAGGATAGCCAAATTGAAGCTCACATTAAGAAAGGGATGGATGTACTGCCTACTGCTGGCATTGTATGCTCTTAGGAACCAGCCATGCTCCAACCATCATCTAATGCTGCACGAAATAGTCACGGGGAGAAGGATGAGGACCCCTCTTACCTCCCGAGACAGAGCTAGATGTGATGCCCAGTCAACTAGGGAGGTTCTGGGAGAGGAGATGAAGGCCTATCTGGATTGTCTCACATCCATTTCCACTGTCATTTCAGGCCAGCTGCAGCGACGGCAGAAAAGAGAGGACACAGCACAAACCACAACAGACAGTGCTGATGCCGGCGCAGCTCAGAGCCCATGCGCGCCTTTTGTCTTCCCTGGAGATCGTGTCGCCATGAAGAATTTCACAAGAAAAAGATGGGACGAGCCGAGGTTTAATGGCCCGTTCATCGTAGAGGACTGCACCCTGTCAGCTGTCAAGCTCAAAGGCAGAAGAGCCTGGATCTTCACGAATGATATAAAACTCTTTATAGGAGAAAGCACTCCTACTACATCTACTGCTGCGGAATCCACAGACAACGGGGAAGGACCGCAGCACGTGCAGACGAGATATATGGCAAGGAAATAGGACGCATGAGCAGACAAGTTACAAGAACGAGGAGAAAAAGAAATATAAAAGTGAGACTTTCAAAACAAGACAGTTCTTCAAACCAAGTGAAAGGTGATAAAAGGACAATTAAATGAACATTCAATGTAGCCAACAAAAGAACTTTTGTGAAAATCTTGTCAACGCTGAACCTTTTCTATAGGCATACAAAAGAGAATAAGAAGCAAGCAAACACCCCGTGCAGCCAAAGGTGCAGGGTAAAAGAAGAAAATCACGTACTCATATCAAAAGAAGCGCTAATCTCATGAACATTGAAAGCCACACAAAGCATTTAAAACCTAAGACTCTGATAAGATGTAAAGGTAAGATCAAGACTTTGTTCATGGACATATGCTTCATACCAGCAGAAGTCTCAAGTGGATCTGCTCACATATTTTCAGCTGGTAGCACTGTCCTACCCTTCACTTATAGGCAGAGAAGCCAGCGTTACTGAATTCATTCAAGACCCTGCAAACAAGAAAATAATCTGACAACTAATGACTGTTATAACAGAAACTTTCATTACACTACCCGAACACAGCGGAAAAGACACAGATGCTTCCACCACAGGTAATCATTGACGAGATCACATATACTTTGTTCTTCCGCATCATCGAAGAATATCTAGGACTTATCGGGAGAACTACAGATACATTGACATTCATTATAGATCCAAAAAACAATTACTTTCTCAACCAAGTGTGGTACAAGCTGAACCACGTGGTTGCAACTCATGCAGCAGGAAAGTGCAAAACTTGTTCGCATCAAAAGAAGGGACTGTGATTAGGACCCAGCAAACAAGGCAAATGTCCCTATCACCTGAGGATACACGGCTGGCACACAACATTTTATTTCGATTAGTCACAGACTATCCGGAAATGGTGGGGAGACCTGCAGATGTTGACGTCATCACCTTTCTTAGGAATCCGGCCAACAACCCACACATGGGCGTACTCCTCCAAGGAATCATGCTCCAGGTGGAGCTGTCCAATTTCCAGCGAGAATTCCTGAGGAGATTTCAGTGAGACCAGCCGATGAGGGACAGATCAAAAAAAAAAAACAACTGATCACACTGCAAGAAAAGGCCTGTGAGCCAAAGAACCAGAACAAATGTCATTAACACCTGAAGACAGTCGTTATGCTTTTCGTGTTTTCTTTCATCTCATTAAAAACTTTCCAGAACTAGTGGGCAGACCCCACAACATTGATGTGACTGCCTTTCTTAGTGATCCAGCAAAGAATGCACAATTGAACAAGCTCCTAAGAGCTGTTGCATCACAAGTCAGAAGCAACTATGGACATCCACATCTAAGAAGAGCCTTCAAAATAACCTTTTTCGTCATCCCCAGCCGGGGACAAGGCAAGAAAACAAGAGACACAGTTCTTCATGCTTCCAACATAGGACAGATTGAAAAGAGCAGAAACAAGGATAACTACATCCGTTCTTATTTTTCTTGTTTTGTCTTTTCTATTTGTTCATCATTATCACGCAGGAGAATAAATGGGTGAGAGAGAGACTGTTCATCAACTCGACCTCGAATGACCAAGTGATAGGAACAGAGACACGAACTTCACTGCCGTGTTTATCTTTTTCAACCTTTTTCTTATTTTTTCCTACCTTTTCATATGTTCACTTTTATTTTTATTTTTATTTTTATTTTTTTCAATATTTTATGTTGCGTGATTTGTAGCGAATCCATCTTTTCATGGTGTCACTGAAAACATTGTCCTGCATATTCTCAGGGCCATGACGATTTGAAGTAGTGCCCTGGGAATGCGGTTCCCACAACAAATGCAGGATGAAGGTGATGTGCTGAAAATGGTAGTCTATCCTTTTTCCATAGTCTAGCAAAGGAACTGTACTCCATACTCAGAGACTATCATCATCACTCACAAGAGGGGGGACATTGAACAGCACATGTCACTTTAGTATTGGCTGAACTTTGATTTGCTGAACTTTGAACAACGAGATCAGAACGAAGAAATAAATAAAGAGTGGACTATGGACTTGATTGAAATGGGGGCCCAAAACAGTGACTTAGTCTTGCCACCAGCGGAAGGGCGCCCCCGGTTTCCCAGAAGGAGATGCTGTAAACTGTCTTTTAAGGCCGTCATATGTATATGCATTGTGACTATTGTAGTATTTTTATCGTTAACTATTAAAACTGCATTTTTTATCGGTGCACGAAGTTTCCCAATGTCTGTGCATACACCAGGTAATGAACATCTGGGGCCCACAAAAGCACCCAGACCTTATATTGTCACCCCTGTTCCAAGAAAAACTGATGATAATGCAAACGATTTACAGCTGGATGTAATTAGCAGCAACAAGCATACACTTGAAGTAATGAATGGTGAGAAAGGCTGGAGCCAGGGTCAGCACGGAGTGAATGATAGCATAGCACTGTCCATGGCACGCACCCATACACTGAGTGCACACGAACAAGGGCAAGTGTCAATGGCTACGAAACCGCAGGCCAAACCAACTGAAAGAGAGGAATCACCTGTGGAACAAGCAGCTCCAGAAAGCAGGGAGCAACATGAGAAACCGAATCGAAGTGAAATAGCAAAATCACTCAATAGAACAGAGGAAGCAACGAAAGAACTCACTGAGAAATCATACGCAGTAGTTGAGTATGTGTTTCCACTCATACTTAGAGCAAAGAAGCTACAGGAGGAGCTCAACAAGACAACCACCACAACTGTGATAGCGAGCACGCCATCTCCAACGCCAGAAGTAACTATCGAGCCTACGACACAGCCACTTGTTGGAAGGATGATAAATCACATGCAGTGGGAGGAGGTCTACAAAAGAATGCAGGAGGGAAGGAAAAGAAGCACAAAACCTCCCCCTATTACTGCAGGGCAGGAAATAAAACCTGCCCCTCCAAGGATAATGCTCGAGAGTCTGCCTGAACGAAAGAGCAGTACAGACGCACTCAGAGACATAGAGATAGCCAACCACAGAAAAACGCCAAGGATCAAGGGAAGTCCATATGAAATTGATGATGAGTTAAACGATTACTTGGACAGCATGGCCAATCTTGGAAACAACATATGGTACCAGCACATGAAGGAAGTTGGACGAAGACAATCAGAAGGAGAATGTTTCGTCTGTGCACTCCTGCCGTACAGCATGGGCAAGTCCAAAATCTCTGTGGCTGTAGAAATAGATGTCCCCATAGCACACTGCCTGTCACATGTGACAAGGTGTAACCCCAGAGGAAAATTCATGGGGAGAGACACCTCGTTGATATGGGCCAACGAAAAGGACTACCATGATGAAGACGGATTTGTCCAGCACATCAAAACAAGAAACAGGGCGCACACCAAGAATCAGGTGATTAGATAAAAAAAACCTGACGTCAAGGGATCAGGAATAAGGTGGGAAATAAACTCAAGACTGATCGTCCAAGTGAAAATGGCAGAAGAAGCTCAAATATGAACCAAGGACAAATGCAGATCTGGGGATCAGTAGTCTCCCCAGACGGATGGGAAGAAGGAGTAGTAATCTGCCGAGCTTGGATGGTCCTTGGAGCCTGCAAAGAAGCAATAGCGAACTCACAGAGACTATGCAAACCATTGTGGCCAAAATTGGTAAAGCTGTTGACAATGGTCGAATACAGAGGAGGACCCTTGCAGATAGTACCGCTGGAAAACCCAAAACTGTGCTTTAGAAGTAATGGCACAAGGAAAATGGGGGAGAATCAAAACTGCAGGTGAATATACGAAGCCCCAGGGATGTCACAAGGGACTGCAGTCCTGATGGACCACTATTGGGCATGTGGATCCAAGGTATACATAAGGCTCCGAGGAACTGTGGAGGCATATGCACACTGGTGAACGTACACATTCCAGCACTAGTGATTCCAAAAAATGAACTGAATTTGGACAGTTTCCCGAAAGCAGACACTCACCTGAGGAAAAGGAGGTCTGTGGAACTAATGTCAAGGATGAAGAGAGAGAATTACTTCTCCGCCAAATCAGAGGACGCATTTTATGCCATTCCCTACGAACACAGACTGTTCAGCCTAACTTCATCGGTATTCACAACAATACTCTTGCCGCATATCCAAGTTGGTGCAAACATGCTCAATGATGAGCATGTGAGAACAGCAGGAAGCTTGAAAGGTGGTGATAAAGATATGGACACCAAAATTGCATACTTTCACGCCTTCTTGTGTAAACCCAGGAGACGATGAGCAAGAAGCTGAGGAATCAAAGAACCTGAATATAAAGGAGGGTGTAGGAGTGGTCGATGAACCGACCAGAGGGGGGAGTGTAGAGGAGGTCCCAGATATGACCTGCACTCCTGCCCCCATTGCGAGTTGCCAGTAAGGTACTCGCCGTGGTACGTGACGTATGAGGAGCAAATAAACCAATAGAGAGCCGCACTGGGACTCTGCCCCTTGTACGTAAGGAGATCAATACCGGTTGAAGCAGCCCTAATGTGACAACCCTGGGCAGCACGATACCCTATCAGACAGCCATACCAGCCACTGATACGGAATGAGGAATACCTGCACACGGTCCACAAGGAGAACCCTAAAGCCTTAATGGAAGGCCAATGAAAATAAACCAAGGGCCGAGCAGCCCCGAGAACAAACAGACTTCGCTACTGAAAGCACGAATGCCAGTACTAGTAACCGCAAGGATATTGATAATGGATGCAGGTGAGAGACACTGTTAAAACATAAGAGAATGGTGACATAAGGCAAGATGGAAGCAACCACCCTGTTGAATGTGTGTAAAGCTTGAAATGCAAGAGGCTAAGAAATCGATACTGCTTTCAATGCCTAGTAGGAGAGTAGAGCGGCAAGTGCCAACCATATATCTACCTCAATACTGCACAATGTACACGTGCGACTCCATTTTGTGAAAGCAGAAATGTACCCAGGCGGCCAAAGGCCTGACAGGCCGAGTTTAGAAACCCAGCAAAGACCAGAGAGGAAGCAGAATCGAAACTCAACAAAGAGAGGCTTATGTCGGGAGATCGAGGTCAACCTGAGAAGGAGAGGTGAGCATGAGCTCACGAGACTCCAACTACAGAGAATACTAGCCCGCCCGTGAAGATCAAGATAAGAGAGGCCCATGCAGGTGGCCAAGTGCACACAGAATTAAATGCACAAAAGGTTGGAAACTGAAGCAGATTCACGCTGAACCAACACGTGACCAGACAGGTGCGAAGATGTACCACTGCCTGATGTCATCCAGAACCAGAGGGTACCATAACTTTTCCTGATAAGAGACTACAGATCCGAGGCCATACCCAGCCAACTAATTGACACACAGCCCTAAAACACTGATTGATGGAAGGGAGCAAGGGTGAATCTTGGGACACTAGGCATCTGGGTGTCTACTCTAAAGCTGCTAATTAAAATGGAGATTTATGTTTAGGGGTGTAATTTGCCCAATCACAAGGGACCATGTAATCTAGGGTCCTATAGACACTGTAACCAATGAGACGTCGTACTTGTAGTGACGTCAATCACGTGTGGTGTAACGGGAAGGGCGTAGACGCCCACCCGATAAGAGTTATCCAATCCACTTGCGTTATTTCCATATACAGATATAGCACCTATACTTAAGTTACCTTTCCCAACCAATTGTATTGCATGATGATTTTTTGTAGAATTAGACGTCAATGATGACGGATTTTGCCCATAAAAGAGGCTGTTGGACTAATGTTCGGGGAAGTGGGGTGAGGTAGGTGATCGCGATGCTGCTGATTTCCATTCGCTGATGTATGCATCCCTTTGCCAATTTATTGAGTCCTGATTATTGGATCTTGCCGGAGTATATGAATCCTGCACTCTGTCCTCACATGGTGCAGCTCTCTTGTATAACTAGTTTTCGAGGGTGAGTGCTGACCAATGGGCCAGTCAGTAATTTCCTCTCCTCGTCAAAACTAGGGCCAGCTTCTCTGATCAGGGAAACTCCAGTGAGGGGAGATTCAGAGAACTGAGCATCACAGGCCTCAAGAGACTAGGCCCCCACATTCTTCCAGCCATTCCCAAGCTCGCAGAATCAAGGAGAGCCTAGAAGATCAGACAGCCACCTCTGGTAGCAGTGCCTCTGAGTCAGAGGATGAGTGGACCAGGGTGACCAGAACTAAAAAGGCCAACAAAATTAAGAGATATTTACTCAAAGATCCCCTGAAGCAAATGAAAGCTATTAGGAGCGTCATCACACCCTACCTCAAAAATGCCAACTATTCAGTTTGGGAGCACCTTGAATTGTTTGAGCAAGTGATGGAGACTTTCCACCTGAAGGACAGCCAAATCTGTATTCAGTATGTAAAGTGGATATTTTCACCTGAGTATTCCCGCTTCTTTGCGGGGCTGGAGGATTGAACCATTCAAGATGGTCCACCTATAGGGCGGCCATCCTGAAGCATTTTTCTATTCATAGAAACCCTCAAGAGGCCCGCAAGGCAGCCTACAACCTGCAATGTGGGGAAGACCAGGCCCCACACGAATTTGTCCAAGAACTGAAACGCGCTTTTGCGCAGAACACCAGAAGGGTGCGCACTGACAGTAGGGAATTTGTCAACACCTTCTTTCATGCTCTCCCTAAATACATAATGACCCAGCTAGTGAGGGACTTTCATGAGAAAATATCACAAGCAACTTGTATCTACGAAGTGCAGAAGCCACTAGAAAGCAAAAATACTAACAAAAACCCAAAACCAACCAACACCCCTGCTGATGCAAAGGTGGCAGAGGTGAAGGTTGCCCCCATTTTAGATCTGGAGATGGGGGGCCTAAAAACATTCCAGCACAGAATTCTACCAACCCCAGACCCAGAAGGCCCTCGGGTCAATCCAAAACAGGGAGTCAGGGAGGTAACCCCACAAATGGGACCCCTAACTCCCCTGACTACATCAGCCCCTGTTACAAGGGCAACAGACCCATCTTGGGCTATGTGTGGACTCCTCCAGCCCAAGTGGGGGATCCAACCAGGCAGTTGCCAACCCAGGGAACTTCCCTCTCACTTTCCCCAGGAGGGCAGTAATCCTTCAAATACCGGGTTGAATTTATTTCCCCGGTATCCGCCAAACCTCAACCCCCAAAACAACCCTTCTTTCTGGCCCCACTTTCCTGAGCCCTGACAGCCCAATCCGTGAGACCAAGGGGGGAGGGATACCAAAACTATCCTAACCAGGGGTATTATGTGTAAAGGTATAGTTTCCCTTCCCGTGATCAACCAAGGGTAGACCAGAGGACCCCGTACCAGTCAGAGCAGGTGTCCCAACTGGAGCGCCAGGTCCAGAACATGGCACTTGATCTGGTTCGCATGCTGAGGGCTCAACAGAACCCTCAGATGAGCATGGCGACTCAGAACTCCTCAAATCAAGGGTCTGGTGCTCCAGAACAATGACGGGGGAAGAACCCTGACAACCCACCGGTTCCCAGGGAGGAGGCACAGGGGGGAGAGGGTTGTAAAGCCTTAGAGGAAGCTTCTTTCCCCACTTGTGGAAAGCCCCTGGAAACCCAGGAACCAGAACCATAATCTCCTGCCCCCGAAAATCTGCAACCTAAGGAACAGAGGGTGGGTAGGAGAAATAAAGAGCCTAAAAAGGCCCATTTTGTGGAGGAGGTGCGAATCTTCTAATTTGACGGAGAGGGGTCCTCAGAGGATTCTGGGAAAAGGATCTTCTCCTTCAGGGATGGGAGAACTCCTCCCAAAGAAAAATGTGTCCCAAGAGATCCTGATCAAGGCTGGGTAGATGGGGGGACTGAGTTAAAACTGCCCATTATCAAACCCCAGAATGACCAGCAAGAAAATCACCTTGGTCAAACCGATTCGGGTGACTGCCTCCAAAAAGGGAGGGTGCAGCCCAGAATCAGAACCAGGGGAGCTCAAAACTACCCTCATATCCAATTGCCACATTTTTCTTACAGGTTCCCAAGATCCCAAACAGAATCCTTCCCAAATCACCCCTTTGTCAGAATCCAGAGCAAAGAAATTAACCCACCAATCGGCCAAAAATGTACATTATCTTTGCCCCCTTGAGGAAAAGGAGGGAAGATGTCATGCCCCGGTCCTAATACAGGGCAATGTACAATTTTGGCACTGGTGGACACTGGATCCCAAGCCACCCTTCTGTCAAAAAGGGCCTTTGGTCAGCTGAATTCGGGAAGGGAGGAGAAATACCAAATCCCTCTCAACCCTCTTCCTGGACAACTTCAGAACTTCGATGGGAAGGAAATTCCTGTTGAAGGGACTGCGGATTTAGACATAAGATTTGGGCGACACAAGGTGAAGCACCCGGTCATAGTTGTGACTCCAGAGGACACACCATGTTTACTAGGGAATGACATCCTGCGTAGATTGTCTCCCCTCATAGACTGTGTAAACAAGGTCCTCTAGACCCAGACTAACCGACCAATAAAATTGAAACATAGTGTCAACCACCCAGACGTGACAGTAATTGCAGTAGGACAACAAACTGGTGATGGGGAGTCCTCTCTATTTCTGAAAATCAACCTCCCTTCCAGTCTAAGGTGGCATTCCACACTGGAAGGAAACACTCTGAAATCCGATACAAATTCACAATCAGAAAATCCTACTCCTATAGTCCAAAATGATGAGAAATCAGCTCAAATAAAGCTTGGCTGATATTCAGAAAATTGGAGAGCAGTTGTTTATCACTATTCAGTTAAATGAAGGGAAGGACTCTGTTCTCGCCCGAGTGTGCGTGAACAACGGTAAGACCTTCATCTGCGAGTCCATGTTCTGCAAACTCCCAAAAGATCCAGCCATTCCAACATTTAAACTGTTAGACAAATGGGAAATGGACCTGGAAACACCCAATTCCAAACATCTCCTGCCTAGCAGGTGTATGCTCAAAATGTCCATAGGTAACAAGAGCATAGTCCATAATTTTTCGGTCGTGCGAGATGTCCCTGTTGCATTTTATTTAGGCAGTGACATTCTCAATTGCTTTGCCATTAGTTTGGACCTAATGAACTTCAAAGCTTGGTTCTGATTAGCGGGTAATCCCATGGACTTTGATGACCAAGAGAAAGCATTTCGGTCAGCTCAACTGCTGCATTATGCAGTTGAAATTCAGATTGGAGAGGAAGTCACCATCCCAGAACGGACCCGACAATTCTCACTGGAAGTAAAAATTAAAAGAGGACAGAAACTGAAAAATCCTGATGCCTATGTTCATCTCAATGCTCATTTCCAACAGCAAGGGTTGGGGGTAAACCCAACACCACTAGTCAATATAGAACCCAACACCATTCTAATAGAGGTGGATAACAGCGACCTAAAGAGTATCACTCTGGACGTAGGCACCATTATTGGAATGGCGGTTGATGACCGACATTTTTCCATATATTTAGGTAACAAACTGTTAGGACCAATCCCCAAGCACTGTTTTGACAGTGATAGTGATGATGACACAACACCAGACAGGATCTTCACCCGGCATGGGGGGAATTTCCTGGTGTACTCCTCCTGCCCTTATGGTCAGGAAGATGTGACCTGTGACTTCAGGAGGGATGAGGTGATCTTCCAAGTCCACAAGGACTGCCTTCCCCACCTGAAGCCATCAGTCCAAATCAGTACTTTGACCAGGGACTTCTCCACCCAGCTGGGGGAGGCCGATGAGATAGTCAAACCAGAAGTCTTTCCGGGCTTCAAGTAGATGGTTGAAGAGAGACTCAACCTAGCGGATGCCTGTGAGACTCTGGAGCAACAGGGAAAAATTGAAACAAGTTTTCTTAGATTTTCAAGATCTCTTTGCGGTGGACTCATATGACTGTGGTCGCACCAACATCCACACAACAACAATTCCCACGGACCCTGGCATGACTCCAGTGTTTGTGAAGCAATATCGCTTGCCTCTCGCATCAATGGAGTGCCTTACTGAAAAAATTAAGAACCTTGAGTCCCGTGGGATAATTCGTCCAGTCCACAGCACCTACAATAATCCGGTGCTGGGGATTTTAAAACCAAACGGCCAGTGGAGACTCTGTGCTGACCTAAGGCAGCTCAACAAATGGGTCCATACTTCCCGATGGCCTCTTCCCTACATTGACCAAGGGCTGGCCCAGATCCAGGGGTCAAAGGTATTCACTGCAGTTGACCTGACCAATGGGTACTGGACTGTACCTGTCAGTAGGGAGGACCAATACAAGCTGGCCTTTACCTTCGGGGGGCAGCAGTACACTTGGACCTGGACTCCCTTTGGCTACATCAGCTCCGGCAATGAATTTAACATTTTTCTGCATAAGGCCATGCCCGACTTGGGTGAAAGGGTTAACCTGGCCTATGTAGATGATGTTCTAATCAAAAGCTCAACTGTGGAGGAACACATAGCGGAGATCCATTATGTTCTGACCCAGTTGAGGGCTGCCGGAGCAAAACTCTCTTTCCAAAAGGCACGGTGGTGCAGGACCCGTTTCAATTTCTTGGGGCATGAGATAACTTGTGAGGGTCTCTGTCCCCAGGAAAAGAAAGTAGAAGCACTCCAGAAAATAAAAGACCCCACAAATCTACGGGAACTAAGGAGCCTCCTTGAACTAACCAATTACAGCAGAATGTTCATTGAGGATTACGCAGAGATCACAAGATCCCTGATACATCTTTTCAAGGGGGGAGTCAAGTGGGAGCTAGGTCCAGAACAGGCCGAGGCAGTAAGACAACTCAAAAGAAGCCTCTCACAAGCGCCTTGCCTAGCTTACCGTGTCAAAAACAAGGAGTTCTTCTTGGACACAGGGTTCTCAAATGCTTGCTTGACTGCAGTATTATACCAAAAGCATGACAAGGTCAATAAAGTAATTTCCTATGGGAGTAAGACTTTATCCTCTGTGGAGGAAAAATTCAACGATTGTGAGAAGGCACTCCTGGCAACGGTGTGGGCATTGCAGAATTACCGCCCGTTTATCCAGGGGGAACACATCATAGTGGAGTCTCCACACCAACCTTTGCAATATCTTCAAAGTGACAGAATCCAGGCTGGAAATGTGAGTAATTCCTGCATTACTTCCTGGATTCTGTCAATGCAAGGCTTTCCTGTGGAGGTCAGATATGGCCAAAACAAGAAGAGTCCACTCGCGCAAGGTCTGGCTGACTTGCATGATTGTGCCAGAGAAAACTGTCTCGAGGACGAAAGTCTTAAAATCAAGGACAACATGGAGGCATACAAAGTCTATGAAGAAGACAAGTGTGAGGGAATGCGCACTGTCTATGTGGATGGGTGCTCCTACCATGTTGACAACAACGGGGAAAAGGAACTTGTGGCCGGCGTGGGGAATGCATGGGTGAATGATGCCCAGAAACCTCCGCTGGGTACAAAATTGGTCCCCGAAGTAGTCAAGTGGCAGAGCGATGGCTGTGCATCAAGCCATCCTCACTGCCGTCCAACACCAACTCCACAAACTAGTCATAATCACTGATTCAGATTATGTACGGAACGCGTTAGTGGAGCACCTGGTTAACTGCAAAACCAGAGGCATATGTGCTAATAATAAACCTTTAAAACATGGAAAATTAATACAAAATATTGATGATCTGGTCACCTCGAATGGGATGACCATCTATTGGAAAAAGATCAAGGGTCATTCCAAAGTAGAGGGACCATACAAAACTGGAAACGACCTAGCTGATCAGCTGGCCAAAACCAGAGCCATCCAAGGGGATCTACTTGAGATCGAGTCCCTGTTGGGGGAAATCCAGGTAACTGCTATCACTAGGTCCCAGACAAATGCTCACAATGAACTCTCAACTGCTCAATGGAGTAAGGACACCCCAGATGCTGATTTGATTACAGCTCAAAAAGGGGATCCAATAATTGGTAAGTTTTATCAACACATTGAGGACCCTGAGAACTTTCCCCTGATGGATACCAATTACATTGGGAAAGAGGACCTCAGAGCGTTGATGAAATGTCCAAAAATGTTCCGACTCCAAGACAATTTGCTGATAAGGATATCCATATCTGGCCACGGCCAGTGGGTGGTCCCTACCTCATTCTGAAGCCTGATGCTAAGTCATGCCCATGATGCGGCCACAGCCGGTCATCGGGGGTTTCATACGACATTAGAAATCTTGCGAGAGGTTGCATACTGGCAACACATGGGGCAGGACCTCGACCAATACTTGAAGGGGTGTCTTGTGTGTGCATAATTACAGCCAACATCACTCACACACCGTGCTCCCGCGGTCAGATTCACAAGTCGATTTTATCGGGCCCGCGATTCGCGCCTCTAGGGGGAACAAGTACATGTTGACGGTAACATGCTTGTTCACTAAATGGGTGGAATGTCTCCCGGCCCCAAATTGCAAGGCAGAATCAGCAGCTGCCCTGATGATCAATCACATCTTCTCGCGTTTTGGACTACCCCAAAGGATTGAGTCAGACCGAGGTAGCCACTTCAATAGCGAAGTGATGGCAAAGATGTGGGAGATACTTGGGGTCAAAAGGAAACTACACATTGCCTACCGGCAGTCCTCTAGTGGTGGAGTTGAGAGGTACAACAAAACTATTGTGAGCATATAAAAGATTCTGGGCCAAGTTGGCATATTCGATTACCCCTTGTCCTGATGGCCCTCAGATCTACCCCTTCTGCTGCAACAAAAATGTCTCCATTTCAGCTGATGACTGGACGAAGGATGGTGCTACTCCAGCATCTGCTCTACAGAACCCAAGAGCAGACCTTGATAAATGCCTCCACAACTCATGAGTATGTTGAGAATCTGAGAAAACACCTTCAACATGCTTTTGCCTATGCTCAGCGGAATTTAGGGAGATCTTCAGACAGTATGAAGACCCACTATGATCTAAGGACAACTAAAAAAGAATACCAAGTAGGAGACTGGGTCTACTTGTACAATTTCCAAAGGAACCAAGCCAAACAGTGAAAATTCCTCCCAACTTGGCGGGGTCCTTTTGAAATTGTGGACAGAATCTCACCAGTCACCTACAGAATCTGCCTCCCCAAGGGCAATTTGGCTCAAGGGGAAGACAAGTGGGTCCACATAAACCAGCTAAAGAGTTGCCATACCAGGCATACTTTGCGGCAAATAGAGGAACCAACCGGAAACCCAGATGGGGAATAGTGACAATTATTACCAATGCAAGTGTCCTTCCCACTGCTGACATCCGCAAATGACATGTGGACACAGTAGTGGGAAAATATCCATAACCATGCTCTATTTTATCTTCTAGCATCTGGAATAAGAATTATCCAAAGGACTACCAAGGAGGACCACTCGGGGACCGGGATGAAAGACCCAAGGAGCCTGGAGTGCCGTTCCATACTCCCCACCAGAACCTTCAATACTCCTGACCAGAACCGGCGAGGAGAGCGTGTGGCTTCAGCACTGATGGGAGAAGCAGCTGAATTTCTCCACATGGACAAAAGAAAAGAAGATCCCAATCTCCTGACTGCCCCTTGACGGGCGATCAAACTCAAGTGAGGAGAGGGGGCTCTGTGGGGTGTATTCACCCACTCCACTATGCTATGTGGCATCACCCTGCCAGTTGTGGGGAAAGAAACAGCAACAATGGTGGCAAAACCCTTGTGCGTGGCAAAAACCTACAAAAATCCACAAAAACCGTGTGCCTCAGCACACAAAAAGAGGGATGCACAACCTGCCACCCATGGTGCATGTTCAGTGGAATGGAGCACACCCTGCAGAAATGTGCCGGTGGGCCCTAGGACCAGCAAACAGAGTGCAGAGAGAAAAGCAGCACTTTGCAAGATAAACCCAAAAATGTGCCTACAATTGCCATTTGCTTTGTTGCCCAAAAACTCCAAAATGCCTATAACACAACCCTTTTCGACATCCACAATATTGACTCATGCTAAAACCCATGTATCAAATGAAACATAGTGAAAAATACAAAGTCTCAAGACTGACAGCCTCTATGCTAAAATCTGGGTGCAGTACCCGGTGTAGCCTGAATGACAACTGTCAGAGGAGTACTAAGGCAGCTTTAAAATGACCTAAAACTCAAAAGTCTGCTGGATTAGCAAACATAAACAGGATTGTTGCCAAAAAGGAATACTGATTTTAGTTGTGTTTTTGATTACACAGAATTATGGGCCAAGGAAGAAATGTGTTTGTATGTGATGCAACAAATGTGGGTTTTGTTAAGTTTAAGAAGTAATTAGCTTGCCTGAAGTTGAAAAAAACTGGGAAAGCAGATTTTTCCCAGAAGGAGGGCCTTCCCTCCAGCAGAAACTCACGGGGAGGTGTCAATTGCAGAGTTGGAACAGAATCTTGTCTACAGAGAGCAAAGGAACAATGACAAGCTGCAGCTCAGGAAACTAGAAGTCTGAGGAGGGTCGTAAATGGCCTCTGGAAGGAGCTTCCCCCCAAGGAGGAGCATGCCCCTGGACTGCAGGGAGACAAAAAGAGGCGGAGACAAGCGACCATCTGCTGCTGAACATGAACAAAGAACACTTTTAAAAGACTTTTAACTTGCTATTCAAAATGGGGAAAAATATAAAAATGACAGAGTTGTTTAATATCTGGCTGCACGTATGAAGAGGCGGCTGAACTGTGTGACATGTTCCAGACAGGAATGGCAAGATAGGTGATTTTATGCAAAATGTATTACTGTTAGAATTGTGAAAATGCACACGCATATCCCTATGTTAAACACGCACACTTGTGGAAATTTGCTTAAAAATTGGACTTTGTGTTCATAGCGAAAAGGACAAAATTCTGTAGAAAGTTGAGACCAGATCATACAGCTGTGAGAGATTGATGAGCAGATACCCCATACAATAGGCAATCTGTATATGTGATTTCTATAAAGGTTGCACATGTGTAAATATGCATTTTGCCAAAACAAGACTTTGTGTTCCAGTGGCTAGGGGTAGATTCTCAGCATCATAAAATTACACCATAAAGATGACACTCTGTTTCTCTCCTCCTATCAAGGCAGAGAGTAGACTCTGACCCAATCATCTTTCACAGGGGCAAGCTTAGCTAAGCCGGCCCATACACCCCTTTGTGATGTCATTTTTAAGGCATAAATAGAGATAGAGACTCACTGATCCAGCCACTTTCCTGATTCCAGCAAAACACTCTGATCCAGCTTCCTACATCCAGCTTTAAATAATCTTCCAGTTCCAGATGCCAAAATCTCTTGCCAGCAATAGAGACTATCGATTTCCAGCAAGCCCCCACATTTTCGAATTTATACTCTCCACTCAGTAAAGCACTGTGCGGTGTGAGAAGGCCTTTTGAACCAGTATCCAGAGATTCTCTGGCTTGCCACCACTAGGATTGCCTGAGGAACTCGCCATCCAGCTGATCCAAATACCCACAGACTAAGAGAGCATATCCTGTGCCAATCCGGCGACCGGCCTAGATGATCCAGTACTGTGACTGATGTGCTGTCTTCCCTAGACCAGATCCAATCCCCTGACCAGAGCTGACGGTCCCATTTAAAACTTATCCTGTGAGTATGAATAGGAAGAACTGTGGCCCATAACATATGTACTGTGCTTAGTCTTGTCCCTATCTTAAACCCATCCTATCTTTCATTCAGAACCAGTAGTGTTAGAATTATCTTTGCGCGGACTCTTCTCTCATATGTGTTCCTAAACTCTAACTTCCTATTGATTGATTAAGAAAGTAATTCCCAAACCAAATAGAAAGCAGAGTATCACACCTGAACTGTTATGAGCGGCCGTGAATGACCTTCCTGTTTTCCATTGTCGTGCCTATCTCACAAAAACAACCTTTACTAAAACCTCTGTAACTCCCTCAGTTTTTGTGATAGAAACTTCTACTTGTAGCTAACATCTGTAGCTATCCATAGAATCCAAAACTTTTCAAAACAGTGCGATTCTCCCGTTATCACGAATATCGTGCAATGAAAAGTTTTCCGCGAATTTAAAGATTTGAAAGATTTTACACTTGTAAAATAGCTCTAATCTGTTTCCGACTTGGACTTTAAGATTTCCATTGTTTTCTGCTGACCAAATCATTGCTTGTGCTTGTGTGCAACTGTTTAAAGCGGCTCCCATAGGAATTTACAACAATTAAAGCATTTTACCACACATTTAGAGTTCTTGCTCAGCCACTTTAAAAGTCAATCTGACAGTTGAAAAGCCCAATTCGTTTTTATCTTTCTGTGTAAAGGGGGAAGGGGGAAGTGAGACACTGTGATCTGTACTATTTCTGAATACCTGCTATCTCCTCACATTTATTTAACTTTGCTTATTGGTGGGTTGAGGGGTGTTGTAGGGGGAATTTCTAACCATTGTGCTATTTGATCTGAAACCAACACAAAAGTATTATTGTCTGTGCTGCATTGTTTTGATCATTACTAGCCCTAGTGTATTAAAGATATCATTCTGTGTTCTGTCACCCATTGGTGATTGTTGTTTACCTATTAAAATATATATATGGTACATCTTTCAAATAATTGAATCTACATATCAAATAATGTTTTCCATTGCTCTGTACACTAGCCTGGGAGCAGAGTGTATCGCCTGATTGAAGTCCTTAACAGTACATGGGCAAAAACTGTGCTGCCCTTCCTCTTTGACCCTGAGGCATCAATCCATATGAGGCCATCCCTCTGTTCTGCATCCTCTCGCATAATGTTCTGTTATCAAACACGCAACATGGCCCTCCGAAATTCCCATAGCCACCAAATCTAGGTTTTCTGCTATGAAATCCTCCTCCATATGTTTTTCCAAATCCTACTCTTCTTCCCCTTTGTGAGTTCCCTCTCTCTCTAGGATTATACATCTGTTCTCCTCTTCCTCCATTAAATCCTATTGATCCTGCTTGCCGGTAACCCTGCTGATATTGTTCCTCTCCTGCATTTGTAATCACTGCTACTTCTACTGTTATTCTTGCCAACTTCTTTTACACTTCTTTTGCTTTATCTTTCACTCTGTCTTCTACTTTCTTCCTTTCTTCTCCTATTTTAACCTCCAAAATGAACACTATTCAATGGTATTTCAGACCATGTTTCAATCTCAATCCCTACTACCTTTCGGAATTGAGCTTGAACACTATCAGAAAGACCTTGGCATACAATGTGAAACAACATAAGAATCTTTTTTCCCTACCCCTGTTTTGTTTCTAAGTGCCACTTTTCTTTCATCCCCTCAATGTACTGTGCAGGATCTTCGTCTGGTTTTGTTTTCGATGTCGTTATGCTGCTCATATCTGATGTATCTGGGTACATTACTCTAAATGCCTTCTCCATCGTGCTGTTTACTCTTTGCTGTTACCCCTGCGTATCCTGAACCTTTTCACAGGTCATCAGCCTGGTCTCATATTATCGAAGCAAATAAACTCTTCATAGCCCCCACAGCTAGAGTTATTCCTGTTGTTCTCCTTTTCAGTTCATGAATCCACTCACCCACCCCTGCCGTAAGGAATGGCAATTTAGCTATTCAATTATCCTTATCTGTCTGGAGCCACAGGATGTACTGAGCCAAACCCGTTTCCTCTGTAACAAGGGGAGCTGTGTACTCTGCTTCATGCGTGTGGGTCCTGTGAGGAGCCAGGAATGAGACGTGGACACAGAGAGCTCATAGTTTTGTCTATTCACGTTTATTCAAAATAAAAGGGGTTGGAAACTGCCTCACTGTCCCTATTCTGAGAGGTATTTCTCTACCTCAACCAAAAACTAAGGGCCTATCCTGTGTCAAGATGTCCAAAGCAAAAATGTCCTGTTTCTGAAATCCTATCATAGCTCTCACATTGTAAAAGTAATAACATTTTGATAAGGATAATTTCTTTGGGCTTGAAAGTGCACAGAAGTTCAAGATCAAATGGAAAATGTAACTCCAACACAAATGTTCACAGTTCCATGGAATGGCTCCTTTTATCAGGTCATTCTTCACTGACACAATTAATCATTTACACAACCAAATCTCTTTATGGCCTCAGAGGATACTTCCTTCCTTTTGGCATCACAGTTCACTCCTGGGAAGCTGTCTCCCTTCCCCAGGCTTCTTTAAAAAAAGTAGGAACTACTAAGGGCATGGGTCTTCCTTAGGGTTCCCTGGTCAACAAAACAACTTAGACTTGGCTTTGCCTGGTATACCCCACTGCCAGGACTTTCTCATGTGACTTCCTTTTACACATTTGCAAACTTGACTTCACCTGGTAAACCCTCCTGCCGGGCTTTTCTCATGTGATTCACTTTACACACTTGCAAACTTCACATTACCTGGTATACTCTCCTGCCAGGACTTTTCTCATGTGATTCACTTTAAACACTCACAAACTTGCCTTTGCCTGGTATTTATTTATTTATTTATTTATTTATTTATTTATTTATTACGTGTCCGGACAAAGCCCATAGGCATAGAGGTGCAGGGACAGACGAAGACAGAAAAAAAGGAGAGGTCAGTCATGTAGGGCAAATCGGTAATCAGCAGCAGGGAGGCTAAGCTATCCAAACAAAATAGTTTTCAGTCAACACTTGAAGACAGCAATCGAGAGGCAGGTCCTAAGGTCCAGAGGAAGGGCATTGCACAGTCATGATGCCACCGCAGAAAAACATCCTTCTGAGACCAAGGACAGTTTGACCTTAGGGAGGACAGCAGGCAAGAGTTGTTCGTTCTTAGGGATCACCTCTTTGGGAGCCACGAAGCTGGTTTGATAGGTAGACCGGGCTTTTCCCATACAGACAGGAGTGGGTGAGACACAGAGACCTGAAAGAGATCCGCTTGCCAACGAGTAGCCAATGTAGGGATCGCCAAGCTGCTGACACGTGATCGGATTTTCGCAAACCCTTGCCCATCCAAACAGCATTGTTTTGCAACACCTGAAGACCAATAAGTTCCCCTTCCCCTTTTTGATTGTCTTGATCCGATCCTCCTCCCCTTGTACCTTGTGACCTTTATTCCCAGGATGTGCCTTCACCTGTTCTAGTGAGATAGAGTTTGTTATGGCCTCCCCTTTCTTCCCGTCATGCCTGTCCTTGTTGTCAGACTCTGTGTCCATGTCACTGCAGAAGTCATCTATGAAACTCAACTTGCGTGATGTAGAGTTAGGGTTGTGCTGTGTATCAAGATCAATATTGACTTAACTGTATTTGTTTTCCCCATTTCCATACTCCTAAGCGTACAGTGCCTTGTCCTACTGAGCTGTCCGCATGTACCTCTGAACTATCTGGTTCTGCTTTTCTCTCTCCTTCCCGTCTTTTCCTTTCCCATTCCAGTGCAGTCTGCTTGTTGCTTGCTTGTTCTCCTCCTTCTGCGCTCGTTCCCTCACCAGCATATCTATCTGCAATCTTCTCTGCTTGCTTTCTTCAAACTTACGTGTTTCTTGCTCAATTATCTGCCTTCTTCACTCTGCCAGTTCTGTCTCTTTCTCGTCACTCCCCTTTCTCTCCCATTCTTCCCTCTCCTGCTCTCTCCGTACCCGTTCAAGTCTCTCCGACCCGCTCTTTATCCATGCATTCCTTCTTCCTTCTCTCTTCCCTTTCCTCCCATTGCAGTTTCTCCTTCCTTTCCCTCTCTTTCTCCTCTCGCTCTAGTCTGGCCTCCTTGTCCCTGTCTCGCTGTTACCCCTTCTCTGTTCGAGCCGCCCCGTCAGATCTTCCCTGCTCCTGTTCCAACCCCGTCTAAGTCCCTTGTTGCTCCTTCTGCTACCCCCGTTGTCTTCCCTTTGAGCTTCAAGAGTATTTGTGCAGCTATCTGCTCCTCTGTACTTATGCCCTCGAATTCCGCCTTTGCTCTGTGTAGCCCCTCCCCATCTTCCTTGTGGCTGCTGGTGGATTGCCCTGTACCTCATGGGTTCTCCTCCTGAGTATATGGTGGTGGTTTATATGTTGGATTTGAGAATCCCTCTGCTGCCCTTAATGGATATATTCCCTGGTTATCCTCTGTGTCATCAGATACTACGCTAGGAAGGGCAGCAGGAGGTGCGGAAGGGTCAGACGCCTCTTCCTTCACCTCCTGCTGGTTCATCATCCATAATCTGTCTCCCACCCCCTCTTGAAATATGCGCCATAACTCAAATATGGCCAAATGTTTTGCTAATTTCTTCCCCTTGTAGGTGTCCTGTAAGTGTGTCAGTAGTGATTGCTACACGTCCATGGAGAAGCTGCCGTTAGGCGGCCATATCCATATTACTTTCCCTTCAGTGCTCTTGGACCACTGTATACTATACTCAATGATCTTATCTTTATATAGTGGCAGGGCTTTGCAAAGTTGTTGGATGGGGGTTGGTCCCTCAATCACTCCCTGATACATGGGATATATTATTCGTTTACCTGACCTCTAATTGAGGGTTTCGATAATCCACTGTCAGGGAAAAAGGATTAAACTGGAATAGATATATATGTATACTTCAATTGCTGTGAGCTTACTTGCTCTACACCTTACACCGTGTGCTCTGCACACAGTCCCGCCTTCACAACTGCTGCCTTCTCTGGTGAACCACAATCCTGCATATGCGCTTTCTGTGCACTGCCACTCGTTCACCTCTCTACCAATTCCAAATCCCCCACACTAGCTCCTCACCATCAAAACTCTCCGTCTGATGCACCAACCTAAGGGGGACATCACCAAACGTAACCTAAGACTGAATGAACAAATAGTTTGCACCGACGCAGACAATGACCCGTTGCCCTTATTCCCACAAAAAATTCCCCAACACCCTGTAAACCCACAGCTATTTTCCCACCTCTCCAGGTCAGAGTATACTTCTATTTTCTTATTATTAACTGTACCTGTTGCGTCACCTAACGTGTGAAAAGCTTCTCTCCAGCAGACTTAACCAGTTAATACACTTCCCCAATCTAGGATAGCTCCAGCTAACCCCTATGGGAATACTGTCATCTATGCTCCAGCGTACAACGCCAAATTCACAGGTATCCTTTATTTACATACTTCTATAATCCGAGCCGTTCAAGTCTATAGTCCTGGTTGTTCACTGGAACCTTTTACCTCGAAGGCCGAATGCTCCCTAAACATAGAAAAGGGACTACTACCTCTGCTCCAGTCCCTACTCAATAACACTACTAACTATACTAAAACACACTATTAATACTGTCAACAATACCTCCCTCCTTCCAACAATTACTCAACACCCTCCCTTGCACCCACATTGCTAATTGTCTGGACCAATACTTACGTTCCATGCTCAGAGACACTGCTCGGCCGCTGGCTCCCCGTCAACCGCTCGCCTCACCCTTCCTATCTGCCTTGGACCCTGCACCGATCGCAGACGGGTTAATTTTCAAAACGGCTCCAGACGGCCTTTCTCTGGGTAAGGGCTGTTCAGGTGTCTCGCAATACCCGCAAGGGTTGCACAGCCTTTCAGGTCCGGTGGCAAAGGAGGTAGCTTCAGGTCGGTCTTATGCCCCAAACCATCACCTCCGCTACCAACTTGTTAGGGGAGAACTCCCAGGCAAGCAGGGTGGGTTGCTAGGAGTTCGCGGACTCCACTCTCATGGAAAGCCTAACTCCTTCCCCTTCCCAAAAGGAACTCAAGTCCAGACAGATAGCAAGTTTAACTGTGGTTTATTACAGGCAGCAAACCAGCAGGGATTAGCACACGGATAGAAGTCCAGGCGCACTCAGTGAACACTGTCTTGCAGGCCAGTTTTTAGGCAAATCTATGTCACAATGGCTTCATGACCTGGTCCCTTCTCCAGCAAACCTATCGCCGGACACGATTGGGTGTTGAGTAGTAGTCCCCTTATAGCAGACCCAATAGAGGTTATTTAACTGGCTCTCCCATGTCAGGTGTCATGCCTGGATCAGCCCCAAAAAGTTTTACTTCTAAATTGTTTCAGTATGCGGATCCAATGATTGGTTGGGGGCCCTCGTTACCCACCCCTAGGGCCATGAATTGTGATTGGTGGAGCCGCTAGGCCCTAGGCCTGGGACCTAAGTTGGTTCTCAGCTCTGAGTGCAACTGTTCAAGTTAGCATGTGAAACTATGTGTCTGCGTTATACCTGTGTGTGAACCACCACCGACTATGAGAGTGCTCCTTTCCATTGTGTAACTTTGGCTTTGGTTGTAACAACTTTGTTGCCAGCTGCTGCTCGTCATCAGCTCGCCCGGACCACATGTCCAGAGACTGCGTTTGTGAGCTTCTGGTGCTCTGAATTAGTTTGAATTTAGGAGAATTATTTGGGTCTGCCGCGCAGGTGCTATTTCAGTTCAGGAGAAGGAATGTCGTCTGTAACAGTGCGACCTTGGCGGGGGTCATGTTCCACACATGGCAGCTCTCTGTTTCGTGCTGCAGTCATCTTAGCTTTAGCTTCCTGAGATCATTGTGGCCTACTGTGGCTTCCTGAGCCACAGTCTGGTTTCTACTGAATGTGCTTTTCCATAGTATCCATAGGTTAGTGGACCCCAGTGCTGCTGGGTCCCTCGAGTGTTCATGTTCTCTATAGGGTTATTTGCATGTAAGCATCTGCCAGCATTTTTACACTATCTCTTCTTTGGTTCTTGCAGTTTCTGTGTTGCTGCGGCAAGCTAGTGACAAACTGGCCTGTCGCCTGCTCCAAAGGCAATACCGACTCTGTCCGCACCAAGAAGAGAGTCCACATTCAAGCCCGTGTCTCTGCGGCATTTAATAACTCGGCAAAACTCTTTAAAATCTGCAAGGAGCTTGCCAACCCTGCTGCAGTCTCTACCCCTCCTCTTGCCTCCCAAGCTCTCTGCAATGCCCTGGCCTCTCACTTTATCCCAAAAACCCAGGACATCCTGTCCACCATCTCCTACCCTCCACCTCCTATTCCCTCTCAGTCTGAGCTTGCTGACCCTCTTTCTATCACTCCACCGCCCTCCTTCTCGTTCTTTCCTCTTTTCTCCCCTGATGAGGTCACGAGACAAGTCCGATCCATGAAGGCCTCAACAAAACAGGTTCATCCCTGTTCCTCTAAAGCCATTAAGGATCACATTGACACCCTTGCTCCAGCGCTTGCTGATTTTTGCAACCAATCCTTTGCTTCAGGATCCTTCGCCTCCGCTCTGAAGCACTCCCTTGTACATCCTCTTCTCAAGAAACCTACAGCTGATCCCTCTTGTCCGGCAAACTATCACCCTATTTCCATTACTCCCTTTCTGGGCAAACTCCTGGAAAAGCTGGCCATCTCTCAGCTTAACCTTCATTCTGATTCTGTTGGCTGTCTGCAAGACCATCAGTCTGGCTTCAGAGCTGCCAGAAGTACGGAAACTGCTCTCCTGAATATCCGTGAAGATCTGCTCTCCAATCTTGACTCTAACATCCCCCTGTCCTCATCCTACTCGATCTCTCTTCTGCCTTCGACACGGTCAATCATACAATCCTGCTCAACCGTCTCCGTGATAACCTGGGTATCACTGATCAGGCACTGGCCTGGTTGACCTCTTTCCTCTCTGATCGACCCTCCCAGGTGCAACTTGGGTCCTTCCTATCATCTATCTTCCTCTCTACCTGTGGTGTTCCCCAGGGGTCTAACCTTTCGCCCTGGCTTTTAAACCAATACCTGGCAACTCTCGCCCACTGCATTGCCATTTTCTGCTCAAACTTCCAGTGCTATGCTGACGATACTCAACTCATTTTCAGGCTTCCCTCGGCCACCTCCTCTCCCTCTCTCATCTCTGATTGTCTAACTGCCATTCAAGATTGGTGTGCCGCCAATGATCTCTGTCTGAATGCCAGCAAGACAGAGATCATCCTTATCGGCACACCTTCACCATCCCTTCCCCTAACTCTCTGGCCGGCCTCCCTTGGCCTGTCTCCTACCCCCACCTGCGAGGCTAAGAACCTCAGGGTAATTTTTTACTCCACACTTTCCTTCTCTGCCCACATCTCTAAGGTCTCTAAAAAGTCAAATTACCTACTGCACCTCCTCAGAGGTACTCTGCCTTTCCTCTCCTTCCCCAGAAGCTCACTGTCTCCCAAGCTCTGGTTCTCTCTGGGCTGGACTATTGTAACAGCCTCTTTCTAAATCTACCTGCCTCTACTCTCCGCCCTCTGCAACTAATCCAGAACAGGACTGCGAGACTTGTCCTTGGCCTCAAGCCCTGGGATCGTATCTCGCCAGCTCTGAAATCTCTCCACTGGCTCCCAGTGGCGCTAGGATTACATTCAAAACCCTCTGCATTGTCCACAAGGCTTTCTGGGGGCTGGGTCCAAAATACCTTCAGCTATCCCTGCACAAATACCTCCCCTCTCGAGCTCTTCGCTCATCTACTTCTAACTCCCTCAGGGTCAGTCGTTTTTTAAAGAAACAAGCTAGGGGTAAATCTCTGTCTTTGGCTGGGACCTCCCTCTCGAACAGCCTCCCTGCCACTCTAAAACTTGAGGAGAACCATAGCCGGTTCCGGAAGCTCCTCAAGACCTTCCTCTTTGCTTCCGTTCTCCCTCTGCCCTGCTGAACTGCTCTCGTGGCACCGTACACCTGGCCACCCTCTGTCCCCTGGGCCCAGGTACCTGTTCACCCTGCCACCCTCCTGCATGGCCCCCTGGCCACCCCTTGCACTGGTGGACTGTATCTGTACCCATACAGTTCCCCACACCCCCATGTTCTTCTTTTTTCGGCACTTATCAGACTTACCCAGTCTGCTGCCTTAAACACAGCACTTTCTGACTGCACTACCACTGTTTATTGCCTCTACTATCTATTTATTTTTATTTATTATTATTTATATGTTTCTTCTCTGCTCCGCACTTTCCACTCTCCCGCTTCCATGCACTTTTCCCCTTTCTCTTTCCCATGCACTTGCGCGTTCTCAATGTCACTGGGCCTAGTAAGATCGTTTTGTTCTCTCCTGTTTCCCTCCCTTGCCTTGTCGCGCTCTGAAACACTTTGTGTATGAGCGCGATATAAATAAATTATCATATCATATCATATCATATCATATCATAATAAAAATAATAAATGTGCAGGCAGTATATATATGTTACCATCCGCTAGCTCATAGAACTGTAACAGCTAGATGTGTGGCGTCTTGGTGCTTTAGTCAAGACTATCGATGGAGTGTCTTTGGATTCATCCTGCGGGTTTTCATCCACCTTGCATAATGTATGCCCTGCTCTTGTGTGGTAAGGTTGTCTGAGAGAATATCTTACATTGTACTTTTGTACTTGTACATTGGAGGTGCAGTGGGAGTTGGTGCGAACTTGTGTGCTCGGAGGCCATATTGTCTTTGGTTTTCGTTCCGGTTCGAGTATTTGGCGGGTGGGGGAACAGGGCCTGATTTCGACCTTCCCTCTTCACTACATAACCAGAAGGCCTTGGGAAAAGGCAAAGAGAGGTTAAAGACTCCAAATAGAAAGAAGGCCAAGCGGTTCATCACAACCGGTGAGTCAAGGGGAGAACCAATAAGAACCGAACTGTGCTGAACGAAAGCCGCAAAGTAGCAAATTAAGGGAAGTTCAAAGAATTGTTAGAATAAAGGGAACAACAGCTGCAGATGGATCCGGCACCATGTTGGTACTTACTCAAGAGACTCTGGTCAATCCTCTGTTTGTTGAAACTGCTAATACCTGAAGGCCTTGGGAAGGCTGTAAAGAAACGGTCAAGATGATCATATGGGGGTCTAGCCAAATCCTCTGTACAGTCGAAAGTTTTTGACCGGCAAACCAGTGAAAGCTAGGGGAGATGAACCCCATTTAAAGGAAAGGAAACAGAACTGTATATGTGACAAGAGTGAACCCGGCGAAGGGAAGTCAACAGTTCATTGTTTAAAAGAACAATAAGATTTGTGAATGGAAAAGGTACAGCTGTACAGAATAGAAGCAAACAGTCGAGAAGGGGTCTGAGCCCGGCCGAGGGAGATCTTAGGGTGAAAAGACATCACCCAAAGACTGGTTAATGTAAAAGGAGGGCATGATTGATAAAGTTGGCAACAGTGTACCCGGCAGAGGGATTCTAACGAAAAGGGGCGAAGCTTGAAGTCCCTATGAACAGTGTGTTGGCAAGAGTGAACCCGGCAAAGGGGTGCCGACAGAAAGGGGTGAAGCCTGAAGAATTTTTTTAAAATACACTAAGATTTGTGAACTAAGGAAAAGCCATAGTGAACCCGAAGGAGGGAGGCTGGCGTGTGGGAGGGGTCCGAACCCGACGCAGGGAGGTCAAGGGGTGTAAAGTCAACACCCCAAAAAATCAGAGTGGAGAAGAACTTTGTATCTGTTTTGTTGAATACAATTCATGAATGGTCTGCACCCGGAAGAGGGGACCCAGGGGTGAAGCCATTACCCAATGTATAAGTAAAACAGAACTATTTGTTTGTTTGTTGAATACCTCAGGCCCTTGAAGGTAGGATACTTTTGTCGAAGAGAGACTTAACCATCGAAGAACCTGATAGCTGGTAAGGAACTGTCGGCTTGTGCTGGGAAAGCTTGAGTATATGCTGTGCTCAGGAGATCCATTTTGTCCGTGCTCAAAACGTGGGGAAGGAAGACCCCTGGTAATCACATCCTGACTTATTATTTGTGAACACTTCTTTCTTTATTGAAATCCTTATCCAACACTCTTTCTATATTTAGTTGTAAGGATCGGAAATACGTTTTTTTTAGTATAGGCCCTTTATTTTGACAAGATGCTACAAGGACTGCCTTATTTTTTATTTGATGGACGAAGCTTGCTCCCATCTTAGATTTAGGTTTGGATTAGGCTTTTTCCAACTTGCATATTGTTTAAATAAACACCCTTGAATTGTGATCACTTGTGTCTGTCTTTACTGTTGCCACCATAAATTCCTTACAAATGGCAATACTTGCATACATTGTGGATAAGATGCACTTGTGAGTGATGGTGAGAGTTTTGAATAGGATGCGTTCTTTGATGGGGAGCCAGTGTGCTTTGCATCTGGCGGCAGATATGTGTTCTGTTTTGGGAATGTTAAGAGCAGCTGAAGTACATTGTTTTGTATTATTTGGAGTTTCATTGGGTTTTTTGATGTAGTGCCAGCAAAGAGGACGTTGCAGTAATCCAGTCTGGAGCCTATTATGGCTCTGGCGATGGAGAGGCAGTTTTAGGTGGCTGCGTTGATCAGTTTGGTTTAGTAGGTAGCTGAGGAGGCGATAGCGCTGACTTGACGTGGCATGGAGAGGGTAGCATCAAGGTAGACCCCTAAGTTTTTGATCGATGGAGGGACAGGGATCTGTATGTTATTGATTGTAAAGGTGGTGTATTGGTTGGTAAGTTTATTTAGGGTTTCCTGGGAGCCTACTTGGAGGATTTCACTATTATCGCCGTTGAGGCAAATACTGTTGTCTGACTTCCAGGCCTGAAGGGTGGAGTAAGCAGTGTTGAGGGCCTTGGTGTCAGATTCGTATTTACCGGAGAATCGGCGTAGAACTTGGGTGTCATCAGCATAGTTGGTGAAGGCTATGCCAATGGAGTCGAGGATGTCAAATAGAGGCTTAGTGAAGATGTTGCAGAGAGTGGGAGGGTTACAGGATCCCCGAGGGACCCCGTAGTGGATGGTGGCGGGGGCTGCACAGGCCTGATCTGAGAACACTCTCTTGCAGGAATGAGCTGAACCAGGCTGTGGCTTTGCGTGAGAAGTGGGCTGAGGAGGTGAGGTGATGACATAGAATGTTATGGTCCACTAGGTCGAATGTGTCTGATAAGTCCAGGAAGCGGAGTGGGGCAGGCTTGCCTTCGTCCTTTATATCATCAAGTTGTTTTTTCAGGTCAAGCAGAGCAGAATCTGTGACGTGGCTAGGGCGAAAGCCAGATTGCCGTAGGCCTGGGATCTGGTTGGTTTCAAGGAAGTGTTGGACCTGAGTGTAAGCTGCTTTGTCAAGGATTTTTAAGAGGAACGGGACTGCAGTTATGGGTCTGTTTTTGTTGGGGGAGGCCGGGTCCAGTGATGGCGTTTTTAGGAGTGGCTGTACCCAAGCTTCCTTGAGGCTAGGAGGGACCATACCAGAGGCAAAAAAGGCGTTGTTAAAAGCTGCGGGAATCGGGGCCAGTCAGTGCTTTAAGTGGGGTAAGAAATTGAGGGGGGGCCCTCGTTTGGGGGCGTGGCTTCCATTGTGGGTGTGGCCTAAAAGTGCACAAATCATAGTAAGGTGCGCAAACAAATATATAAATGTATTTGAGCATTTATATATTTGTTTGCGTACTACTATGGTTTGTGACTTTTCAAGCCTTCTTTTATATACATAGCAATGTTACATATTTCTATGTTTATAAAAGGTGGCTTGTAAGTGCACAAAGCATAGTAAATTACGCACACTTGTGTGCTTACCTTACTATGGTCTGTGTACTTTTCAAGCTGCCTTTTGTAAACATAGACATTTGTAACATATGTCTATGTTTATAAAAGACGGCTTGAAAAGTAGGCATCTTTTATAAAGCGTTGAGGACGGACAAATCCCAAGGTGGCTTTGTCCGTCGACAAAGCTTTATAAAAGATGCCTTGAATTGTGTACGATTCAAGCAGTCTGTTATAAACATAGAAATATTTCTACGTTTATAAAAGATGGCTTAAACGTACACAGTTGAAGGCATCTTTTATAAAGCCTTGCCAAAGGAGAAAGGCGCCTCGAGCTCAGTGATCTCTGCTCTGAGCAGAGATCACAGACCCTGATGGGTCTTTCACCCTCTGCGAACCCGCGGGCTCCGTGATCTAATCTGCATATTTGATCATGGAGCCCGCGGGTTCGCTGAGGGTCAGTGACCTGGCGAGGGAAAACTAAAGGACTCTAGCTTCCTCTGATGGCCCCTCAGATGAGGGGTCATCAGAGAAAGTTACAGTGACTGACGGAAGTGTCAGCCAGGCACAGCAACGGTGTGCCTGGCTTGCACTTCTGTCAGCTTGCCTGACGTTAAAGTGGTGGGCGCATCTCCCGTCGCGGCTGCGGCCGCGGCGGGATAATGCGTCCTGCTATGGCGTGATGAGGTCGGGGGGCCCCGGCAGGGCCCCGGCTCAGCCCCACTTTTTGGAGACTGCCGGGGCCCGGCCCCGGCAGGCCCCGGCCCACTTAAAGCACTGGGGCCAGTGTGGTGGCACAGTCTTTGATGATCGTGGCTTTTGCAGTTCCATGGTTTGATGTGTTTCAGGAGGGTGAGAACCTCGAGTTCCATTGCATCCTGTTGGAAACAATGCATGTACTATTTACTTTCATGTATTGTCCTAGAAAACTAGTACATTGTTTGGCTATTTACCTGTTTTTCTAAATAATTGTCTGGAAAATGTACCATTTCAACAAATAGTTGAATTCTTTTTCCTGTGGTAGGAGGGAGAACCCCCAAACTTCACATTCTCCTTTGAGTGATCCTTGTTTCTTCTCAGAAATTTGTGGGAGATTTGAATGCCCTTCCACTAAAAATACTCACCTGCCACCACTGACCTCAGATCATTTACAATGATAGTGCCCTCTCAGCGGCTGCCCACTGCCCTGGCACTAAAAGCTGCCTCTGATACCAGCATGTACATAATAATGTACTGGCCATGAACAGTGGCGTCTGGTGTATTTGGGTGGGTGGTAGTAGGCGTTAACCCCCTTGTTTCTATGCTAGCTGACATTTGATTTTTTTTTAATGTAGGTGAAAGATGTTTAATGAAAATAATACCTACAATTTTTACCTGTACAGAGTGTCCCTGCGAACCATGATCTGTGTGTATTTTGTTGGCCCTATATGTAGTTGAGGAGATGTGGGGAGCCTGGGGGCACTCTCAGCAGGCATTGCAGGGCACTGCGACATTTTGTTTTATGCTGCTGCTCGTTCTGCACATGCACGTGCACCTGTTACAAGTGTTATTAGAAATAAATACCAGGAGCCTGTAGACCACAATGAAATGACAGTTCAATTCTGTCAAATAATGTTTAATTTAGAAGTGATACTGATCTGGATTTAGGTGCAGCAATAAAATAACATTTTAGTGCACAGAGAATATGAACATGTACATGATTGGAGTAGAGCAAAGTAGGAGGAGTTAAACCATGGGCATTCTGGGAGTAGTAGTTCTAGTTCAAACACATGTATTCCAGGCAGCTAGAAAACCAAAATAAAAAAAGAAACGCCTGGTAGGAAGCCTCCGTGTCATGCCTTAGAAATGTGGTTGCAGTGGGCCTCTATGTGTATCCAATGTAACCTAAACCCAATTTCTGAAAATAGAAAGTGACACCTATTTCCTTTCGCGAACAAATCTAGTTTTCTTGTGTAAGTCCTGACCAGACATAGGAGTGACTTGTGCGTGGTGTAAATGACGCCACACGGGATTCTTTCTGAACGGACTCGATATCTAGGAAATTGCAGTCGGTCACATCTATCACTTTTATTTCTGATATGAATCCTGATATAACTATAATACTGTAATATGCTCACACATGGACCTCCTCACGCTCTGCTGTCGGACTCGCACTCCTGCATGCCAAGAGAGGGCCGACACAGAGCTGGGGTGCAACACGTCTTTATTTCAGTGAACCCAGGCTCGAACTGCCCTCGGGCAGTAACCCCGCCCCTTAACACACGCGGGTCGCAGCCCGCGAATAAACACAAACACAAACAGAGGACTTCCGTCCAAATGAGAAAAGAGTGAGGACATCACATGCTCCCGTCACTAAACCTTAAGTCCGGCTCAGTTCATTTCCTCGATGAGGCGATGGGGTTTCTTTTTCGTTCTCGTTGGTCAACACTCGATCCTGATCGACTGGTCCGTCCAGGTCTCAGAAACTACGTCTCCTTCCGAGTCTTCTCTGTCTCCTTCATATGGAACGTCCCATGGAGTGAACTCATCACTCAAATTTGTGTCACCTGAACTGGGGCCCTCGACACCCGTCTGAAGTGAGATGAGTTTCTCGTTATGGACTTGCAGTCTCCTTCCGCAGTGATAAGTGACCCCTTCTTGTGGAAGATGAGGAGAGGGTCCTCGTTGAATGGTGCTATGTTTTTGCCGATGCTGGGGCTGGCGGACTACCACCATTTCTCCTGGTGCCAAATCATTTGTTTTGGCTCGTCGTGTGGTATCCGCAGCTCTTTTCATGTTCTCCTTCATGCGTTTGTCCTTCTCCCTCATTTCTGTGTCCCTTTTGTATTGATCTTCCTCAACGGCCACGTGAGGTATTCGTGTTCTTATCGTTCGCCCGAACATCACTTCTGAAGGTGTTTTCCCAGTGGTGCTGTGTGGTGTATTTCTGTAGTCTCGCATGAGTTGGTATAATAGATTCTCGACAGGTTCTCCCGTAATGCGAGCAATTTGTGTAGTGCGTTTGATGTTGCTCATGAACCACTCGACTGTTCCATTGGCCTGTGGCCATAGGGGTGTCACTTTTCTGTGCCTGAAACCCATGTACTCGGCGAATCTTTGGAAGTCCTGTCCGGTGAACGGAGGTCCATTGTCGGACTTTACTACCTTAGGTACTCCGTATGTTGCGAACATTCGATCTAGGGATGGTATGGTATGATGTGCTGATGTTGACGGACTATCTGTAGATCGGGGTATCTTGAATATTCATCGACGGCCACCAGAATGTATTCTCCTCCTTCCATGGGCCCAAAATGATCCACAGCTATTTGTTTTTAAATTTTTATTTTGAAAAATAAACAATACAAACCAAACTTACAGCATTATTTACAATAAACTCGTGAACATCAATTAACGCTCATTACTGCTCCCCAAATCCCCCCCCTCAAGAGCTTATTTGCATTTCTAGTTCTGTATCCGCTGTGTGTGGCTGGGTATCGCTTCTTTCCGAAGCTGCAGGATCCACTACTGTGCCAAACAGTCCTGTTATTAACATTCTCCAAGCCATCAGGTTACCCACATCTTCCTCCCCGCAATTGCTACATGCCTCCTGCCACGCCACCGTTTCAGCCTCCGCCCATTTTTGCAAGTCCCGCCACCATACCTCTACCCGTGGCTTGTGGCATTGCTTTCAGCCCATAGCTATCCTTCTTTTAGCAAGCACATATGCCAGGTCCCTCAGTTTACCAAGGTGTTTAGTGTTCCGTGGTCTGGGAAACCCTCCCAACAGGCAGGCCCAGGCTGTATCTATGTTGAGCGAGACCCCTTTATCCGCTAGTTTCCGTGCCACTTCCCCCCAAAAAGCTTCAATCACTGGGCAAGACCAGAACATGTGCGTCATATCTGCGTCTTCCTCGTCGCATTTTGGGCATGCTTGTCTTCCTGCATTTGCAAACTTAGATATTCTCTTCGGGGTCATATAGGCTCTATGCGTTATGTATAACTGTATCTGCTGCAATCTAGCATTTCTGGACACTTTCTTGTGGTATCCTATAGCACGTTCCCACATTCCATCGGTCATCTGTGCCCCCACCTCCGCTTCCCAGTCCAGCCTCAGATGAGCCAAATCCTTCCCCACCCGGGTCATCACCATCTCATATAGTCTAGAGATCTCGTGCCCTCCTTCCGATATGTCATATATTATTCCCATTAGAACGTGTGGCTCTTCCGCCAGTACAGTCTCTGGCCAGGTTTTGCGAATAGTCTGCACTAGCCTAAGATACGTAACATATTGGCCTCCATGCAAGCCTGTCTCTTCTCCCAGTTCTTCGAAATCTTTAATAGCCCCTTCTTGCCATATGTCTCCCAATGTGACAAGCCCAACCGATTCCCAATAGGTCCTGATTATCATCCTGAGCTGGTTGTCTCCCCTAGCTAAGGCAACTAGTGGCACCTTTGGGGAACAAGGGCATGGGTTCTCCATCAGTTGGCATACTCTGTGCCACATCTTCCACCCAAGCAACAGCATACCCGGGCGTTCTTTCATTTCAAGTCTAGGAACCCAGATAACCTCTTTTAGGTAAAACGGGGTGCAGTCCTGCCCAAACAGCCTAGATTCAGGAGTTTCTTCATCAGAGAGCCATTTGGTTACATATTGTAACTGACTGGCTACATAATAGGCCTCAAAGTTCGGCAGCTTGATGCCCCCTCTATCATGGAAGTTCTGTAGCTTCCATAGCGCCACTCTATTGCGAGTGCCGTGCCATAGGAAGTCCCTACATGTGCTGTTCAGTTTGACAAAAAACTTTTTGGGTATCAAGTATGGTATATTACTGAAGAAATGTAACAGCCTAGGCAGGACCACCATTTTGAGCATCGCCCCCCGTCCCATCATCGCTAGCGGCAGCTTCTCCCAAAACTTCATATTTGTGCAGATTTTTTTCACAGCCACCTCGGTGTTATGCAAGTGTTCCCCCTCCACAGTATGATATACATCTATTCCGAGGTAGCGGAAGGAATCAGCCGCCCAAGGTACGGACAACACTGGCAACCGTTCCAGAGGGGCTCCTATGTAGCTCCCCAATGGGAACATGCTCGATTTTTGGGGGTTCACCGCTATGCCGGACAGTTCTGCATACTTTTCCATGATCTCTAGAATATACTGAAGATTTTCTTCCGGATATTTCAAATACAGTAGCAAATCGTCAGCATATAAGGATATTAGGTGTTTCTCTCCTCCTGCTTCAATACCGACCATGTCATATTGTTGTCTGAGGTACACTGTCAGGGGCTCTAGGGCCAGAATGTATAACATCGGGGACCAGGGGCACCCTTGTCTGGTGCCTCTACTGAGTTGCGACCTCTCAGACATCACCGATCCTGTGCGTACTCTGGGCAGTGGTTCACTGTACAACAATTTCGCCCACCTAACATAACACAGCCCCATCCCGTATTCTTCCAGGGCCGCCAGCAACCATGGCCACCTCACTGAATCAAAAGCTTTGACTGCATCTAGGGACACCACCGCCATTTCCCCATCGCTCCTGTTTCCCTCTTCAATCACCCGGTGGAGTCGTCTGTGGTTGTGGGTTATATTTCTGTTGGGGACATAACCTGTCTGATCCGGGTGTATCAGTTTACTGATGACCCTTCGCAGCCTATTAGCCAGGACCGCCGTCAAGATCTTGCTGTCCTAGTTCAACATTGACAACGGCCTATAGGAGCCGCAGCAATGCCCTGGCTTGTTGGGCTTGGGGAGCGGCACGATTAGTTCTTCTCTGAGCGTGTCCGGTAGCCGATCCTTCTCAAAAGACTCATTGAGCATCTCTAGGAGTACTTCTGCTTTATATATTTTGTAAAACTCGCCCGGGAATCCGTCTGTACCTGGGGTCTTGCAGGTGGGCAGCTGTTTCACCACCTCTTCTAATTCCTCCAGGGTAATCGGTGTGTCTAGTTCCTCCCTTTCTTCATCACTAATCTTAGGTAATTCCATGTCTTTTAGTGTTTCTCTAATCTCCTCCTGATTGTCCCCTCCTCTGTCCTCATATAATGTTCTATAATAGTCCAAGAATGCCTCGTTGACTCCTTCCTGGGTGTCAACCACCTCCCCGTCTTCTCTGGTTATTATCCTAATCGGGAGTCTGGGGGTTTCGCTCTTATATAACCACGCCAACAAGCGGCCAGTTTTATCCCCACCTGCATGTTGCCTCTCGACATACTTTTGTAGTTAAGGTTGCAGAGCCTTTCCCAAAGCTCCGCACACCTCTGCTGCAACTCGAGTACAAGTTCTGCGTCCCCTCCTGCCTTGTTGCTTTTGCGCTCCAGTTTCTCTTCCGCTTCCTCTAGTTCTGTTAGGACCCCACCCTGTAGGCCTTTTGACTTAGCAATAGCAGCACCCCGCAACACCAACTTAAAGGCCTCCCAGAGTGTGCACGCTGAATCTATGCTGCCTGTGTTTACCTCAAAGTACTGTGAGATCGCATCCCTGATATCTTCCCTGAAGACTGGGTCTCTGAGCGCCTCTGCCCGGAGGCGCCACGTCGGTATCCGCGCCCTGGGGCGGCAGTGCTGCCAGGTCAGCACCAGAGGCGAGTGGTCCGACAGGACCCTCGCTCTACATTCTATTTAGGTGGTCTCTATCATCACATCTGGCGTGGCAAAAAAATAATCCAGCCTCTTGTGCAGGTGCTGCAGAGCTGAATAGTGCGAGTACTGTGTTTCATTAGGGTGTTTCAGTCTCCAAACATCCGCCAGCCCAAAGTCATCTAGTAATGTCTGTAATACCCTGGCCGCTGGGGTGGGCCTATCAATCTTCCCATCAGATCTGTCTGCCTTTGGGTCGAGCACACAGTTAAAGTCCCCTCCCCAGATAACCGCTCCCCCAACACACGTGCCCAGATGAGTACATAGGGTTCTAAAATACGTAGCAGTGTTTTGGTTGGGGGCATATGTATTTATAATGCACACCTCTTTATTCTCTACCAAGGCCTTCAATATGACCAACCTACCCTACGTGTCCACCACCTCTTGTGTAAGTTGGAGCGGAACGTGCGGTGCCACCCAGAACAGCACTCCCCTAGCGTAGGCAGAGTACGGAGAGCCCACTACAGTACCTCTCCACTTCTTCCCCACCAGTTCCAATTTTTGCTGGGTCAGATGTGTTTCCTGCAACAGCGCAATATCAATCCTCTGTCTTTTTAAGTACATCATGACTTTGTTTCTTTTTAAGTAGCTGTTAAGTCCCCTGACATTCCATGTTACGATCTTAAGGTCTCCCATAGCTCATGAGTGTCTTCTTGCCTCCCATGTAGCGACTCCCTTTTGCCCACGTGATACAGATCCAGCCCTCCATTTTTGCTTGTAGCTTCTCGTAGCAGCTCAAACTCCCCATAACTATGTACACGATAAATCCCCAACTTCCCTCCCCTGCCCCCACCCGTCCCTTCCCCAACATCACACACCCCAACTGCTGCCCAGCTCCATTCTCGGAGCTCAGGCACCCCCACATCTAGCCCTGCAAGCACCAAACGATGCACAGAGCTCAGTAGGGTGAAGTCGCCCTAATGGCCACTTAACTAAAACTGTTGTGGGGTAGAGAGAATCGCTCCGTAAGGCTCCCGTTAATTCAACATTAACCACAGTGCTTATGACATATAGTGCAATAGTCTGACCTTCTCTACTGAAGGCTACGCAAGCGACTATATTCAAGTCCTACGTGCCGCGCAATCTTCTGGCACCTTCTTCGTGCATCACTTATCTCTTCCGAGCTCTTTCTCCGTCCGAACTTCTGACTCCTGGGGACATCCTTGCGCATCGAGCCATCCCATGGCATCCTCTGGGGTCTCAAAAAACAAAGTTTTATGTTTATGAATGACTTTCAATTTTGCCGGATATAGTAACATATATTTGTGGCCCGCCTCTCTCAATCTCCGATTTACAGTCCCAAAGTTCATGCGGCTACGCTGCACAGACAGGGTGTAGTCCGGGTAAGCCGTGATGTTTGCCGCTCCTCGTGTGATCGTTCCTCCCTTACGAAAGTGTTCCAATATCCTCTCCCTGTCACGGTAATTAAGAATTTTGGCTATCACAGGCCTAGGCGGGTTCCCTGGTGGCGGCCTCCTTGTTAGGGCTCTATGTGCCTTTCCACTGCAAATCCTTGGGATAGGGCTCCTCCGGGTATCTCTTGCAGTAGCATGAATTCAATGAATTCCGTGGGATCGTGGCCCTCCAATCCCTCCGGCAGGCCCACGATGCGGATGTTGTTTCGTCTGGCTCGTCCTTCCGCCTCCTCGGCTCTGCTCTCCAAGTTGCCCACTCTTTGTATCAGGGCGTGCAATTCGGCTTTATGGGAGGCGCAATCCACAGTATTCGGGCTAACTTCCTTCTCAAGGGACTCCGTGCGCTCCGCCAAGGCCCTGACATCCTGTCGGAGTAGGTTAACGTCCTCCTGTACTTCTCCGACCTTGAGGTCCAGTGCCGTTTTTAGTTCAGTGACGGCTAGTTCGAGTTTAGATTCCCAGGCCGCCCTTAGGTCCGCAATCGCAGCCAGGATTTCTTGGTTGGTGCCCGAAGTCGTCATGCCGCTTGCAGGCAGCTTGTCCCTGCTCTTGGTAATGTCTTGACCTGGGGACGTCTTAGCGAAGTCGTCTAAGGTGGGCTGTTTCGCCTTCGGCCTCACCGTTCTATTCGACATGACCCAGAGGACCTGTATTTTGCACAAGTGACAAACGTGCACTCAGTACGCCCCTTTCGCTAGGTCACAGTGCGGCCTGCTTCTTCTTTTGTTCCGGACATTGGTCGGCCATTTTGTGTCGTCTTTCGTCTCCGGTGCTCCTTATCTCTTCCGCACCGATCTCTGCCGCTGTTCCTCCTGCACCATCCAGAAGTTCACCACGCGTAGCCCAATCATTCACACACCGGCATGTGTATTTTCAGCGGTCGACGGCCCGTCATCACGTACTTTTTTGCCCGGATCGTTGCAGGATCTCGGGAGCTCCTCCAGATCGCATCCTCCTACATGGCCCTTGTAGCCACGACCCCCATCCACAGCTATTTCTTCCCAGGTCCCCTCGGGCAGTGTGGTCATGTTTAGGGGTTCTGGGGACGTGTGTGGCTTTACAAGTGCACAGGTGGGACAGTCTTATAATAGTTCCTCTACTGCAGTGTCCAGTTGCGGGAACCATAGTTTCTGCCTTAGCATCCTTTTGGTGGATACGATCCCTCGGTGTCCTTCATGGGCGAGTTCTAGTACTTTCTGGTGCAGGCTGCACGGCATCACAAGCTTTGTGCCTTTTAGCAGCATTCCTTCGTCTGATTTTGCAAGTTCTTCTTTCACAGCTAGGAAGCACCTGATGGCCTGCTTGATGTCTTCGTTCATCGTCTCTCGAATTTGTTTGGCTTGCTTCCATCACCCTGTTTCTAGGCATCGGAGGATAGTTTGTATCCCTTGGTCCGTGTTTGACTCACGAGTTATGTGATCCATATCCAGTCCTTGCGGTGTGTTGCTGTGAATGACATATCTTATGTACTTGTCAGCTATGGATGGTCCTGGTCCACACGCGTCCTTTGGATGTCTCGAGAGGAAATCTGCAGGGTTCTGCTCCTTTCCGGGTCTATGAGTGATGGAGAATTGAAAGTCTTGTAGTCGGAGTGCCCATCGAGCTATTCGTGGCGCCATTTTTGCCTGAGGGTTGCCATAGATGAAGATGAGGGCTTGATGGTCCATTACAACTACAAAAGGTTTCCCATATAGGAACAAATGAAAGTGTTCGCAGACCCAGACTACAGCCAGACCTTCCTTCTCTGCCTGGGAGTAGGCTTGCTCGGTTTTGGAAAGGCTTAGACTGGCATAGGCTACAACGTGTTTTCTGCCTTCTTCTCTGTCATCCAGTTGTGTTAAGATGGCGCCTATGCCGACTGGACTAGCGTCGACAATGAGTTCTGTCTTTCTTTTGGGGTCGAAATATGCTATGTTTTGGGCGTCAGAGATACGGTCCTTGATTGCTTGAAACGCTTCTTGGCACTGTGGTGTCCATGTGAAGTCTGTGTTGAGCTTGGTGAGTGCTCGGAGGGGTTCGCTGATGGAGGCGAAGTCTCTTATGTATCTGGTGCAGTAACTTGCAAGGCCCAGGAATGACCTGAGGTCTGATATGGTGGCGGGTGGCTTGGCTTCTCGGAGTGCACTGACTTTCTCCGGGTCGGGTGTCATTCCCTTCTCAGAAAATATGTGACCAAAGAAGCAGAGTGTTTTCTTGCGAAATTCACCCTTGTCCTTGTTTAGTGTGAGCTGTGCCTCTTCCAAGGCCATGCACACTCTCATTAACGTGTCGTCGTGTTGCTCTTGATTTTGTACGAAAACCAGGATGTCGTCACTGTAGTTCAAGCAGTTTGGTACATGTTTGATGATGTTATGAATTTCTGCTTGAAAAATTTCAGCCGCGGACGACACACCAAAACTTAGCCGCTTGTAGCGGAAGAGTCCTAGGTGGGTGGCGAAAGTGGTTATATATCGGGAGCTTTTGCCGAGTTCCAACTGGTGATACCCTTTGTTGAGGTCCAGTTTTGAGAACACGGTTGCCCCGTTCAACAGATGTACCATGTCGGTTATTCTAGGGGCTTGTGGCGTTCCCTTAATATGGCCTCGTTTGGCCTTCTCATATCTACGCATATTCGGATGTCTTGGGAGTCTCTTTTGGGCACGGGTACAATTGGAGAGACCCATGGGGTAGGTCCTTCCGCGGGCTCAATGATGTCTGCCTCCAGCAGCTTTGTCAGTTAATTTTCAACTTGTTTTTGAATATTGATGGGTATTCCTCGGTAGTGTTGTGCTATTGGTGGGACAGTGGTGTCGATGTGGAGTTCGATGCCTGTCCTTCAGTTTTCCGAGGCCTTTGAAAAGTGATGGGAAGACTTGGTCTATGCTTGCGGTGGAGTCTAGATATTTGTGTACCATGAGACGGTACAATATGTGGATTAGTCCCATTTCTATTGCTGCTTGATAGCTCAGTATGCATCCGCTCTCAGTAGCTGCCTCCAGGACATGCATGGGGAGCTTCTTTCATGTTCCTTATATTGACATGATGCCATGAAGAACCCTTTGCATGCCAGCGGGGTCTTTGATCCATATGGAAAAATGAGTGTTCGAGCTGGTTGCAGGCGGGGGGCGTTTGGTATGCTTTTATAGACTTTTTCACTGATTACGTTCACGGTGGCCCCTGTGTCAATTAGAAATTCTGCTGCCGTCTGATTCACTTGTATTCTGAGTATTGGGCTATGTTCTTTTGCTGTGCTGTTTCCTAGGGCGTATCGGTATCCCTTCTTTCTTGGCGTTTCCCGGTGTCTTTCCAGTTGGTGTGCTTTTTCGTCGGATGATGCACTTGACGCACTGCCAGACTGTGACTGTTCGATGAGGCACCATACGTACCTTCGTGGTCTTCTTCTTGCCTTGGGAAGTGGGGTCTTGTTCTCCCTCCATTCTCTCCTGTCGTGCCTTCTTTCCGTTTGTTCATCGTGGTGTTTGTGGCGCCCTTGTTCATGGGGTTGGTGTGATCTCCGATGGTGGTGGGGTGTTACTTGATTCTGTTCCGGTTCTGGCATGGACTTGTAGTTCCTTCCTGCTCCTCTCATTTGCTGCAGAAAATTAGACACACGGCTTTGTAATGGTTTTCTCCACCACACGCGGAGCAGTTCTGACCCATTGCGGGGAACGTTCCTTCGTGGGGGTAGTCATGTCCGCACCGGTAGCAGAAAGGGTCACTGTTTCTTGCTGTCCCCTCCAGTTTGTTGAGGCTTTCGTGTTTTCCATGGGTGATCTTTATGTCGTCCAGACCTTCAACTTGTGCGGCGAGGGCCGCGTCAGATCGAGCCAGGCGTAGGATTTCGTCTAGGTTGCGCAGCTGCTGCAGCAGTCATTTGCGGAAATCAGCGCTTTCACACCCCACTATGATTTGTGACCTGAGGGCCTCCTCATTGGAGTAATTATTGAAATCACAGTGTTTCATTTTTGCTCGGAGTCTCATGACGAATGCATCTATGGTTTCACCTTTGTGCTGTTTGGTGGTGTGGAATATGTGCCGTTCATAGTCCACATTTGTGTGAGGTGTGAAATATTCCGTGAGCGTTGTTTTTAACTTGATGTACGTGTCTATGTTGCTCTCAGGTATTTCTTCAAGAATGTCTCGCACATTTGGTCCTATGGCGTGATTTAGGAGGTTGAGCTTTTGTTCGTCTTCTAAAGTACCTGCCGCTTTTAAACACACTTCGAAGTCCCTCAGCCACCTCTTCCACCTAGATCCAAGACTGCCGGTGTCAGTGAGGTCGAAATTTGCTGGCAGCTGGGTTAACAGGCTGTCCGTCATTTTCCTATGGCCTGTGCCGATTGGAGTCACTGGAATGGTCAGTGAGCCTTCCTCTGAATTGCTCATGGGAAGGTGTTCATATGTGTTATTGTGGCTGAGCTGGCTGGTGGTTCCTTTGCCTGGCGCGATGGTGGCTTGGTGTCAGCAGGGGGCGCTGTAGTGGGTTGGGCGTCTCTTGTGGGCCTTTCCTGCTCAATGCTCTGCAACTATGAGCGCCAGTTGGTGGGGGAGGGAAGAGCACCGTGCCGCGTGTCAGCGGGTGCGTAGTGTGGCTCGTGAAGACTTGTGGTGGAGAGGAGAGAGGCTTGCTCTTACCCCTATGAAGTATGCCGTTGGGGCGGGAGGTTCGCGCCTCCACCGCTCGACTGTGCGTGATGCCGTTGGCAGGAGACCAGTGCTCCTCTACCACCCGGGATGTGCAAACGGGGAGTCTCCGCTCTAGCCGCTGGTGTTTCAAGCGTGCGTGGGCTGGGCCTCCCAGGCGTTGCCGTCGGCGGGAGAAAACGTTCTCCACCACCCGGAATACCCGCTCCTGCGGGGAGCTGTCGCAGCTGCTCCACCCACGGATCTGCGGAGGCACTCGCGCCGGAGGGCGGATGGTGGGGAGCCTTCGCGCTCCACCCACCGTGACAGGCCCCCAGGCAACCGCAGTACTAGGCTCCCAATGGTGTCAGGTAGCACACCACGAGCGGCGGACCGGAGATTGCAGGCACAGCAGGACTTCGTATCCGCCTCGTCGCCAGTGTAATATGCTCACACATGGACCTCCTCACGCTCTGCTGTCGGACTCGCACTCCTGCACGCCAAGAGAGGGCCGACAAAGAGTTGGGGTGCACCACGTCTTTATTTCAGTGAACCCAGGCTCGAGCTGCCCTGGGCGGTAACCCCAACCCTTAACACACGCGGGTTGCAGCCCGCGAATAAACACAAACACAAACAGAGGACTTCCATCCAAAAGAGAAAAGAGTGAGGACATCACAAATACATAATCAGCACATTATCTATTCATGTAGGTACTTCATTGTTGATAGATCAAGCCACCTTGCCCCACTGAGCCACCCAAGAGAGGGCATTCAGAATAGGTTCTCCTGAATAGCATCTAGAGAAAGAACTGTTGTAAACAGCTGTGTACATTATTTTCTTTTCAATGTAATGCTAAATGGTATTATGTAGCACGTCTGCCATTTTGTCTGCCTCTTGCTCTTCTAGAAAGGTAACTGCTATTTCCACCGACGACATAAGGTCTATTTTATTCTCTAGGGTTAATGTGATTTCGGTTGCTAACAGTTGTGCTTATATTAAATGGCCACCGGATGGCAGCAGAGCAACTTGATCAATTTCGTCTGCATTGTTTTCATTCTGGAGAGCTGGAGAATAACTGGCTTTAAGATACTTGCAGCAGCTATTCCTTGTTTCACTTTTACATAAAACTGGAAGTGTTTTAGTGCGGGGAAGGGGTGCTTAATTTTTTCACCACCGGCACTCTTTGATTCCATCTGGACCGTGCACAGCACAGGAGTGCTGCTACTGTGCTGTGTCTGGCCTGCAATGCTGCAGAGGCAGACACAGCAAAAGCAGGCCAGGTAGTTCGCGTTCTCATTGCTGCGCATGCGTTGCACGTTGCACGGCTTACACATGCACAGCAATGGCAGTAGCAATGGCAAGCCCTGCTTCTGCCCAAGCTGCATGAGTCCCCTCAGCTCAGCCGCACCCTGACACCGCGGTTGGCAGACCGACAAACCGGAACGTTAGTAAAACAGATCTGCTGTTCCAACATAGACCTCCCACAATAAGACCAATACAGCCCGCTCGTGTGACTTCTCACCCTGGGCCTGGGCCCTGGCAGCTCTCGTACTCGGACACAGCTGGCAATGCCAAAACAAGAAACTGCAAGGCGTAAACAGCAGGAGAGAAAAACCTGTGCCCGCAGAGGCCTCTGGGACTTGCCCTGGACCACTGACTCTTCGCTGCCGGTAACTCCCAATTGCAAGGCCTCTGGGGAGATCCCATGTGGGCACTGGTGCCTGGTGCCAGCCTCCGAGCCTGTGCCTCCACGCTCCACCCTCCTTCACCTCAAGTGAAGGAAGGATGTGAAAAATACCACTGAATAACAACGGAAGTGGCCAGTGCTGCGCTCTGTGGCACCTCGCACTCCCCTAAAGGGGGCATTTGATGCACTGCAAGGCCATTCCTGCCCATGTTGTTCCGGGCTGGCAGCTCTACATTCAGTGACAAGATGCGTCCATGATGGGTTGGACGGGACTGGCTCTGGCATGCCATGCGCTAATCTACCCGCGACAGTATGAGGATTTTCCATTCCCTTATGATCTAGGCTGTATATACTTGTACAGAGCATCTGATGGTGAGTAGAGGGGGCAGAGGGGCCTGGGATCTGATTTCATAATTGTCAACTATCTGCTCCTAGGTGTAGGACCTAGGGGTGCTGTCCCCCAATCAGGAGCACAATCGGGAAATAGAATAGTGACGTTAATGTCGTAGAGATAGAAATTCTAGGAGAGGTTAATGTACTGTTCAAACTACAGTCACACATGGAAGGAAAGAGATGTGTTTGTACAGCTCACGCAGGCGCAGTCCCCCATTGACTTCCCAAAGAACAATACTGCCCAAGATCACCCACCGGTCTCACAATACTGGCATCCCCACTCGTTCCAACACTGCTGCTTCTGCTTGGCTGCAGCACTTTGGGACCCTCATATGGAGGGTCTGGACTGGTCTCAAGTCCTTTTTCATTGAAACTCTGCTTGCTGGGGTTACACAAGTAAACATCCTGCGGTGGGGGACTGCCGAGTTTAAGTCTCTTGTTGCCATTTTATAATGCAGTGTTTGCTTTGTGGACAAGCTTCTCGTCCATTGTGCAACAAGGCCTATTGTGTGTGGAAGGCTGTACCTGTGCGTGAGGCAGGGCTGACCACATGTCTGTGTTCCACTAGGGCACACATTTCCAAGTTGTAAGGACTATTGTTACTCAGTCACTGATCCATCCACCAAACCTTCATAACCGAAAAAAGTCCCCTTCGTTGGACTCCTAATATGGACAAACACCTTCCAAAAACATGTAACTTCTAAAATCTAGGTAGCTCAACTGGTGGAGCAGTGTGTACATGTGTTATATATTTTAGTTCGGCTGTCATGTGCTGGGCTGAATTCCTCGCAGGATGTTGGTACAGTGAAACGACTCCTTTTTTAGGCTGTGCCTACTGTCCTCTTCTGACTCGGCATGTGGAGTCATAAAGGTGGCGTGGGTGGGCGATCAGATCTCATTCATCACCTTTCCCAACAGTGTTTACACCTCCTATGTGGCTGCAAATGTCCCCTAGACTTAGGCCCATATTCTCAGCTTGGCGCAGTGAAGATGCTAAGCAGCATGATTCACTGCGCCAAAAGAGGACGCCCAGGCTCCACTGCTGTTATCAAGTGTGATATGAACACTTTCATTTACACAAAGGCGAGCAGCTTCAACGTTGCAGGATGAAGCGACACGGGTGTATGGACACTTCCATTTACACCAAACAAGGCTTCTTGTGGCAATCCTCCAGTTTAACGGCACCAACAGGGTACCGTAAATTTGCGCTAGTTTAGCGCACATATTAAACTGGAGGAGTGCCACAAGAACAGGCTTCCAAAAAGCCAGTTTACGAATGTGGCGGTTGCTAGGTTGGTTTCCAACCCATCCTAGCAACCGCCACATGTATTCTGAAAGTGGCGCATTCCTTCTGACTTCGGAAGAATGCGGCCATCTTCAGAATAGGTCTTAAGTACCAAAAAGGTCGTTAAGCCTTTTAACATCCTTTTCGGTACTGAACACCTACATGAGAATAGGGCCCTGAGTGGCTGTTTTTGGACAGCTTGACGATCACCCCACCCTCTAGCTGAGCCATGGTGACATTTAATGCTTAGTACTAAATGCATTCATATCCCCTGAGTATACATTTTTAGATTATTTGGGCTACCTGCAGGTGTTCGAATTGGGCAGGGGGTGTATATACAGTTGGTGCCCTTTGGCTTCGGTGATGTTTTGCAACTTAATGAGACCCGACATAAATTAGCTTTTATGCTGTGCCAAATCAGGATCGTAGTAGTATAGGAGCGCGTGGGCCCGCCCATTGTGACACACACGTGGTGTGTGTCTAGCTGTTAGCTGCAGCATGCGATAAAAAGCGGCAGGCCATGCTGTAACACGTAGGGAATGATTTACAAAGTGTTTCTCAATGGAACTGTCCGATTGAAAAACGCTTTAGCAAATCAGCCCTATTGCGCCCAGGGCGGAACACTAGAATGAGCCACCATACAGCAGCCGTCCCCATGCACTACTTCCCCCCTGCAAGAACAGGATCACAAACCTTTTCTCAAATACTTGGATTTCAAGGTCTACAGTAATAATGTCTTATCGAGTTTACTTACAAAAAACACAAATTGCATAATAAAGCCACATGACAGCATGTAAATCCTTTTAGCAACATGTTAAGCCAAAATAATATCATTGTGGCTTTTATTTTCCCATCTTGAATGGTAAATTATAAGTCCCAGAATGAAAGATGATGCTAACCTGAAAAATCTAGTTGACCCCATGATGCTTTCAGTGATTTAAGACATGTAATAAAAGAGGTTGTGCAATAAACAAAGATATGCAGATTCTTTGTCACAAACTTGTACCTCGTTGTTGTTCATGTTGTTGAAAACATTTTATTAATGATTTAAAGCAACTTTATTGTTTTGCATATCAAGATAGTAGACCTCATGGATATAAATAAATCTTCGATTTGGCACTTTGTTTTGCTCACTTTAACTTGGACAGATGTGCAAGGTAACTGGTGCTTTGTGAGTTCTTTGAGTTGTAAAAGTTCCATCATGCATATGAAAGGCTCTGCCACTGAAATGTGTTTGCAACCTGAGCACCTTAACAACCTGCATAGCCACCAACGGAGTGGGGGGGTGGGGGGGAGGGGTGGGTGTGTGTGTGTGTGTGCGTGTGTGTGTGTGTGTGTGTGTGTGCGTGCGTGCGTGTGTGTGTGTGTGTGTGCGTGCGTGCATGCGCGCGCGCGCCTAGATGTGACTTGGGAAACTGGCAGTGCTTGAATGTCCGGCCTCAGCCGATTCTATATTTCACTCAGGAGAAAGACAAAGAGTCAAGGACGAATTTCTTGAGCCTTTGAAGTAAAGGTACACTCTGTAAAAATTAAAAGTACTAGTGGTATGGAATCCTACACATTTTTTGCTCAATCGCATCTTTTCTACTGGTTTGTTCAAGTGCAAGCTAGGATTCTTGGGGAACACGTTGCTTTGGCATCTTGATACCTCTTTGGGGGGAACAGGTGCTCTACAGATTGTGTACCATACCATACCATGCTATGCCAGGCCACGTCACGCCCTACCACACCATGACACCCCAGAGCACACCATACCACACATAACCGTTTACTCTTTCAGAGTTGTGGAGGCCATTAGAGTCCTAGAAGGGGGAACAGCCTCTGTGCCTGATTTAGTAGACTCTGACATTTTTACATTCTTAACCGTCCTCAGGATGCTCATGCTGTGTAGGATTGCAAACATGGTTATGGAGATCGGTAGGGCATCTCGCTCTTGAAGAAAGACCCTACCAGTGGCATTCTACAAGAATGGGTATAGATTAGCTTCCTTCTGTTATTGAACTGTATTGCTTCTGGCCAGCCATTCAGAAATTCTTGCTGACATTCTTCAAGCTACACTCGAAGATTGGGTGGAGCGGAAGGAGCTATTCTCATGGGAGCTATCTGGAAGGCTTAAGTATGATTGAGCATTGCCTTATATTGAACCTGGTCATTGCTAGGTACATGAAGGCAAAGAAGGTGGCCTTTGTGGCTCTTAGGTGGGGCTTCACCACGTATCTGACTGTGGCACGATCTGCAAGAGCCGAGTGCGGACTGCGGCTTGCTTGGGGACATTGGGGCTTTGTACATTTCTGAAATTGAAAGAGTCATGTTTAATGGCTGCTTGGCTCACTCATTGAAGATACAGGGGAGGGGTGAGTGAGACGAGGCTGGATCCTAGATCCATTGATACTTAACGTCTACATCAATGGAGTGGTAGATGCAGAGCTTTCAGACACCAACGCGGATGATCGAGGAATGGGTAAGTGATCTACGCCTAACTTGCTCTTTGCAGATAATATGATCCTCAATACAATAATGGGGAGAGCTTTGCCAAACTTGATGGGCTGCGTCGAGGTATTTTTGTGAGGAGACAGAGAGCTTTCTACTAACACAGGTCTTTGGAAATAGGAAATATGAGCTGCCAAAGGAAAAAGAGGCCCTCTCAGAGCCAGTAGCAGCATATGGCTGCCAGGGGATCCGATAAAATGAGTGTGTTGGATGGGGTAAAAGAAACTCTTCCCATGCACCAGACTAAATCTATCATTGCAACAACCTAAGCCGTGGTGGTGTGGGATGTAAGTCAAATGACTGGTTGGGACTGCAAATAATGCCTTTTTGTGACAATTGCTGGATGCTGGGGGTAGCACCCTAATGACCATGTTACATGCAGAAACTTCTGTCAGGTCGTTTTTGCAGCAAGTGAATTTTGCGACAATACGTCTCAGGTTAGAGCGTGGGCAAACCCCACATCTGGGGTGTGCCAAGGGGGATTTGTAGAGCTGCGGCTCCTGAACTAAAGGATAAAAATAGTTTTTGCATGGGCATGTCCTTCCAATGTATCTTGGAACTGGAGTGTGACTGGCTTCACCCTGGGTCACTTAATAAGGTTGTAATGCAGGTGGAAATGGAGAAGCATCAGCAACTGGAAAAGCTGAAGATGGAGGGTTAGCAGGGGTGTTGCTAAGTCTGAAAAAGATCTGGGGCTATACTAATGTCGGGACTGTCGGGATTCGGGTCTAGCGAGTCTTTCGGTGGTAGCCCCTGAGCTTCTATCCGGGGCTACAACCAAAAGACCCAGAGATATAGCCCCTTGAGCCGCCCCTCCCCCCATAGCAACGCCTCTGTGGGGTAGTGTGGCAGGCAGTCAGTTGGCCATGCGTTATTTCATATCCGAGGTAATAGAGGGTTTGAAAACATATTTGTGGATTTTTCATTCATCCATCTCAGGAGAGATGTTTATATATGCAATTTAGATTTAGGCAGTTGCTACTGAGAAAGCACATAGTTTGTGCACCACCGGGAGCAAACATTATTATCAATGCCCTGCAAAGCAGTTTGAGTATTTTGTGCACTTGTTTTTATTTTGTCCATTTCACGTCCACCTAAGGTGCCAGGGTATGAGGTATTCTTTCAGTTAGAGGAGAATAAGGGAGGTTAAGGAGGTGAAGTTTTTAGTCAGTTGAATGGACAAACTCCCAGTAGTACTGCCTGTTGCTTGATTCCTGGAACAAGCCTGAAAACAGTCTGAATGCTGTAAAATTGCAGCTAGCGGACTGTGATGGAAGGTTCGACCTGTAACTTTTATGATGTTTGCAATTTTATTTTGTGACTAATAAATGATTGTCCATCTTTTATTAAAACCCATGTGTTTTTACATGCAACTGGGAGCCAGTTTGGCTGTAATCTCACTGGGGCAAAACCAGGGACGTCATTTCACCAGAATGTCAGGGGTAGCAGAAGTGAATAACACAGCCCTTGACTTCTGATAACATTACAGGAAGTGATGTCATTTGACCCCACCCCCAAGTGACATCACGGGAAGTGATGGCACATGACCTTCAGAAGCATCCCATGTTTCCAGGCGCTCTCATTTCACCCAGATATAAGAACCGAGGCACAGACGGAGGCATGATTTGGTCACAATCACACATTTGGGGAATGCCATTTTCCAGATTCGACATGGGGCCTAAATGTAAAATGTATATAATGCAGCACTTGTAACAGGGTAATCCAAATCTCTAACACACACTACAGCTACTGTTTGAAACCTCTATAGATCAATGGACACAGAAGTACTCATTATCTGTGGCATTGATGTGTTAAACAAGCCAAAAAAGCACTGACCAGGTGAGGCGTGCACTATCTGTTTAACCAGGAAAAAAATGCTGCACGAGCGAGCCCTGAAAATGAAATCATTGACCAGGATTTTGTTTCAACAACATTCCCAGGTTATAAATGCATCTATGAGTCAGCTACTACTACGATAGGAGAAACCTATTGTACGGGTGTAAGCTGAGGCTATCGGTCTCTGTGTGCATTTATCTTTACGTTGCGGCAAGGAACCACATGTGGTCCCCCACAACCCAGAGACAAACCTAACACCTTAGTATCCTAGGCTTTGATACATGACTCTTCTTCAATATTTTTAATGGGGCGGGGTGTGGAGATGGGAGCTGCACTTTCCTCAAGAGTGGGGCTCAATGCATCTATGATTTTTAAAGCTCTATGTGCGAGGTGCGTTATTCAATGATCCCCCCAGGACTGGCTTGTGAATCAAGCTTCCACAAAGCCCTTTCCAAGAAGGAGTTTGAGTGGGGAGGGGTGGGTCACTCCATGGCTCTCTCACTTCTGAGACTCTGTGTCCAGTGCTTATTTTCTTAAACAGTGTTGCGCCAGAGCAAGGCCCTGGTCGAGTTTGCGGCCCCTCTCAACCATTCATATCACACTTGAATGTGTTCAAGGTGAGCAGAGTCCAGTGGCGTAAACAAACTTTGGGGGCCCCTCTTTGAGCCATGCAGCGGCCCCCCACACTCCTTAAAAAAGCACAGGGTACGCCACACACCGGGGTGGCCCGGATCACCACGTATGCGCAATGTCCATGATGATTATGCCGCTGCAGGAGTATGCACTACTTCAAGTGAAAGAAGTCAATATGTTTTTTAATCAAAGCTTAAATGTTTCACCTAGCGTAGATAGAAGGGGGTGGGGCCTGGGCCCCAAATACTCTAGCCAACAGTGGTGGCTGGTGAGTTGTTTTATTGGAGGGTGTTAATATTTGCCACAAGTATGCGATTGCAACCGTGTTTCGCGAGAGGGCCCGAACTAACGAAGACAAGTTTAAGGGTTCGGTGGGATTCTTCCTGCTCTCATGAGAAAATGTTTTGAATAATGGGTTAAAATGGTGTATTACACAGCACGTTTTCTGTGACGATATGGGTAAAAGGCCAGATAGTTTGCAATTGGTTTTGTCGGGTGTAGGACAACTCATGAAAAATGTAATGCAAGTCACCAAAAGTGTATAAGTAATTTCCCAATGCATTGTCATTCCGGTCCCTTCCAAAATATACCTGTATGAGAAACATTTTCATGCTGGCTGTGCGCATACATTTCCATGCTGGCTCCACAAATATATGCTAGTATTCCCATATAAGAAAATACTCATGTTCACATTGAGATGTTTTTTATAGTATTTTTACTGGCACTAGGCACAAACCTGGCTCTGGCAATATATGCCAGTACTCCTATGTAAGAAAATACTCATGTTGGTTAGCCATTTAAAGTAACATGTCATAATAAGAAAACATGTCCAAACTGGTTCCAATGTAAGCCAGTCTAGGCCCATAAGAACATCATCCAGGCTTCCTCATAGATGCCCAGTTAAAAAAAAAACATCATGCTACAGTAAGAAACACACAGGCCGCAGCACCAAAATTTCAGTCTAGTGAGGTAACACTACTTATCATGCTTGCAGAGTAATTAATGAAATGCCACAGTAAGCAATGGCTAGACTGGCTGTACCAAAATGCCAGTCTAGCCAGGTTAGGACACACATGAACTTGGCTTTGCCCCTAAATACCAGTAAAACATGCAAAGTCAATCAATAGAGGATGTGTCAAAAATGCTCTAGTGAACCCCAGTCTCCCAGGGCCCTACACACACACACACACACACACAAACAAATGCAGGCATCCCCTTTCACCCACACATACATCTCCTCCCACGTTCATTCACACTGCATTCACCGCACAGGCATGCACTCAACCACACAGAACATTCACACACACAATCACATCAATACCCATTCACCCACCAGTCACTCACACCTATACCTTCTCTCGCATACACTCACACCCAGAACATTTACACACACTCACTCACATTCCTACTCACTCACCCACCATTCACTCACTCATAAACCTCTCATGTCCACTTGCATTGCATTTTCCACACAGGAACGCACCCATCCAGAACATTGAAACACACTGTCACATTCATACTCATTCACCCACCAGTCACTCACTCATACACCTTCTTTTACATCCACCATCACTGCATTATCCACACAGGCACACACACAATCACCCAGAACATTCAAAAACACACTATCACATTTCTTCTCATTCACTCACCACTCACTGACCAATAGCACATAGATACATCTTACACACACGTCACACATTAAAAGTATACATCACATAAAAAAAACCTTCTCACCTGTTTTTCCAGCTTCGGTCTGTGACTCCAGGCCCCCCTCCGCTCCTCGGTGCTGTTCACAAAAAGGAACCAGGAAGCTGGGAGAACTTCCTAGTTCCTGTAAATGAGCCGCAAGGAAGCCGGAGGAGAAGGGGTTGGAGCTGAACGTGGCATGTGACACATGCCACATGTCACGTCAGCTACAAACCCATACTGAGCGCTTCCTTCTCGCGCTGCAAGCTCCAGCCCAGCCTTCACCCTGATGGGTGAAGGAAGGGCGGGGGCGGGCCCACCTAGAACTGGTGTGGCAGAACCCCCCACCCCTACTCCAGTTCCAAGGAGCTTCCGTTGTTTAAAAAAAATATTTATATATATATATATATCTTTTTTAATACAGGTGTAGCAAGAGAGACTGTGGGGGTAGCAAGGGAGAACACAGGGGTCGCAGCTGCAACCCCTAGCAAACTCAAATGATGTCCCTGGGTAGAACATGGCGCATTTAAAATAACACAGAAGATGCTCCATTTAAAAAAAAATGCACTGGTCATCTTACTCGCTAAACTGACCTGTGCATTTCCAGGGGGCTGGGCTTCACCACAAATGATGCTCTGGCCAGCCCCTGCATACATTAGTGTATCCCAGCGACCACGTGGGTGCTGTGAGTGCATTTCACAGTGAGGGGCAATTAAAGTGCCACTTATTGTGAATAGTAAATAGAGGAAATGCATTTCTATTCCTATTTTAGAGACAGAAACGCAAATGAGACAGCATCATTTTATACAATTGCTGTCTCGCTACTGTCAAAATGCACGACAGGATGATCCTAATGATCTATATGTGCACAAGTCGCTATGAGTAAATATCAATCTTAAACAGATTAAGGTAAAAAAAGGTTTGGGTGCAGGGAAGGAATACAGGTCCTGGCACGAAGCCTTCACAACATATAACACACAAAGGGCCTAATTCATGAAGCGTTTTATAATGGCAAACCCCCATTGGAAAACGCTCTGTGAATCAGGCCCTACGTGCCTACCACTTGGAACACTCCCGTCCCCTGCCCACCAATATAACTGAACATACAGTCAATCGGTTATAAAAGATCACAGATTTTTGTATTCAAACATGTAAATCAAAACACACACTTCTCAAGTCCCTACTTTTGTGGCATATCTTATGCCTACACATTAACACATGTTCTTTACAAAAACCAATATATCTGTAAATCAAGGTGAAAGAAATGTCTTTGGTTTGAAATACTTCAGGCCCAACGCGTTTCAGGGGGTGAACCCCTTCTTCAGGAGCAAAAATTCGGAAAAAAACATTAGTGATGAATTGCATTGCATAGTTACTACAAAGATGTTATCATGCGTTTCAGAGATACCAGCACCATATTCGTGTACCATTCCAATTGGGCTTTGTCTGGAAGCGATACATTGATGATATTTTTGGTGTCTGGTGCGGTTCAAGACAGGAACATCAGGATTTCTTTGATTACCTTAATCGAGTACATTCTCGTAATTATTCAGCTTGGAGATTGGCAATCCTACCTTCCATTTTTTGGACGTACAGTTGTTATCCATTGTGAACACCAGAATTACAACCATAATATACCATAAACCAACTGACGTCAATAATCTATTACACTTGGCTAGTTTTCATCCCAAAGCGACGATATCAATGATAGCATACTTGGTGTCATAATTGATGTCTCTGAGGTTCTCTGTGACGTCATCTGCGGTGGCCTGCTCCGGTGGTGTCAGAGTTAAAGTGGTGTAGCTTCCTACTCCTGACACATTTCAAGGGGTTTGTTGCTTTAAACCAGTATCTTGACATCACTTCAGCTACAGCTTTGGCGAATAATTTCATGGGTTTTGCAGCATTGATCTGCTTCAACTTAAATGTCTCTTAAAGGACACTTTTCATTGACTATACACATATATTCCTTTTTTAGTTTGCTATTGGGTGATCAAAAAAGCAGTGCAGCGAATAAGGTGCTTCATGCATTTGGTTGCACTGAATTTTATTTAATGACCTGTGTTTCATTAGTATACATAGATGTTTCAGTGGATAACTTGGTTTAGATGACACAGGGCATTACATATCCATGTGTCCATGTGCATGCGGGGGCGGGTGGGCTGGAAGGATATGACTGACACTTTTTCGGAAAGTTGTGCTTATGCTCAAGTACCACTAGATGGCGGCAGAGAAACACGCTGCATTTCCTTAAGTTCAAGAAACCTGCATCTTTTTGAAGAAGACTTTCTCTGTTGGAAGAAACCCCGAGTTTCCATATAAACGATATTATTCAATGTTGAAATATGTCAGGCAGAGAGGCGAGGGAAGCCTTTTCTGAAACTATAAGTGTTAAAGTGTGTTGCGTGTTTGCTCATTATGTGTGTATGCATGTGTGCAAGGGGTGTGTATGACATGTATGTGTGAATGAGGGCGTATAGGGGCTGCGTGTGCATGTAAATGAGCGAGTATATTATCAATGGGATGTTTAAATGAGTGAGTGAATGTGCAGTGTTGTGTGTGTGCTTATGTGTACTGCTGGAAAGAGGAGGATCTGATTCTGGTGGCTAGAGGTTGGGAGGTGGGGGTGAGGGGTGGTAGGTAGGAGAGGGCCGGGTGGGGATATGGGATATATGGGCTCACCACCAGACAATCCTGAGGGGGGGGGGGGTGTAGAACAGAGGGGGCGGAGCCTCTAAGTTTGCCCAGCCCAGTTTCTGAAGTGGCCACGCCCATCACCAGTTTGCCCCCCGCCCCAAAAGCCCCCTGAAATGTAGGGTTCGTTGCACTCCTGGTCTCAATGATATCGTTATATATTTATTATATATGAGCTAACTAATGTCTGCATTCTGTCCTGTCACTGATGATTGTATCATTGTTAAAAGGCCTTTATGAGATATCTAATCTGGTCAGCAGGTCGTCTACAGAGCGCACTGAAGCAACTGTGAGAATGCGTGAAGCACTTTAATAGGGTTGGGGGGCGGGGGTAGGCAGAGATTTCATGCTAGCTGAGAATTCCAAAACACGAGAAACTTTGGCAAAGGACCCATGCATGGCGTTATGCTTCCCCAGCCTCCAAAACCCGGGGCTGGCGTCTTTTCCCAGCACCACAAATAAGACCGTGCGAACTGCACAGGTTGCTCACACAGACATCTACCAACCAGTTCTGAAGATGATTTATTGTATTTATTGCATAAACAATTCAACGAGCTGCCAGACGACTTGCACTAGGCACTACATACAGAAACTGTCAAAGTGTCACATACAGTGTTGTGGCTCTACAAACTGATATAGAGGTCTTGTAATTTACAGACATCTCTTTATTAGGGTGAACATTGTGACCAATCAAAACAGAAGAGTCCATTATTCGCTTAAAAGGGTTTCTTACTGAATCACTTTAAGACATGTTTAACATTTAAAAATGTTGACATTCAAATTTTCCCATAATGCTCTTTGCATTTATGCAAATCGCCAAGATTGGGTTCTATGTAGAGATCCTGTGTTGTGCAACCTGGCCCCTTCCCTTCCCACAGCCCCAACCTTCTAAAGAGGTGACAGTTTGCCCAGGAATTATTTTCATTTCCAGCAATGGCCGGAACGGAGCTCCTGCAAAGTTTGACTTAGCATGGCGGCGCAGGCACTAGCCCGGGAAACACCCAGATCTGCTCCCAAGCCCAGCAGCACACACAAGCAGCCCGCACTTCAGAAAACTCAGCATCCGACAGTGAACGCGGAAACAGCCAAAGCCTCATATCCTGTTCAGAGCAGTCCAAATCATTATACTTATGTCTTGTAATTTACAGACATATTTTGCTAGGGTGAGTAAGGAACAGAGTCCATCTTTTCTTGCTGAATCACTAACACAGACATGTTTCAAATTTAAAATTGTGTGCATTCTTCAGTCCCCAAAGTGAAGTGCTATTTTCTTTTATACAAATGGCCAGGATTGGGTTCCATGATACTGTGTTGTGTGATCTGGACTCCGGTCACACACCCCTTACACGCCCAACATCCCCTCCCCTGAACTGTCCCCCCAAGGAGGAGAGGGATCCCAGAGTAAATGTTGCCCCGGATGACTCACTTTGAGAGGTGAATACAGGTTTTGATCCAAGTTCTCAATTAAGACACTTAACTGCATATCTTTTCACCCCGGTCTAACATGAGTATGTGTTTTGTTTCATGAAGATGAAAACAACCTGACACTTATATAGCTGCACGAGCATAGACATAACATCTCCATCCTAAATGGAGCACTTAAATTATACAATACAAATTAATTTGAGCTTTACAAATCCGCTCTGGCAGACGTATGACGCTGGATAGATTTTTTTTCCTTTTATGTTGTTGGGGTTCAGCCGTATTTTGTTTGACCAGGGCACCGAAACCTGAGTCACTCTCGAGCTAACCACTTCCCTAAGCTGACTCGAGCCTCAGCTCAGCCACCTCTAAGTTTAACAAAACACAATAATACATGTATTATCATACGATATAATGAAAGGCCAGATGTATGTTTGTCTGATGCATTCATGCACAGTAGAGACAGCCCGATTTGCCAGTTGTCACTGATAGATGTACCTGTTGCCTTAGGAATATTAACACTCTGAACATTCCTTTCCTCAAGGGATTTCACACTAGTTATTGTACAAATGGAAGGTCAGGCAGGAGGTGGCTCCATCCATGTCTTGGTGGAACATGGTTGCCCATGATTTGAATAATACTTTTCTTCAGATAACGCTCCAGTTGAGGCCTTTCAGTTGGTGTGTACACTCTTAACACCACCACTCATTGGGCCTCACTCTGAGTACGGCGGTAACCCTGCCGATGATACCAGCGGTTTGCCGGTAGACTCGGAATGAATTATTGGCGCATGACTTCCCGGTAACACCGGGGGATTACAACCCCGGTGGCCGGGAAGTCAGGAACCGGCAGTATCGTAAATCCCCATTCCCATAGAGTCCCCTGGGACTCTATGGGAATGGGGACATGGGAGCATCAGCACCGTTAGCAATGGTGCCAGTGCTCCTGTGACAAGTCTGTCTACCATGGCCGCTGTGCCCGGCATGGTCAGACCTGTCGGGCACAGCTGCTCCGGCAGGCAGACTTGTAGTTTGCTGGTCCGGAAACAACAGTGCCGGTAGGCTTACCAGCACCATTGTTTCCGGACCGGCAAACTTATAATGAGATCCATTGTTTTGTTCTGGATAGAGCTCTCCTCGCTGTGGTCAGATGTGCCAAAGGCCATTTGACTAGTGCTTCCTGCTTAGATCTGCGGTGAGGCCGGACCATCACCTCCTCTTTGATTGTTCGAGCATACTGCCTGTTTGCAGCTGCCTCAGTCCGCTCATCTATACCATTTGCAGCCAGACGCTGTGGCACATTAATTTGCCGGGGCTGCAAAACAGGACCTCACCTGTGACTTTTTAGTGTGGGACTCCAAGGCATCAAGCCATCGGCTGACTTGCTTAAGGAAGGTTGGCAAACGATCCCACCTATTTCACTCTTCACCGGGTTCCCTCTACTTGCCCTTGTGAGCACTGTACAGCAGGATGTTAGGGGCCGCCAAAGACACCTGGTGAATCTGTCATCTGTGTCTACCCCACCCCTCCCTGCTCTGCCATCTGTAGTTGATGTTACAGTGCTTGCTGGACATACGTTTGGCACAAGCCCAGGTGTCTGCTTGCTACATCCACCGCTCCCTGAACGACGAGGTCTACATCTGGAAGTAGGCTTGTGCCCCTTTCATTGCCTCATACCACTACAGTTGGCCATACTATTCCCCACAGGACCCCTTATGGCCTACTTTCTCTTCTAAGAGTAGGCGATGCCAGCACATGTTACCAGCCACCTCCTGTGCACGGCCTCCTCTCCCCTCTTCGATTGATCTCCCCATTACCTAGTTGTCACCCTCGCTCCTATCTCATACACTGGTTTCAGACACCGGTGACTTTAGCAGCTGCCACTTGACCGGTCCTTCTCCCACCAGACCCCACCTACATCTTCTGACTCTGCCCCCTGTACCAGTTGCTCCCAGTGCCTATTCAAGACCCCCAGTGACCAATCACATAGGTTTTGTTCATAACTGATGATCCGTCCACCATTTAGCCACCATTGCCTAGTAGTGTTGCCTCAGTCACTTTGTAATGGGGCCCGTATCCCTGACATGACCTGGAGGAAAGTGAGAGAGCAGCCGCACCGCCTGCCCACCCCGCTTGGCTCGTCCTCCCACCCAGCCTCCTCTGCCCCTATCTTCTGTTCTTGCCTCACTCCCCCTCCTCCCACTTTGCCGCTGCAGTCAGCGGGTTTATCACTTCCATATCTCTTACCCACCAGGATGAAGATCAAGGCAATAATGGAACCGTTTCATCATGTATTGACTACCTCCTATTATCTCCCACTATGTTTGATAAATGTGATCTTTATAAAACTATGGATACGAATTTATTTAATTTTAAATCAGTGGTTGAAATTGATGTCGCAGCAGGAAAAGTAATAGTACATTCAAAAGCTCGCAGGTTAGCTATGGAGATTCACGACGTAAAGAATTGGAATACTCGCGTGTCAACTTTAGGCGGAAGAAATGCATCGTTTTCTTTGTGTAACTTGTTGTGTTTCATCCAGAATAACGATACATCTGAGCACCAGTGCAAAAAAGGGATTAAACAAATTAAAAGACGTTTTGACCCAGTGGCACAATCCAGGAAAACAGCTTTAAGACAGAACTGGGAACATTGGCTACATTTAATTGCAGGGATGGGGCGTATGAATGGAAAGCTCGCCAGCTCAAGCAGTCACATGAGCATTGCCTCAAAGTTTACCTGCAGAAAGAGGGATAACTTATGCTATTCACTATTGTTTCCAGAAATTCGCATAACTTCTGGAATTTAATCAGTGAATTAGCCTGAACCCCGGATGCTTCACAGCGTAATTCCGTGCCTGCATTTTTATAGTGCTACTGAGCGCTGCTCATCATTACCCACGGTGTGTGGTGCTAACGTATCGACCGCGGAGGGATGAAAGGCTGAGTTTGGCCCCGCCGGGATTCGAACCTGCGTCAGCAGGCTTTGCATTGATGTCATAGCGAGCGCTCTGCTCGCTGTGCTATCAGACCGCCTTTTCGATGGAAACCACACTTTCAGAGTTTATATCAACAATCAGACTGCAGGATTAATGAGAAGGGTTGGAATCGAAATTGTGATGTGCAAGATTTTGAGCTCATGTAAAGAAATATTCTAATTCCAGAGCTCCTGGTCCAGTGACATTCTACTTTGTGCTAATGTCTTGTTCATTTTGTTTAATATTCTTATTTCCAAAATGACACAATCGACATGGAAATTAGCAACAATTATTCAGATTTACAGGAAAGGTGACCGCGGTAATCCACAGAATTATCGTCCAATAGACCTTTGGGCGCTGATAGTAAAATCTTTGCATCCTAAGTACTGAGAGAGCTTGAATTTTGGGCCACCTCAGTTGGGAGATTGCACAGATTTCAAACAGAGTTTAGAAAAGCGATGGGAAGAACCCAACACAGCGTCATTATGAGCTGCTTTCAAGAGAGAGCCTAGGGTGAAGGCGCTACACCTCTTTACGCAGTAGCATTGGTGGATTTCTCACAAGATGCAGGGATGTCATTTAGGGGCAGCCAGGGGTCGCAAAATAAGAAAGAATAGGAATACCCAAAAATATGTCTTCTGGAATTCTATACAATAATTGCTAGACGCATTAAAGGTTTATTTCAGGCACACTTCAGGGGGTGAGTCACTGAGTCACTGATTTAGTCTGTTCTTAAACACCTCAACTCAGCCTTTCATACTTCTGAGGACGATAAATGAGTACCAACACAATATGGGTGATATTGTATGTATATTTTATCGAGATAAAGCACTTAAGCGTTAGTGCTATGTAATAACATCATTATCATTTGGCCATGGACATATGCTTGCATTCACAGTAATTTGGTACTATGGGCCTATACACAATGATCTTACTGATACATATGGCAATCCATTTTTATATGAAATGTATATCACATTATAGTGATATTGTAACCATATTGTTCATAGTATGCTTAGTAACAATGCTATGTGATGCCACTTCCTGTTTTTTCAAGGGTTGAAAGGTCATGTTCCATTACTTCCTGCGATATCACTTTGGGGTGACGTCAAATGACATCACTTCCTGTGATGTCATCAGAGGTCAAGGGTCATGTGATGTCACATCCGCTACCCCTGGCATTTCGGTGAAATTACGTCCCTGCCAAGCTGTCGACACAGAGCATTGCTGTGGTCGAAACTGAAGGGGTGGAAGTTGCCTGAATCATTGTTGGCTATTTTAATTTATTTGCATGAGGATACATCTTTACAGCTAAGGCTGAACAGGCATGGTGGGTTATCGAATTTATTTTGAACATATAGGGGAATCTGACAAGGTTGTGTCCTCACCCCTTGTCTGTTCAACCTTTACCTATCCGGATTGGGGGATTGTTTGGCTGCTTCTACTTTTTACCTCGCCAAGACTTGAAAATCTGTCCAAATGCAGGGAATTGATAGTTGTTAAATGAGGCGTCTCGTGAGCGCTGGTTACCTGTTATTCCTGGTGAGCGGGGTGGTGAGGCTGCCAGTCTATCGACATATCCTTCAGGTGTAGAACAAGCAACACAGGGTACCAACCCAACACCCTCCTGGTAATCTCCAATGGACGGGGTTGGACTGGCTCCCAACGACACGGGACAGCACTTCTCTGATTTGCGTTACATATGGACAGTGCAAGCACTGACAGAGAAGGCCAGATGTAGTCCAAATAAGAATGGTGGTTTCCAGGCGACCAGCTGAAGTTTGGTGCAGATGGCGAGGTTCCGGAGAGCAGGGTACTAAACAGGGCACAAGGCAGGGCAATAACAAGAGACTGAAAGAAAGCCAGGCAAAAGACTGCCAGGTAGCAAGGAAGGAGATACTGGAAACAGGAGAGAGGAAGCAGTGAATTCCCCAAGACAAACTGGGAACAAGGGGCTGGGACCCTTCCCCCAGACCTACTCACATTCTCAGATAAACTAGACATCTGGTATTTTAACCTCACTAGATTTTACCAATTGTTGGCTGTCATGAATATTGAATAAGGCACAAGATCAATCATCACAGAGAAAGGTAACATAAATGGTAGAGAAAATATCTACATTTACAAACGTGGCACACTCTTATTCCAAGTCAATAATTCCTGCCTGACCCATTGCCCACCCAGACAAGGGATTGAACAATCCTCCTCAGGTCCCTTCAATTATAGAGATTTCTCCCAACATACTCTGCATAGAAGCTCTGCTCCTCAAGGTCTGCCTATGAAAGGAAAAGACAAAGCCCCTGCCGCACAACAGTCACCCCCTGATATAGATATGACCGATTAGCATTGACCACACCCACTGTAATTCTCCCCATACCCACTGCAGTTCTCCCCCACACCCACTGCAGTTCTCCCCCACACCCACTGTAATTCTCCCCCATACCCACTGCAGTTCTCCCCCACACCCACTGCAGTTCTCCCCCACACCCACTGCAGTTCTCCCCACACCCACTGCAGTTCTCCCCCACACCCACTGCAGTTCTCCCCATACCCACTGCAGTTCTCCCCCACACCCACTGCAGTTCTCCCCCACACCCACTGCAGTTCTCCCCCATACTTGTCTGACCTTTACACTAGAAGTCATGGGGACTCATGACCAATCCCTAATAGCCACGAATATCAAATCCCACCCTGACTCAAGCCCCTATGTCCAGAAGCTCATTTTAAAAAGGCACAGTCCCCAGGATGGAATATGACCAATATCCATGGCTTTTTGTCCACATCTAACCTGCCAATCCTGGTCATCACAGAATCTGGGTTCTTGGGAAATATAGTAACTCTCCTGGATACCATTTTTACCCCAAGTCATCAAGGTAGGCAACAATAGTAGAGAGGAGAAAAAGGTTGAAGGGGTGGCCACAATCCCCACAAGATGTGCCAATCTAAATTTTACTCTTCCTTCCAGCATGTATGGTTGAAAGTTCTGTCGAATCCCCATACCTCTATAATTCCCTCGACCATCAATGCCCTCCCAGAATATGACAAAAACCTGTTGCTCGAGAGGGGTACTATGTGTGATCCTTGAAATGTTCCTGAGAACTGTGTCCATTGTAGAATTCAGTTCTTGGATAGTTCACCAAACAATTGAGACAGCTAATGAGTTTCCTGAGAAAATGAAAATCTTTGGTTTCTCAGAATCCCCTACAGTGCTCACTCACTATGGCGACCACACGCTTGATTCGATCTTCACTCATAATATAACACTTTCAAAACCATAAGTCACTGCTGCATCGCGGTTCTGACCACTTCCTACTGTCAAGTGTAACCAGAAAGCCTCAAAAAAAATTAAGCACCCAGATAAATCTCAGTAAACCACCTTGACAGAGTCCTTTGCAGTGGTTTTCTGTGGAGATTTAATCAATGCACCAGTGACTCGCTCCCCTAAGTAGATCCTGAAAAATATGTGAACTGAGATCACAGAATGTCTGTATCATTTTGCCCTGGTGATGAAGAAACCTCTCAATAACTCTTCAAAACTCAATAGTAAATGTGAAAGGAAATGGCATGCACACCTGCATGAAGAGGATAAACAGATATGCAAAAGGCTTTGCAAAAAACATTAACGCACCTTTGTCAATGCAAAAATGTTGTTTTATCAGATGCATGTAATGCTTCTAACAAGAAACTGAACTATCACAGCCACAGTTTCATCCATCTGGTCAACGTCCAAACTATCATCTGAACTGTCAGCAAAGCCTTGAGGACCCAACCTGATCCATGTCCAGAATTTCTTTGTGTGCAACTGCGTATTACCATCCCTGACTTGTCTATCACAGGCCTATGCCACACGTTTATTTTATTTGATGAATTTTATTTTATTGTTTAAAGTGCATACCTAGCTTGAGAGCAGCAGAGTGCTGTACAGAGTGTGGGTAGCCAGCATGTGGTCTGGCATCTTTTAACAGCTAAGTACTGTGAGTTGATGTCTGTGCTTCAATCAATATGTGTGTCCATTGGAATCAGTCCATGATCAGGTGTTGTTAAAAAGCCATGTTTTGAGAGATTACAAAATTGAAGAATTGTGGAGGTATTCCGAATCAACACCAGGACCGAGATCCAGAGGGTGGGTGCCTGATAAGAGAAGGATTGTTTGCGGGCCCTCTCTTTGCGGACGAGTTGTGATTCAAGCCTGTTGGTCGATTTGCTGCACGAGGGACTGGTGCCACCAGATATGTGGAGCTTAGCCACCAGGTACGCTTGCGTGCTACTATTTACTCTTTTGTAGATGATGCATGCTGTCTTGAACAGTATCATGGCATGGAGAGGAAGCCAATGTAGTTTGCGTAGAATGGGGTTGATTCAGTCACATTTACATGTACCCGTAATAAGACGGACTGCAGCACAGTGGAAGCTTTTAGGGGATAAAGCAAAAACAAGCCAAGTGAGCAGCAGAGAGCCCTGTCAGTCGAGCATTTCCAGCATCAATGTGTGACACTGCAAGGGCCTAAACTACAGTCCAGAAGTCCTGTGGCAGGCTGAAGGGTTTGATTTTTAGAAGGGTGGAGATCCGTAGCCATGCCTGGCCCTTCTTGGCTATATGCTTCTAGAAGGACAGGCTGCTGTCAATGTGGTAGACTAAGGATTGTACTGAGTCCACGAGTTGTGGATCAAATTCTTCTAGGCGCATATCATTGAGCCATTTTCAGACACGTTGTTTTTTAGCAGGCGGACCAATGAGGACGAATTCTGTCTGGGATGGGTTTAGTGCAAAGTAGACAGTCGACATCCAGGACTTGATGATGGGTAGATAATCACAGAGACAAATGATGTCATATGCACTGTTTACTCTCATATACAACTGAGCATCGTCCATGTGTTGGTGGATGGCTATTTTGGGATCTCTGGGGAGAGGGCTCAGAGGCTCCATCACCCTGATCCTAAAATGCCAGTGCTAATGCCACCATATTGTCTTAATATGGTGCTATTGAAAACTTAACATGCATGGCCAAAATAATAGACAAAATAGTAGCCACACAAATCCAGCAGTACACTGAGGAATCTAATCTCATGCACGACACCCAGTCGGGTTCAGACCTTCTAGGGGTGTGGAGTCTTCTCTGGTGGATATCAGATAGAACATGTTCCAGTCCCTTGAGACAAACAAACCATCACCATTGATACCTTTAAACCTTTCAGCGGTCTACCACATGGTTAACCATACTATCTCCTCCACCGTCTGCAGAATCACTTCATTATATGGGGTTAAGCTCATAAATGGTTTGAATCACATTGGAAGGAGCATTCCTTCCAAGTCAAAGTGGGACAGTTTTCGTCCCAACCCTCAAATCCACTCTGCTGCCTAGTGTGTACCCAAAATACAAGCAGATCCTGTGCCGACTGGTTCTTGGTCCCACACAGCATCCTCCCACTCCTCATACTGGGGACGGCCAGAGCCTGAATAGCAAGTGGCTCACGGGTTCCATGTGTCAAAATCGCGGCAAAAATGGCAGTGGACGCAAAATATTGCAGCAAAAAGGCAGTGGTTTTGCCGCCGCAATTCCTGTAAAGGATGCAGTGGACACCCCTGAAATCCCCAGACCCATTATACTATTTAAGGGAAGCGGGGAACACCCCCGCAACCCCTGCTCCCCTTTAATGGGGTACACCTTTACCGGGTCAAACCGTAATTTATTGCACAGCCAACATTTCTGCCGTGATTTTATCACTGCATACCGGCTCACGCTTCGTGTAGGGCTGCATACGGCCTGGGTTACAAGAGGCAGCAAGGCTTGTTGCCGGAGGACAGTGGAGGACCGTGGGCTTCATTATGACCCAGGCGGTAGAGGGTTAACGGTGCCGGTAGAGCTGCTGGTGCTTTTAACCCTCTACCGCCTCATTACGAGGTCTGCTCAGGTAAAACCAGGCATCCTTAGCGGGACCTGCTAGCAGACTAGGATGCTAACAACGGGCCCGTCATTAACGGGCCCGTTGTTAGCATCCTCCCCATTCCCATTGAGCCCCATGGGGGCTCAAATGGGAATGGGGATGTACCGGGTCCGGGTCCCGGGAAAGGGAATTACCGGGCCCTCCAAGGTCGGAATGGTCCGGTAATTCCCCAGTCCCGGAACGCGGACCCGGTACCCGGTATGGCGGTAGCCATGCCGCTAAAAGCGGCATGGCTACCTCCATACTCGTAATGAGTCTCATCTGTCCTCAAGCTTGAAAAAAATAAGTATTCGTTCGAAGATGAATGCTTCAATTTCATCCGAATTTGGTCGGAATCGCTGTTCGGATCCCTATGTTATGAACACTGCCAGGGCCTGGAAGCCAGGCGGTTTGAGAGAATGTGAGGTGGTTGTTATCCTGACAGGGGTTAAGACCCCAGTCAAAAGTATTCAGTGAGGGGTGGGGTGTTAGCGCAATGCAGGAGCAGGGTCCGGTAAACAGCCCAGCAGCATCAATAAGGGAATGGCAGTGATTTTAGGAGTCTGATCATCAAAAGAAGGAACAGCTGAGAAGGACAGAAGTAGATGGTTAGAGCAGTGCAGGCCAGTGCAGGCAGTGGAGGCCGCGGGCCAGTGGAAACCCGCAGGTGTGGTGGAGTCCAGCCGCGGCATACTTGGATCTCGAACTCATGTACATCTAGGCCAGGTTGAGTTGCAAAGAGTGTCTACTGTGAAAACATGACAAGCCCAACATAGGTATCTTATCTGAAGTGATGTATAACGATAACTAGTGAACACACACATCTCAGGTTCACATGGAATAGGTGTTCTAAAGCAGAGGTAGAAGTGAACAGGAACTAATGGGAATTGAGTTCCACTACTTTCATATTCTAACTGTTAATAGTTATACTACATTTGACAACTGTTCTCACAGTTCCAGAATACTCATTTTGCATGGCGTAGCTCTTCATTTTACATTAAAGGGTCTTTGAAGCTGATCACTTCCCTTGGGGCCTTGCTGAGCACAGAAGCAGTTAAGGGGACGCTTTTAGGAGCGCACTTGCTGGTCGAATAGAGAAGCACACGTTCGTCACACTATGCTTCCATTTTGCTCTTCTTAAACCCCAGGCAGAACAGTGATGACCAAAGTAAATGGCTTATTCCTTGGGTCGATGCAATCTTTTACATTATTTTCATTTTCTGCTAATTTAAATGTATGCAGGTTATTGTGCATATAAACTCAACTACTCATTGGCTACGTTAGCGTCATTACCAACGTTTCCAACAGTGCATCCCATGCCCAGGGCCTGGGCACAGATGACGGCCAGATTTGGGACAATTAATGTGCTACAGTAAAAAGACATGACCTTCCCTCCTTCGTTTGCAGTTCGATTTTTGAAAAATATAGATGTGTCTTTACCATATGTTTGATTTAGATTTATAGAAAAGTGTGACGCTGATGTACAACAAGATACAGTGTCATTGGGCGAACAGCAAAAGAAAAGTCCCAAGGGCCCATTCTCTCCTGTGCTCTGTTGTGACCGAAGACAACAACAATGAAAAGCAATCCAAGCAGCCCCAGCTCGCCCCCAAATGTCTCCCCTTGCATATGCATCCCTCCACCCCCACTACCAAGCGAGCTTTACTATTTTCTTTTTTTACATTTCCGTCTCTGCCCTGAAGGTGCCATATGTGTATATTTTCTATCAGTCAAAGGCTGGCAAGTTAGCTCAGCAGGTTTTGCGCTGACAGCTGAGTTTAATGTGTGTTGCATAGTTTGCAGATTTCAATTGAGGTAAGGCCTGCTCAGCTTTTTATGTTTCTGAGTTTGTTAAATGAGTACCAACTTTGGTTGGGTAATAATTCTTGTGTATAGAAAATGTGTTTATACAGTTCTTTGATGAACGCGCAGCACGAATATGAAATTATTACATTACCATTTAAACATTCTTATTAAAACAATGGTTCTCTAGCATGAGTTTGTGTGGGGGCAGGCTGTTCAAAGGCGTTTTCTCATGGTCTTTCTCCTTTCTGTAATGGCTTGGCAGGCTGATGAGCGATCGTCTGCCCAGATCAGTGCCAGAGGTTAAGATTAATTCTAAAGTCTCTAGCCATCACCTCTTCTGATTTGCTTATAGTAGATAGGACGCTCACAGCCATCACCCCATTCCTCATTATGGACTCAGGTCACTGACTCTCCGGCAGAGTAATTGATGGGTGGCAATGCACGTTCACTTGGCTCTAGGCTTGTGTCCAGCAAGTTGCAAAACGTGCTAATGATTTAGCGGATACGGATCTCCAAGCATACATTAATAGGATAACGCAAGTCACACACGAGTTTTATGACCAAATAATTGCCTTGGGGCTCCATGCTGACTGCTACTAGCCTTTTTACATATGGTAGGTAGTATTTGATATATTTTAAGGAACTTATGCCCCACCAGTAAGAAAGCACTCAAGCTCTGCTGCAACAAATACAATATAGCCACACGCAAAGCCAAAGCCACCCACTACTTCCAAGAGCTGTAATCAACATCAATGGTACACAGATATTTATTTTTATCAACATTGTCATGTCCTTCTACAAACACCATCCACTTCAGTATGCAACTTCCCCATGTAAGCCCTCACTCTCCCACCCCCACTCCCATACTTTCCAACACATGGGACAACATCCAACCCATTGAGAGAGACAATCACATCATGCTCACTGCTAAAACAAAAGCTGCACCCTGCCTAGATGATGCATGCCCACCCGAAGCCACATCCAATTGCATCACTACCCTCTCTTCACACTAGCTCAACATGAGCTCCTGTCTCTCACATGGTACTAGCCCCTCTGCACTCACAAATGGACAAACAACCCTCCTCAATCCCTTATAATCTAGCTTTTGACCTGGACACAGCACTGCAAACGCTACACTTCAAATCCTCAATGGACTACACAACATCCCTGACCAAGGAGTCACAACCCGACTGGTACTCACTGACCTCAGCCTTCGAGACCATCACCACACCATTTTACTGAACATCCTATCCCACAGGATGAAACTCTCCAGGACTGTCCTCAACTGGCTCGCCTCCTTCCTCACTGACAGAAGACACTTTCTCTCCATGCCCCCTTATCGATCTGATCCATCCCCTGTTAAGTACGCGATCCCAAAAAGGGATGTCTTCACTCTTCTTCAAACTATATGCAGAATTCCTCAAACAGACCCTTAGTGAACACAACGTCCATTTACACCAATATGCAGATGAAATGCAAATATGCTTCCAAATATTATTCCTTTCACACCCTCAAAAGCTGTCTCTCCACAATCACCACCTGAATGGCCACCCACTTCCTCAAGCTCAACCCTTCCAAAACAGAATACCTCCTCAACTGCCCCACTAAGACACAAACCAAAACTCTTCCACTTGACATGGACCACTCACTTATCCCTCTCCATACCTGTCAAATCTCTTGGATTCACCATCAACCCCCACCTTCCTTTCAAACACCACATCACTGCTCTCACCAAAAAACTGGCAATCTACAACTACGCTTGCTAGGCAAGATCAGACACATCCTTCATCCTGATGACTTCCGTAACGCAGGCCAACCACTGATTCTCTCAAAGCTGGACTACTGTCATTCTCTTCTCACTGGATTCCCCAGCACCACCAAGCCAAACAATACGCAGCAGCAAGACTCATCCTCCACCTACCATTTCAGTCACAGTCATCCCAGCTCTCGGGCCAGCTCCACTCGATCCCTGTACACAACAGAATTGCCTTCAAAGGAATCTAAATTGTATTCAAAGCCATTAACCTCAAAGCCCCATTTTACCTTCATGACAACCTGAAAAACATCACCCACACAAACAGCAGACAGGCTAGCTAGCATCACAACATCTTCTACACATCCCACTCTGCAAACTAACATAGACACAAACACAAGCATTTACCCGCTGGCACCCAGGGCATGCACCACCCTACTACCCCACATCCACACTGCACCCTCCAGCACCACTTTCCAAAAGAGCCTAAAAAATACCTGTTTCCCCACACATAATCCAGCCCCATCCACCTCCCACGCCACCGATTGTCTATCCTCATCTTTCTATCCTATCCTGAAAACATTTTGTAAGTTCTGTTTCACCTTCCACCTTTTGAATATGTGAACCTTGTAAGGTGCTCCAAGACACTCTGGGTAGGACCAGAGCTTAAAACAAATTATAACAAAATAATATAAAATAAAAATATAATACAAAGCTAGACAGCCTTCCCCTTTTAATAATTGGTCTATAGCTTACTTTAGTGCAAGAGATCTTCCAGTTGTTGTTACATGTAATCAACGTAGAATACGTTCGGATAAAATTAATATGAAGCTTATGGTGTCTCAGACATGCTTTTACACTGTTTAATACCATTTAAAAGATCTTATGTGATTTAAAATAGGACAGATTCTTGCTCTTCAGTGATAAAAGCTCGAAGTGGACTTAATAAACACACTACCATAAAAAATTCCTTATCAATTAATGATCTACCAGAGTGGCCGCTATAGGAATGGAGAGAACTACTCACCTTTAATAAGTTGTACTAAGTTAACACAGTTACAGCAGTAGTCTAATGTTCTCATTACAGGTGGTGATGTTGCTACTATACTTTAAAATGGAGATTATTTGCAGACCACACATATTGCAGGTTTCCATGTATTATGTCTTGATGATAATAGTAGGTTTTTACACAGTGCTTTAGGTCAGATCCGTCCAGCTTCGAGGCGCTGCTATAATATCTGCATTTAACGTACTGGTACTCAATTGATTTTCCGTGGAAGGACGAGTGGCTGAGTCGCCACTGCCGGAGTTCGAATTGCAGGCTAGGCCCCATATCAAAGACGAGCACCAGATAGCTGAAATATCCACATAGATTTAATATTCAAATACATCATATAGTATACTCCATGCACTATAAAAACACACAGCACATGCTGCAGGAAGGATACATCAAATCAAATAAAACATCTTTTGTATGTATTGGGGCTTTCAAAAAAGCCATACAATGAGGGAGACAAGAACACCTCTTACGTTCTCATTTTTTTTTAAAAACTCATCATGTCGTTAAACGCTTGAAAACGTGTATATATGTTTTAACGCCATTTATCGGTTTGTGTTTTATGCAATATCATAAGAGCTTCTTGGACACCATATGACATGAGAAGCATGAGAAGCAAAGTCAATCGTTTTTTCTTTTGCGTAGTTATTGGTAATGTGATGGAAAGTTTAGCTTGCGTTTGTATGTGCAGGGTGGGGGATAGGCGTAGTTATGTTATGTTATGTTAATTGGCTTTTATATTGCACACATCACCACCATAGTGGTGCTAAAGTGCTGAAGCAGTGTAAGGGGGGTATTCATTTTGTGCGAGCATGCGCAGTGTGCACATGTATTTTTATTTACTTGACAAAGAAAACAAAAAACTGTAGAGGGATTGGAACATTACAAAGCTAACACAGGAATAGGAGTGGGTTGACCCTTGTTTGGTGGGGATACCCAGTTAGGGCAGGAGATGACCTAGGACCAGCAAAGGGTGGAGGAGGGATGCAGGACCAACCAGGAGCTGAGGGAGGCATAAGGGGGCATCTATGATCATCCAGAGGAAATTGAGGAGGCACTCAACAAAAAAAGTAGCACAATACTAACTTACTAGGGGTCCTCGAGATGGGTGAGCCTGAGTAACTGCCAATGTCCTCGTACATGTGCCTTATGACAGGTGGCTTGGGCGGTGTCTAGAAGAGAAGCACATAAGCAAATGCTAGTCACGTGGGTAGCAACCGGCCAATCTGCGCTTTTCATCAGGTCCCGGCTGTGATGCTGGAAATGCATCGGAGGGACAGGGCCTCCGTATCCTTGTCCTTTACTGCTTTTTATTGTGTGTTCTGTCGTGTTTTCCGCGCAGGAGTTCATGTGGGACTCCTGCCAGTGCAGCTCTCTCTCTTTTGGTTTGGTGAACAGACCCATGGGATACCCTTATGGCACCCATGGGTAGGGGTACAACCCTATGCCCCTAGTGTATGTTTTTGGGCACCTGCGCCTTTCCAGAAGGTATGTTGACCGTCTGGATGAGGGTGCCTATCCAGTGGTAGATTAGGCACCCTCCACCTCAGACTGGGGGGGGCGACTGTGATGCTGGAAATGCATCGGAGGGACAGGGCCTCCGTAACCTTGTCCTTTACTGCTTTTTATCGTGTGTTCTGTCGTGTTTTCCATGTGGGACTCCTGGCGGTGCAGCGCTGTCTCTTTTGGTTTGGTGAACAAACCCATGGGATACCCTTATGGTGCCCATGGGTAGGGGTACAACCCTGTGCCCCTAGTGTATGTTTTTGGGCACTTGTGTGTGACCCACAGAGCAGGGTACGGGCTGGTAGCAGCTCCGTGCTGAAATGACTGGTACCCTGAGCATCCTCCATTTTGGGATGCCCAGGCCCTGTCATTGGAATCGGTAGAATCCTGATGGAGACAAAATGGCCCCCATGGCCTCTTGCCTACAATCACCTGTTACCCTGATCTTCCCGAAGTCCTGCGAAGCCCTGTCTCTGTCCCTTCCCCCTGACTGGCTGTTGGGTGGAAGTTCCGTATATGGTAGTGTGGGGAAGTGCTGACCAGACTTGCTGGATCCTTCTCAACGACCGTATGTTGTGGGTACGCCTGTGGGTGGGACCTGGGTGAATGGAGTGTGTGACGAATATACATTCCATGTTGTGACTGTTTAGTATCTGTGTTTGACACAATGGTTGAGACAGCCCTGCCCGAAACCGGTATGAATGCAGCTTGGAGTGTTGAATGGCTCGGTACTTGTCCCAATTCACATAACTTGTTGTGAGTGTCTGGAGAGAAGTGAATGGCCTGAATACCTTGTGTGGCTGATTGGTTGCCTGCCTGCATGAATCCCCGTAGTCGTGATTGGACGCTTGAGTGTGACCCAGCGGAATGAATGGGAGATCAACAGTATATCTGGGCACCTTTCACCTCTAGGAATCGTGTTCAGAAGCTGAAGTCCACTATGACGAGTAACTGGAGTGAAGCTTAACCTTGAGCCCTGCTGGATGAGAAGAATTGCTGTTGCTCTGCTTCACAATCATAAAGCTGCTGTGCTTCAAAAACGGACCCAGAGAGGACCTGGTAAGGCGCCCTCTTCCCGAGCTACGAGGGACCATTGTGCACAGCTGATCTTTGCCTAAGCTCCCTGGTAGACAGACCTTCGATACGGGCACTGCTGCGGAACTCCAAGGAGAAGCACCAAGATTGTTGCCCGCCACTGTGGACGACTGCCGTCGCCGACTGGAGCCGCAGTGTTCCCATTGCCTAAGAAACTTCATTGATCCAGGGACGCTCTCGTCCGCATCATCGCCGCTGTATCATGCTGGAGAAGGCCTGACCGTCGGCGTGCCGAGGAGCATCCACCGGTGGGTTTCCCACCCAAAGACCACAGAGACGCCGACGACTCGACGCCCTTGCTGGGCCACAGTTCTTCAACTCTTTGCGGCCCAGAACTATCTTCCTTGTAGGACGTTTACGCTTCCCCGTCAACGAGCACCGCTAGGAACGACGCGGCCACTTCACCGTCGTAGCTTGACCTGTTCTCCGTCAGACATTCGATGACCCGTGACTCCTGCCTGAAAGGGAGGACACTCAAGAAGGGTTGTCGATTTCCCCGACACGAAACGCTACAACACCAAGGTACTTTGGGTTTGCAGAACTATTGGGAAGTCTAAGGGTGAACAATATATGGACTGGGCTTGTATCTTTCTTCTACAGGTTGCCCAGGTGGTGGGATCTCCACACAGAGCTGTGTTTAACGGTAGTTACCAGTATTCTGCCTATTGCTCAACCATCCTGCTTTCCTTCCTCTCTCTACTGCTGGTTTCCTCTTTATTTTGATCTGTGTGTCATTCTGACCGTATGCACTTTAATAAGATCGAGTAACGTTAGTGGTACCACTTTAGAACTGTACATACTTACCATTGTTGATTTTCGGAGTACAAAGTGAATTATCGCAATCGTGTATATGACTTTGAATATTAATTATGTAAAGACTGTGTTTTAACCGATGCAGTATGTGGACATTCCTTTGTGGGTGCTTGGGGACTACACTGTACTTAAGAACCAGCTCGCATCACCTCCTGAGAAGCTAGGCCTTGATTGCTCGTCCATTGCTACCGTAATAGAGAATCTTGGCAGGGGTCTCTGTGCCTCCCCTCTACCATATAGAGAGCGGACGTGCAGACCCCCCCTTCGGTATTTACACCGGCTTTGGGTTGTGGGACAGATGCTGGCAGGTACTGTGGAATGGCCACCATGTTGTAAGGACTAAAGTCCTCATATACACCTGAAAACAAAACAAGGCCATAAACCAGGGAAAGCATGAGTGTGAGGGTGTATGTGTGGGGGTCCAGTGTTTCGATGAATCAATAGTGAGCGGGTGTATGCACAGTAGTTGTGTGGATGCCAGTCTGCCCCTATGCACTGTGGAAGGGTGCATGTGCACTCTAAGGTTCTGTGCACTGTGTGGAGGCATGCGGCACGCAAACATTTAAGGGCAGTGTGTATGTGCATATGTGCATTACGAGGTTGCATGTGTGCAGTGGGAAGGCGTGTGTCCAATGTGAGGGCATGCATACATTGTGTGAGTGATTTTTTGGTTAGTGGGTGTTGGTGCACAGTGTAAGTGTATGTGCAGTGTGTTAGTGTATTTTCAGTTTGTGGGTGTATGAGCCATGTGAAGATGTCCCTTCCTGGTGTGGTTATCATAAAATTAAAATAAATATACCCTTTGAGCAAAAAAGAGTTAAATCGCATGTATGTCAGAAGGAGGTACAACACATTAAACTTTCACAAGTTCCTTGCAAGATCCCTTAATACTGTAGCAGCCCATTGGCCCCATGACATGGTTGCCAAGTGTTGCCATTTAGCCAAAGCCACATTGCATTTCTTGTAGGCCTAGTCTTTTTTTTATAGCCAATCAAAAGTATAGGAGTCATAATGCAAATGGCTGGCTGGAATCATTAGCTTGGGCATGCTGTAAAATAGCCTATAAATATGATGTTCTCCGGCGGCTTTCCTAGAGAGGTGGTGTGACTCAGTACTTACATTGTCAGGTATAAGTGACCCAGGCCTGAATCCAAGCATCACACTTCATCTCAGTGTGTGATTGGGCACAACCTCAGAATACCTACGTGCCTTGGTTCTCCTAACTACAGCAAGTGGGAACGTTTAGACCCAACAAATCTCAGAAAATGCAGGTCTGACTATCCTGTATGGAGCACTCATTTGATGAATGGGAATTCTCATGGTGGCCCCTTAAAATGAAACACTTGGGAATCTGGATATGCCCCCAGGTCAACGATATTATGCGGATAAACTTTGAGATCCTGTTGCCAAGGATTCATTTGGATATTGAGGAATGTGCACTACTGAAACTTTCATTATGGGGAAAGGTCAACTGTATTAAAATGAATTTGCCTCTTTGGGTCAGCTATATTCTTTTCATGCTCACTCTCCAACCACCCCAAAGTCTCTTGAAGAATACTGATGCTATGTTACAAAGATTTCTATGAGCGGATAAACCGCCAAGGTTAGCACGTTGGAAGCTACAATTCCCGACTCACCTGGGAGGGATGCACGTCCCCAATTTTTCCAACGACCACTTGCCATTTTCAGTGCGAGACATATATAGGCTAAAGGGCTCAAATATTGATATCTGGGTTCAGATAGAGTCGAATCAGATGTCACATTTTGGAACCAAGTGCCCTGTTAACCTCCAAGTTCAGAAACATGCGTGTGTGGAATCTCCTTACAGAGTTTCTAGGAAGAAGCTGGCAGTCCCTATGCCATGCCTTCCGTACAGACCCACATGTCTACTCAGAGGCATTGCTGTGGTTGAACCCTTTGCCTATTCATTTATTGGAATTTGTACAGCGCACAACGGCCCTGGGGCATTGTGGCGTGTTACAGAATACTTGCTTGGTACAGTGTTGAATCAGATCATCAACAGACAGTAGTAACAAATAAGAGAGAGCGTATTTTCCACGGTTACAGTGGAACAGCATAACAGACTGAAGAAATGTTGCAGGTTACATTGCATTGGCAGATTTAGTTGAATAATTTAGTTTTCAGCATTTTGCGGAAGACTGTGTAAGACTTTTCATCTCTCAACCCTGTGCTCAATACCCATGGAAAAAGTCAATTTTTGGCCCAGTTGGTATCTTGGTGGGATTTGTTATATTAAGGACTTACGTGAAGATGGGAACTGACCAGCTATGTCGATGGCTGCACCTATGCGGAATATCACCAGCTGGAAAGAGGAAGCACTGGGGATGCGTTTTGTCTACCTGCCAAGGCCGAGATCTGGTTGCATGAAGAAACATGTTTGACTGGTGGCGGTCCAGCAGCTGCGTGGTATAGACTTCTGGCAACAACAAATTTGAAGGGAGAGGGAACGATGCCATTGTGGATCCAGGAAATCGGAGAAGTTCTGAGACCTGAAAGTTGGATAATGTGCTTTCCCAATGCATGATTGACCTCACTGGACTGGAATCTTGGAGCCCGTCAAATCAAAGGTTCACACAGAACGTATTGGACACCAGACCGGATGCATAAAAGGAGACTAAGAGAAGATGGTGTATGCTGGAAGTGCAGCAGAGCTCAGCGGACGCTGAGCCACTGGATTTGGTCCTGTCAAAAAACCAATGGATTCTGGAAAGAAACATCTGAAAGGCTAAACCTTGTCCATGAAACTGAAACACCTATGGAGGCTTCCTTTCCCGTCCTTGGCGATGACAGGAGGATAAGTGACGTTCCCAAAGCAAAGAACGCTTGGCTATTTAGAGGATGCATGCTAGCAAAGAAAATGATCCTCCGCGGTGCCTGGAATTCAACCAATCGTCTAAAAATAGATGACTGGATCCATACATTTCTGACCTTGTCAACAATTGAGAGAATCCTTTACCAGAAGAGGGGTGACTCAGATGTGTTTCAAGACATTTGTGGTCCATTCTTAGCTATGTATGCTTGCACCAATACTTGCCACTTCACTTTATCTGTATACTTACCATGGACTCTACATATTTCTTCCATACTATAACTCTACTCACAACCATTTTAGAATCCAATCTTATATTAACTTTCTCAAATACTGATGTTCATGTTTGGACACGAATTGCATGCTGACCATTTATTTTGTCTGTTATATCACGTAACTGACATTATTTATCGGTATCCGGTCATTGCATCTAAAACAATTATTGACAAATCATACCATTGAAAAAAAGCATCGAAAAAAACCATTGAATGCATTTTTTCAAAAGTAAAGCGTTTCGTTTTGTAAAAATGTGTTTTAAACCATAAAAACAGGGTTTGGGGCGGAAACCCCCATAATTTTTTTTTCCCAAAATGCATTCGATGTTTTTTTAGATGCTTTGTTATCAATGCTATGGTTTGCCGATGCTTTGACTGTCAATGCTATCACTAGGAACCGTTACTATCATTTACTAACTGTTTCAATGTGCACGATGTATTCTATGATAAAATATTTTTTTTTAAATCTAGATACAGGTTATTTATACTGGTGCCCGCGACTGGCTATCCAGCAACTTGCTGAATGTAGAGCGAGAGACAAACACGAATGAAAGAAAGCGGACTGAATGAGCAAGCTATATCTTATAGAGAGACAGACAAGGGCCGGAGAGAAGGAGAGAGAGAGAGTGAGGAAGAAAGTGAGAGAGAACTAGGGAGAGAGAGAGCGGTAGAGAGAGGTGTGTGTATGTGTGTGTGTGTGTGTGTCTCGAGCAGAAGACGGACGGAGACAGACGAGATGCTGCCAGGGCCGTTCTACTTTTTTCAATAGAAATGGGCTTGGAGCCTGTTAGTAACCCTATCATGAAGCAAACACTACTTGAAGTGTGTGCATTGATGCCGCTTTGCAGCAGTCTGTTTCGCTGGTGCCATCAGGCCTGGATCTACCTCCTTGTTGCTTCCAGTATCCAGTTACCTGGTTTTTATCACCTTGTTTCGTCTCCCTTACATTAGCACCTTACTGGATGCCCCCCAACTCTTGTCGTTAGCACCTCTTTTCCTTGCATTGGTCTGGCCATGGCAGGGTGCTGACGAGGCCTGGGTTTTGTTTGCAGTTCATTGTGCCTCTCTCGCCCATACACCCCTATCTCAGAGAGATCAGCTCCCAGTATAACGACATGACTGGTTCATTGCTGCTTGTGCCTTCTCCTCATGTAGACAGCATGCCCCAGGGGTCCTGCGGCCTGCTGTCTACATTATGTCATATCCGCCTGCTGTCTGCAGCATGACCCTCCCCCCAGAGTGCGACTGCCTCATTCAGTGTTTCACCTGCAGGTGAAAGCTATGCGGGTCTTTCTGGTTTTGGACTTATAACAGGGGAACCGCATTTGAGTCAGATATGTGGGGAGGTAGTTCAGCAGGTTGAGAGCTGTGTTTAATCTGCATGGGGCTACACCATTTGTATTCTTTTTTATCCAAATGGGCCACTACTGATTTTTCAGAAGGGATTTATATTTGGTGAGAGACGGGGAGAGATAGAAACACAAAAAGGGACGTCGATTGAGAGGTATGAGGAGGGGTAGGTGGAGGGGAATGGACAGAGAAAGAGACCGAGAGAGAAAGTGCAAGAGAGAGAGAGCCACCCTACCTGAGACTCAGTGATCTGCGCCTCATTGACTTCTCCCCAGGTTGTTTGTAGATCCCATGTTGCCAATTGCCCACCCTCGCCCTCCCCTTTTAGCTCCGCATTCCCCTTTTCTCTGCTTCCATCACTGTGTTCTCTCCCCTGTGATTGTAAAGCGCATCACACCAATCCTAGGTCTGTGCTTAAAAAATACCCTTATATTATGACAATCACCCCCGCATCTGGGGGTAGACATTGCCTGAACCGCCCACCAGATCTAGGCCTAGGTAGGCCAGAGTGAAGCCAGGGCTTCGTTGAGGACTTTGGCCTGTTACTGGCCATGTCCGCCCCCAGAAAAGGGGGTGACAGCCATTCACACCCCAGGGTGCAAACAGTTAATTCTTTCTTCATGCAATGGGCCCTGCGCATATTGCTTAAGCCTGTTCTTCCCCTGCAAACAAAAACGACTGCCGCTATAGGAAAAGGGACATAGTCCCTTTTCTATTTCTTTGATAGCCACAGGAGGTGTTTTGGAGAGTGGTGGAAATGTGGCGAGGCAACAGGGAGAGGCTCCTTGTTGCCTCCCTACAATTAACACAGCACCACCCGGAGAAGGGCCTCAGGTGGCTGGAAACAGAGTGTGATAAACTGGGTATTCTAGCACGCTGTTCCAGGCACCTGTTTGGCTGAGCGCCTTTTCCCGGGGGCGAATAATAAAAAAATGGAGAGAGCGAACGAACGAAAGCTAGAAAGACACAGTAATACGTACGAGTGAGAAAGATGTCACTAAGTCCCAATTAACAGCCCAGTAATCTGTATAAAGACTTAAAAGCTCTCCGAGTAGCCAAGTGTAATTCACAATGCACCCGAGAACTTTCTCCCCTGGCACAGATACCCCACACACTGTAGGACCCAGCGAGAAATCAGAGAAACCGTTAACGCAAACAGTGGAGAAGTGGGGTAACGTTCTTGGCGGGCAAAGTAATGAGATGCATGTCAATGTTATTGCCTTTGTTCCCTGGCATATTTTGAATTTATGCTATTAATGTTGTGAACATAATCTGTGGACTATGTGATGCACATGGATAGTTTTGTGAGTTCACCTTTGTATAACATGCAGACCAGAGGTTCAATTAAATTTATCACAACCTTATATCCTTCTTAAGCAGACAAAAATATGCACCCTCTGGCCAGGTATTAATAGCACTCATTATTTGAGTACCAATGGGCATTGGAGTTTGTGCTGCGAGGAATATACATAATGCATATCCTGTTATGATTGTATTCCTCTAAAAAAGCAACCGAACCATTCATCAACATTTGTTCAAGAAAGACGTAGGATATTTAACACTGAGATACAATATTAAGCGTAAAAATAATTTGAATCTCACGAACAGCAGTAATTGGCTGTCATATGTTACAACTAACATTCCTTCTGGGAGATTAACTATTCACTTATTTCCAGACAATTAATATTGTGATGACATTAATTCTCTATTATGACACCGAACCAACAGACTTAATTGTGAGGAAATGACATGAGATGAAATAAAGTTTCAATATTTATTCGTCACTACAAAATTCACTGAAATGCTGACTGTGAGAAGCTTAAGGGTATTCTCCCAAGTACACCTCAGGAATCCCTTATTCAGGTGCCATGGGGAGGGCTGGCATGCTCAGATCCCAACCCTGGGGGTGGACGAACGAGGGAGGATTGTACCGAAGAAGAAGAAGAGGAGAATGAGGTGCCTGAAACCTTTTTAGGTTGTATTACAGCTATCTCCCTTCTTCCCAATGAAACTCCCTTATTAGAATCCCACCCCTCACACACCTCTGGTAAACCAATTAAAAGCCCATACCCCGTTAAAATAGGTAACAACCTCTCTCAGATTCACTGTTTTCATGTTGCCCACCAGAATAACCCCAACCATTCTTCTTCATGTCCTTCTGATAATTCATTTCCGAACACCCAATATACCCTGAGAAAACACACACCGTTCCCACAATCCCCTCTGATCAATTCACGATCTAGGATATCCCTGTTTGCTTCACAAACCCTACTAATACCTTCCCTCTGATTGTTATTTTTCCACTTCCCAGTCGGATGTGACCAACAACTACAGTTCCCCCAAACACTTTTCCTCATTGCACAAACCCTACAAAAACCACCCTTTCAAGAGCACCTCAAACCCCTCTAGTATGAGGGTTATAATCCCATAAAACACCTCTTCTGACCTGGACCCTTTTTAGTATCAGGAAAAACAACTGACTAAGTCCAGAGCCGGTCACCTGACATGTCCTAACCCAATGGCCAGGCAGAGTCAGGCAATTGACCAGAATCACACATACCGGACGGCCCTTTCGTTTCCCTAGAGGGGTATAAAGTGGAGCAAGAGAGCACAATATGAGCAAGGCAGACCGCACAAAACGAGAGGTAACTCAGCATGGCAGTTCAAGCGGAGGAGAAAGACGGCACATACCGAGAGGTTGACAAGGAGAGAAGCGACCTTGCCCTTTCCGGTCATGGCCTGTGAAACCTCCGCAGATGGAAACATAAGACTGCATACACTAGCCAGCGTGTGTTGCAGCAGGTGTCAACGGTGCACAAGACCCTCCTCCGTTGATTACCAAGCTGGGGAGAGACTCTTGTCTTAGTGTTACCAACCTTGACTCCAAAGAGATGGAAAGCCATCGGTTCCTCGGTGAGTCGAGGAGAGAGTCGATAAGAAACTGAACTGTGTTGAACGAAAAGTAGCAAATGGCTACTTTGAACTGTGAAAAGCTTGAAGATGCTATTGATGGTAAAGGGAGAAAACTATTAACAGAGGGGTCCGGTACTATGTGGGTGCTCATGCAGGAAACTCTGGGCGATTACCCAATGGTAGAAACTATCATAACCAGAAGGCCTTGGGAAGAGACGAACAGAGGTCAAAGTGGTCATATAGGGGTCTTGTAAAATCCTCTGTAACGTCGAAAGTCTTTGACCTACAGATAATTGTGAAGGAGAGGGAAATTAATCCCACTTGCACAACTAAATCAAAGCCCCATTGCTGTTTGACACCACTGTTCCTGTGCTGAGATTTTCTTTTACACATCATTGGAATCAGGTGCTTAAGTCCAATTTGGTCAACTCAAGCAAACTAGGACCACATCTCCCAAGATGCACATGTTAGTTTAATAAAGTCTCAGGACTGGCCAATTAGTGTCTCACAGATCCTGACTGCCCGATCTCAGGCCCAGCTCCCGGATGCTATATTTGTTTGGTGATGTGGGTGGCGTAAAGTCAAACAGAGGGTGGCACTTGGTATAATGTTGCTATGTATTATGTTGCGGCTGTAACAGGGCTAGACAACACTGGGGCTGTCTCATTGATCTGAGGGTGAATAGACGAGAGAGAAGTGGAAAAGAGAGAGCAGCAGAGGGAAGGAGACAACAATGTTATGTTTACTTGTATGTGCTTCACACTATTGTCTCAACACATAGAGGATAATGGGCAGAGAGTAACAGAGTGCATAATAGCAGAGAGAGTAGCATGAGGCTTTGCGATGTTGATTTCTCGCATGGCGCTTTGCACCACAGTCAAGCACTAGTCCTATCTACCTGGATGGGGCAATGCAATTCTCGAAGGTCTCCGGCTGTCCTCCTTGTGCACCCGAGAAGTGTCCTACACGTGGCCACACGCCTCCTGAAGGGTATACGCAGATACAAACACATCATCCAGCCCTCATCACCCTTCACTGGCTCCCAGTGCACACACAAATCACCCTCAAGTCTTGCTGCACCATCTATAAGGCAATCGCCCTTAAGTCACCCACCTACCTTGTGGAACAACTCAGCATCTCTGGTGGGCAGTGCACCACCAGAAGGCAGGCTTGCAGAAGAAGACGCGTGCAGACTTGAAATCCGCTGCTGAAAAATGGAAAGGTCCTGAAAACAAGCCTTCTCTGCCTACACCCCAAGACTATGGAAACTCCTCCCCGTCGGCATCAGATTCGCCCCCACGCTCCTACAATTCAGAAAAGAATTAAAGACCCACCTCTCCTCCTCAACACATAGGCCATCACGTCACCCTTTGTGCCACCTGACTGGCTAGATGCCATCTGCCTCTCTCCTCTCCACCACCCGGTACAGCTATACCCCTCCTCTGGGACCCTCTGTATCCTACCCCCCACTGTGTATCTGTTCTGTTGTTACCTCTGAAAAACTTTCCGCTGTGTATCTGTACTGGTGTATACCTCTGTAAAGTGCTCCGTTATGTATCTGTATTGTTGTATACCTCTGTAAAGTGCTCTGTTGCTTCTCGAAGCTAGGTTCGTGCTCATTAAACCACATAATAATAATAATAATAATAATAATAATAATAATAATAATAATAATAATAATAGTGAGGCTGTCCTAAAGCACTGAAGGTCAAGAATAGAGAGGGGAGTGCAAATATGGCAAGAGATAGTGAAATAAAGGGTAGCAAAGGGAGACAGTAGATCTAGAGTTAGGCCACATGCCAAGAGGAACCTTTATCTTCCATTCCTTTAAAGATGAGAAGAGCCAATGATGACTGGATGAGAGGATAACGGGAGCCCTTGCCTACACTGTCTGTGAAAATATTTGGGATTAATTGCATGAACTGACCAACCAGATATCAAACATTTGCACTGCCTGCTCAATTTATTGATATATATATTCAGAATAATTGTACTGATATTTTTCTTTCATCGATAAGTTGGCTTTACACCTGAGCATCTATGAGCTCTTTGACGTTCAGGTGCAATCAGATTGCAATTCCTGGTCATCCATTACCCCTAAATCCCTCTTACTCATCACGGTCCTTACTAAATAAGGTTATCCAATGAATCCAGAGTTTCAATCCTATGCCCTATGCAGGGCAAGACCTCACTTTTCACCTTGGAGCCTGATAAGAAGACCCTGTATCCTTGAATCACCCTGTTTTTCCCCTTTTTCCCCTTTTTCTGCAGGAAGTGGTTTGTCTGCTGTGCCCGGGCCCTTAGACACAGCCTTCCAGCAGCATTTGCGCTCACTGCTGGGATCTGGGACACAGCGTCGCTCTCTGGAACCCTACCATGCTTGTGCCAGGTCAGGCGGTAGAATAATGTGTGGAGGTGATCTTGAAGCAGTGGGCCGATGGTCATAAAAATGAGGAGAGCCCCTATTAAAGTAGGACCCTTAAGTCTTTGGCAAATATGAGCTGTGATGAGCTGCTGCAGATTGCAACGGACCAGTGGTGTGTGGGCCACAGTGGTATGATTTGATAGATTTTTTACAACGCGCATAATACCCAGAGCTTTCTATGCACGGACCCGCGGATCGAACCTGTGTTGCTCTGTGTTGTCTTGCTTCTAAGGCGAGCACGTTGCCCCTGAGCTATCCTCCCGAGATACAATTACTTTGTAGGATTACAGAATCTGTAATTGCGTACATTGTCGCTGTATGACCATGCACCTGCGGCGTAGCATCATCTCCCTGTCACTCACTCAGTCTGGACGTCCATATGTGACGGCCAACCAGGCACCTCTGCAACATTTCTGAAATCAAGGCAAGTGTCTCACCCCATCTGCACAGAAGCCGATCAGGCCTCAAAGCACTTCAGTCCTTCGAGGCAGGCTGGATGCAGAAGGAGTTTATCTTTTTCAAGGATTTTGTTTTACATATTAAGGCTCTGGCCCAGGGAGCAACAGGCCAGCCAGCCTGGGATGCAAATGCCCCCTAAACCACCGTCCCAGGCCGCCCATGATTGTAACATGGAGAGAGATTGAAAATAAAACCATCTAGATAACCTCCACCATGGATTCAATGAATTAAGCACAACCTGTCCTTTATAATTTTCTTAAATTAGACAAAGGGTCTCTTTATAAGTTGGACAGTGCAGTAAAAATGCAGTGGTAATACTGTTACTGCCGCATTACTGCATGGCCCAACTTTAACTTTGGCGGAGCGGTGAGGATTCACCTCCAACTAAGAGCTGGCAGTAAGTCTACCACCTTTTTGCCAAAAGAATTGCAATTTCGGAAGAATTACTGCCAACAGTAATTCTACCAAAATCCCCCATGGAGGACTCCAATTAATGGGGGACTAACACCGCCTACCACCAATAATACTGCTGTACCAAGTGGCGAGAATGGTAATTCCGTTTAGTGGTATCACGCGGGATTTACTGTCGAGATACCACCAAACTTGTAATGAGGTCAGAAGTGTTGGAGTTTCCATAGGAGCTGACAAATGATTCCTTTTTGGGATAATAGTTGATGTTTCCTCATTCCGATCTGGTCTCTTTCTTTGCTGTAGGTAGGTGGGGTCCTGCTTCTATCCTTCGGAGGGTGAGTAATAACTTCCACTACCTCTTTACTCACCTGTTGATTGGTTGGTTAGTGCCTTTCCTAGATGTTATCAGATCAACTCATGTTTGATGGATGTTTGCTGCCATTCATAAAGGGCTGGGTTTTAATAACTATCAGGAGTGTCATTAGAATGAAACATTCGCAATTCGTTCTAAGGTAGAGGGGTTCAGTGGGGTTCGGTGGGGGGGTTATCAGGCTTCATCAGACAGGGGTTTAAGGACCGTGCAACCGTAGAGTGGACACATTTTGCACAATGAGTTTTGAGAGCATTACTGCTCCTTCCCTCTTCGAGTTCTCGGAGATCAGTTTCTGCTTAGGGAATCATACCTTCTAAATGGCAAACTGCCTTTCACAAGGAAAAGTCCATTGTCTTTGAGGCTAGTCTCCGTTCTTCCCACCTGCTTTGGTTGGAGCTTTGCTACCTTTTTCCTTTTTGACACAGTGATCTCGTGTAGCTTGGATCACGGTAATCTATACTTACAAGCAAGAAAGGCGGGATAGGCAGAGCCATGCAAAATTGTAATATTAGTTGGGGCTAAGCCCGCTGGAAGTCAACAGCTGGAAATTGGCAGGTTTTACTCTGCCATTCATCATTGTCGTGGTGCTTGTTGAGCTTTGCTTCTGTCGGTGGACGCGCTGAGCAGCGCACACTTTTGGTGCACGTTTTATTAGCAGCGACGAACACCGCTCGAGGGGGTTCTGCTCTTTGCGGATGGGGAAGCCCTGGGACCATAACAAAGGAGTTGAAAGAGGGGGTCGAGAGGGCGTTGTGGAAGGGCAGGAAAAGGAATAGGGGGGATACCCAGAAAGGGCAGTGGTAGGTAGGGATTAAATAGGTTGCACAGCAGCAACTGATCATCTTTCACGGTTTTAAGGTTGGGCTGTAGTCATTCGCCTGCTCACACCAGGAACGAAGAGCGAAGTTGATTGGGCGTTACAATGTTTTGCAATAATGCATATGTATTACAGATCCTTCGCAGTGGAGGTACATGGTGTGTCCAGGTTTGAAGTGCTGCCAGGGGACCAGAGGGGACAACGTTAAGGCAACAGCACTGGGAGCTACACTCGTGGGTAGCCACGGGTCATAGAGAATGGAAGGGGGCGGGATAGCTAGTAGCAGAAGCGGGTGGGGGGTAAATGAAGCGAGAGGGAATCAAGGATTACGGGAACTTGGGCCTGAGGTGAACAACATGTAAAACACACTGGAAAAGAAGGCTGGAAATCAAACATAGGAAAGGGCATTCGGATGGGAAGTTGTGGATGGAGGAGGTCAGATGGACTGGGAAAATATAAATTGGTCAACTTTAAGTGGTTGTGGGAAACAGGCAGACCGCCAATGAGGTCTGGGAAACCAAGTGAGGGTGTGAGAGATCAGGATACCTGGGAAACCAAGTGAGGGTCTGAGAGGTCAGGATACCTGGGAAGCTAAGTAAATGGATGATAAGGATGGGGGGGGGGCAGGATATAGGAAATCAAGTAATTAGGTAGGAGGGCAGGAGACCTGGGAAACCTAGTATGGTGTAAGAGATTGGGAGGCCCAGGAAACTAGGTATGGTATAACAGGTCGGGAGCCTTGGGAGAACTGAGCAATGGCGTAAGGGGGAAAGACCTGGGAAGCGAGCAAGGACGAAGAGGTGGGGATTGACTGGGGAAACTAGCAAGGGCATAAGAAAAACTGAGAAAGGGTGCAAGTCATGCAGAAGTTCAGGTAGCCTAGGATGTGGGTACAGTAATTATAAGGACCCCATATTCAATGTAGAACCCTGAGTGTGCGTGGTGGAATCGGAACACCTGCCTCATAAAGTAGCTTTAGCATTTCCTACACACAAACATTTTTGTGTCCTGTTATTGATTGCAAGATAATGCACAGAGGGGGAGGCAGGTTGGGCGCTCCTGTGGCGGGAGCTCGGAGGGAGGTTGTCAGGTGCTTGTCTGGAGATGGGGCCGTAAGGGCAAAGTCTGGGCTGTCACTGCTATGTCTCTTCTCTTCACAGTTGTGTCCCGAGCTCAATACGTTGGTGTTTGGCAGCAGATCGCCAGGACGCGTAATACCCTGGTGGCACTTTGTCACTTAGAACGCTGCAGTGAGTACACACCAAAACCTCGTCCTTCACCCATCATCTTGATTATTTTAGCCAAGAGCAATACACTTGCTGGCTCTTGTAGTTTTACAATGATATGTATAATCCTGCAATCTGTGAAGGTAAGACTACATAGAGAAGACTGCTGACATTTCAGTGGGTTGCAATCCAGCCAGTTCTTAATATTTTTATTTGCATTCTGGGACTTGTCCTGCATTTATAATGCAAAAGACTGGATGGGGCTACATGAGCGAGAACGAACAAGGTAGACGCTTCATATGAATACAGCTAACAACACTCATGACAGTTAACAACACTGGTGTCCTAACTCACAACTCAAGTCCTAAAAAACAAAGCAGGGGTCTTTTTAACATATGGAATGAGATGTGACGTCACCAGACATTAGCACATCAAGGTGACATATGAAAATTTCATTTAATTGGCTTTGCATATCCTTGGAAATGGCACAGGACGATTGGCACTTGTCTTTCATCAAATCAAGACACGCAAAAAACCAAGAGAGGATATTTTCTTCTAATAGTGTTTTGAAAATAATAAAATATGTGCATATTTTAAACTCCAAGAAACAATACCAATGAACATGCAGTCCTGAAATGTGACATTTCAACTTTGTCTATTTCTCATCAGGTTATATGATGCAGTGATGAAGTGTCCGGCCTGCGAACCTGCTGACCTGCGGTAGGTCGGCATAAATTCAGAAAAAGCAGCCAGTGGCCTCATTGCAAGTTTGATGGTAACCTGCCGGTAAATCCGACAGGTTACCATGAAACTGCATTACTTTTACCAGCACTCGGTCCGGCCGTATTACAGCCGTATTATGAGTGCCGGCAATGGTTGTTAATCGCCATTCCATGGAGTCCTTGTGGACTCCATGGGTGATTTTCCGGTGGTACCGCCACTGGTAATACTGGTGGTGGTAATACTGACTTTTTTTTTTTTTACTTTTGTTTATTGGCAGAAAGTTAGGACAGGCACAGCACATTTTACACAGAGATAAACAAGAATCACAATATTGCATTTAGGCATTACATCATGCACTATTGCTAGCAGCTCGGAGTGGGGGGGGGTGGAGTGGTATCACAAAGGATCATAAAGTGCTCAGTACTTATGTTGTGTCGGGCGAACCCGGCGGTGGTGTGGAGCTCCACTCAACCACGTCCCTGTTGTTTAGATAACTGCAGAATTCGGTCCACACGTTTTTGGGACGGGATGGCATGGGTAGTGATCCGAAACACATTTGTACCCAAGTAAGAGCTTTCAGCCACATCTCCAGGGTGGGGGGAGAGTGGCGCTTCCAGCATTGCAGTATACATCTTTTAGCCACAATAGTACTTATATTTAAAAATCTTGACATTTTTTTCACACTTTCTCCAGTCCAAATTCTGAACAACAAGGCCAATGGGTCAAGGTCTACCGGTGACCCAATTATCTCTGAGAGCGCTTCCGACACTCCCCTCCAGAACCCACGTAGCGCAGCACAGGACTAAAACATATGTATATCATCTTCTTCTTTAGCCTTGCACCTCGGGCATGTGTGGGTCGGGGTGTGTGTGAATTTCGCAACTCTGAGCGGTGTATAATAAAGTCTGTTAAGGAATTTATATTGTATGCAGCGGAATCTAACGCTAAGGGAGACTTTGCGTGTGTGCGCACACATTTTGTTCCACATCCCTTCAGTGATTTCCATTTCTAGCTCCCTGGCCCAAGATTCCTGCGATTTGGGGGATGCATCCCCTACCTTCCCCAGCTGCATTTTGTACAGGGAGGATATTATGCCCTTGCCTCCTGTGGAATTTGATATGTATTGGAGTTCTGGTGAGTCTGGGGGCTTGTCTGGGTATGAGGGCCACATTTCGCGGACCGCCGCTCTTAGCCTGAAGTATTGTAGTAGCTCAAGCAGTGAGTTGGAGTGTTCGGGCCTCCATGTTTGAGGGGTAATAAATTTACCGTTGGGGTATAGATCAGTTAGTGCTCGATAGCCCAGGTTTTCCCAGTGCCGCATGAAGTGCTGGTCGTGTGTGGGGGGAGAGACCAGGGAATTGCCATATGGGAAGCCATTTATAATATGGGCGGTGCTCTTGTTTCGAATCTAGTATTCTATTCCATGCTCTGATCGTGGCGGCCACGGGGTCTGACGGGGCATCTGACTGGAGCGTGTAGTAGTAGGGTCATGATGTTGTTCCCGTCGCCTGCCAGTTTCTCTAATTTGACATGAGGGGGCGGGTTCAAGTGTGCATACCAGTATGTGGCATGTTGGGCCTGTGCCGCGATCCAATACGGTGTTAGGTCTGGGGCTGAGAAACCTCCTTTCTCGTACGGTGGGGTCATATGTTGCCACTTCTTACGGACAGCTCCAGAATGCCAGAGAAATTGGGCGCACGCCTAGTGGAGCCTCTTGAAATATTGCTTCCCGGGCCATACTGGCACGTTGGTAAAAATATAGAGGAGCTTGGGGACCGCAATAATTTTTATTAGGGTCAGTTTGCCCGCAATGGACAGTTTGAGATTGCTCCATTTGAGCATTTTGGATTCAATGAGCTGTGCCGTTGCCTCGAGGCTTTGGTTAGTGATACTTGCACCCCGAGGTATCTGATGCCACCTGGGGACCAGTGTAGGGGGAATTCGCATGATGGTTGCTGGGTTGCCACAGTGAGAGGGAATATTTCTGATTTAGAATAGTTGATGGTGAAGCCAGAGTAGGTGCCTATTTTAGTTATGTCTCGGATGATCGGGTCTAGATATGCAGAGGGGTTTCTGACATATAGGAGTACAGCCTCAGCATACAGTGAGATGATTTCTGGTGTGTCCTGAAGGTGAATCCCTTTACGGGTGTGCCAATCTCTGACATGGTCCACCATGGGATCAATGGCGAGCGCAAAAAGGATGGGGGAGAACGGGCATCCCTGACGGGTACCCCTATCTAGCGCGAAGGGAGAGGAGACAATGGAGTTGACTAGCACCCTGGCCATTGGTCCTGTATACAGGAGTTTTATATAGGAGATCATATTTGGTCCAATTCCCATTTTTCCCAGCACGGCCCACAAGTATTGCCATGAGACCATGTTGAATGCCTTCTGGGCGTCCAGTGTGACCGCCACTGCGTCTGCCTTCGGGTCAATTCTGGACATCACATTGAACAGATGGCGGATATTAAGTGCCGTAGAGCGGCCAGGAACAAATCCACTTTGGTCTGAGTGCACTAGAGGGGGCATGACTGGAAGGAACCTATTCGCTATTATTTTAGCAAAATTGTTCATGTCCGTGTTGATAAGTGATAAGGGCCTATAGGAACCACATTCTTCTGCGGGTTTACCCCGTTTGGGGAGGACGGTAATCAGGGCTTCTCTTAAGGAGGGAGGGTGGCTAAGCGTAGTGATTCAAACCAAACCCCATGTAGTATGGGAGCCAAAATGGCAACATGCTCCTCGTAGAACTCAGAGGTGAGCTTGTTTTTTGGGAGGTCTGAAATTACCCGGACCATCACATCCAAAGTGAACGGGGCATCGAGTTGTTCCCTGGTGCTTTGGGAGACGAGATTCATCGGGATGCTTTCTAGTAGGTTGTCCAGGTCCCGGGCTGTGTGCTCCGGCTGGGGACCGTATAGGCTGGCATAGAAGCTAGCAAAGGTGTCGATGATGGCTTGGTCGGACCAGTGTCGTGAGCCTTGTTCATCTAGAATGCTATCTATGCGGGCGCTATCACCCTCCATGCGCACTAGTTTAGCCAGGGTTCTTCCAGGTCTGTCTCCCTCACCGTACCTTCAGGCAGCCACTGGGTGAGCATAGTACTGCACCGCGCTTAGGGCGTGAGACTCAAATAGTTCTAGTTCTGTTCTGATCTTTGCTAGGGTTGCCGGAGCTGGTGCAGAAGCATGTTCTCATTGTAGAGTTTTGAGCTTAGTTTCAGAGTTGTTTAGGGCCTGCCTTATGGCTTTGAGAACCCCGGCCTCCCTTAAGCTGCACATCCCCCTGATAAATACTTTAAATGCCTCCCAGCGGGTCCCTTCGGGTGTGTCCTGCGTGTCGTTATTTTCAAAAAATCTTTTTATATCCGATATGATCTCAGCTTTAAAGACAATGGCCCTCATTACGACCCTTGTGGAAAGGGGTTTACGCCGGCGTAATGCATGGCGTACCTTTCCGCCTGACTACGAGTTCCCGTAGCGCCATGGTGATTTTTCACGCCTGCTTTTTGCATGCGGAAAAATCCATGGCGCTACGGGACTTGTTGTCAATTACGCCACCGTAATTTACGGTGGCGTAATTAACGCCTTCCCCACTCCCATTATACCCTTTGGGGCAAAAATGGGAATGGAGAAGGGTAAATGGGGATTGGGGACTTACCGCCCGCCAAGGTCGGAATGGGGCGGTAAGTCCGCCAACCACCATGGCGGAGTTGGCAGCTTAGCACCATGGACCATGGTGCAAATTGCACCATGGTTCTCCGCCAGGGTCGTAATGAGGGCCAATGTCAGATAGGGCATCAGATTTAAAGCATCGAGCGGCCCCACCCAGTTGGATCTGCAGCAGCACAGGGGAGTGATCAGAGAGCATGCGTGCGAGGATCTTGACATCAGTTACCCTGCCTACCTGGGAACCCAACAGTAGGAACATTCCCGAAGAGCTATTATGTACTGTTGAGTGGAAGGTATAGTCTCTCTCTTGGGGATGGTGTTAGGGAACCCATCTGTGTATGAGGTTGCTTGGCTGCTCAGGACGTGACCCTGTGTGTAGTGGTTGTTCTATCTAGGACATTGTCAAGTATAAGATTCATGTCTCCCCCCCATATGATGGAGACTTCTACATATCTCATGAGGATAGCGGTTACTGCATATATGAATTCGGGGGAGTCAGTGTTAGGACCGTATGAATTTGCAATCAAGCATTCCTCACTAGCTAGAGTGCAGTGGAGAATCACATATCTGCCTTCAGTGTCAATGTGGACTGTGTGGAGTGTGAATTTAACCGATTTGTGGATCAGAGTCAAAACTCCTCTGGATTGGGTAGAGTATTGGGTATAAAATCTGTTGGGGCCCCAGGTCTGTGCTAGGTTTGATGATAGGAGTTTCAGGGCGTGTGTTTCCTGCAATAGGAGAACCTTGATCCCGTGTCTTTGTGCATATGCTGTAATCCTGCAGGACTTCGTGAAATTTGTTAATCCCCGGACGTTCCATGTCATCATTTTAATAGCCATGGTGACAATTTTTGGGTCATCCCAAGGAAAGGATCTATCTCTGTCTGCAACTATATGTGCTGCGGTGGTGTGAACACGCCTCTCTTCAATACCAGTCATTACCTCACTGCCGATTTTAGTAAAACATTCCCCAACTTCACCAACCCCCACCCTCACTGCCCAGACCAATCGAGGAGTGTAATTGTACCCACCCCCGGAGCGACCAACTGCGTGCCTTCCCCAACTTGGCGACGCACGACCAATACCCCAACAGGGGCTTAAACATAAAAACTCTTCCTTAAAAGGCATTGCAGCTGCAGTGGGGGCTGCTGCTGCCGTTAGACCCACATTTGTTAATGCATATTATGGCGATAATACTTTTGAACGGCTGATAGAACTTAGGTTACAAAGAAGCAAACATATTGTTAGGTAGCGAGATCAATGCAGACATTGCCGTAAGCCGGCGTCAAACAGTAATGCTAGGTTTTCAAGGTTCGGGCCCAGCGTGTGCCGTTATAAGCAGGCTGATTGGGGATGTATCCCCTCCCACCGGTATTGTTCTTAAGATGTTGATGCTGGGGCTAGTTAACTCACTGGGGGGAAGTTTGTAGGTTGGGCACGGCCGGTCAGGGCCACTGCTGGGCCACGGGAGCTCCGATCCTAGTCGTCGTGCATCGGATCTTCGGGAGGATCCACCAGTGGGATTTGTGCCTCGATGAATTTGACTGCCATGTCCAGGACTGTGAAAAAGTACAGCTTGTTTCGATGGGTGAATTGTAAGCGGGCAGGGAGGAGCATTGTGTACTTGATTTTCCTGTATCTTAGCATTTTTTTCACACCTCTGAATTGGCGTCGCTCCATCTGCACCCCTACTGAGAAGTCAGGGAAAATCCTAATGATTTGTTAGTCCAGCCTTACTCCCTTTCCTCTCTGGCTAGACAGAGTATGTGGTCTCTGTCCTTGTAGCTTAACAACTTTGCAATTATTGGTCTAGGGAAGTCTCCTGGTTTAGGCCGGGGTGCCAGTGAGCGATGTGCTCTTTCTACAGTGAAGAACGGTGACAACTCAGGGTTATCGAGGAGGTCTTTGAGAAGTTGTTCGACCGCGAGTTCCATCCGCCTTTTTAGCGCAGATTCAGGCACCCCCACTATGCGAATGTTATTTCTTCGGGACCTTGATTCAAGGTCATCACACTTAGCTTTGACCTGCTTCATGTCACGGACGAGCTCCGTGACAGCGTTTTGTAGGGTGTGGACATTGTCCTCATTGGTTCTTATTCTTTGCTCTGTGTCAGTGATCCTGGTCCCATGTTGGTCGAGTTTAGCTCTTAAGGAGGCAATGTTCGCGTTGATATCATCCAATTTTTCGTGGAAGGCTGCGAAGTTCTTGGCCATGGACTGGTTACCAGACATTTGATTGAAAAAAATTGGTCGACTGGACAAATGGTCGAACCAATTTGATTGAAAACCAAATGGTCGAATTTTTTTTAAAATTATTTTTACCCCTTTTTTTTTGGGGGGGGGTCCCCCCCAACCCCCTTTTCTTTAAAAAACGAAAACCCGAAAAATATATATATAAATAAAAAAAAAAATTCGATAATTTGGTTTTCGACCAAATTGCGTTGACCAAATGTCTTTCGACCAGTTTTCAGTCGACCAAATGTCTGGACACCCCATGGACTCCATAATCGCAGACAAGTCAGGCTGTGGGGGGTCTGGGTGGATATCCCTGTCGTCTTGTGCTATGAAGGAGGACGCTTGGTCCGCCCTGGGCGTTGCCATGGTAAACTTATCCATGGCGCCTTCCTTGCTAGCTCCTCGCGATCTGTTGGGCATTGCTGTGGCGGGGAGCAGCGCCCAATTTGACAGATTTGGTGGAGACCGTGGGTCTGGAGTCCCGGAGTGGGGGTGGTAGTTGGCACGTGGTTGCAACGTGCAGGAAGTGGGTCCCGTAGTGCAGGTGTTTGCCCCAACAGGTTGGGAGTGGGCAGCCCGTGGGCGGCCAGCGGACCGAGACCGGCCAGGGAGGTCGTATGCTGGTGGGTTTAACAAGTGATTCACAGTAGTCGCAGGAACAGTAGATGTTGAGAGCTGGGGGGAGTTAGGAGGGCTTCTGTGTAGCCAGTATCCCTTTACACAGTGTTTGGTGTCGCTGGGCGCTGTGCAGTTGATGGGATAAATAGGAGGGGCCCGCAAGATGAGGAGATGATATTTTTCTGATCTGTGAATGCTGGTATAGAGGTGTGATTGCCTCTTTTATGGCGCCCTGCACAGTCGCAGCTCCTCAGATTAAGATTAGCAACACATGGACGTGTGGAGCCCTCAGATGTGGAGGCAGTCGTGCATTTTTGAGGCGTCCGTTTCGCATTATTGTGGGCCGGCGCGTGGTTTAATTCTTCAGCTTCCCCCACTACTAGTTTTTTATATAATCCTAACCTGCGGAGCACAGGAGCAGGCCGTCAGTATGTGGGGGGGGGGGGCTGGGAAGCTGGTTTGTACGTGCAAAGCTAGTGGTGCCAGGCCTCACAGGAAGGGGGCCGGGCCGCTGTGGGTGCTCCTACAGTTAATTCAGATCTCCGGCCAGCGGTCGCCAGCCGCCGCCACGCCCAGACAAAGTAGCGAGTGGTGTCGGGGAAGGAGATGGGGAGGGAGGCGAGCCGCAGCCACACCGCCGATGCGACGCGGCTCGTGGGGTCCGGCGAGGCCGCAAGGCAGACGGCAGCGCCTCGGTCCTCCCCCTCAGGGACACCTACCGTTGCTGCCTGCCATCAGCAAGGGCCTGCGGTGGCAAAGTTGACGGTGCTCCGGCTGGGGGCACGGATCAGTGGTCCCGTCCCTCTTCCCCTCACGGCAGCACCGGAGCCGGCAGCAGGTCTGGGGGCAGCTCCTCCGCAGGATGCGACACCGCCTCTCAAGCATGTATTCTGGGGCCACCCAGGAGGTGGGCCTAGCGGACCTGTATGGCTGGCTGACGTTCCCCGCTGTATCATCGGTGCCGCTGATCCACCGGCAGCGGTTTTTTCACAGTGTGTGCCCCGTGTACGGGGGGGCACTTAGGCGTCGTTCTTGGGGGTACAGGAAGAAGGATTCCGCCGTTGATCGCAGATTGTAGTCTGTGGGTCACAGAGCTTTAGAGCTAAGCGACCATCTTGCTGGCTGCTCAACAGCGCCCCCAATGCTGACTATTTTTGCAGGTAGGTCACCTGACTTACCGCCAGCTTTTAGCTGCTGGTAAATCAGGTTCCGCACCGGTAAACTTGTACTTTGCCATTGCAGAACCGTTCCGGTATACGGAAAAACCGGCATGTTAATTCCCCACCAGCAAAGTCGTAATGAGACCCAATGTTTTTCATTTTACACACGGCCACTTAAATAAATGGGGCTCACCCTACACTTAAGCCCTGCAGAGCGATGGGTCAAGCTGTACCATAGCTAACCAAGCTTCATCTCACCGATTAGGCCCAGCAATGCCGAAACATGTCTGGGTCGCTTCTGTTGTCGGGAGGATATCCCAGGGGCAATGTGCTCGCCTTGGAAGCAAGACGACACGGAGCAACACAAGTTCGATCCCTGGGTCCGCGCTGAGTACCCTCTGGGTGTTAAGGGTTTTATAAATAACCTATCATATCATATTATGCACTTGGGATGCAGTCTAGAAGTCCAGGATAAACTGCTCGTATTGCTGGCAGAGGCAAGACAGATTAGCATAGGGCTGCCCCACCACCACAATGGCAAAAAAGGACTAAAACAACCGGAGAGAAGACTGTCTAGAGCAATGTATGATTAATTACAAAGCTTCATTTTTTTTGTTTTAGTATTTTAACCTACGGTTCATACCGAGGACGCAACAAGCATAGAAAATGGCCTTCTGTGATCTTGGTCAAATCTCTATGCTTGCCTTCCAATTCACATCCAAAGCAGTTGCAAGCACTAATCCCATGTATGTACACATCTGCAGATTTAATTTAATTTGATATGACGCCATTGCCGGGAAATTGAACGCTGACACGATATCACACTTCATATTCTCGCCTTCCAAGGCAAAGGAAAGAAAGAGCCTCCAGGTTGTGTCAGTAGGTGATTTGTGCATCTGCCCGTGGGTACTTAATTTAGGTCCCTCGCAGCACACCGCCCCCCTCGTCCCCCACCGCGACCAGCAATTAGTGACTGAATTCCTGACTTAATTTGACCAAGAGGCAGACCGATGGGGAAGGGTATTCTCTGGAGACGTTCCTCTCCAGTCGCCCTGCATCCGGGCCCAGCGCACGTTCTCTCTCATTCAGGGCCCGCCTGATCTGATTAGAAGCATGCGCGGCGCGGGAATGCAAATGCGAGCTGGCGGAGAGAGGGGTGCACGCCTCCGACCTGCCTCAGAATTATGCCAGCCACCTCTCCGCACATGTTTTCATCCTGGCGTGCCCACTTCCATCAAATTCTGTTTAGAGTTTATTAGTGAATTAGAATGGGCCGGCCAATAGAATCGCTCCTCTTTCCACAATGCCCTATTTAAGATACATTGTGATTTTCCCGTATACCTTTCCCATTATCAACGTTAATTTAATTTATTTTGCGGCTTTTGCTGTTTACTGGAATGTTGTTCGTCTTCTAGTTCTTTCTTTCCTCATAACTTTGTAATGTTCACTTTTTAGAGTGGTCAGTTCAACGGCCCACTTGGAAGCTTCAATTGACCAGGTAACCTAACAGTTTGTGTGCCTTGTGCCAGGGCTTTAAGTGAGCCTAGGCTGTGAGGAGTTCTGCCCGAGGAGTCTCCAAAGACTGCCCGCGAGTTGGGACTCTGGGTCTCCCAGGACTACCACCCCAACATGATTTCCCAGAGTGCGAAATAAACAGATGATGGGTGACAATACGGCTCTTCACCAGTACATGTCACTATCAGCCATGTTTAGAATCACATCAGCCGTTACAGACATTTGGAATTAGATAGTCTTCTAGCACTGAAGGGGAGTGTACCCATTGCTTAATGTTTTCAACATATTGGGCCTCATTACGTGTCCGCCGACCCGGACTTAACGTTACTGCTAAAACCATACCGGCGCCGTTTCTGCGAACGTGCAATCACTGCCCACGGACCCGGAAACACCACCACCACAAACCGCCGCCGCGTAGATAAGGGATCCGTAAAGAGCGACGGCGGTGAAACCACCCACTTACCGGCAACACGAAACACCATGGCCATCACGGGTACCACCGAAATGTAAACACCGGCAAAAATATGGCAGAAAAACCGTGGCCACGGAGGCGGCTGAGGCGCCGCCGCGACCATGACGTTAAACAGTACAAGGTGAGGCAAATCAGGCCACAGGTGCCCCAAATGAGGCCAGCCGGACCTGCTCTATTACACTCTGGTTTTCTATGTTAGCAAGCTATGTTCACGTGTGGTTCATGTTGCAGTCAGCTTACACATTGGTTCTGTTAGTATTCTTCATGTCTTGTGGTTGATATGTTAATATTCTTTGTGTATAAATGGATATTTTACCTAGTGCACATGCTCTTCATGCAGAGTGCATATTTGCTTTGTGTCTAATGTGTGCACTTGCAATGTTAGCTAGACTCCTTTGCCATATTCAGCTTAGATTGTCTCTATGCCCCTCACTACAATTTGCCGGTCCGGAAACAATGGTGCCGTAAGCTTACCGGCACCATTGTTTCCGGACCGGCAAACTATGTGTACCCTGCTGGGAGCCGTTCCGCCCGCCAGGTCTAACCCTGCCGGGCAGAACGGCACCCATCAGTAGACCTTCACAGAAGCACCGGCACTGTTATTAAGGAGTCCCATAAGGAGTCATATGGGACTCCATGGGAATGGGGATCAACATTTTTCCAGCGCCTGACATACCGCACCGCCGGGGCTGTAATGCCCCAGTTATTCAGGCAAGACAGGTGCTGGTAAATCATTAAGTGTCCGGTGGCTACGTGCCGGTTTTTCCAGCACAGTTACCGCCAAACTCGTAATGAGGGCCTATGTCTTGCTGTACCTGCCTTGGATAAGGGCAGTACGGATGTTTTAGTGAGCAACTCTACTCACCTGTGCAATATTGGCTCGGGTCGGGGCAGAAGCGATGGATAACGTATACATCTGCCTCACAACAATCAAAGGATGATACGACTGGGTTTTAATCTGTGTTTGCAGTGCCAGATAATATATTCCAGGCCAGATACACCCATATCCCGTCTCAGTAGGTAAGGTCGTAGCCTCCCACATTTATCTTGCTCTTCTATTATCGAAATGAATAGGCTTGGCCGCTTCAATAAAAACTTTAGGATGGCCTAAAGGATCCTCATGAAACTCGGAATTACCAAACTTTTGACCAAAGAGATCCTACCCATCACTGAGACTTGAAGCACAATCCACCACCCCTTTGCTTATTGTCACTCAAAGGTCTCTTAGCTCTCTGTACAATTAAGGGAGCAGAGGTTAAACTAGACATGAGCTCAGACAGAACCCAGCCTTCAGTGATAGACGAAAGTTAAATAATTTACCTAGCCCTAAGAGGGTGAGGCAGAGAATTCCAAATTGAACAACAATGACTGAAAAGGCGAATCTCCTTATCTAATTTTGCAAGACTTTGTCACACTTTGCATAAGTTCCTAACTAAAGGACTTATAGGATGTTATTTGATCAATTATATTTGCCCTATTTCCCTACTTATGCATCCCTTTAGCGTCTTTTCCTTTGGAATTGGTGAGCAGGTGCATGTGGATTTTGGTTAGTGACCTAATCCCCACCCATCTGTCAATCACAGCTAATGGTTGGGTGCTTTCTAGTTTTGCTGCCCCTTTTCGCTTCAGCAGCCCTCTAGCCTCTTTTCCTTTGTAGTTGGTGGGCAGGTGCAAGTGGATCTTGATCACGTGACCTAAGCCTCACCCACCTGCTTAGCCATGCCCCTTCCTTTCCTTTCTTAACTCTTAGATCAAGAGCGTCTCTCGCTCGGGCGTCTAAATAAAAGGGCAGATGGAGAAAACAGCAATTGCTGTTGCGCCTTGTTTGGAGCAGAAGGACCCAGAACCATAACCGCTGCTCCTCTAACATTGGATAAATTCCCTCAAATATGTGTTTCACCCCTCTCTTCCAACAGCCCATCGCTATATTCACCACACATTGACAACCACACTGTTCAACATCATGGACACTGCATCGTAGCAACCTCACCCACATCACCATAGTGCCCATCAGCACTCCATAATCCTCCACTACATGACAACTGATGCTCACCAATGCCCGCTCAGCAACGAACTATGCAGCAGTCATTGCCGACCTCATCCCCACATAGTTAACATAACATAAAATAACATATGCATTTGTTGAGTGCACATTCACCCCAGAGCGGCACCTTGGCGCAGTTAACAGAAGTTTATTTTTATCCAACTAAATGGTACACATGACTTGGATGCAATTATTTCCAGTGGCTATTGTTTTCTACAATGAGACAGTCCAAACAAGAATGGTGGAGGCCTCATCATCATCCCCAAGACATTATGGACATGCACTGCATTAAAAGTAGCCACCATTGAACCTTTTGAAAACCTTTCCTGCTACTTCCCCCTTTCCTCAATGGTCACTTTCCATCTTATCAACAGACCACCGAAGCGCAACACCTCCTTTATCGAAGACTTCACCGACCTAGTCACCACTATGTCTCTCAAGCATACCAACAACATCTTTCTCAGCGACTTCAACATCCCTGGCAATCCAGCAACCAAGTCAATGAATGGAGATCTCTACAGCCTAATCAACACTCTGAACCTCACACATCACACGAAAGACCCCACTCAAAGGAAAGGTAATATCCTCAACCTCATCATTCCCCTCCCCACACCTCACACCTCACACCTTTCCAATCCTGCTTGACTGGCAGACCAAATGGCAATCCGCTTTTTACCTTAGTCACTCAACAGAAGTAAAAAAAAAAAACATCGGCAACGCAGAAAACAAGTGTTTGGATCAATAAAGAACTTCCTAGTGGAGGCTCTCACAGAAGACCTTGCCAAACTCCACCTTACATGTGCTGATGTCAGTGTTGGATTACCCATTAGGCCAAGTAGACACCGGCCTATGAGCCCTACACCTTTTAGGGTCCCCGTGACAATGGATCAAAATAAAGCAGTGCAGAAAATGAAAAACGTTTTAGTCAATAATTTGTGATGGGGCGGCTGACATTTTGACTGTCTAGAGGCCTCCACAGGGTTTAATCCGGCACTGGCTGATGAACCTCTGACGAACCAAGACTTTGAATTGCTTCTTCAATAACTCACAACCAGCATCAACCGCCATTCCCCAATAAAACAGCGCCCCTTCAAGCCTTAATCGTCCAGACCCAGGAACACTCAAGAACTCAATTTCAATAAACGAACAACCAAAAAACAAGAAAAGACTTGATGAAATTCCTGCAGTGCAACTGACCTCACCCTGCTCAAAGAACTCTGCTGCATGCAGACGACGGACCAGTGATGCTCGCAGATGACTGATCACCACTGCCAGTGCCAACTACTACCAAAAACCATACCCAAGGACAGCAATGAACATAGAGCCCTTTTCAAAGCCATTATAATCAGCATGAACCCTCTGCCCAACACACCTGTACCACACTCTATGGAAAAATCCACTGCCACCCACTCTTTCTTCATCAACAAGATCATCATGATCCATAAACACATAGACACCAACACCACAACTGACAGCACACTACACATCTCATATTGCGAAACCACAATTATCTGGATAACTTTCAAGACACTCGCTATGGAGGACCACACTGCCTTCCTATCATCTCTGAAGGCAACATTGTACGCAAACAACATCTGCGCTGACTCTGTACCTAAGGCCCTTCTGAATGAAGCACTAATCCCATCCCTGACAATTATCACTAGCTCCCTAATTCATGGCACCTTCCCATCGACCTTCAGGACTGGACACATCCTCCTGCTCATCAAGAAACCAATATTGGACCCTGACAACCACAGAAATTACCGCCCACTTACCCATCTTGCCTTTCTAGATAAGATCTTTGTGAAACCAGTAGCCATGCAACTCCTTCATTCCTACCAATCTGGCTTCAGACTCAGATGCTGCACAGAAACGGCAACCATCAACGTGATTGATGATGCCCTTGAAATCTTTGATGATGGACATTTATCTCCTGATACTCCTTGAATCCTCAGCTGTATTCAACACTGTACACCACCAGAGACTCACCAACAATCTGCATCTCTGCATGGGGATCAGAGAGATCACCTCTCCTTCAAATAGCACATAGTATGGAAGACAGAAACAGCTTGGTACTAACTTTCTCTCCTATGGAAAATCAAGCCACTTCAGATCTGCTATTCAAGCCTTGGATCTCTCCCACCTGGATGGTGGCAATGCCCTTTTGGAAGGCCTTCTGGCCACTATGCTGACACCTCTGAGCTGTGCCCTGCATGCTATAGCATGACGCATCAAAGGACTTTACCACTTCGATTAAATCACCCAGCCCACATGGAACTTCACTGGCTCCCGCTGCAAACCTGCATCATCTTCAAATTCTGCTTCATCTTCTACAAGGCTGTTGTCCTGAAGTCCCCATCAAATAATGCCACAGAGTGGCATGACCACATATATGCGAAAGTGCAGAAGAACAATTGGATAATATTTTTGCAGAAGGTAGCATAATTTAGGTCTGCCTTTTGAGATTATTAAATGCTGCTGATAAACATGCAGAGAAAGATTGTCTGATACGGCTATGTGCCAAGACATGGTTCATTTTAACAGGTCTCTGCGAATGCAAGAAAATGATGGCAAGCTGATTAGCAGATTAAAAGTTGAACTGGATGGAGCTAATGAACAAGAGGAAAAGTTAAGAGCAGAACTGGAGGTATGTCAAAAGGACATGCAGTCAAAATGTAAAGACCTCGACACTCAATTGTCCCAAAGAAAGAAACAGTATGAGGATAGTGAGCAAGAACTAAAACACTTGAAAGGGTTGGTAGATCATATTAGACAAAATAAAGACGGGGTTATTTTGGAAATGCCGATTTATTAAAAAGAACATTTTGAGAAAGAAAGTGATCTTCAAAATGCTGAACAAGAGATAGTTAAAATGTTTCAAGAAAAAGACAGACGAGATAAAGAGTTCAACGAATGCCAAATGCAAATGAGCGATATGCAAAATGGGATTAATAAGATGGGTGATGAAAAAAATTACTTGCGTAAGGAGGCAGATCGACTCCTTAAAAAGTGCAAGGATTTGGAACAGCAAATATGCATTTCCAGGTCCCAGGACAATTGACAGGGCACCACATTCAATGGAATTGAGGTGAATTCTATTTCTACACAGAGAGCTAGTGCCTCAGTGGCTGTGCCGATGTCTGAACTTGTATAAAGCAAAACAAACAAGGTACCCACGCTTCCGACAGTCCTAATTTCTGTCAATAATTTCAACTGTGTCTCCAAAGAAAATGCAAAAGGAAGGTGCTTAAAAAAGTCACATGAAAAAAAAGGGAAAAGTCATAGAGTACAACAATTTAATAAACTAAATACATTTCTTTAAATCAGACCACTATTAACACAAATTACATAAGAATATTTTTGGAAAAGAAAAAGGGATTGGGAAGAAAAAAAAAGAACAGTATTCAACAAGGCATTCACAATATATACACAGGTACATGAAAACAAAATAGCTTTATTAAAAACAATTCGGTTAAATTTCAACAGTTTAATTGAAAAGAAGTCCCAGTAGGAAACAAATTATTCCTACAGAGTTAAGGATACCAAGGTGTTTCAAAAATTACCCTGGTATGTACAGAGAGGTATTAATCAATCATACAATTGTTATTGTTATCTGCCAACGTGTAGGGGGAGATCATAGATTCGTTCCCATACAAGGTTCCAGAGTAAGTGGGGAACAACACATATGGAAAACACGTATTCAGCGTGCCTATATGGGCATTGGTAGTTGAAGCCTTCCTCAGGGCAGGAGTGGTCTAGTAGGGTTACTTTCTCCCTAAAGGGGGCAGAGAAAAGTGGAACATGGTTTGTATGAGGAATACTCTATAGGACAGCTCCAATGGTATAATTTAGAAAACGGGGGGCTGCAGGTCTGAGTCAAAAAGAACACAGATCACTCACCCTGTGTGTACTTTGGAAACAGGGGGGATCCGTGGTGCTGTCTTCCAGGAATTGTAAAGGTACTAGAAATGGCTAGCAGTGGTCTTGAGAGCAATTCTGAGATGAGGCAAATTACCAGTGCCAATGCTATACCTTGCTGGTAAAGGAGTACAGCAGCTGAAAAGGAGAAAGGAAAAAAAGAGCGAAGCAATAGGTGGGTCAAAAGGCAGCAGACAGAGGAGTGGGTGACATCAAAATATTGGGTTAAGATGTGCAAAAGAGTGCAGGCTAGGAGTGTGTATACCAATTACAAAAAGGTAAGTGGCCTCTTGTAACATGGAAGAATCTTGTTCGGATCTGAATAGAGCTGAGGAAACGGTGCCCATAATTATAGAAATTAGACACGCCTGAAAAGGCTGCAGCCTAAAACCAAACGTAAGGTTCACGGGTTGAGCATGGAAATAAACTGAGGTGCACACTAGCACAGGAAGTGAGGTCGAAAAAATGAAAAAAATCATACCTGGAAGTGGCTTTAGAATTGCGTTATAGTTGGGCAAAGGCAGTCTAAGATAGATCAGAGTCAGATGATCCAAAAGCGGCAGCAGACAAAGTCCTGTTGGAAATACATAGCGAAAATGCAAAAGGTGGTAAGGAACTGTGCCCTATGAAAATGTCTACATAAGGATGTGGATGCACAGTGGCTGGCCGCATCTAGAGTACGAGAACTGACAAGTAGGGAGGGGGAGCGTGTAAATGAAAGGCTTGCCTGCGGGCGTGTAAGACGGCGGCTGCTCGTCTTGGATACAATCTGGAGTGGAAGAGCAGTCAAAGAAAAGCTGCTGCCTCATACAGACAGAGACGTTACAGAGTAAGCTGCATGGGACGTGCAGCTGCGGATAATTAGGTAGACTGCTGGGTCACAGGGGTGTTACCATGGCAACCTGGCCATGGTTGTGGCGCCCTTGGGAGATTTGACACACCCACTGGGGGCCGCCACCAATCCCATACACCTGAAACAAGGGTTGAATCACAAAGAAGTGCAATCCCATGCATAGCAACAAGTAGCCCTATCAAAATAATGAAATCAATCAAGGCTCTGATCAAACCATTCAAAAAAGGAGGGGAGTGCTGCATAGAAGACCATTTAGAAGCGGTGCACAATATATCAAAAGGCCTCCAGATACCAAAAGAACAATACAGACAATACTTTCACTTAACTCTGGAAGCTCCCACAGCCAGTATCATTAGAGGATTAAATGGACAGCAGAACAAGACATGGGCAGAGTTTGAAAAAGAGATTAGATGTCATTTTTCTCCATTCCAGTCCTTACAGGAGGCAAAGAAAGTGGCATACACAATTACGGCTGGGCAAAATACGTCCCCTCGCCAATTAAAAAGAGCTTTATCTGGCTTTGATGTATCTGAAATGAGTTTAAAACTGTCTATTTCTATGCGTTTCAGAAAGACATCATATGACAGCTAGTCCGTGAATTTGATCGTGACAAGCCCCTTGAGTTGATTGTGCACCAAAGTACAAAACTATATTGTCAGGGAAGAGAGAGTGATAAAATGAAAGACACAAGACCAAAATCTAAAGAATCCTCGGCAAAAGTAATGGAGATTAGGTCAGCTAAAATGTCACTTGAGCCCGCTCAAAGTCCAGGCAAAAGTAATGTGACCCCCGAACAGAGGGGTAATCAACAGAAGTTGTCGCTCTCTGCACCGATGTTTCAGTCACATAATCATAGTAATAGGGACAGCTACATTAGCCCTAGGTACTTAGGAGAGGGGCCCTGGGCAGGATATCGGCCTGACATGTCAGGTATGAACAATAATCAGAGACAAAGCCAGGATCAAAGAAATAATGGTCCCTACCATACATTGGGGACACAGAGCAGATTTGACCCCAACACCATGATATATGGTAATCAGGACAGACATATGTCAGGACATATGTGGATCGATTTACTGAAAATGAGAATCAGCATAGCGGACAATACTCACAAAATGAGAGACAGGACATAAGGCAGAGTATGAATTATGCCCCATCTCAAAACAATAAATCACCGCCACCAGGGGACTACAACCAAAGGATAAGTGCACCCCGCTACTCTCCACACATGAATCAAGAGTTCAGAAACAATATCAATAGAAATCACTCTCCTGAGAGATATCAGAATAGATTCAACTGGGGGAAAACAACCAATATAGGGATAGACCACAGAGAGAAGATTCTAGAGACATGGAAAGATTCCAGCGTCTTGAGGCCCAAGTGAAAATGGTGGCTGAACAAATAGGAAAGCTCTGTACGGCCCAAAAACAGTCATCAAAAGAGAGGGCAGAAGGGCATAGTAACGACCGAATGGTTTCCGATAATAAGTGACTAAATCTTCATGACACCTGCAATGATAAAAAGACAGATTGCCCTGATCTGGTTTTGCATAATGATTCTGAGATGCTTAATGATTTAAAAACAAAAATACCTGCAGATAAACATGAGACAGAAATTGCAAATACATCTAAAAATGAAGTTCGGTTTGACCTGGAGTTCAATCAAACATTGGAGATTTGCACAAATGAAAAAGGAAAACATGAAATTCCAAAAGAACAAAGAGACAGATTTAAGAAAGGCAACTCATGTATGGGCAATACAATTGATCAGGGAGTAAGTGGGGATGTTAGAACACTCTCTCTAGACAATCAAGACGCTGATAAAATACAGTCAGGAAGAATAAGTACTCAAAAGGAGTGTACAGATCAGTCAGATCAGTCACCTGACAAGTTCTTTGAGCCACAGAATTTTGAGGAAGTTAAAAAGACTGGTACCATGCCAAATACCCATAAATGCCCAGAATTAGAAAATTACAGATTATCAAGTAATGTTTCTACGCATATTACGTTGGAGGATTGTAGTGTGAACTCTGATGATTCCCGGATGGAAGGGCGAACAGTGGCCACACTCCAAAGGACCCCTGAATATGGGGAATTGAGTAAGGTTTCTCAAACGGAAACAGACAGAAAGGAGGGAAAAATGTCCTTTCATTTACCAATGTGCTTAGCCAAAAGTGAAAAAGGTCTGAGAAAAGTGAATCCTGAAATCAGTAAGAACTCACACTTTTTGTGTATGTTAGAGGAAGTTGAAGACAGATATTATGCTTCCATTACTTTGGAAGAGAAATGCAATACATTTGCAATGATTGACACATGCGCACAGGCCACAATTATGTCCAAAGGATTGGTAAAAAGTATCAATGAAGGGAGATCTCCACAGAATCAGATCACAGTGAGGCAAAGTGAAGGCCTAGTGCATAACTTAACGGTGAGGAGGTGCCTATCGTGGGTGTCACTGAGGTTAATATAAAGATAGGAAAACACAGAATGAAACAGGAAGTGTTGATCACATCTATTTGTGTTAAAGCCAAATGATCAATGGCATCTGTGTTCAGATTTGAGGGAGTTAAATAAAAGAGTGCCAGTGTCTAGATGGCCCTTGCCATTCATTGATCAAGGCCTTGCTCAGGTGCATGGCTCAAAGGTATTTACCACATTAGATCTCACATCTGGAAATCGGTGTGTGCCACCAGCAGAGGATATTCAGAATTTATTTTCATTTTCATTTGATAAAACGCAATACGCATGGGCTAGAACACCATTCGGGTATGGCAATAGTGGGAGCAAATTTGGCATATTTTTGAGAAAGGCTATACCAGATGCAGCGGAAAGAGGAACTATAGTTTATGTGGATGATGTCCTGATAAAAAATGAAAACCTGAAAAGCCATTTTGATGAAATTAGACATGTACTTGGCCAATTGCAAAAGGCGGGTGTCAAAGTATCTTTGCAGAAAACCCAATGGTGCAAGAAAAGGGTGGATTTCCTAGGCCATGAAGTAACTGAACATGGGCTAAATCCACAAAAGAAAAAGGTGGAGGCCATACAGAAATTTAAAGATCCTAGAAATGTGAAAGTTTTAAAAAGTTTATTAGGAATGACGGGATATAACATGAAATGTATTGAAAATTGTGCCGAAATTACTCAACCATTAACTAAACTATTGAAGCTGAATACATCCTGGAAATGGGAAAAGGAGCAATCTGAGGCAGTTGCAAAATTGAAGGAATGTCTCATAAAGCCACTGTGTTTAAGGTATCCCATACAAAACAGAAATTTCTTTATAGAAATAGTTTTCACTGAACATTGTATGTCAGCAGTGTTATATCAAAAACATGATTTGAACCACAAAACCATTGCTTATGCAAGTAAGGCATTTTCCCAGGTTGTAATCAAATTCAGTGAATGTGAAAAGGCCCTTTTGACCACTGTGTGGGCGTTGCAACATTTTCGCCCATTGTTCAAGGGGAAAAGGTAATCATTGAGTTAAATCATCAACCAATGCAGTTTTTACAGAGTAAAAGGATTAGGTCAGGCAATCTATCACAGTCCAGAATTACTTCATGGACATTTGCATTGCAAGGCTTTCCTGTAGAAGTGAGATATGGCCAAAATAAAACGAGCCCAGTTGCTCAAGGGTTAGCAGCTTTACATGACTGTGCAGCTGAATGTGTATCAAACAAAATAGAAGTGGAATCTAGTTTGCAGGAGTTTGAACAATCACCACATAAAGCGTTTGATGGAAAGACATGCAAGAATTTATCAACTGTATATGTTGACGGTTGTGCTTTTCACATTGAAAATGACAGCAATAGTCAGTTGGTATCAGGAATAGGAAATGTATGGCTGAAATGTGAGGACATTCCTGGTATAGGGATGAGAATTGGGGCTAGGAGTAGTCAAGTAGCAGAATTGGCTGCCATTTATAAAGCAATTACTACTGCAGTTGATAATACATTCAGTGGAATTGTCCTGGTGACTGATTCTGATTATGCACGAAATAGCTTTGTAGAATATTTGCCGGGCTGGAAAGCAAGAGGCATGATTACATATAACAAAAAGCCCCTCAAACATGGAAAATGATACAGGCTATAGACAAATTAGTGTCAGAAAATGATTTAACAGTGTACTGGAGGAAAATTCGTGGGCATTTGAAAACTCCAGGAGAAGATAAGGAGGGAAATGATAAAGCAGATCAACTAGCCAAGATTGGGGCTGTTATGGGAGATTTGTTGCCCATTGAACACTTAATTGGTGAAATACAAATAGATGCAGTTACACGCTCTAAGGCTCCAAAAGAGGTAGAACAACCAGTAGTGCAATGGAGTTATGATACACCAGATCAAGATCTGATTAAAGCACAAAAAGATGATCCAATATTGGTGATCTATTATAACCATTTGATGGACCCCGAACAAAATCCTTTAACTGAAAATGATTGTACAGGAAAAGAAGAGTTGAGGGTATTATTAAAGAATAACAAATGAATTAGACTACAGGATGGACTCATGATCTGGGAATCCATAACAGGACAGATACAATGGGTGGTACCCCTTTCATTCAGAGGGCTAATGCTACACCATGCACATGATGCAATAACTGCAGGACACGGAGGTTCACAAAAGACTTTAGAACTACTGAAAGATTATGCTTACTGGCCACATATGTCCCAAGAAGTGGAATTATACAGTAGGGGGTGTCTAGTATGTGCCCAATTTAAACCCCCTTCACCAATGCATAGAGCTTCACTGATGAAAAGAGGCTTAACTCTTCGATGGTCAGATTTGCAAATTGACTATGTAGGGCCTGTAAAAAGGTCGAGTAGGGGGAACCGTTATCTTTTGACCCTGGTTTGTTTGATGTCGAAATAGGTAGAGTGTATTCCTGCACCAGATTGTAGTGCACAAACGGCACTGAAATGTTGTACATGAAAATTGTTTTGATATGTGATGATGTCATATGTTTGTTATTGTTTCTCTCTAACATGTGCTTAGTTTCAGAAATCAGAAGACTATTTATCAGAAGCATGTGTTGGACTACATTTTGTTTTTGTGTGGTAGAACGGGTAAAATTGGTGTTGTGCTATGTACTTAATCTGTCTCTTTTCTGTTTAATTTAGAAAAATGTATTGATCTTTTGGGGTCGCAGGTCACAGGACCGGAGGACACAAGAGATGACGGAGTCCTGGAGTTCACGGGATGAAGCTTGAGTAAAGCCTCTGGACCGAAGTATGGAGGTGAAGACAAAGTAACTTCTATGGAAAAGCATTCAAGGGTGCCAGGATGAAAGAACTTCACCGAACGAACCAGATGACGAAAAATTGATGAACAAAACATCTCAGAGATGCAATCATAAAAATGATAAACGGTTTTAAAAGAACAGTAGTGAATTGAACTTAATTCTACAGCGTTCCTGATGAAGCATAGTATTATTCTATGGGACTGAAAAGGAGTGTGGTGGAGAATCACATGTTTTTTTTATTTTACTTATTTGTTTTAGTTAGTTATATTAGTCATTTATTTTATTTATTTATTTTATTTTATTGTTTTCATTATCATACATGAAAATTAAATGTTGATGGCGGACACTTCGTTTGAAAAGAAAGTTATACATGCAAATGCACATGATGAGGATTTATGGACCCATTTGGGATATGTTTTACTGTTATTATGATTAAGCAGTGGTTTATTATGAAATATTTCAATGTTCATTTTATTAAGTTGCTATTATTTCAATTGTGATTCATATAATGGAAAGAAAGAAAAACAATTTGGGTTTCTTCCAATTGTGGATTTGGGTAGCCAAAATTTTTTATTGCAAAATGTGGTGGCATTTTTGTTGCCAGCAGTAATATGGCAATATATATATATATATATTTCTGCTTTAGGTACGTCTTCTCACACTACTCTAGTGGGTGTTTTCTCCTCTCTTTTTATTTACCCCCTCTGTGGGTTTGCCACTCACTCTTCTACCTGGCTCTGCCAGTAGGAATCCTTAATGTGCTGCTATAGAACTATAGCGTGTGCCCTTCCTGTCTCTCTTGAGCCCTGTGAATTTGAGGTATCCTTATCTCTTCTTCTTAATATAATCCCCAAAAATACAGTTACTTTCTATACTTTTTCTTTACAACATAATATAATTACAATCCCTCTCCCATATGCTTTTACCAACTATGATGGTCTATTTATGCCTGGTCCTCAGCTCAAGTTCCCCGGCATCGACTCTCCCATAATCAAGCAGTTCGCCTTAAATCCGTGGCGCACCTGCGGAGACCGAACAGGAATTTCTTCAAAGGGGGACCTGGCGAGGACATATCAGTCACGTGACATACATTTTAGGGCACTGCTCACTGCAGGGAACTCTACGCTCGTCTGGCTTATGGTGGGAGTTGGCGATTGTCTGGGAACTTAGATCTGGGTTCTAGGTCTGAGTTCTAGGTCGATTAGACCAGAACCACCCGCACTGCTCCCAAATGTGCTTCAGCTCTTTGAAACATGTGTTGTGCTATCTGGAATTACCAAGAAAATACTTCGGACTCAATAACCGGACATACTCAAAGGAGATGGTAAAATACTGCTTTAATCTCAAGAAGTAATAAAGCAGGGTGAATAAACATTCATCCATCGACACATGCAAGATCACACTGTTTTATCAGTCATGCGTAGTTTATATAAAAGGTGTTGTTGGTGGCATTCAAAATACAGGTTTTACAACACAGCCAAGCCCAACTTGAAACTGCAGAGAATGAAATGCATGCTTAGATAAGCTTAGTGCTGCCAGGCCAAATAATGAAGTGCACCATTTTTTGGGTACCTCCGACATGGAGACTACATTAAGTCATATAACTGACTAACATAATTAACCTTGCTAAAATACTAAATTCTAATTTCCCTAACATTATAAAGCAGTCTCATGTGCAAAATGAGGTGAAAATCCATGTTTTAGTGGCACTGCTGTAATTCATTTTTAAATGCACACTGGCATTTCTTCTCTGTATTAGCTTGTGGAGAGCAGAGGGAAAGATGCAGCAGGAAACAGAATGAAACATGTATTCAGGGAGGCCTAAAGCCCTCATTGTTCTAAACATGAGGGTTGATACAGAATGCATTCTTGTTAACCTGATTGGGGGAAATTATAGGCAGACAAGAAACGTCAAAAGGGGAAGGACAGAAGGTTTCTTGGGACAAGAAATGCAGAGAAAAATTAGTTCAGACAGGGCTGTGAAGACAGATGGAGCTCCAAGGTGTTAGAGCGCTGGCTGTGAGAGATATCTCGCTGGTGCTCCCCACACAAGATACAAAAGCATTTCGCGATGACACTGCGCCTGCATTTTTGAAAATAGCAAGGTCGTGCTGGGGACTTCAAAGAAATAACAATCTTGGTAAAATATGTTCATGCCAATTGAGGACCATGGGAAATGCCGTATGTGTGGCTGAGGTTTATCACAGGGCAGGGAAGCCAGGAAATCATTGCATGTTTATTTTTGTCATTTTCAGAATGTGGGAACACTAATCTATGTTTCAAATAGACCTGCTTGTTCTGTTTTTTTTCTTTTGTATTCCAGAGGCTGCTGTAACTAACCATGGTAAGATTTGATGACATGTAAATGTAATTCAATATAATAAGTGCCTATGAAAACAAATGGGAGTTTGTGTCATTCATGCATCTGTGAATTATTTTCCATAGGTGATGTTTAAAGGGGAGGCTCATATTAGTGCAGTAGTGCATTTGCCCATTTACCAAGGCAAGTAAAGTAACAGATAAGAGAAGGTTTGTGTGCGTCATGATGAATGTCCCTTTCCTTGCATGCTGATGGGAAAGGATCTGATTCATAGATTACTGGTTGTAAATAAGCCAGTGATACTTTATGACACATAGATTTATGGATGTACATAAGCCAGTGATACCAGCCACAAACTATAGGTGACGCTCTAAATAGAATCATTGGGTTCTTATCAAATGCATAGGTCTGGAGCACTCTACAGACAACTAGGAGGTATTCTAATAGAAAGGAAAGTGTTGTTTTATGATGGGGTTATAGTATTAAAAGAAAACCATGCTCACCACTGTACCACAGGTATAAATACCGCAAAACAAGATATCACTAAAATTACCACCAATATAAGCTAACAAGGTGTGGTCACTAAAATAATATGAGGCCAAACCCAATCTAAATGCAAGACTAATTTACCACCAAATTACTGCCAATATGTTTACAGTAAGAAAATACCACCAAATCCCAAATTTACCCCAATAAGCTATAAATCTATTACAGCTCTCAACTAACTGAAGCAACTGGCCAAAACGAGCCAGTGACAGTGAAAAAGAGACAGGTCATGACTTCAAAAGGCCCCACATCTACGAGAAGAGATGGGCGGCAGAGTACTGCATCACAAGCAATGCCTGCGCAGGAATATGGGACATCCTGGTTGTAATATAATGTATTGTAAGTGGTCTTGGATAGCTCCCTTGTGCCACTATTGTGGTCTCACTGCATGTGGCTCTGTAAGAAAAAAGGGGGGTCATTAGTGGGACAGTGGGAGAGGCAGATGAAAAATGTGTGCTTTTAATGGGTTTAGATTGCAAACACCTGCCAATTTGCTTTCTATGGTTTTGTAGGAGAAACTAGGGAGTATGTATTGGAAAATCCCAAGATCTGGCTTGGCTTTCAATGCCATCGCTCCTCACCCCTCTCCTATCTTCTTCCCATCTGACCTTCTTGCTCCCTCACCCAAGGTTTGCACATTGTGTATCCTCTTTGATAACGACCTATGACTGCAACAATTCCGCACTACAATTGCCTTTGATGCTCACATTAACCTCCTCAGCATTACGAAAATGTGTCCTTTCCTAACCACTCTACAAAAATGGTAATCTCCACTCTCTGACTCTGAAAAATTGACTATTGCCGCAAGCCTACTCTTTTGCCTCGCTGCTCATTCCTCGCTCCACATAAAGTCCTGAACTTTGCCACCTGCACTCTCTAAAACTTACCCAGATCCTCCACCTCTTCTTCATACTGATAACATGCTGGTGGGCTCTCCGCGTACAATCACTCTATTTGCAAGTCTGTCTGATAGTCTACAAAGCTATCAACAGTCATGTTACTGAGTACTTGTCTGATTGTATCTCAATTTACTCACCCTTTCTTTCTCTCTGATACTCCTCTGCACGCAATCTCACCATCTCACAGCCTCCTTATGCATCCCTTGTGCCCGCTCTTTCTCCCTACTAACCCCGATCCAATGGAACCCGCTGCCCATAAAAGTAAAAGCCAGCCCCACAGTGGATCTCTTTAAAGCTTGGCTTAAACTTCAGTTATTTGCTAAAGAGGGCATTCCCCCTGCCCTCTCCCCATCCTCATTATCTGACCCTACCACTGCCTTCAGAGATGCTTAATAATGTAATTGTATATATTTAAATAGTACTCCTCTTTAGTTTAAAGTATTTGCCTCCTTGGGTTAATTTTGCCTTTGTAAGTCACCTGTTTTCTTATATATATATTTTCTGTTTGTTTCATCCTTGGTATGTGTCCCACTTTTATTTTTACACCCTCAAACTGGCTCACCTCTCGTTTTCATTTTTGTGCTCTTGTATAGGCACTCTTCATGGGAATGCCTCCACCATCTGTAAAAGTGTTATTGCGAGTCATTACTGATTGAAATTGACATTACTGTCCATCAAATAAATACACATACAAATGCAAATAGAAATCTGATAGACTGCAGTGCTTTAGATCTGGTTAGCCACTGATGTGGAAGAGTTTGATAGGGCTAAATAGGAGACCTTAGTCATGGATCTTTTAGTGTGGATGTGCTAATGGCTATCCCTGTTTGGCTGTCTGTGCGGGGGAGGGCAGGGGTTGTGTGTGAAGGCAAACACAACCTGAAATCCTGCACTCCCATCACTGGCCTCTTGCAGACAGGTCTCATTTCACTAACTCACATTGCCACTGTCAATCCACCCTCTTTCTCTCTCTCTCCCTCTCTCTCTTCCCCTCTATCAAATAGATACACAGCATCCCATGTGCAACAAAAAAAGCATCTGCGAGTTGATAGATAAGGGGAACGCGCAGTTTGGAAACTCCACTCAATTACCACTTGCTAAGGTTTTTGGGTGGCAAGAACCTTTGGTCAAGAGACAAAAGTGCTTGAAATTTCAGGGCAGCTGTCACCCATTTCGTCTTCCTTAATATGCTGGTTGCAGGCTGAGAGACACCTCTAACTCCACTTTAGCATGCTCCGGGGCTCTGCTCAGTGGCCCGCTGGGAATTCTGCACAGATGCCTTTGGGCCAGGCCCGCAATATAAATAAACAAATAGAAATCAAACAAAAGAGGTAGCGCAGTACAGTGATCTACCCTACTAAGACCAGTGGCTGTGTATCCTGTGATGACTGTGGTGCATAGTTCAAAAGGTAAATAAGCCAGACGTTTATGCAGGATCTTCAGCTGGAAGTCCCTCATCTTTACAATGGAGTTATTTTGAGTAATCAATAACAAAGGCTTATCAAATGTGAACACCAGTTTCATGATCAGTGGGGAAAAGTGCATCTGGTGCCTTGTGATTTATGATGTATCAAGCACACTGACATTGCCGAAGCAGCTCCTAGTGCTGAAACTATCCACAAAAACGATACAGAAATGCAGCTAGTGTGCTGGTTAAAATGTACAGATGGGCAATTTCAGGGTTTTCCTGAATTGGTAGTGTTCTCAGTGGATCTCAAAGAGGGTGGAAGTGAGCCACAGAGATGGGCAGCATTCAAAGAACGATTTGTGTCACTGTTTCTCCTATATCCGGTGCTAGGAATACAGAGAAGATGAGATCCACTAGAGTGTAGGGCCCAGAAAGTTGTGTATTCCTTGAACATTTTCTTTACTCAGATCGAACTAGCTCTAGACCAAGCACTTTGGAATAATAATGTCTGAAAACCTCACATATGCTTGTTATCTAAGCCAGAGGAGTGTAGGAATGGATGCTCTAACACGATTATAGTGTTAGACCTTCAAGAAAGGTCAGGCACCCCTGTTTTAGACTCTCTGAAGACTATTTGGCAGATATTTAGCTAAGCCAAGGTGGATGGAGTTTGAGCAGTCCAAACGGGAGATTGTGGCTTGAGACCTATGGGGAAATTGAGAAAGGGAGAAATCCATTTATTTTTCCATGGATTCGGGATTGAAAGAGTTGTCCCACAGGTGATCATGTCCTCCTGTCGAAAAGCGTAGCATCTCAAGGTGGTTGGAATCAATTGGTGGAGGATCAGAACGAGGTAGACCTTCTGAGAAGAATATCCTGATTCATCATGTAGTACCAATTCGGATATGCATGGGTCCAACCTGTGGCTAGTATCTTTGCCAAAATGTCATTATCTAATTTAAGTACACAAACAACGTCTATACCAAAAAGTATATACAAACTCTCATAGAATTTACTGGATACTCTAATGTAGCAATCTCTTTATAACAGAACAAACCTTCAATTGTTATCACAAGATTCTTTATTGTATTTGTACATAGAACAAAATGAACACAAAATAATTCATTTAAAATACATTGCTAAGTCTGTAGATCTAGTTATTGTGAATTGAACAAACACATCCAATATTCAAACCATTCAATCCAAACCACACTCATTCCCATACATTATTCATTCACACAGTGCAAAAACACTAAAAGACAATTTAGAAATAAGATAGGTATGATATGATAGGTTATTTATAACACACTTAATACCCAGAGGTTTCTAAGCACAGACCCGGGGATTGAAACTGTGTTGCTCTATGTCGTCTTGCTTCCAAGGCGAGCACGTTGCCCCTGAGCTATCCTCCCGAGACTACAAATTCATGACTCCCAAGGTCATGAAAGTTGACCTAAAGTGTAACGTGCTATATTGACAATAAATGCACCGTAGTAATCAAATTATAGCATGTCTATTCTGATATAATAAATCACCACAAAATTCATGTGAGGCTGTCCAGCTTTTGTTGTCCAGTGGAGCTTGTGAAAAAGGCATCTACTCAAGTTTCGGCTGGGTAATCTAGCTGCATCTCATACCCCAGCCATCTTCAGGACACAAGAAATCATTCCTGATCACAATGGTGTGTGTTACCAACTTGAAACAATAACGAAGAAGATAAACAACGGAGGAGTAAGAAAAAAAGAGAAAGAAGAGAGAAGAGAAGAAGGAACAATGAATGAAAGTGCATTCTGCATTTTTTCCGCATTTAACACAATATATGCCAAGTGTTATAATAAATCATCTCACAATCTATTCCAAAAGTATCAAATGTAAAGGGTCGCTGTGGCCCAGATGGGACCCTACATCTCTCGCATCTATGAGACACCAAATGTACATGCTTGTAACGAGTCGAAAAATGCCAAAGCTACGCAGATGCCATATTGGTCGTGGTGGGTGCGAAGAATTGTTACCACAAATTAAAGTAGACACCTATCTACTGCCCTTGATCACACATATTCGTGCTAAGAAGGAGACAATTGTGAATCAAAAGGTTGTTTTCATATCAAAGAGCATAATCATGAAAATGCTGTTCTCCAAATGTACAGTGATATTTCACCCAATAAAAAGGTCATACCTGGTAACGTGTATTGTGGCAATGTGGGCGAAAATTCATCCAACCCGGATATTTGGAAAAACAAGGCTTAGGGAGGCCGGATCATTCGACTCCCCAATGAGTGTATTCATTTAAAATACATTCATGTATTTTAAATGAATGATTTTTGTATTCATTGTGTTTTATTCTTTGTACAAAAACAATAAAGAATGTTGTGATAACAACTGACGGTTTGTTCTGTTGTAAAGAGATTGCTATATTAGAGTATCCAGTAAATGCTATGAGAGTTCGTATATACCTTTTGATATAGACGTTGTTTGTGTACTTGATCTGTTAGCCTTAGACTCTTGACCACGCTTTTCTGTTTATGTATTATCTAATTTAAGACAAAATAAATGCCTGTCTGAAGTGTAGTTAGATTCTTCTTTTCTTTGATTCTTCGACAACATGGTAAGTGGTTATATAATCATGGGGGGAATGTCCAATGCCACATCCTTCTGGTCGGCCAGGATGGACCAAGAGGCCGGCACTCTTTGTAGTAGGAAAACAAAAGTGGTTCCAGTCTCTCTGCGCCAAGAAATTGTAATTTATTGCAGGTACAAGGAAACGCCTGCCACGTGTTTCAAGTTGAATGCAGCTCTTCGTCAGAGGCTAGCATAATGCATACAATTAATACCATACAAAATAACACATAGTAATTACATGATTAGTGAATTGTTTTTTTTTTTGTTTTTTTTTTCTTCTCTTTTCTACTTTCCATTTGCATTTCTGCAAACGTGCCACGTGTGGAATCGGCCAATTTGTGGTAACTTTACACAATTCTGTTAATATGATTTTTTTCTGCATGCAACTTTCATGTGTTAATTGTGGTCATAACCTGCAATGGTTGCTTTGCCTTGCTCTTGTGCCTTGGTTTTTGTATGAAACAATTCACTAATCATGTAATTACTATGTGTTATTTTGTATGGTATTAATTGTATGCATTATGCTAGCCTCTGTGCTAGCCTTGTGGTTGTACATCGGCAGTGTACCCACACCATCCAGATACCTGCAGCCTTGTGTTTGATCTCTTATATTTATTTACAAGCGCTGTGGACTTGTGACTTGCTCTACCATTACCGTGTTCTCCACTCTTTGTAGTAATTTATAGCTGGCCCATCCGGTCTGCCACTTTACTTGAGGCAAATTCACAGTTGACATTCGCTATCACATTGGCCATGATCGAAACATTCAGTATTTCAGTCTGGGCATAATCAATTCAACGCTATCAAAATACTATTAAGAAAGGCGTGAATATCAGTCCATGTCACGCTTAGCTTGGTAACGCATAGCTTACTATAGAAGCCAGTGAATGCAAAATTTAAGTCATTCTTGCATGGGAATTGACTTCTTCGTGATAACTGTATGGCTCAAGAATGTAGTCTGCCTGAACTCTGGCTTCTTAAAGCTCTTATATTTACCACCCGGTCTAAGCATTGTATCTGTTCAGTCACGTTACATATTCACTCTCAAATACATTCTATTAATTTTCAATCTCATTCCAGTCTCTCATATGGTCCTAGGAACTGCACAAATAGGGCAAGCAAACACACTAGATACATTCCTCAAATGCTTTCCATTGAATCTCCTGCATCATCCATCAATGTGATGCACATTCTGGGAGGATGGCATCTCCTCACTTATCTAATACGCATTATGACATGATGAGGAGTATTCTGGGGAGACTAAACACACATTCCTTCTAGAATGTGACTCATAGACTGAGAAGTAGTAGGTGCACTATAAAGGTGCACTATAAAGCAGGGCCATTGACCATCCCCAGTGATCAGTTTCCTACAAACACATCCTCTCCTACCATTTAACATAACCCAGATTGCTTTCTCTAAATAATACTTGATCAGTGTACACCAGGGTTAAGAATGGGTTGGTACTCACTACCAAAAACATGCTTTGAGCTAATGAGTTTGTAGTACCTAGCCTTCATGATTTCAAAAAGCATGGTGGTTTCAGAATTCAGGGTGCATGTGTTAAATGGGGAAGGTTTGACACCCCCAATACTGGCTGGTGCAATCAGATAGATGCCTTCCAGGCCAGTGGTAGCTTGGTCCCAGAATACACTTAGTAGTGTATGTATTAGAGACACATCCACTCCAAAGAACTACCACCAAAGATTCCTGGCTAGGTCCCCCCACTGAAAGGTGGGCTTTCTGGAGCATGAACACATATATTGTTCTGTCTAGTCTGATAGGCCAACAGTTTATGGATTTTCATGCCATTATTCAGTCCAGTCCTGTAACCTGTCAGATGGTTCCACTAATGTGGTACCGTTTCATTGAGGACAGTCTGGCCACCAAATGAACACATAAACCAGCATCACACCCAAGATCAGGGCACTGGTCACACTCCACTGGATCTAGTTCAGTCGTTCCACTCATGAACCAGATATAGTGCAATAATGCCACTCACAATGACACATCTCCCACCAACCCTGAGTGATGACCAAACCCAAACATAGGCCCTCTAACAACCAAAAAGCACTTAGAAGCAAAGAACGCATGAGGAGATCTAGAGCTTTGGCTCACCGTAGTACACTCAGACTCAACTCAAGTTGTATTTCATTGCAATTCTAGTACACGTAAAGTACATCAAGTACCCAGGCACCTCCATGTCTGACATTTGTAAACATTAGTACAACCAGCTCAAGGGATCAACATTATACACAAATGTATCAGTCTGCAGGTGTGGACCCTCAGGGTTGACTCTTCCTCTCAATATCACCGTTCCCAAACTCTCATGCTTCAGCAGGGGAAGTAAGGAAATAAGCCCTCTCCATCTACCCAGAAATAGAGTAAAGTAGCAAACGTTATTGTCATAGAGGGTCTTTTGATGTCTTCTTAGCATTGCCTGGCGGGGTGAACCGTTGGGCTGAAATCATGAAAAATGAAGATCCACTAAGAATGGAATTCCAAGGCCACTGTCTTGCATGCATCCTTTAATGTCAACTCTCTACCTCTCTAGTTAAGTGCTGTGGAGCCTCTTTACCATGAAATGATTGCAGGACACTGTGTCCCCAGTAAGTCATCCAACATCTTCGCAAGGAAAATTTCCATGGAACATTTTGGCCTAAAATCGGGCTGGGCCAGGATCAGATTATTATTCCCCCATGACCAACTTTCAATGTCCTAATTCTTGGCCTTCTATCTGAAATTTTACCTCTACAGTTCTTCATTGTCCAGACCCCCTGACCCCTCCTACACGATCGTCCCAAAGGTAACTCACCTGCAACTCACAAGCGCAGCTCGCCTTTGTACCCCACAGCCACTACCGATGCTTCTTTAAATTCACTGATCACTCTGAACATACCGACTGCACTGAGTCCCGCATTCACTCTAATAATGAACCTGTACCATGCAACCTATGCCTACACTCTGCACAAACTCGTAACCTGCATGCGCTCCACTGCAATCCTGCTTAAATGTGCATCTAACTGCTACGCCAGACGTTGCCTCGTAGCCTGAGGCGCCATTCGGATTCTAGGCACTGCCCCTGCATCTTGGCCTAATCTTGTCACCTAGCTACTGTATCCTAGCCTCACGTGTAATCTGGAATCTACACACGGCATTTCAGCAGCCTCTTACCCATCTGTGTAAAATAGGCACGTGTAACTTGGAATCCAGGTACTGCCCATGTCCCACTCTAGCCTAAACGTGTCATTTTGAATCCAGACACTGCATTTTTGCTGCATTTGTAATTTGGAATCTAGGTACTGCATTTTATCGGCGTCTTAGCCACACATGTAAATCTGTATCTAGGCACTGCATTTTCAGATGCATTTTAGCCCATGTGCAATTTGGAATCTAGACACTGCATCCTATCTGCACCTCAGCCTCACATGTAAGTCTGTATCTAGGCACTGCATTCTAGCTGCACTGTAGCCCCATGTGTAAATTTGGATTCTAGGCACTGCATCTTATCTGCACCTTAGCCTCACATGTAGCCCCACATGTAATTTAGAATCTAGGTACTGCACATTTTGCACGCGGAACTTAGATACTGCAATTTAGCCTTTGCAACCTTGAATCTAGTACTGCCCCTGCACCTTAGTCCAACTGCGCTATCTTGAACCTAGGTGCTGCCCCACGGCACTCCAGCCCATATATATCACTCTGAAACTAGAGACTAGAGGCCCGCTCTAACCAGCAACTACCAGCCACAGCCAGCGGCACTCTTCCAACCAACTGCACTACTCAGGCCCCGCTGCCAGACCATGGTCACCTGGCTTGTTTTTACCATGTTCCCCTTCTGCATTACGTTGGACAACGTACCATGCAGCAGCAATAGCTACATTGCCCACAAAGATGCTCTAGCCAAACTCGGATGCCTGAGACACTATCCTATCACCTGCCCCACTCCCTTCCTACCGTCCCTGCCTCCCTTCCCACCCCCCCCCACTACCTGCCTTCTACACCCCCTGCAACCATCAACGTCCCAGCCAGCATTGAATCTACCCTCAACACCACTGGGCCCAGCGCTCCAGGCTCCTCCTCGCCATCTACAAAGCCCATCCACACCGACCTGAACACCAAACCCCCCACCCCGCCCAAGCCCCCTGGACTGACCCCTCCTCTACTCCCAACCTCACAGCCCGCAATTACAGACTAGACAATAGGCTCCCTTCTTCTCACAACAAGCCCACTACCAAATCCAACTCTAAAACCAACAAGAAGCAGAAGGCACCCAACAAGCCCACCCCACCCCCACTAAAAGGTGCCCTACTCAATGTCAGATCCCTTGCTGCCCATCCCACGGAAATTGCTGACATCATTCTAACCAATGATCTTGACTTCCTAGCCCTAACAGAAACCTGGCTCCACGAAGCATCCTGACCCCATCTATCACTATCCATCCCTGACAAATACTCCATACTCAGAGCCGACAGACCTAATGCCAGGGGAGGAGGTATAGCAATTATCTCAAAATCCTTCTTAGGCCTCAGATCAGCCCCCCTCGTGTCACTCTCTTCCTGTGAGCTACTTACAGCCAAGTTACAAACCTACCCCACAAGCACTATCACCTTTCACCTCATATATAGACCTCCAGGCCTCCCAGGGGCCTTTGAAGAAGACATCACTTCACTCATTGCTGAAAACTCCAAGCCGTCAACACAAATAATTATCCTAGGGGACCTTAACCTTGGCTATTGCGATCCCAATGATGCACCTGCTGCATCACTGGCCAATGCCTTAACAGAACATGGCTTTGCACAACTCATTGCCCTCCCCACCCACCAGAAAGGTCGAACTATCGACTGGGTGGCGACCCACAACTGCGACACCATCTGTAAGGACCCCCAACCTCTAGCCTGGACAGATCACCACCTCATACCTCTTGTCATTAGTATCACCCACGCCACACCTGTAAAATGCCCTATAGCACCAGCATGCCCCACCAGAAGCAAACGCAACATCACTGCTGAGGCCCTTCTACCCCCGGTCCTGCTCACCCTTAACGCACTCCCAGCTAACGCTGATTTAAACCTACCAATCGACACCTTCAACAATTCCATGGCCAAAGCAATGGACACCATTGCCCCCCTAAAACTGTGCAAAGATAAACCAAGAGCGCACCTTAACACATGCTACACCCCCGAACTTAAGGCACTCAGAAAAAAGAAAGCTAAGGCTCAACTCACTTGGAAAGCCAATCCCTCTGCAGAAAATAAACTAAACCTCATGAATATAATCACTCTTTATAAAAACGAAATTATTCGCAGCAAAAAAGAAGTTTACAACGTCAGAATCGATCAGGCAGGATCCTCCACTAAAGAATTGTTCAAAATTCTAAAAGAAATCGAAAACCCCAATCCACCCGCAGACACATGTCTGAAAGACAAACCTTGGTGCACTGGCATCCAAACCGCCCATAACAATAAAATCATAGGACTCTAAACCAAAATCAAGGAGAAATGCCAACAGCTTTCCAAAAACAAGCCTACTAACCCTAACCTACCAATGCTCTCTGACACCATACCTAGCTTCACCTTCAAGAAAGTAACCACGGTTGAAGTTCAAAAAATTATCACCTCCTTTAAACCCTCTAACTGCAAAGGGGACAGCTGCCCTGCCCAGATCATAAAAGACGCAGTCAGAGATCTATCCCCCTTCATCAACAAACTTATCAACCTATCATTCACTAACAATTCTGTCCCCAGCAACCTTAAACAATCCTGGGTTCTCCCACTCTTGAAAAAACAATCATTAGACCCAACCATACCCACCAACTTCAGACCCATCACCACAGTCCCATTCCTCTTAAAAATACTGGACAGAGTCGCCTACCTCCAAATTCAAGAATACCTGGATTCCAATCAACTGCTAGGATTGCGTCAGTCTGGCTTTAGACCTCAACTTGGTACAGAAACTGCCCTTGTTGATCTTAAAAGCCAGATTGATGAAATCAAAGACAAAGGCAAGACTGCACTCCTTCTCCTCTTAGACCTCTCAGCGGCCTTTGTCCTGGTCGACCACAATATCCTCTGCAATCACCTGGCCACCGCAGCTCACTTCTCCTCCCCCGCCATCGCTTGGATAAATCATTTCTGACGAACAGAACCATGCGAGTCTTCTCCACAACAGCTGCAGCAGACCCTATACCTATTTCATGCGGGGTCCCACAAGGCTCCTGTGTCTCCCCCACTCTGTACAACATATTTACAAAGCCACACTTTGATCAACTGGACTGTCTGGGTGTCACCTACAAGAATTACGCAGATGACACCCAGATACTCCTCACCATCACAGGCAACTACCACACAGACGTCACCCGGATTAACGAAATATTCTCCGTCATTCAGGCATGGATGGCCTCTGCCTGAATGATGAGAAGACGGAGCTCCTCCTTGTCGACTCTCCCAGCAACCTGTCCAAACTTAACCCCAACTATAACAATATCACGATCGATGGTCACACCATCCCGATCGCCAAAAATGTGAAAACCCTTGGCTTTCATCTCAATGCCAACTCTAACCTTCACAAACAAACCAACATGATCGCCTCTGCCGCTGCCTACACCGGCAAGCTTATTAGGTCCAGTAGACCCTTTCTTTCCACCAACAGCTGCCTCACGCTTGCCAGAGCCTTCATACAGTCTAAACTAGACTACTGCAATAGTCTGTACCTAGGTGCTAACCAAACCATAATTAACAAACTACAGGTACTACAAAACAACGCCCTTCGCGTAGCACTCAACATTCCCAGACGAGCACATTTCCAATACTAGGAAATCATGCAAATGGCTCTCCATTCGACAAAAAATAGACCTGAAAACCATCTGCCTTACATATAAGGCCCTAAACCACCGAGCCCCCCCCTATCTCTCCAACAAATTTACCTTAAAACCTGCCACAAGAACCACCAGATCATCCAACACCCTATGCTTGACAGTACCCAGATTCTCATTAAAAAGAGCGGGAGGAACCAGTTTCACAGTACTTGCCTCCCAACTCTGGAACACCCTACCCCTTAACATAAGAACCATTGAGTCCTTCCAGGTTTTTAGGAAAAATGTTATCGGTTGGCTCCTGAACAAAGAGTACTACCCAGTTAGGAAGGCACACATCCCTTTACCCAACCATGTCTGCAAAATTTGCTCTGCGAATTGTTTACTTCACAATTGTATATATCACAATATGGAACTGCTGTATCCTGATTTTCTCAAGTTGTTTTATTTTGCAATTGTATACTTCAAAATGTAACCTTCTTCTTTAAGCGCCCTTCTACTCCAGGGTCTGGGGCGCTATACAAATAAATAAACAAACAAACAAACAAACAAATTCCAACTTATATATCATGTCCTTTGCCTCTCTGATCCTCTGTTCTTCTTCACTCAACCACTGACAAAGCTATTTAATTTCATCAACATCTTCACCTGGTTGATTCAGCACTGCCAGCAACATCCAGGGTGTTGCCTCTTATTAGTTCTTCTTTTCCCTCCTTGGCCCTACTGAGGTGTTCCAAACCTTTCTTAACAATGGGGTCCAGTTGTGCCTGCCTCCTTTGGCCCCACAGCATTCCCAACCCTGTGTGGCTTGCAAAACACTGCTTACATCAGCTTACCTTCAGATTCAAAACAGGGGCTGGAGGCATACAGCTTAGCCCAAAGGAGAATACCAGCAGCAACCACTTCTTTGGTGTAATATTGAGGGTGAAGGAAGCGTTACACAGAATTCAGTGTAGCCTATCCTCTGTCCAGTGGAGCCACAATCAATCTGTAAAGAACTCAGAAAACTAGAAGTTTATCACTTATTAGTAAACCTAATTGGCATCTGTAACCCAGGTCTTCCTGACCTCAAAAAGCCTCCTCGACGTTCATGCTCACTCGCACAATCACACACACACACACCCGCCCACCCCCAAGCTCTCCCACCCCCTATCAAGTAGGAATGTTTGTGGTGGCAATCCAGAAATCATGACAACACAATCCTTATGTGGCTCTAGTTTCTGCCTTTGCCATCTGCCGGTGGAGTACCGAATGTGGCTTGTCAAACATGGCAAAGAAGGCATCCCCCAGCACCCGCACAGCTCAATCTATCAGCCCTGCACACCACCAGGAGAGCCCACAGTCATCCACTAAATCCTTAAGTATTGCACCTTTCACTGTTAAGCTGCAGCTAGCCTCATGTGCTGACACCATGGCTCAAGTGGGCAGCTATATCAGTCTGCAGGCACAACAATGTCTCACATTGGACCCAGCTGCAAAATGTGGGGCTACAGGAGAGTGGTGCACACAATTCAAAGGATCTACCCCAGCAGATACAAGTTCCTTGTTCCAAATTGCTGCTTTAATCATCACAATTGAATGTACAGGTCTTCTCCATTGACTTTAGTCAAACGGCGGTCCATGACAAGCTGCGTTTCTGAAGCTGACAGTTTAGCAACTCCAGTCTCAATACCAAACTACATGCTGTCTCCAAAGGTGCATCTTTATATCATGAAAGAACAAGTATCCTCAATTTGAATAACAACTAACTTAAGAAATCTTACTTTGATGGCCACAACCAATGACAACTGGAAATGGTGAGTTTATCTGGGAATGGGAGCCTCCAATCACTGTGTAGCACTTAAAGACTCAATTCCTGTAGCACGTATGTTGGTTAATGCCCTTCCTGTTCCTCGGATCGTTGTATTAGCTAGAATGAGACCATGTCCCCCAGGTATTTTCCTGCTGGAGCGTTCAAGAGAACAGAAACCCATGTATCCAGTGCTCCAGATAAGATTTGGCAGTGGGAGTATTTTACTCCCTATATATTAAAGTTTGGAGTAAAATGATTATTAGGTGGTACAAATGTAATTATTTATGCACATTAAAAGATACATGTTTACTTCTTCTGATCAAGCAGTGATATTAGTAGTTTCTTCCTGTAGTACTACGTGCACTACAGGTCCAAACATATCCATGGAGCTGTGTGGGTGAAAGCAGGGGCACAATCTGCCAGGTGTCTGATTCTTACTTTTGTTGGGAGTATTTTTACTCCCTATTATTTTTGTTTGGGAGTATTTGCCTATTTGTAGGGAGTAAAAGAGGCTGATACACCCCGTATCTGTAGGGCTGGCGGTACTTCGTTGTCCAGACCCCTACTCTATTGAGGCATCTGCCGCTGTGGGAGAGGGGCAAGTGGTCACTGATGTGCCTACTTTAGTAGCACAGTATTTAGTGGTCACAGGGTTGCAAACTGGCCTAGAAAAGGAACCTGAGATGGAGAACCTGGTTGCTTTAAATCTCCGGTGCTTTCGAGAACAGAGTGATTTATCCTCAGCTGGAGGCCCAAGTCAGGCTGATTTATACAAGATGCAGAGGACCCACAAAGCTCCGGTAGGTCTGCGAAAGCAGGCAGGGGAACAGACTCAGGTTGAGTCTTTGATTTGTTCAGGGTGTATTGGCAGGATGGTCTCCTGTACAGTTAGTCCAAGAATTCTGAGGCAGGTGTGGCTGGACATTGGGTGTTCCCCAATGCCACAGGAGGTGTGTACTGGATTTGGCCCATGACATTCCATCGACATCACTTAGGAGAGACCAAGACAGCTGGCAAGTTGTCTGCTCATTTCTACTAGCCTCACAGGAGCATACAAATGAAGGAATATCAAATATAAGTTTAGAGATAATATTTGCACTCAGTACAATCGTTGTAGTGAGTATTAGTGAACTTATGAGATGAGAATCCAAAGAAGTGTTTAAAAATTTAATTTGAACATCCAAATGAAAATTAAGATATGCAATTTCTTGAATTGAATGTAATGGATTTATTTCTTGTCTCGAGAAACAGCCGACACATGTTTCGACCAACTTGATCGTTCTCAAGGCTGTGCATTGTCATGATATCAAATGATATAAACACAAGGTAGTGTGGATAATATCACAAAGAAAGTTAAATCAGGCAAAAATCTATTGTGGAATGAAATCGGAAAAAAATCTGAAAAAAACGCATACCACACGAGATGTTTCATTTGGAGAGAGCACGCGTCATGGTCAAGCATATGGAAAAGAATATTTCATTTTAGAATAAGCATGGGTATTATCACATCATTGAAGAGACAAGCAACTTAATTGTTAAACATCATAATGTTAGAGAAAATTTAAAATAAGCAATAACATATGTTACAATGGTTTGAGTGCCTAATAAGAATTCTAGTGTAAGAAACACCGACCATTCCCAGTGTTGTACAGAGTGAGATGTTAATAAGGCTTAGTAATCATTACTAAATATGATATCCTGAAATGTGTTATTCATGTAATGGTGACTGATTCGCTGATGCTTCAGCACACAATGTACCCCCAGGTGTGCTTGGTGAACATTCTGAAGTAATGGTGGAAAAACTGAGAGTTGAAAGCTTACCCCAATCATGAATTGAATCCTTCTCAAATCTAAAAGGGAGTATGGAGAGCCATTACAAGCCCTGATTTATTATTGTGTACAGCTTTACGGCAACATTATGCCTGTGTGATTATGATTGATGAGAAATGTGCAAAAAGAAACATACCTGAGGGACCAATCCGTCCCGATATGCGTATTCTCCGTGTGTGTCTTCACCTACAATATTTTTCAAATGTTGCAATGCAGTGATATTCCTCTAATTGGTAAATGGCGAATTACCACATAATCTGTAATACATTGAATAAGATTCAAGTTAGCTGAGTTGCCAGTCTGACTTTAATCAAATATTTATTAGGAGAAAAGTCCATAACCTCTTGTGTGTTTACCACACTAAAAATAATGTCACATATCCTTTTACTTCATGATTTTATCTTTAAAAGTTACAAATTGACCCAATGTATCAGCGATTTAACCCTGCTTACACATGTAAGTAAGTTGATGCCATCGTGATGTGCAGTGCGTGCTTGTGCAGCACATTTTTTTTCCTGGGATCAATCACTCCTGCATCTGTCCAAGCCTAATGGCGTGTGCCCGTATAATGGTCCTCGTATTCCTTAGTTACGAAGACCTTCCGCTGTAAAATGCCATTTTGACGTGATGATGTCACACGTCCCAACGTGTGATGTCACAAGTTAACAAAACATGTCATTTCCTGTGATAAATGCGGGTTGCATTAATTCGGTAAATAAATTGTAAAATTTGTGCCAAACTATTTATCCACCTAATATTATGATTGGAAAGTTGTGGGTTGGCTCTCTACATATATTATGAATGTATCATAAGCAAATATGTATTTGCATAGGGTGTTATTGAAATCACAAAATTGGTGCCGTTTGAAGGACAGCATTTCATTGCTGGATGCCAAATTGAGATGAGTTACCAATGGATGTTTAAGGTCAGAATGTTGGTTTCCTGTGCTGGATCTATGTCCAATGTGACGTTATGGACAATAAAGTATCATTGCTATAATTCATAAAACCTGGGTGAATGGCCAGTGTATAGTGCACACTGAAGACTCCCATTACAAATTTACAATAATTTGTTACCTGCACATAAATACATTCCTGAAATCTATGATATGACCACATAGAAAGATGGTTACAAAAACACATACATTTCATGGTCTGTGTTAAGAGCATGCTCTGTAGACCGTAAGAAACAGATAAGTTTACATTGCATTTTATGCATTTTCAACTGCAAATTACCACCCCTTTCACCCTTTTTAGCTTTCATCAATCCAATGAAACGAAGGTCATCTTGGTTGGCCATCTAATATTCCAATTGCCAGTGGATGGCCAATGGAAGTTTCAGATCTAGATTCCTTAAACTGGCCAGATGTTCACGTATGCGTACCAATAGCTGCCTGATGGTACTGGCTATATGCATTTTACCACAGACACATCTAATAGCATATACCACAAAACAAGTTTTGCAATTAATGAAGTCTGTGATCTTGATTGCATTCCCTAAGGGATCATTGTATATTTGACATTTGTCCAATGCGTGTTTGCATTGATTACAGTTGCCACACTTGTAGAAACCACAACTTGTTTGAATCCAATTCTTTCCTGAAAACCGTATTGTCGGATCAAAGAAGGACGGACAGAGTTTTTGCTTGATTGTAGGTGCTCTAGTAAACGTCAATTTAGGATGATCAGATAAAAAAGGTGCCAGATATTTGTCCAATTTAAGAATATGCCAATACTTGGCAGCCAATTTATAGAGAGTACTAGAATCTTTTGAGTACAGAGTAATGATGGATATATGTTGTGGCTGAATTGTGTCCACTGTTTTATCAATTAAAAATTCCAATGGGTTTACATGGACAAATGTATCTGCAGCTTTTTTAATGATATTGAAATGGTAACCTCGGTCTAAAAAGCATTGAGTAAGTACAGAGTAGTTCTGATTTGGACTATTCTTGTCCATAGTACAAATCAGAACTGCAGTTCCTTCTAGCTCTGTAGAATTCTCCACCTGGAATATTATTGATCGTGCTGCGCTGCAGCCTACTTTTAGCATGTAACACTGAATTAACCTCAGTGGGTTTGCGATACATGTTAGTTTGAATGGATCCTTCTTGAATAAAAATATGCAGATCCAAAAAGTCAATCTTGAAGGACTAGCATGGCCAGTTAAAGTAATGCCAAAAGTATTTATGTTGGTATATCCTACAAAATTATCAAACGATTCTGGTGTTCCTTTCCAAATAATTATGATGTCATCAATACATCTTTTCCATTCAATTATATTGTCAGAATACTTCACTTGATGATAGATATGTTTTTCCTAATATTGAAACATGAATAGATTGGCCAGTGAAGGAGCAAATTTCGCTCCCATGGCCACTCCTGTGACCTGTAGGAAATATTGTTCATTAAATAGAAAAACATTGTTTCGTAAAGTGAATATCAGAAATTCTTTTAACATTTTTTACATGTTATAAAATGAAGCTGACGAGTTTAGAAAAGTGTATTCCAAAGCACTGACTTCCAGTTCATGTTCAATGCTTGTGGACAGTGCAGTTACATCAAGGGTTGCAAGTTAAATAATCAGATCTCCATTCTACAGACTTCAGGAACTGTAGTACATGGGTACTGTCTCTAATAAACGATTTTATTGTTACAACAAATAGTTTGAGTGCTTCATCTAAGTATTGTGAAAGGCCCTCAGTGGCCCAGCCAATACCACTCATTATAGGTCTCGCCTTAGGCAGATGATGGTACGCTTTATGTATTTTGGGTAAAAATATACCGCGGGCATCGTAGGATCTGTGATAAGTAAAAATCTCTTTTCTTCATCAGTCAAATATCCCATATTATACCATTTGGATATTAAGTCTTATAAGTCCGATACTATCTTCTTTGTGGGGTTAGATTTGAGTGATGTTTAGCAATGTGGAGTGGTTAAATGATCCATTTGTATGTTATCAAACCTAGTACCCGTGAATCTCTTGTACTAATCAAGGAAATTGGGCGCTCCTGCTACAGGCTTCTTGCAAGTTAGACAGGGTAACGAAGGTCCCCTTAATTCCATTTTAACCTCTTGGTTTGCCTTTCAAGGTGATAGACATAAACATTGTGTGTTCTTTGGATCCTCATATCTCCTGAGGGTACTGGTACATTTTGGTATTTGTAGACCATGCCACCCGGTATTCTTTAGCAGTTCCCATGATGGGTATCAAAGGTCCTGTGATGGTGAAGACTCTGATAGGCATAGTCTCTTGTGTGGGGTTGCTCAACAAAGTACTTTCTGACAGGGGCTCCCCCATCATATCTGCGTAAATTAAAGGTATGTTGCAGAAGTGTGGATATAACTTACATGTTCTCTACAGATTTTCATCCCTGAACCATTGGGCCTGTGGAAAGATTCAACAAGACCCTAAAAGATATGATAGATGGCTCAGAAAAGCACTTGAGGAGAAAGTGGCATATTGACCTGCCATTGCACCCCGGAAGTGCCAGCAAGTGCTGTTAGGCTGGGGATACTACGGAGTTACTACTGATCGCTACTCTGCCGTATATTGTGGACTTTGTATTAAGCTCGTCTTCGGCAAGAGAAAGCCACCTCTCTATCGTGCTGAAACTTGAAGAAGTCTCATTCATCTTTTTTTTCCAACTGTACTGTGATGCTGCAGCCCAGTCCACATTTTTTTCCCAACAGCCATTATAATGGCACGGGTATGCACACCGGTGCGCGCACCCCGCAAGTCCCAGCAAGTGCTGTTTGGCTTGGGATACTACAGAGTTACTACAGTTCGCTACTCTGCCATATATTGTGGACTTTGCATTAAGCTCGACGTCAGCAAGAGGAAGCCACCTCTCTATTGTGCCGAAACTTGAAGAAGCCTCATTCATCTTTTTTTCCAAGTAATTCCTAATTACTTTGGGTCATTCATACTGGGACACTTGTGGTACTTTTGGGGTCTTGCGCTGAAGCGCCTGGGTAAATTAGCGCTACTTTGGGTGACCTTTCTTTTTTTTTCTCTTTTCTTTTTTTCATTATAGCCATACTGTGACGCTGCAGCCCCTCCCACATTTGTTTCCCGACAGCCGTTAAATTGGCATGGGTACGTGCACCCGCGCACGCACCCCGGAAGTGCCAGCAACTGCTGTTTGGCTGTTCGGGTGTGTGGCGCGGGCGGCGCAGGTAAGATCGCATTACATTTTGCATCAGTGTGTATGTAATTTACTTATTACGATTTATCAACGGGAAGTTTACCGGGATTATGTGCAGGCATTTTCCCTCCTAACATGGGATGTTTGGATTTGTTGAAATGTTCTAATCTATTAATGGCGTGACTAGCTAACATTATTCAGTATTTTGTAAGTAATCTAATTAGTTGAAACTGGTAATAGCGATTCTGGTCCAAAGTTACTTACTCTGGCAGGCGGGGTTACACCTCCATTTTCATTGGAGATGTGTTCTTCCTTAATTTAGCTCCCTATAGTACCCATAGTATGACTAATAAATGAAAGAGTTCCACATCGGTTAAGACTGGAAATAATCCTTTTGATATGGACTCAGCTATGGAAGCTCCCTCCCTCTCAGGCTCTAGCAACAGTGACAGTTAGCATCTATAGAGGCCGAGCCAGCTATCCCTATCAAACCCTCTAAGAATGCGGATTCTCGAAATCAAAAAAGTTTTTTGAGTATTCAAGAAACAATGCATCACTCTATTGACTCCATTGAGGAGGTGGTGGAAATAGTGCCTAAATTAGTTTAGACACTTCTTTGATAGCACCTGTGGTCTTAGCCGAATTGGATAAAAGGGTACGTTTGTCATGGGGACCCTCTACACCTATTAGTACTAGGGGGGGGAGGCTGGATAGCGTACACCTATATACAGCTCAGGGACTTGACAATGTTCTTAACATGTCTGCCATGCGACAGAACTATCGGATATTGCAGAAACTACAGAATGATATTTCACAGGGAACTGCAGGGTCGGAGGATAAAGGCAAGATGCAGCCACCTTCAGAGCCATATAAATGCTCAAGCCCTACAGCCTCTAACCCATTGCCTATACACAATCTTGAAGCTTTGCACATTGCTCCCTCTATTGATGCAATGGCCTCCGATGATTTACTATCTGCTCATATATCATTTCCCGTATGAGGGACATGACAGGACCCATACTGAGATTCAGGAGAACAGGCTAATTTTAATAGATTGTGCTGATAAATTAAGCAGGTTAGAGGGTTTCATTTATGCGTATGAAACTCAGCTGTGGCGAATATAACTCATTCCTTTATTTATTTTATTTATTTATTTTACATTTATAAAGCGCTCACACAGCCCGCAGGCATCGAGGCGCTGTTACAGGAATTGTTTGTTTTTCTTAGTTGCGCAATTGTATTTTTTTTGTCTTAGTTACATATTTATAACGCGCTTAAACACCCAGAGGTTTCTAAGCGCGGACCCGGGGATCGAACCTGTTGTTGCTTCGTGTCGTCTTGCTTCGAAGACGCGCACGCTGCCGCTGAGCTATCCTCCCGGGACCTTTACTAAGACTGAAAGTATCCAAACTATGCATGAAATTATTGGAGATATGGACACTGCAAAATATTTGCCCTCCATGACTGAGCTTTTGGGAGCAAGGTCCTATGCGGATGTAGTGCGTCGGGGGGTTGTTTGACCTGATATTGGATAATAAAAATGAACTGAAGGTTTTGGAGGAAGCAGTTCAGATTAATTCCCTTAAGATTGAAGGTTTAGAACGCACAATCAAACTTCTTTCACCGCTTCATCATAAAGAGTGCGTGATCCCTAGCACTCCAAATCAATCGAGCAATAATTTACAATTACAGCATAACTCAAACAGTCCACCAATTCTTTTGGAGGTGATGGAACAGGAATTAAAAAGGAATTTGGACTGTGTGAATGAGGCTGAAGTGGCTCCTGTCAGGGCGCAAGATGATGCTTCTTTACAGTGCACATCTCGGTGTTAAAGAAGCATGAGGGCTAGGGCCCTCAAGATAAGAGCAATTAAACTGACTGATTGATTACAAGCAAGTGAAAAAACAAAAAATGTACCATTGATAAAAATAATAAACTCTAACTCAAACCTTAAAGATATCTGTGCGATACCCCTGGAAGAAGGGGCGTTAGATTTAACACAGCTTGATGAAGAAAGTAAAGTGGCACTTGACTTTAGGTATTGTGCACAGAACATTAAAGATCTGGAGGTATCCATAAAAAACAGCAATAAAAAAGGAGCAAATAAACAACCTACAACTCAAGTGACAAAAAATGTACACTCTAAAAGTACAAAGGAGGATGTGAAGGATGGTATCTCCCCTCCTGATTTAGAGGGTAAAACGGAAAATAAATCTAAACCAAAACTGGGAAAGAGAACGAATAAACCCTCCCGGAAATCCTGGCGCAACTTGATCAATAAAGAGACGGCTGCTACAAGTAATAATGTCCGGGAAACTGGCCTAGTTGAAATAATCGATCTTACTGTAAGTGATGAGGAGGATGAAATCTATGAAGAACCGAGTGACTCTTTGAGGGAAGCTATGAAACATATGGGAAATAGACATAATATTAATAAAAAAAAATACAAAAAATTAAGAGAATTGACAAAGAGGAGTGAATGAAAGGTAAACTCAATCAAGTAGACGGTACCAAGGTGGGGGGAGGCATTCCACAATTCTTCACTAAAAATGCTAAAATTGTTGGAAAGCTTCCCACACCAAGAATTAAGAATGTGGAAAATCTGGGCTGCTTGACTAATAAACAAGAAATCATTAATCCCAATTCTATTTTAAAAATTGGAAATGAGATGAGTAGTATGGAAGATTTAATTAAGAGAGAAGAGAATGTGGAGATTGCACAGGAGAATGTGATAACTACCCTTGATAAGGCAATCACGATCCCACCTTCTGAGGATATTAAAATGTTGGTACAACAAGCCTTACTGAAGCTCCTGCAGCTTCCCCCTAATTTAGGTACCCTTCCTTCTTTTCTAAGTGAGACGGCAGCCTTGAGAGTTAAGGAAGGAAATGTGGTTAGATCTGTAGCTACCGTGTGTTGCTCTGAAAATTCTCAGTTATCGGGAGATCCCCCTAAGGATATGCTAATTTCATCTAGCAGAAATCCAGCTAACTATTCCAAAGACAGTCTGGAACTACATAGCATTACTGAGAATAAAATGGGATACTCAGCACGAGACTTAAGGAGAGAGGGACCAGTAACAACAAATATGGGAGGGATGCAAGATGCAGAAAGTTTATACCAACGCAAGGAGTGGGAGGGTGGTCATGCTGAAAATAGACAATGGGAAACAGGAACTGATGAGGACACTCATGGGGAGTGAAGAAATCAGATAAGCTATGATCATCCTTGTGAGGAGGTGTAGTGGCAACCCCCCCATTTCATTGATGACCCTAGTGTAACATTTAGTTTTCTGCTGCCCAAGGGAGATTCAGACTCCCTTACTCATGGAAGGATTTTATCCTTACTGAATGAAATTCCCAGCTTATTGCTTATTTCATCGGGAGACATTAAGATGATTGATTTTATCCATCCTGTCAGATATGATTATGTTAGGATTGTCTTATACTCTCGAGCTATTTACAAGCTCACACTTTCAGAGGCATTTAATACATTTGGCTATGATCTGTTAGATTATAATAAAGGAACCCTTAAACCATGGGGAGAAGAGCATAGATATACTTTGGGAAATGTGTTGAAATCTAAAATGGAATCAAGGGAGGAGACCATTAAACATTTAGGTTCTTCGAGTGAAAATGACCTGAGATGGTTGGCTCTGACTTTGAGAGATTATATTTCTAAAATACAGGACCTAAGGGGGAACTCCTAGCGTTGCAAGATTGTATCTTAATCTCTTGGAACTCCAGGGGATCTTGGTTCCTAAAACATTCTACTGATATTTGCTCTCTACTGACTTCCACCTCTATTCTATGTCTCCAAGAAACCTGGGCCACTTCGCCTCTGTTTCTGGATGGCTATACACTGTTTCAAGAGCTTGCTTCAAAGAAATTGAAAGGGAGACCCTCTGGTGGGATTCTGATTGCTATTAAAAATGACTTGTAAGGGAAAGTGCTAAATGATTTTAATATTACGAAAGGGATCATTGCAGTTTTATTGGAATTTACGAAAACTAAACCCCCTTTAAACCTTCTGATAATTAATATCTACTTGTCTCCTGATTGGGCTTTGAAATATACCACAGGACTTATAAATATGGTCCTTTTGGAATGTCAAGAGCTTTGTGCTGAATTAAATATTATTATCGTGGGGGACCTTCATTCAGAAATGGCACCAAAAGTGGGCACTTGTTCCACGGAAGCTACTTCTACCGCGGCTCACATATTTAGGGATCAGGCCTCAATTTATAGGGAGGACTATGTTAAACGTATCAACGGTGAGAAATGGTTTCAACTTTTTTGAGGACTGGGGCATGTGCTGTGCGAACAATTTGCTAGATTCTCCCTGTGATTGATACACATGGACTAATGGCATTTCATATTCTGCGATTGACTATGTGTTTGTAACCAGTAAGCTGTTCAATCTTGTGAAAGAATTCTCTCTAAACTCCACTCAAAAAAGTGATCATAAAGCTCTTGTGGTGAGTTTTGCCTTGGATTTGATTGGGTGCAATAGGTCCCCTTTCCCCCTAAGGCTTAATATTAATAAATCATGTCATCGTATTACTTAGCACAAAGGGAATGTAGAGAGAATAAATTAATATTTTCTGCAGGATTTTGAAAATACCGAGTACAAATTGAGCCTATATTCATTTGATTCCTTTAGAGATTATGTAGAATCTGCAGTGAGAGTTACGTGTGGTGGCAAGAAACGTAGCACTTCAGCTGTGGCCCACAAGCATTCGTTCTGTGGGGCAATGAGAGAACTCAAGAAAGGAAGGAATGTTGAATTAAGAGCTTGCCATAAGAGCCACCTACAGAATGAGTCCTCTCTAGCATTAGTTAAAAACATTTAAAACTAATGGAAAAATAGAGTACAATATGTGCGCGCACAATTATATCAGCATGATGGTGAAGAAATGCTGTTATCTTTATCTGACTTTAATACACAGAAATTCTGGGGTCTGATAAATAGAGAAGGGGCCTTACAACTAACGGCCCAAACAGTGTTGGTTAGACCTGAGGTTTGGGAAGGTCATTTTGCACAGTTGTTTGCCCCTACCGCAGCGGAATGATTTGTTCCTCAGGACATTAGTAGTTGTCACTGGAATATAGTGTTTGGGCGGAACGAGATTCGAAATGTAATTGTGATTAGTTCCTCTTCCTCGGCCCCCAGTCCGAATGGGATTGCCAATGTGGTACTGAAGGGTAATCCCGACAATTGGTCTAAGGTCCTGTATATGCTATTTAGAGATATTTTGTTAGCTAAGGCCATCTCGGATAGTTGCCATCTTTCTTACATCATACCGATCTACAAAAGGGGCAGTAGGGCCTGCCCTTCAAATTACAGGCCCATCGCCCTTTTGGACGCTGAGCCTAAGATCTTTGCCGGTATCATTCTTGAACAGATTCAGGAATGGATTGCGGCCAAGGGCATTCTGTCGGCATTCCAATTTGGATTTAGGCGCAACATGGGTACTGATGCGTGGGGCCTTTTGACTGCCATCATGCAAGAAATAGCATTGAAACCTGGCAATTTGCCGATCTATGTTGCTTCCATCGACCTTACTAATGCATTCGACAGAGTAGACAGAACTGTCTTGTGGTCAAAATTGCATTGTTTAGGGATGCCAGCTACCCTACTCTCCATATTGTTCCATTTTCATGAAGGAACTAGAATTAAATTTGCATTAACTCTGAGGGTTTCTTATCGAAAGATATCAGAGTGGGCAATGGACTTGTATGGACAGCATTTTTGCGCCCACTGTCCTTACTTTATATATCTCGAATTCAGGCAATTTTCTGGAACCCATGGCCTTTGCTTCTCCTAAAATGGAAAGAAGGAATGTGTGTTGGACTGCATATGCTGATGATGTTGCATTATACGACCAGACCCCTCTCCGTCTTCAGCTGCTGCTTGCTGTTTTTCACCAATACTGCCTGGTCAATTCTCGCCTGATCAATAGTAAAAAAAACAGTAATTGTACGATTATCCCACAGGAAAAGCCCCATTAAATTCACTTGGTTCTTAAATCATGAAAAGTTGCTAGTGAGACCAGTGATACGTTATCTGGGATATCGTGTTTTTGGGGACAACAAAAAGGCCAACTTTCGTGAATTTCTTGAAAAGAAGATCTCTCCTCTTGTGGCTCAGTTAAGAAAAATTGACTATAAATTCGGAAAATCTTCAGTTCTTCCTTGTATACGCTATTATAGTAGTTAGACTATTGCACAGCACATATCACCTCTATCTCTATTGTCTCGGGAGGATAGCTCTGGGGCTACGTGCTCACTTGGAAGCAAGACGGCACGAAGCAATACAGGTTTGGTCCGTGCTTAGAAACCTCTGGGTATTAAGCATGTTATAAATAACATATCATATAATATCTACTACATAGCCAAGCTGTGGCTTTAGCTAACACGCATCTTTTTAGATCTTCAAGCAATCTATCAAATTGAGGGCCTTCTCTGTCTTTCCAGCCTAACGCTATTCTACATTTAAGCAATACAAACGCCAAATCGACAAGCCTCAATACACAAATCCACAAGCCTCAATACATGTGTTGGTGCTTTCGGGCTTTGCCTAGGGTCCACTCCCAAGAGACACACCGGTGGTGTGTACACAAAGGTCTAATTTTCCACTCACCGAGCTTGTTTTATATCACTGTCCAATACCCAGGCAGACTGAGAATAAATCCCACATTCTCATACGGGCATCAATAGCACCTAGCGGGATGATCCATGAATATTCTTGCCAATTTTTCAGGGTTCACATATGCTCTATGTATTAGTTTGTACTGCATCAATTTGAATCTGGCATTTCTTGTTCTTAGGGTTTTCAAGGACTCTGCTCCACGTCTCCTCTCCAAATGTAATGTCCAGGTCAGTTTCCCATTCTACTTTAATGCAAAGCTCACTCCCACCAACCAAAGCGAGCAACGCTCTATAGAAAGTAGGCACGCTCCCCATGTTACCTGGTACTTCATACAGTTTGGACAATAATATGTCCGCCTCCGGTTCCATTGGGATGGTTGGCCAGTAGCTTCTGACTCTGTTAGTCAATTTCGCATAGCGCCTGGGGACCAATTCCGTTGGGGACAGTGCGCTATATAAGTACCTTTAACATAACATAACATATCTAAGCAACTGTTCAGCACCATACCATATCTCTCAACCATTTCCAGGAACAGTACACTTCCTCAAACATGAACCCCCCAAGTTGCAATCCTCATATCCCCCCATTTATTTTCCTGCATTTTAACTCTGCACCTGGCGCTAGTCTATGTGCAGTTGGGTCTCCCCACTCCCAGTGGACGACGGTTGCTGTCTATTCCCTCATTCACCCCCCTTCCCTCTTACAGCAGAGGTGACCCCTTCCAGCTCATCTCCTGGGGAACTCTGATCATGGTATCAAGTTCCTAAGCATACACAATATCATTAGCTGAGGTTAATTATTAAACATAAATAAGATAACGTGCAGTTTTTCTCCGCCAAAAAAGGCCTCCCTTACACGACATAGAGAGAAGATAGAACGCCTGCAATACAAAGATACATCCTATGTACTCTATATAAGTGGGAATAACATTTCAAGATGGTAGAACGCAAAACAGCGACACTGACGCCATTTCAAGTAACCAGGGGTTTAGGGAACTCCCCACACAACACCACCATCCAGACACAGGACAGCATTCTACTTGCCAAAACTCTGAGAAGGCGAACAATGGGCATCATTACTGGGGCCGGCATTGCCGGTGCCGGTAATCACGGCCAATCCATGAACGGGGATTTACTCCGTCCCTCCATCCCTCGTAATCCAGCGCCATTGCTGCCGGGCCGAGTGCTGGAGACTGTAACAGCCTTTGCCGGTATCCTGGCGGGTTTGCCGCTAGGATACCAGCAACTTTGTAATGAGGCCCAATGTATGGTCAAGTAGCAACCACAGAAATAACCATAGAACAGAACATGTGGATGAACCAATCCATGGCCAAAGTATATTGCCGAGTACACAAACCAGATCTCTATAAAAGATCACGTGTTGGTGGCAACAGGGACATGTGGAAAATATCCTTCCATTCCAAGGAAGGTTGGGTCCAAAGGCCTCAAGCAGATAAATGTCAAGGGAACCCCAACAGCAAAAAGGCAAGTGTTATTGCAGGCGTTGTTTCTGACTTTACAATTTATAGAGAAACTAACACCTTATATTCCAAATTAGAACTTTACACTGGAAAACATAATCTCATATGTTTTTAATAAATCATGTGCACTAGTGATTTTATTTATGTTCCAGTTTCTCTTGATTCAGGAAAATATAACTTATATTTCATTATAGCTTTGATTTACAGATCACATTATATATTTTCTTTCTTACATACATGGTACTGGATAAAAACATGTAACTACGAGCCAGATAAAAGGGGCGTAGAGCAAAAATAAAATAAACACGGGGTGACCTACATAGGAAACAGGATGGAAAAACCTTTCGCTAGGAATGACGCAATGATGAAATGCATAAGCAATTGACGATCCGCTGCACAGAATAGACAATGTACTGAGGTTGATTATCAGCACTTCATTTACTCTTCCTCGCCAGTAATGGTGGGAGTTCCAATCTAAAATGGGTCAGAAGCAGTCTATGCATATTATTTCCAACACTTAACAAAAAATGTGCAATTACGTGTTGTCGTGCAAATAAAATATATAGGCGAGAACCGAGGATTTTCCTCATTCCCTACAAACTCCTTTTAATGTCTAAAATATCTAAAGAAAGCTTATTTAATGAAAATGTTGGCATTACATGGTATTAACTCTATGTTGTTATTACCACAAAACTCACTTGCTGTTACCACCACTTTCTACAGCAGAATTACCACCAGATTCCGAGTACAGAACGGCGGTGTTAGTGCCAATTGTCATGGTCCATAGAATTCCATTGGGACTTTTGCGTATTTACCGCTAGTAATATTTCTGCCAGGGTAAATATTCCTATATTTGTAGTTAAAGTGGAGGAGTTACCTCCAAAAACATGCTGGAGGAATTTGTCAGCTTCAGCTCGAAAGTAAGAATTTAACTGCATTAAAACCGGTGGTAATTCGGCAGCTGCTAAATGAGGAGGAATAACAGAATTACCGCCAAAAATGTACTGCACCACCAAACTTGTATTGAGGACCATGACACACATCTAAGTACAGGGAGATTTATGTTGACATCGTTTGCCCATGGAATGTCTGGACGGCAGTAAATCTCCCAGAAGATGACGTGCGAGTGCAGAGCTCTAGTGGTTAACACCTAACTCACAGTCAATTTATGGAGTTTCCAGCTCCATGTTGATGCTAAATGGGAACCCCTAAAGGTTTTCATAGAAAGCCACTGTGTGATTCATGAAGAACGGACATGTCAAAGCATCCAAATATACATCTACCCTGTCTTGCTATAGCCACTGCTTTGGAGAATTTCACTATGTGCTCAGAGGGTTGCCTGCTTACACTGTGAGCCAACCGGAGCATTGCACCGTTTGTGTGAGCAATATTAATTGACTGCTTAACAACTGTTATTTCAAGTTACTGTTTTGAGAATGAATGTGAATTTGCTTGACAAAAATCATTGTCATCGTAAGTGGTTTTACTTATGTAGCATCACACATTTCAAATAAACAGCCCTGCAAGCTCAAAATTGGCTGATCCAACACAGTGTGCAGGCATCAGGGATCATTAAAACCATTAAGAGTTTAGCCTGGAGAAATTGGATACAGCATCAGTTGCTATGATGCTGCAAAATAGTAATGGAGGAGAAGGCCAAAGCTGCTGATGAGGTCACTGAATCCATTAAGTAATTTGCATATGCAATTCTGTGAACAAATTCACTGCCAGTCACTTTTTGATTTGAAGGAGCTAGTGCCCAAAACAATCATAAAATGTGGGTTTTCTGTTGCTTTCTGAAGGCCGAGTCATGTTGCGCACGCTGCAGGGAGTGCAGTGCATTCAATTGTCATGGACATTACCTGGTGTGTCTGGAGAGCAGAAGGAACACCTTACTCCTGGGGTCCCCAATATGTTGCAGGCAATGATCAACATTTGCTTATGAAATTAAATGGTGAGCAAAATTCGTACTTTCGAAGGAACATATTGTCTTACAGGCTGTGGCAAAATGATTGCCACCCAAAGCACAGCTGTAATAAAAATAATGCTACGAATATGAAACGTGAATGGCCAATAATCTAATCCAGGCACACATCTAGTCTAGGAGAATTTGCAATGGCTGTTAACTTAATTTGTAATTAAGTTGGTGTTCACAAGGAACGTTTAGGAGTGTAAATGGCAAAGGCGGCTTTTAAAGCACACAGGGCTACTGCCATTGCTCAAACATGTAGGATTTAATGAACTACCTTGGGGGTTTGGGGTTATTTCCTAAGGATCATTTCATAAACATAATCACAAATGATGCACGTGGTAAACACCTTAGTCCAGTACCATTGGTCAGAAATTGAAGCACACTAAGATCACTGTGCAGAACAGTTTGGAATGTCTTCCTTTGATATTTGTAGGAATGTATAGGCATTTTAATTACCAACTCTTCACAGTAAATTCATTTGAGTTGAATGAAAAGTTGTACACATTGTAAAATCACAGACAATTAGCTTGCATTCCGCTTATTTGATGATTGTTCAAATGGCAGATGGGCAAAGTACAGAAAATGACTATTGTTTCTTCCTGCAATGAGTATTGCCAGGGTGCAGAAGTGCGGGTCTGACACAGTGCTGGTATGTTTGTTGGCAAAGGCTTTTATTTATATATAAAAGAAAAGAAAAAGAAAACCTACTTTTTCTCTATTTCTAAGAGGGGTTTGTCTACCTCAACAAAAAAGACTAAGGACTCTGTCAGGATGTCCACTAAAGTAAAATGTCCACCGTCCTCTGTCCGAACCTATTGCTGTCCCTTAGACGCTAGATTAACTAAGAAACAACTGGGGTCTTCTTGATCCAGATGGAGGCTTCTCTCATTCTGGACGTCAACTAAAATGTTCTGTTCTTGACGAGGAAACAAGTGGATCTTTAAATTAAACTTTCCTGATTTTGGATACATTTCCAAACATATCCAAAATAATGACAACATTAACTAGGAATTTTCTCCCCTTGTCTTCTCTCTCACAATCTGTCTTATTTCCAAAACACAGTTCCCAAGTATCAGGATGAGGGAGTCACTTCCAGGTTCTTTCTTCAGTTTGCTAATGTGCCATCAAGTCTGTTTCACTATCCAGACAGACTTGATTGTAGGTCTTATTTCACCAGAAGTTGTATTTCACTAAAAAACACAAAGTTCCCAAGTATCAAGGGGGTGTCTATTTCCCTGTTTTCCACTTCACACATGTCTCATCAGGCCTGGTTCAATATCAGGCCAGACTGTATTGTAACTCTTCTTCTTTCACACAAGTTGTATTTTCACAAAAGCACCATACATCAAATCTGGCTCACTATCCTGCCAGACTTGATTGTAGAGCTTTTTATTTAACAAAAAAGTCACCAAAATAAAAACAAGTCTCCACTTCACAAATGTCTCATCAAGTCTGGTTCACTATCCTGCCAGACTTGATTGTAGAGCTTTTTATTTAACAAAAAAGTCACCAAAACCAAAACAAGTCTCCACTTCACAAATGTCTTATCAAGTCTGGTTCACTATCCTGCCAGACTTGATTGTAGAGCTTTTTATTTAACAAAAAAGTCACCAAAACCAAAACAAGACTCCACTTCACAAATGCCTTATCAAGTCTGGTTCACTATCCTGCCAGACTTGACTGTAGAGCTTCTTCTTTCACCAAACGTTGTATTTCATAAAAACAACAAAAGGCACTTTTTACCAGTATCGCTTCAAATCTGGTCTACTATCCTGCCAGACTTGATTGTAACTTTTATTGTTCCAGAAAGTATAGCTTCCTTTGTCAGTGGGTCCTCAACTGCTTTTCTTTACCTCTTGGACTTCTCTTTCTCTTTCGGGTGGGCCGCAGACCTCTCTGGGATTTCTCAAAATCTCCCAGACTTGTGGCGTAGCTTCACTCTCTTTCATGTGGCTCCCTGATCCCTTTATGCTCTCCAGATGCCTCCCTGACTTGCTGTGGGCCTACGCCCATTGGTTGCATGGTTCTTTATACTGATATGGGTCCTTGACCCCTGTGTGCTGTCCTTGCAGCCCTCTCGCCGACTTTGTGTGGGTCCCAGACCCTGATGTGCTGCACTGGCTGTGCTTCCCCGACTTCACATGGGTCCTAGGTCCCTTTCTCAAGTTTACTGAATGTCGTACCCAGGCCTGGTTCACTAACCAGATAGGCAAGGTTTATTATATGTCCACTTCTAATATTTCCCCAAGTACTGGTACATGGGAGATGAGGTCCTTCAGCTTTGCCTAAGTTCCTCCTTCATTCTCTGTAATTACTACCACCCACTTTGCTAACCCAGGTACCCTGTGTGGCATTACAGGCTTGGTCGGGCAGATTCGCAGGACTGCTTCTCCCTGCTGTGAGCTTTTGCACAGCTTCTAGAAGTATCTGTGTCTCCTCGCAGTTTTGCGCTTCTTGTTCCAACCGCTCCCATACCTCCGTTTCTCCAGCCTGGACAACGAGGAAAACAGTGCGTGTTCAGCGAGGCTCCATCAGCCTTTACTTTTCTCAGCTGCCAGCCTCCAGCCAGCTCTCGGTTCCTCCAGGGAGGATCTGCCACAGAACACAGTCCTTCTTCCATTGTTCTGTTTAGATTGGACTCTGATTGACTGTACCGTGTATGTTGGTTCCGCAGTGGACTATTTCCACCTTGCCTGATCTTCGTCTCAGTAGGTAAAGGCACTCCATCTGGGTAGTGCTCACTCTTCCTCGTCCCACCATGATCTGTAGAGATGGGGTCTTCTACCTTACAGAAATACATAGACATGTGGGATACTACAGAGGGTGGGGTGGGGAGAGAGGAGAGAGGGGACAGAGATGGAGGGGGTGCATACTGTGTTCTCCTAGGATAGTCGTCACTGGTCCCATAGAGGGATTCCCTCCCCATGAGTTCCAGCCTCTGAGTACCACCCCGAGGGGGGCTATCGAGTAGCAGCCTCACCTCCCTGGCCTCATGGAAAGGGGCTCCCCCATGGAAGCAGTCACAATACCCTGGGATTTGTCACAGTATGCATGATGTTATCAAACAAATATTTTGCCTGTCCAAAATAGGTATATGCGAATGATTTTATGATGGAAAGATGTACATGCATGCCACTGATTTTTCAATTCTCCACTTGCCAGATATGCAAAGGAACAGAAGATGAGAATTACTCAGCTGAATAGAAACATTGGCATGTCTGTAATGTATTTTTCCCATGAATAAGTATGGAATGGTCGTACCAAATAATGTAAATGGTGGATGCCAATACAACCTTGTATGTACAAAGAAGCCAATGGAAAAGTATTGAATGGCGGTCAGTGGGTGTTCATGGTACTTATTTGCCCATTATGCACCTGCTAAGCTACCACTACCCTCTTACGCCCTACCGCAGTGCAGCCGGGGGATGGGGCGGGTGGGGACATGCCTAGTTGGGCACAGTGTTTGCTGTACAGATTAAGAACTTGTCCAGCCAGTGCGGTGCTTTCTACTGAATATGAACGAAATAGGAAGCTCAGAAGGGGTCAGTGGAGCAGGTGCATTCTGGATTCACCTGCTGTTCTCAGCCTTCGTGTCCTTACGGTCTGACAGAGTTGTACAGCAGCGTGCCACAGTGTGATTCATCAACAGCGTGCTCAGGAGTCATTGATCTGACCTTATCGGAATGACACCTAATCGCTCTCTCTGATGCTGCCTGTCACTAGAGCAAGGCTCAGCCTGGGCCACTTCCAGGACCGAGGCTCATTTTCCTACAATGGAGCCTCGTTGTCGGAAAGGTGGCAGCCTCACAACAGGGGTCAAGTCCTAAAAAAGGTGGGGGGGACTCATTAACATACCAATTGATGTGGTGTCACCAGAAATTAGCATATCAAGGTGCCTTCTGAAAAAAGCGTGGGACTCATTAAAAAAGTGGGGGAGACTCTGTCCACCCGTGTGTACCCTCGACTTGAGCCCTGCTGACATAATACATTAAAGCAAAACATTTGATATGATATGATCTGATATGGCATTGATAACGCGCCTGTACACAAGTGTTTCTAGGTGTTTCAATGAGGGGATCCAGAAAATGGCTACAATACAGATATTTTTGTCAAGTTCGTAAATAAATTAGCTGGTCTGCTGCGGGAGGAACAGGACCACTGTACATTATTATACACAGACTTAAATCATGCATAATTAGCCGTATGCAGTGCTTTGAGACTGAATTGGTTTGGCAAAGTTTCTGCTTTTCCCGTTGGAACGTCTTCACCGTGGGCCGAATTCTCAAAAGTGAATGTAAATGAAAGGAGTGCAGAGAATGTGCACTCATTGCTGAAAGACTCAGGTCACCTTATTCTCAAAGGTAACTTGAGCATTTCAGGAGGGGCTGGGCAATAGCGCAAAGATGCGTTATCCAGTTCACTCTTGCCTGGTGCGCATTTCATCAAGATAATTATTAAAGAGCCTTTATTGGTGAAATGCTTGAATAGGAAAAGCATTTCCATCCCTGTTTGGGGGATGGAAAGTGTGATGGCTGCAGCTGTCACACTTAAAAAAAAATCAAGATGGGACAGAAATGACTCTGTCATGATTTACGCAGCTCTCCCTGTACCCCCCAAACCTCGCCCCTTCCCCTTGCACCTGTTTCAAAAGGCTCAGGGGATGTCCCTAATTTCTGGGCATTTAAAAACACATTCCGTTTCTGAATTTGGGATGCCCTTTTAAATGGCCAGAAACGCCCACAAATGCACAGGGCGGGGGGAAAGGGCATCGGAATGAGCATCTAAGATGCACTAATTCGGGTGCCCTTTATTAATTGGGCTCATCCTTTTTGTTGGCGCCATTGCGGCGATGCGGCAAAAAAAAGATTGGGCATTTTGTTTTTGAATTCGGGATGCCTTGTTAAATCCCCAGAAACGCCCACAAATGCACAGAGAGGGGAAAAGGGGCATCGGAATGAGCATCTAAGAGGCACTCATTCAGATGCTCTTTGTTAATATGGCGGCCCCTTTTTGCTGCTGCTGCAAAAAAGGTTTTGAGAATCTGGTCATGTGTCTATTCTCCGAAAGGTCATGGAGCTTATGTTTTTGCATGGCGTAATGTGAATGAAAGGTGTAAGGCTTTTAACGCTTTCTGTTCACATCACGCCAGATATTCATTCATTTGTATGGCAGAGCGAAGGGGCGGAACGCAACTTGCGTTTCTGCTGTCTTCCTTCCTCTCCATCGCTCAAATGCTCCAGGGTTTACTTGTAACTGTGAATGCTGCTTACTATCCATGCATGGCATTCAGCGTTCACAGGTAAAATGAAACGCTGTCCGATATGCTCGTAATTGTACATGCTGCCTGCCACACGAGCATGCCAGGCAGGATGAACAACTTAAAAGTAAACGCTTGTGAAAAGGCGACCAGGGGGCCCTCTTGCTCACTGGGAAATTGAGGGTTCTGAGACATATGTCCCCACTTTGGAGATAGAATTGTTCCTGTGCTGTTTAGCCCAACTCCCTGCACATCTTGGTGAAATTTCGAGCCTGGGGAGTTCGAATGCCAAAGTTACGTCCAAGAGGTTGCGCAGCGGAGTGAAGGAGAGCTCTGGCCCAGGATGTGGCTCCATTCCGTAAAATGGATAACCAGAGATCCATCCCTTATGGCAGAGCTGTCCTGATCAAGCCCACGGGATATGAGGGTGTCCTTTCACCTCCAGAGCATTTGACATACCTTCTGGACCCAGAGCAGGCGGAAGCAGTCCAACAGGAGTCAGTCGGATTGGAGTGGTGTTGATCGGGCTCCGTGAAGCTCGCCTTCATGCCTTACAGTGAGTTGTTGTGTTCAGGTTCTAGCAACCTGCTATATTCTCTGGGGGGGAACAGCCATGTTCTCACCCCCCTCCCGCAGAAAGCGAGTACAGAAGCAGTATAATGGTGAACTCCACTGTAGTCATATTCAAAGGCACCACAGAGGACCTCGAGGAGGGGGACACGTAGAGGACCACAAGCGGAATTGGGAGGCAGACGGCCAAGGATTTGAATGGCAACACCGAGAGAGCCCATTCCCCAGGCCAAGTGTGCATGCGCCGCCTGTATCTAGCAGACTTGCTACCAAACTGATAACAGGGTCAAGGGGTGGGAGTATGCCTGCACCTCACGCAATCAGCAGGCTCTCCCAATGGCCTTCCTGAAAGGCGTTGCCTCCTTGCTACACCAATCTTGCTAAAAGGTGTCTGGCTGGGACCAGGACAAAAGTGATGGGCATATTACACGGACTTGGAGTAATTACTTAGCGAACACTATACACGCATCAGCAGTTGGTCGGAAGATGAGGTTTCAATGGTGGAGTTCCTCAGATCTCTACACTGTTTCATGGCCCCCACTCAACATTAGGCGGCCCTCAGGAAGGCAAACCCCATGGGCAGCAGAGGAGGTTAGAGGTCGTTGGATGTGGATGTGCTGGTGGGTACCACAGTTTAGATTCCATTAACCTTCCTCCCTTAACCACCAAAGGTATTGGGTTCTCAATATACCCACAGCTCATTAAAAGGCTGGCCTCACATCATCACCCCCTGAGGTTTTCTTTGTTGTGATCTCATCCCCAGAAAACATGTGAAAAGGGCCTTGTGATACTGAGGCTAAATTAATCAGAGCCCGTTGTTGATGAGATGGACGTTAACTCTGCAGACATATAGATTCAAAGGCTTGGTGAACAGCGAGGTGCCACCTAGGATGGCGGAGTTAGAAACAGACAAGATGTCCATGAAAAAAGACATCACTGCGTTATTAGAAGTGATCAGAGGGATTAGAACCGACATAGGCCACAGATTGGACAAAATCGACCGGAGAGTGGACAAAGTGGAGGAGCGGCTGCAGGGACTGGAATCCAACCAGTCATCAGTAGATATCCTGGAAAAGCAGTTTGACAAGAGACTTGTGGACGTGGAAAGACGGGAAGAGGAAACACAAATTAAAATAGACAATTTCAAGAACAGGGACAGGAGGAACAATCTTAGGTTTTTGGGATTTCCAGAGAAAGGTGGTGAAACAGAACAAGACAGAGTCCACACAATAAACGACGTAGCCAAACTTCGGTTTAGAGATGACGCAACCAATGAGCCAACCATTGATAGGGCGCACAGAGCAGGAGGTGTTGACAGGGGTTTGTGTTCGATTTTGGCATGCTTTCATTACTATACAGAAAAGTCAAGAATCCTCGAAAAGGCAAGACAAGTGGACTCAATAACTTATAACAGCACATGATCAAGATTTACCAGGACCTCTCTATGCTTACCTTGGCAATACAAAGGTTGTGTTCACGTCTCACACAGTGGCTTAAAGGGAAGAGTGTGAGATACCGCTCGGGATTCCCCTTCTGTATATCCTTTGAATATGGAGGACAGAAATACAGACTAGTTATGGAAGAGGATATCCCAGGGTCCAGAGATGAATTAACTGAGACGACAGGGGAGTATACAGTGATAATAATGAAATGACAATAACAAATTACTTTAAAAATACAACCAAAATAACGAACAAATATGGGTTTTCTGGTAAAAGTATATATGGGGTGGAGTAAGGGATTAAAAAGGGGATAGAGGGTTGGGTTGGGTTCATAACACTAGGGAAATGGGAGACTTGGGGTGAGGGGCCCAAATTGAAAAACAAAAAATAATTTGATACTTTTTCATTACTTTTAATTCATTGAAAAGGTTTTCGTTATTAGTGAATTTGTTATTATCACATGGAACCCTCAGGGGACCAGGGTCATGAGTCCGATGGCAGTGCCAAAGAAGATTCGAAGAGGGGGAGGCTGAGACATGGGAGATGCGTTCCTGGCTTGAGGAAATGTTAGAAACTCAACACCCTTCACACTGAAAGATCTTGAACTCTCACAAGAATAGATGGCCAAGTTTTCTTTGTCAACACGGATATTTTCAGGGGTTCATCCGTGAATGATGGGGATACGAAATGAGGAGGCCGATAGGGTAATGGGCCATCGCAGAATTTCGGAAGGAGAAGCAGGCGATCTTACTGTGTTATCACACCTATAGGGAGATGCTGGGCAGAAAGCTGAGGTGGGCATGCAATGGGGGCTGAAGGGTGCTAGTTCAGAAGATGATGCATTGTTGATAGAAAGCCTGGTGGTTCAACTGTTAGTGGTGGTTCATTTGGGAGCCGAGTTTTGCTGAGGTTCCTGTCTAGGGGGTTGGGAGTTTTAATTGAGGGGGGTTTCTGGCTATTTCAAATGATTTCACAAATACCACAGGGAAAGGCAAGGTTTCCACGATGGAGAATGGGTTGGCTTCACTGAACCAGTTATGAAAAAAAGATGAGAGTCGGGCTTTGGTTCTATATTTAGAATGTCTAGCCCATTGAAGGCAGTGGCTATTGGCTCCTTAAATGTTAGAAGTGTAAATTCCCCCACAAAAAAGATCATTGGTAGTATGAGAATTTACACGCTCCAAGTTGGATTTGCTGTTCCTACAGGAAACCCACTCATTGAGGGGGAAAGAACCGAGATTTAGATCAAAAACTACTGGGGATGTTTACCATGCCTCATTCACAACAAAAAAGAGAGAGCTGGCAATTCCAGTGTCCAGTAGTTTGGGTCTGGGTGTTGTGGCAGTTGTCAGGGATTCAGAAGGGCGCTTTTTGTTCATGAAAGGAAATATTAAGGGGAATGCTTTGACATTGGGGATAGTATACTGCACAAATGATGGTCAGACCATCTTCTGGGATAGGTGCGAGAAACCTTAAGGTGTCCTTAGCTAATCCCCGGGGAGCTGTCATCCAGGTGGGCAGGACATGGCCATCACTATTGGATCCAGTTCTTAGGGGTGGACCAGCGAGGGAGGATCACCTGGATGGGGGGTCCTCGTTGAGTGGGAGTGGGACACCGATGAGTGGGACGTGGTATTCTCCTTACATTGACACTTCCCCCCTCCTCTAACGTAGGACATTCTAAACTACTGCCCCACTTTTCCAACACAAACACTTTCGCACAACACAAAGGACAACAAACTAACACCAGAGCCATTTACCTGACATGTCCCAATAGAAGGGTCAGGCAAAGTCAGGATATTGATCAGAATCGCACACTCCTGACGGCGTTTCCCTTCCCCACAGGGATAAAAGATGGAGTCAGAGAGCACAGTACGAGCATGGCAGACAGCATGACCAGGCAGCTAATCAGGCACGGCAGTTCAAACAAAGAAGAAAGGCGGCAGGAATCGATGGGGTGGCAAGAAAAGAAGTGACCTTGCCCTTTTCATCCCAGACCCGTGAAACCTTCGAGGAAGAAAGCCTAAGACTGTGAACAATAGCATAAGTGTCTTGCAGCAGATGTCAACTGTACACAAGGCAAGCTTATGCCGATAAGCAGGACTGAGGGTGACTCCCGCGCCCATGTTACTGGCCTTGACTACAGGAAAACCAAAAGCCAAGTGGTTCATCACAGCCAGTGAGTCGATGGGAGAATCGATGAGAACCGGGCTCTGTTGAGTGAGAAGCGCAAAGTGGCGAGTTTGAACCAAGTTTAATGAACTGTGTAAAGAATGATAACAAGTATTGAAGGGGAGACCAGCTGCAGAGGGAAACCGGCGCCCCGTGGGTGCTAACTCGAGAGACACTGGTCGAGCCCCATATGGGAGAAACTACCGATACTAGAAGGCCATAGGAGAGCCAGCGGAAGAGGTTAAAATGGTCATACTGAGGGTCAAGCAAAATCCCTGCACAATCGAAAGACTTTGATCTACAAACTAAGTGAAAGAAAGGGAAGTGAATCCCGCCGTGAGAAGAAACAAGGGAGGCTAATCCCAAGAGGGGCAAAGTCTAAAGTCTCAAGAAACAGTGTGTTTAAAAAGGCATTAAGATTTGTGGAATACGATACAAGAAGGGTCTGCGCCCAGAAGAGGGGGGACCCAAGGCTGACCCCATCACCCAGCGAACATTGGAAACACACTTTTCATTTGCTGAAGGAACTTTAGTTCAGCTATTTGAACCCGTCAGGTCCTTGAAGGCATAAGATTTTCAAGTGAAACGACACTTGGCCATCAACGGCCCTCCAGCTGAAAGCTCCACAGAGTTTCCTGAGAGCTGCCATTAGAACTGTCGTCTCGTGCTGAGAAGCCCGAGACTATACTGTGCTCCGAGCTCCCATATCACCTTGTGTCCAAAATGTGGGGAAGGGAGATCCAAGCTACTGCATCCAGACATATTATTTGAGAACACTTCTTTCTTTTCTTGAGAACTACCCCACACCCCTTTTTGTATTAGTTGTGATTTTTGGCAAAAGGTTTCTTAGTATAGGCCCTTTTGATTGTGACACAATGCCACTAGGACTGCCTTATTTTTCATTTGATGGTTGACTTTGCTCCCATGTTAGGTATAGGTTTAGATTAGGTGTTTTCCCAATCTACATACCGCACCCTTGAACTGTGATCACTTGTATCTGTCTTACTTGTTGTCACCATGTGTTCCACACATAGGGTTAAGGAGAAACTCAGGCTGTTCATGGAGGGCCCCTCTCATAGTGGGAGGGAATTTAACATGGCCCTAGACCTGTCCATAGATAGGAAAAGAATGGGGTTGACAAGGTTGACTCATCAGAGAGAAGGAGACTCTTAAAAATGTCACATGCTCCATCAAGAACTTGGTATGGAGGACTCTCTGACCGCCCAATGTCCGGTGATCGCCCCTTCACATTCTACTCCCCGGCACACGACTTGCTGAGTGGACCCCGTACCATGATTGGATGCTGATATGGTACAAACAACAGTGGGGAATGGTTGGGGTGCACCACGGATAGGTAGATGGAAGTGTAACAACTCCCTCTTAAAGGACAAAGAGATCTGCCAAACTCTTCTCGATTCATATTTTGAATGATAAGAGGGAGGTGGGCCCCATACTTTGTGGGACAGTTTCAAGGCCATGATCCAGTGGGTGTTGGGTTGGTTAGGATCGTGTCCCAAATGAAAAGAGAGATGTTGAGACAGTAAGCAGATATCAGGGCCAAAATTGCAGCAATTCCATCAGGGGTGGTCTGTAAGGAACTCATGGTGGCAACAGTAAAGAGAGACACAAATGATCACAGTTCAATAGCGTTTATTAAACTGTATAAATAGGTTGGAAAAACACCTAATCTGAACCTAAATCTAAGATGGGAGAAAGCTACAACTATCAGATAATATTAAGCAGTCCTAGTGGCGTCTTGACAAATAAAAGGGCCTTTGCTAATATTGCCAATCCTTACACCTAATTTCAAAAAGAGTGTGGGGTGTGCGCACAAGGCGAAGTACCTTGAAGTACCTCTTTGCCTCGACCGCTGTTTATGTGGACCGGTTCTGCATTTCACTATTTTCGTCAACCTACAGTATTCACTTCAGCGAGACCGCGATACAAGTAGAACCTGTGACTTTTCTTACTGTAGTGACTATATTCACACTTACAGCTTTGTTTCTCTTTGTTTAGTGCAACTTCTGCCATTACACGGGCCAAAGAACTGATGCGCCGCCCCACCAGGGCGTGAAAAGGTTAAAAGTGTACACCAGGCAAAGTACCTTGAAGTAACTTGAAGAGTTGCGGCGGAGCAGCTAAGAGGTGCGTTTCGGGTGCTTTCGCCTTTCTTTGTGTTAAAGCAAACTACTAGTTGTTTTCTTTTCTTGTGGCCCCTATTCGTTTTTGATCCCCACACAATAAAAATGGCGCAGTACAATGTGCCCACTTTGAAGACCGGTATGCCTGTCATCATACCTGCGGTGGAATGTCTCTCTAAACAACGATCCCAGTCACTCTCTTCACGTAAGTGACCTTTAAATTACTCGACCTCTACGCCAATGGACAAACGGTCGAGCAAAGTGGCGAAGCTTGGGCCAGTGCAGGCCCAGTCTCATGACATTCGAAAATTTTATAAGGACGCCCGACTTGTTTTGCCGCTGTCTGCAACTAAAACTAACTTGCTTACTGTCAATGCATTACCATGCATACTGGTGCCAATTACCATGGACAAGACCCTGGGCCTCATTACGAGGTGGGCGGTAAGGGATTACCGGTACCGGTAAGGGCACCGGTACCGGTAAACCCTTACCGCCCTATTACAAGTTCCCTTTGCGGGTCCTCCCTTAACGCCTGGTTTTACCAGGCATTAAGGACGGGACCCGCAAAGGGACTTTGGTGCTATTTGCGGTACCGTTATTAGCGCCTTCCCCATTCCCATTGAGCCCTATGGGGGCTCAAATGGGAATGGTGAAGGGCCCTGGTAAATGGGGAATTCCCGCCCCCACCAACCTTGGAATGGGGCGGTAATAGCTCCATTCACCAGGGCGGAGTCAGTAAGGATTTGGAGGCAGCCATGGCGCTAATGGCGCCATGGTTACCTCCAAACTCCTAATGAGGCCCCCATCTTCAAAACAGCACCTTAAGTCTTTAGCAAAGAATCTGTCCCAACCTTTGGCAGAAGGCATCCCCACAAGTGAAGCCATTGATCTATTAGAAGGTTCTGCTGATATAGACAAAATTCCCAATCCCTCTTTGACGGATACCATCATCTTAGAAAATGCTACGACCGCAACTGAGAAAATCATAGATGCACTGCCGGAAAATGCTTCTATAGCGGTAGAGAGTACAAAAGAGATAATGCCAGAAAACAGTAGACCCGCTGTGGCCATAATTGACCTAGACTCGGGTGTTTCTCGCTCTTCGGCCCCAAATGACTCACACATCCTAGCAGGTTCCCCAATATTGTTTGAGGAGAATGACAAACCTCTAGCTGAGTCTGGGGACTCCTTTTATGCTCCCACTCCGCAATGACAAATTGCTCCTCTACTCGATTTGACAATCCCGCCTCAGGTTGACGCAACCACCAATATAATTGAAATAGCTTTGAGCGCTATGAACTTAACGATGCTGTCACTAAGAAAATTATACGACTCTTTTGATAAAAAACGAACCCAACAAGCAGCCCAAATTGGAAAAATCCCAACTTGGCAGGAAGAAACAGGGTTATGGCTGTGCCGAAGAGCGAGTGAACCCCGGGTGGAACCACTTGTAAGTATTGTACGTCTGTCTGTTGCGGGTCAAACTGCAGTGCAGATAGAATATGCCGTTAATGCAAGTGATGATGTAATACTAATAGGCACTATCAATGTAGCCCTTGCAACCACTGCACCTTTGTAAAATCCTTGGAAATGTCTATACAACCACGAGACAATCTTATTCCACCAGTTGCTTCATTAAAAGTAAAGTCTGTTCCTCTGAAAAATTCCTATACGATTTTTGAGAATCGTATGGGAAAAAATGGGAAAGCACAAGATTTTGGTCAGATTAAGCTGTCATAAAATCAAAAATCTCTGAAGCAAAACTCTTCAACAAATACAAAACAATTTTTCAAAGCCATTAGGCTGCCAAGGAAAAATTCCACAATAGCATCAAGTGCGGTTGCAAAAAAATATCAATTACAGGCACAGGCAAGAGCCTCTCTTCACTTGGCAACTACTTCTAAAGTATGCCCCTCTAGACGAGTTAGTTGAATCTGTAGTCAAATGTGAAGTTGAAGAAAACCTATCAATCAAAAACTGTGAATCTGGAAAAGTTTCTACCAGTAAAAGTAATTCTGGTCGATCTATTATTCCAGATCCTAACGACATGCACAACCCCGAGATTAGACATGCAGTAGATGCCTATATGGCTGGTCACCTATTACTCCCCATAGGGGTAAGTTTAAAAACATCTGGTTCCTTGCATTTAACTGATGAGAAGACAATCTGTCACAACACTAAACATAACGCAGAGAATAAAAACCCTCTACAGCCAGGCACTGATGTGAGGTTACCAGGTGTGGGTAAGGAAATTTCCAAGAATAGTCAGCAAGCTGGAAGCATAGTGGCAGTAGAGTCAGAGGAAGGAATGTTGAATTCTAAACCTTCTCCATCGCGTGAAGAAAAAAGTGTACATTTCTCTGACCTTGCACCAGAAATTATTCAGCTTATTCATTTGGTGCTGGCTGTTAATAAAGAAACAAACCTGGCAAAGGATGGCCCTCGAAAAATGACAGAGGATATAAATGACAAATTTGTTCAAAAGTCAGTGCAAGTTAAAAAACACCCAGCAGCGTATTATTTAAATCTTCAATGTAGACCGAGCCCGTCTACCCAGTTTGATCTAAACCGGCGATCTCTGTTAGCCATCTTCTCCGACATACCACAACTTGAAGACATCATGCCATCTGACATTCCCCTAGTGGAATTTCCTAATGCACCCAGGCTAACTAACGTTAGAATCTGGATGAATTCCGAGTTATACAAAACACCACTTGGTTAGCTAAAAATCAGCTATTTGCCTTGGGTTTTGAAATTTCCACTCAGGAATTAGCTAAAAATAGCCTTGCCAATACAAAACTGAACACAACAATTAAAGGACAAGATCTCTGGCCCTCAGAAATTAAAAATCTAAATGTGAGCAGCAAAAACGTGTGTGTTTGTAAATGTTGTGAAGTCTCTAACTAACTAGACATAAAAAAGCCCGATTTGGAAATTACTCTCCTCAGCTGGAATTCCAGGGGGTTCAAGCACCTGTTAAATAACAACGAAAACTCCTTGAGTGAATTCAATATAATACTTCTGCAAGAGACGTGGCTCACAGTTGTCCCAATATGGGACAACGATGGCATTCGCTTAAATGCTGGGAATAAAACAAATCAAGGGAGACCAAACTCAGGTTTACTTATTGTAGTAAAACAAGATTCTGGTTTGCAATCCGAGCAATGGTCATCACCCAATAAGTACATGCAATTGATAAAAGTATCTATGAATTCCTTCAAGTATGCAATTGTTAATATATACTGCAATCCAGTGGGAATGTCTGATTCTTGCTTTTTCAAAGATTTGAATGAGCTATTTCTAATGATTGCATTAGACTCCTCAGTTACTTATATATTATTGGGAGGAGATCTGAATTTGGACTGTATTTCTGGAAAATCCGTAGTCAATAAAAACAGACTAATTCAATGGAATCAATTTATAAAATCACAAAATTTGCAGTGATTGAATGGAGCATTTAAATCAGACATGCCCCCTTTGCCAACATGGCGTAGAGGTGCCAGCTATTCCACAATTGATTATATCTATGTAAACATGAACCTATTTTCCTTGATTTTGTATTTTTGTATTGTGGAATCTGTCAGGAGTGACCCCGACCAACTAACAGCTAAATGGGTCATATCTAGAAGTAAGCGAATTCAGAGGTATTACCAAAATCAACAAGGCTCTATTGTGATCAATCCAGGTCTAAATAGACTATGGTGGTCGGAAAACGCTTTAGAAAATGTTCACAAATTACTGTCAGATTTAAATCCAATGAGCTCAAGTGACAACATCCAAAGTGTCATGTATAGTGACATGATGCATCTCTTCCAACACAAATCGTTAAATCCAGCTATCTGCCAAACTCTAGCCCCAAATATGCACATTTCTAATCATGAGGTGAGGAGACAAAAAACCTTGTTGATGGCTCATAAGAGGGAAGCCCTCAAACAATCTACAGAGATAAGATCAGCGTTATTAACACGACTCAAACCCAGGTATAGAAATTGGTTACGCAGTATGCGGGCCAAGCTATATCAAGATGACAGAGGCAAAATGCTAAGTATGTTCCAAACAAAAAGTACAGCTAAAATGTGGAGACATTTACATCAAATGTCCTTAGGATCCCAATGCGTAATTCAAGCGAATGGTGTAACCGAACAACTGTGGATTGAGCATTTTTCTGAATTATACTCACGTCCAGAAGGCGATGTGGGTGTGGAATCCTGCAAATTGAACACTTTCTTTCTCAAGTTTGAGTTGGATGATATCCTTTTTTATATTAAAAAAGCTAGTAAATCTAGAGCCTGTGGCCCGGATGGACTTTCAAACCAAGTCTTGAAAAGAAATCTAGAAATCTGGCCCAATATATTATTTTGTATATTGTCTGCCATAAACAAAACACAGGTGATTCCTCCCTCATGGAGACATTCCATCATTGTCCCCATCTACAAAAAGGGCGACCGTCAACTTCCAATGAGCTATAGGCCCATTGCTCTCTTGGATGCGCCAGGCAAAATATTTGCTCGACTAATATTAAGGGATCTCAATGATTGGACACACAAACTCAAATTAAGAGACCCCTTTCAACCTGGTTTTGTTACGGGGTTGGGAACGATACCGAATATCATGGTTTTGAACGCGATAAAATCTGACATGGTGACCAGAAATCAATTGCTCTATTTAGCGTTCATTGATTTTCGAGTCGCTCATGGCTCAATTGATCGACAACTGTTATATCAAAAGTTGATTGGTAATAAGTGCCCGCCCTCCTTATGTACACTACTCATGCTTTTACACACCAAGACGACCATGCATGTGAGACTAAACTTGGAGGGCCTATTAACAGCACAATTCCCAACCCACCGCGGCCTTAAACAGGGTTGCCTCCAGGCTTCATATATTTTCAACCTGTTTATACTAGATATGGGAAATGCATTTCATAATGTGGTAAGTGACCCGCCAAAACTAGAACAATTTAAAATATGCCATTTGTTGTGTGCCGACGACCTCGTACTACTCTCCCAAACACTGGTAGGCCTTCACAACATGCTAAAGGTTCTTGAAACCTATGTAGAACAAAACAATTTTGTAATAAATACAGAAAAACGCAGGTCTTAATTTGTAGGCCATATGGCAGATGAAAGCAGAAGCCCCATAAGTGGTATTTGAATAACGTGGCCTTGACAACCGCCTTGGAATACAAATATTTGGGCATCACAATGACTGGAAAATTGAAGTGTGAGATCAATAATGTAAAACTTAAAAGTAAACTGCAAACTCTAACTGCTCAAGCCAGAATCTTAACACGAAAATATGGCAAATTCACACTAAGACATACTATGTTATACTATCAACAGAAAGTGATCCCCATTATATTGTATGGAGTAGAAGCTCAAATTCCTAAAGAGCAATGTTGGTGGGACAAAACGAATCAGGCTTTTGGAAACAAGTTCTAGGTTTACCCCAATATACACCACTTCCACTATTTCGATTTGAAGTTGGTTTAATATCAATTCACGCTCATGTTCTATGGAAAATGTCAGCATTCTTAAGGAAGTCTTTGCTGAATACTAATGCTCCAAATCTTTTTAACTGTACACTTCCTTGGAGTGCGCTTCCGGTATTCCTTTTCTGAACTTTAAATCATACAAAGATACATCTTTGATTGGTTATGCACATCTTTGTTTTTTATTTCCTTTCAAACAAACTTTCTTCTTCAAATAACCATATCCCTTTTGTCTCTCAACATGTGTTTCTCCACGTTTAATGCACGTGGTTCATCAGGAGAGTTTTCAATTTTTTCAAATTCGATAATATTCTCAACTTTTAAATCCTTTTGTTAAAGTTATTTTTTCCCATTTATAGCAAACATTTATCCTTTCTTATCTTCCAGAAAAATTATATGGGATTTCTTGACCTGGTTGCAGCAAAAAGCCAGTTGCAAGCAAAGGTAGCCATGCCTCCAGGAAGCTCTCACCTAGCCCACAATACCCGTTGTTTGACCATTTTTCTGTTGGTATATTTTTTTTCTGTTGCGATTAGTGCCCATTAGAGGAACGGGCGTCTAGGTTTACCCCAATATACACCACTTCCACTATTTCGATTTGAAGTTGGTTTAATATCAATTCACGCTCATGTTCTATGGAAAATGTCAGCATTCTTAAGGAAGTCTTTGCTGAACACTAATGCTCCAAATACATTGGGAATTATAGCCCAGTACTTATTAATATCACAACACACGCTTCCAAAAATGTGGCTAAGGTTTACTCTGAATTCCTTGGAAGATGCCTCTGTTGATCTGGATTTACTATTATCCAACCCCGATCATGCTAAAACCAAGATCCATCAGCACGACTGGATTGTGAATCGCTCCAAGTGTCTACAATACAGGGATTTTGATACAACATTGTTTGGCCATAAGCGAATGTGCATTATGGCAGATTATTTGGTCAACTGTCCTTCCCCTCAAGTAAGAAGTCAATATCTTCTCTTTAGGCTAAACCTTTGGCCCACGAATGACGTCCTAGCTAAGAGAAAAATAATTCTACCTGAACACAATTTCTGTCGATTTTGTAAGAATACAGGTGTGAAGGAAACACTCAAACTTTGTACTGTATTATGTCCAGCATTAAAGGAAAGGAGAGAAAAATACTTTAAGCCTTTCACCATGTCCTATTGTTGCAGAGATTTAGATGAAATTTGGTACTTTCTTTTTGTTATCACAAAACTAGCTATCCATATTGCAATTGTACAATTTTTGAAATTGTTATTTCCGTGTATATGAACTTAAGGTATGGAAAGTAATTAAAGTGTGTTTAAAGGACCCTTTTAGGAAGTAACCATGTTGTAAATTGTGCTCCTTTTGGTTTTGTTTTCTCTCACTCTAGTTTGATTTTCTTTTTCTTTTTTATAATTCATATATGATAATATTATGTTGTATTTATACTTGAATCACTTGTACATAATGATTGATTGATTGTATATTTGAAAAGTTGATTGTATCAGATAACCAAATAAAAATAAAACAAAAAAAAACACAAAAAAAAGAGTGTGGATTAACGTTCACAATAAAAATGTTCACAAATGATAAGTCAGCATGTTATAGCCGAGGGTCTCCCTTGCCCACATTTTTAGCATGAGACAAGGCAGGACCTTTGAGCACAGTGCCCACCTGGGCCTAACCAGCACTAGGTTACAGCTTCTTTCAACAATGCCAGGACCTTCTGGGGCAAAGTCTCTTTCCTGCAAAGTCTCTTGCCTTAGAAGGGCTGTTGAAACATAAACAATAAACTAAACAAATATTCCTTTGGTAATCTTTGACGCGCGATTGCTCTTCACCCCTTGGATCCCCCTCAGCGGGGCACCGATCCCAATCTTTCATGTTGGACGATTGCTCTTCGCCCTTGGATCCCCCTCAGCCGGGCTCCCGTCCTAATCTTTCACAATGGCCGATTGCTCTTTGCCCTTTGGATCCCCCTCAGCGGGGACGCCGATCCCAATCTTTCACATTAGGCGATTGCTCTTCACCCATTGGCTCCCCCTCAGCCGGGCTCTGATTATTCTTGCAATGTTAGCCTCCCTCACTTAGGTTCAATACAGCCTATCACTCAAAAATGTATCACTCAACTGTCGCAATGTCTTTATAACCAACTATCCATTGTGGACATCCCTCAGCCGGATTCACACTTGTTGTCACAATGTTCACAGGGTTTATCACTGTTTACCCTCAATTCGCAGGCATCCCTCTGTCAGGTTTACATTTGCCAGTTTCCCAGTTCAATTAGTTTTCTGCAATGTGTCAAAGACTTTCAAGTTGAAGTGTACAAGGGGTTTTGCTCGAACCTTGTAGGACCACTTTGATACTTCAGACTAGCCTCTCCCAAGGCCTCTTTGTTTTCATAGTTTCAACAAAACAAAACAACCCAAAAAAGGCTTCAGTCAGAGTCCTTCAAATGAGCGTCCCCGCGACGCCTGATCACTCTGCTTCGGAACCTTTTACGAGGGTTTCTTTAAAGTTCAGTTACACAAGTTCTTTGTTCAAGATGTTGCCGCCTGCAACCTTGGGTCCAGCACAGTTCGGTTTTACTATCGATCTTCTCTGACTCACCGGCTGTGCTGCATTGTTGGAGTTTCTTGTCTCTGGAGTCGAGGACGGCACCATGGCGTCAAGTGCTTCTCCCTGCTTTGACTATCAGTGCGGGAGTGCCCTGTGTGCCGCTGACACCTGTCACACCACCCACCAGCTGGACTTCCCGGTATTATGCTTTCCCTTTTAGGGGCTTTGCGGATTTGATTTGTAAAGGGCAAGGACAATTCCCTCTTCGTCATCCCTCCAGGTCTCTCTGCCTTTCTCTTCCACTTGAATTGTCGGTCTCGAATAGCTGCTTCCACTTGCATTCGTACTTGCTCGAAGTATGCTTTCATGCTCAGCCTTTTATCCCTGTGGGGAAGGGAAAACGCTGCCAGGAGTGCCTAGTTACTGTTAATTGCCTGACTCTGCCTGACCCACATGTTGGGACAGGTGAGGTAAATGGCCCTGGTGTTGGGCCATTGTCTGTCTGAGTGTAGGAAAGCGTTTGTGTTGGAGAAGATGGAGGCGGGGAGGTAAAACCTCTGAGTATCTGACAAGGTAGGACGGGGAAATGGTGCTATAAGCAAGGGGGTACCGCTTCTCAGTCATTGGTGTCCCACTTCCACTTCCTTAGGACCCCTTCTACAGTTGATCCGCCTGCACTGGTCCACCCCCAGGAACTGGAACCAATCGCGATGGCCATGTCCTGGCCACCTGGATGACAGATCCCCGGGGTCTAGCAAGTGAGACACTGTCAGGTTTCTCTCAGGTCACAAAACAAATATATGAGACCAGACCAGACAAAGACATTATCATTTTATAAAGCCCAGCTAAAGGATCCTATGTTGCATGAAACAGAAAAAAGCTTTTGTTTCGCAAACTAAAATATTATGAGAAGGGTGACAAGGCAATTCAAATACCAGGGAGTGTAAAAAAAGAACGATGGTAGGGGCCATAAAAACTGAGCAGGGTAAAACGCATTATGATACTGAGAATATCGGAGTTCACTTCAAGAATTATTACAAACTACTATACTGAATGTGTAGGGGATGTGTAACATATAGCCAGGTTCCCAGATGTGTTACCTATTTTGGGGATATCCGAGGACATAGCCTCCAAGATGGACCCTTATGTAACTGAGGAAGAAGTGATATACACGATGAAAGGGGGCACGACACCTGGGAATGATACGTTTTTGGACAGGTTTTACAAATTGTCTCACTCTGTCCTGGCACCACACTTAGCTAAGGTTTTCAACTGTGTTCTAGAGGGGAGGGGGTACTTCCGGAGATAATGATGGGAGTGATTATAGTAGTAATCCCTAAAGAGGGTAAAGTCCCGACCAGGTGCCTGATCTCGCTTCTCAATACAAATGTGAAAATATTGGCTAAATTGTTGGGGAACAGATTAGCGGGAGAACTGTCTACCCTGGGACATGGTGACCTGGTGGACTTCATCTGTGGATGTCTAGGGTCAGATAATATTTGCAAAACAATTAAACTAATACATGTTGCACAGGAATCCGTCCTTGATGCATGCCTTGTCTTCCTAGATTCCAAAAGGCCTTTGATGGGGTGTAATGCTGGTAAATGGCTATGCTTCTGGTGAAAATGGGATTGGGGAGAATTTTCAGAAGTTTGTGGATGACCTTTATAAAGTGCCATTCGCAAGTGTTCAGGTCAACAGGAGTCTTTCATAGCCATTCCGATTAACCAGAGGAATAAGGCTGGGTTGACCCCTATCCTGGTGCTATATGAGCTCATGATGGAGCCCCTGGTGATAGCAATTCATGAACATCAGGGGATACAGAGGATTTTTGCTGATGATATCCTGGGCTACCTAGGGGACGTGTGTACCCCTCTCGTCACATTACTTTTTTGTAATAGACACTTTTGGGGCACTTTTGGGATTGAAAATGAATGTAACTAAATCTCTGATCATACCGATGCACACACCGGACTACTGTCTAGATCAAAGGCGAAAGGTATTAGATTTTAAAGTGGAGAAGAGTTCGATCAGATACCTAGCCATCCTTGCACCGAGAGACCAATCATAGCTTTTGGCAATCAATTTTGACCCTCTCTTGGAGGCCATTAAAAATGGACTTGCATAGGTGGGGCCCGCTCATACTGCCTAGCACAGACATACAACAGCAGTCAAAATGCATATTTATTTATTTATTTTCAATTTTTTTAGAGCGCCACAGGCCTGTGGGCCTCAGATAACGCAAAAAACACAACAGAACAAACACTGAAAAGCAAACACGGTTCAAGATTAGAGCAGGCATCAGATAGAGACTACTAACTTAGTCCGTGTCGAGATTAAAGAGATGGGTTTTAATTGCCTTCTTGAAAGTTATCAGATTACGAGCTGGACATTTGGAAGCAGGAAGAAAAATCCACAATAGAGGCGCCTGAACATCAATACAAGTCCCTTCGAGGCGGGACAGTTTGAATCTAGGCTGAATAAAGGTAGGCGCCATAGAATAACAAGGGTTCCTTGTGTTGAGATTTTGCATAACACGATCCAAGAGATAAGCCGGCCAAGTTTTGGAATGGCATTTGAAAGCCAGGGTTAAGATCTTATGTGTGATCCTTCGCTTGATCAGAAGCCAGTGCAATGCTCTCCTGGCGACAGAAACATGTGCTAGCCGAGAGAGTATTAAGGTTGCTTGGACAGGATTATTCTGGGTCACCTGCAGGGCCCGAATGTTGAGAACTGTGGTACCTGCCAACAGGCTGTTATAATAATCAGGTCTTGAATTAACGGGAACAGTGGCGAGCAAGGCACAGTTGTCAACATTAAGGAAAGGACAAATGTTGTGTATACGTTTGGTGATGAGAACACATGTGGAACTAATATAAGAGACATTTGGCCTCATAGATAGTTCCTCGTCAAGAACTACCCCCAAGGTCTTGACTTGCTCTGAGACAGCAATAATATTGCCTGGGTTTATAGTGATTATTTTGAAAAACAAGTTTCGAAAAGCAAAAATTTCGAAAACCAAGTTTAGAAAAAAAAGCTGTGACAAGCTATATGTAACATGCAAAGTGCATTTCTTTCAAAACCAATCCGTCGACAATAGTCCTGGACTGGTTTCAATTGAAATGCACTTTCACATGTTAAAAGTAGCACTTCAATTCTTTTTTTTTGTAACTTTGAAACGTTACATGGAGCTGTCCAGAGCTGTAATTTCAGCACTGGACAGCTCCATGTAATGTTTCAAAGTTTTTGTGTATATTGGGGGGGTCCTCCTCAGCTCCCCCAACCCCCACACCACCCTCCCCCCCAACCCTAACCAAAGCCCCAACCCTAACCTTAACCCTAGCCCTGGCCCCGACCTTAACCCTAACGCTAATATAACCCTTAAACTAACCCAAACCCCAACCCTAACCCTATTTTAACACTTAAACTAACCCTAGCCCCAACCCTAACCCCAACCCTAACCCTAAACCCTAAACCTAAACCCTAAACCCTAAACCCTAAACCCTAAACCCTAAAACCTAAACCCTAACCCTAGCCTCAACCCTAACCCTAATTTAACCCCTAAACTAACCCAAGCCACAACCCTAACCCTATTTACCACTTAAACTAACCCTAGCCCCAACCCTAACCCCAACCCCAAACCCAACCCTATCCCCAACCCTAACCTAAACCCTAACCCTAGCCTCAACCCTAACCCTAATTTAACCCCTAAACTAACCCAAGCCACAACCCTAACCCTATTTTACCACTTAAACTAACCCTAGCCCCAACCCTAACCCCAACCCCAAACCCAACCCTATCCCCAACCCTAACCCTAACCCTAATTTAACCCCTACACTAACCCAAACCCCAACCAAAACCCTAACCCTGGCCCCAGCCCTGCACTAATACTTACCATCACTTGTCGATGGCACCTTCGAAATTTTTTCTACGAAATTGTCATTCAAAAGAAAGGCATTTCGACCAAAAAAATTTGAAAGTTTGCCATTCAAAACTTTTACATTCGTTAGAATGACCGGATACCTATTGCCCGCAATCCAAAAGGTAAAATACTCAGGCGCAAATTTGCTCAAGCGTGCTTTAGTAGAACCACTCAGGAGTTCTGTTTTCTTACAATTAAGTGCAAATTAATTACATGCCATCCATACCTGGATGGCACTGTAGATGTTATTTAAAGCACATAGGTCCTGCTCATAATGACCACTGAGCTCAAGAACAACCTTCCTCATCTCTTGTACCTTTTTTCGGCTTTACCTAAAAGGCTCCCAGACAGCTTTTTCAAAGAGCTCCAGCTAACAGTGAACAGATTTGTGTGGAAACATAAGCGGCTGAGAATCAAGAGGTCACTCTTAGTCTTCCAAGGGACGCCAGAGGGTTTGGGTTTCCTGACTTTTCCCTGTATTATAAAGCAACCCAATAAAGAGTCCTTCTTGAACACAAGGGGAATGATCTTGGGACGTTTTCGACATACCTTGAGGAAATGGATACACATCTGGCAAAAGTAAGAGACTGGGTGCACTGTGGGTGTACTGTGGACACTTTGGAGGAGGGGTAGATTTACGGATAGGTTGTCTTCGTGGCCATCACCCATGATATCAGTGTCAGGACTGTATAGGGACCTTGGGAGGCAGGGCTTCCGATTTACACAAGCATGGTCGGATAAGGGACTAGCAAGAGCAGGGACATTGTTTAAAGACAAGGTTTTCCCGGAATATGACACAATCGGGGGGTGCTGGGAACAGAAAAGATTACAATCTTTGAGTACCTAGGCCTTACAGAATACTCAATGATCAGAAATGGGGTAGTAACCTGAAGAGCCCACTCATGCCTTTTGAGAAAGTTATTGACTCCTCAGAGAATAGGAAAGAATATATATCCAGAATTTACAGTGTGCTGATCATGGCAGATATGAGGGCAGACAAAGCTTTAAAAAATTATGGAATGAGTTAGTGGCAGAGGAGATATCAAATGAGACATGTGAAAGGTTATTTAAAATTATGTTTCACAGAAACCTGTTTACTGCGCCAATGGAACACAATTTTAAAAAGCTACATGGTTGGCATAGACACCCACTATAAATTTATTGAATGTTCTGAGGCTCCTCCCCACTTTGCTCAAGGGGATATGGCCAGGTGGGATCTCTGTCCCACATGTGGTGGCTATGCCCACAAGCACAACAGTATTGGAGGGAACTGTCGGGGTGGATGGCAGAACTTACTGATGGGTGTCTCTCAATGGATCCAATTAAAATGCTGTTAGGTGTCCTTCCAAAGGATACAGAAGTATAAAGATATCCGAGAATGTGGGAGGCTATGTTCAGGGCAGGGAGAGTGGCTATGGCCCAGAAGTGGAAGAGCTCCAGGTTCCCCAACAGTCAGAGTGGATAATACAATTTAAGGAAAGGTTCTAGATGGAAAAACCGACATGATGGTCAACGGTTATATGGGCTCCTTTAGGGAGGAATGGGGGCCAGCGATATGCAAGTAGGGATGGGACGTACATTAGAACCATATTGCAGACTCGGGTGGTATTTATGTCCTGTTCCCCCACCTTAACTCCACCTAGAAGTTACTCTAGTGAGTGGAATGGTAGGATAAACCATGGGGTAGGGCGGGCAGAAGAGGCTGCAGTGGAAGACTGGGTTTTATGGAAGTTACCAGTGTGTGAGGGATATAACGGGAGTGCAATACTGGTAGGATACAGATGGGGTAACCTGTATCACATGCTGAAGAAACAGTGGTTCATTTTAATTGACAAAAAAGTTGGTTTAACTTTTCACATGTAAAACAGCCTGAAATCATTTGTAACAATTGGTGCGGGAGGGGCCAGGGGGAACAAAGTGATTTGGATTTGACTATGTATTGTCATGAAAACTTTATGTTCAAAACCTTCATAAAAATGTAAGTTTAAAAAAAGGTGTTGCCTGGCATTGCTCACTTTGCAAAGCGGAGTGGAAAAGTGCAGAGCAAAAGGGGGCATTGTAAGATTTCTCCATTGAGTAAATCTGCTAAGTTAACAGACCGCAAGTGGGCTACATCCTGCGCATAGCAGTCTGGAAACACACACGCAAACAAGATGTACAATGCTTTGCAGCAAATCAAAATTCACTGACAAGGCCTGAGGCGTACATTTTAAGTACCAGAAAGTATCCTACAACCTTTGTTAAAATGTGGAACTTCTTAACATGAGAAGAAAGAGAACAGAAGTTCAAGAAAGAAAAACAAATTTGCATTTTTCTGCTCTGTCTGTTCATTTTCTTCAACAGAAATCACAGTCAGGCTTAGAAACCTTCACATGGACTTTTGATAGTAGAGGTTGGGAGGAATGGGAGGACAGATACATTCCCTTCTCAAGCTAATAAACTCTTTGAAGCTGACTTACTGCAGATAAGGATTCTCCTTCAAACAGACGAAGCAAACCAGGCCGCGTCCTAAAGATTACTTGTAGAATTGTCATACTTGCCCTGTGTGTATCTTAGGCCTGAACATTTAAACAGATAATGTTAATTCAGTTGAATGAGGGGTCCTGCCCCGTTAAAATCTTTTCACACCATCTTGCATCCCTTCCTGAACGAAAGAATTTAATGCTTGACAGGACTGCATGTCTGGAAATTTCTTAAGAGGATGCAGAATTCACACCTAAATCCACAGATATTCGGATTACAATGTTTTTTTTTCATCAGCCACGTTCTGGACGATAAAGAGTATTTGAGCCAGGTCTGAGCCAACAAGAGCAGATTTTCAGCCGTGACTCAATAGAAAATTGCCATGTTACCAGTGCTGTATCTAGGCAGATACATATTTTTGTATCAAAGAAAATACCCTTCAAAATGTACATTGAATTGTTCATCTTACCTGCATCTCTGGAACCAAACCTCATAGAAGTGTCAAAAGGTTCAGCTGAAAATCCTCTATTAGATGGACCGTAAACGATTTTGTTTAAATGTAGTTTTAATATGCAGATTAGGCAAAATACCCTTTGTCTAAAAGAGAGGGTGCATGCTAGCATGTCATATGTCCACGCATTCGCAGTGACAAGCCTGTTATGTTGAAATGGAAAAATAATTCGAATATAAATGTGAAAGTGAGTCAAAGGGAAAAATCTATAACTCACATTTTATCCATGATATAATGATAAGGATTCCATCAATTGATTTGTGCCAGAAAGTGGAATCTGGCCAGACAATTATTAAAGTGGTCACATAGTTGGAATGGAAAGATTTAAAATCTGGCTATATTTAATGCAATAAAAACCTGAGATGACATCACATTAAATGGGAGGGAAACTGGGTGTAGAAGTTACTCCCATCATACTGCTTCCTTCATTATTATGCCCAATGACTGTGGAGGGTTTTGTCTACTGTGATGTCAATTTTGGAACATTGTCCAAACATATACATTGACCAATTAGATTGGGGAAAGTATGCACCCCTCAAAAATGTGGGGGTTTATGTTCTATAAAAGTTCCAACACAGGGGCCACTCTTGGACTCATAGCGCTCACTCATGAACACTTACTAAAGAAAAGTACTTGCTCAATCACTGACTGATTGAGAGAGCGAAGAATTGTGAACAACAGGAAACAGAAGAAATAGATTGATCTCCTTTTGGACCTATTGAAAGAATATTATCAGAGACTGAAAGTGAGGCTTACCAGGAGTTAAAGTCCAAGGCCTTATTCAGTGGAAGAGAAAACTTACAGACGGTGGAGAAAAGCTGATCCTAGCTTACTGGTTGACTCCCACTTGTTCCTAGAGGGGTAGAATTGAACCCGTCATTAAGAGGGGGTGCACACCTGTCCGAGATTTAGCCAAAAGAAATCCTGATGTGAGTATTATCTAAAAGGGTAGTTATCTTGTGGGGCGTGATCCTATAAAGCGAATTGGGGTTATTCCCGGCCCCCACAATTAGTTAAAACTAAGGAGCAGGAAAATATACATTAATTGTACATCCTGTGAAGTTAGGGAACATTTCTGAGGTGTATGTACTTCTGGAAAAACATATATAAATGATAGACTCAGCCAATGGTGTGTAGATCACCTGATTCCTTCTCTTGCACTGCGCAAACACAAAAGAGCATAGGACATCTCACTGTGTGCATAAATAGACAAATAAAGTAATTAATGCCATGTCCTGGAAATATCATCGAGTAGAATACTGTTGTTAAAGCTAAGTTGTTCAAGATAAAAGGAGAGGAAGAATATTCACTGTCCATTGCTTTCTGCTGTTCAAGGTGCCCATTGAAAGGGGAAACAATAAATTGTCCACATTAACTGAACAGAAACATCACTGAAGGGAATTTGGCCAACATACTGCTGAACATGCATTTCTATGCTACACGCCATTCTCATACCCGAAGGTCCCATAGTTTGTTACAATTGTGTTAAGCCTCTGACCCTTCGGAGTGAGGGTTGGTATTTCGAATAAATGGTAAGGGTGATTTAAATGCATAGATAGTTATGGTGAATTGTGTATTACTTAAGTTTCTATTTCCATATTTGTGGCATTGAAAAGTAAAGTGACTAGTTTGTTGATTATTTTTACCATTTGTGTTTTTTTGAAGAAACAATTTGTTTATCTTTAACCTGATTCAATTATTTCTATTTGATTACTAAATAGACGTTCTGTGCAACTCTGTGTGTTTCGTTTCCCAAAAGGGGAGGGAAGCCGTGGGGAATCAATTCTATTAAATCACATTCATGAAAAGAATTTTATTAAATAAAGGAGAATTGTGTGTACCTGGTTTGGTGTGGGTGGTAACCTCCCCTGAATTAGATATCGCCCGGTTAAAACATCCTACAGTGCACACATCTGTACATTACCTTTTACCCTGCACATATGGACTCTGGTGTGGAAATGGCAGAGATTTGGCCATGGAGAGCCATTTAAGTTGCAGTGTTAACATAACTGTGCCACGCCGTCAAATCACGGGTTCACAGAAGACGAGCTCCCATGAGGTTGTTGTAAAGATTACTTTTACCCCCTGCTTCTTGATCCTCCCTCCAGCATTCCTTGATTTGAGTTCTCAAAAGCTAGTGAAAAGCTAGTGAATCTACATAAGTGACCATTTATTGATTGATTAATTTATTAGTAACCAGAGATGAGGAGTGGGTCTCGCCATCTTTTGTTAGGGGTCCTGAGCCGAATGAGGGGGCCTCTAACAAGGGTGAAGGTCACCAAGCAGCACAGTAGATCACAATGGTGAAGGCTCCAATTCTAGAAGACTTTATGCAAGAGGAACAAAGGATTACCTCCCGTTTAGCTTCCTGTGACGGATCAGCCTCCTGTGTGTACACATTAAAAAGTGAAGCTTGAAATGCAGCCTTTGTAGGCAGTCAAAGCCTCCATTTCAAGCTCGTTGATTGACGTAAGTGGTGGAAACAGTGAGAAGAACAAATTAAATCATGGAATGCTGGCTTATATATGTGGTTAGAAATTGGATTCTATACTTCCTCATTGTTAAATGAGAAGAAAGCATGCTCTAATTAGGGTTTACAGAGCCTGGGCAGTCGGGTGTTATGCTCTCTAGAGACAGAGTTAAAGGCCAGAGTGGAGCATGGGAGTTTAGCAAGGTTTAAAGGGCCATAGCACCCAGGGAAGGGAAGGCACTATGGGCCTCATTACAAATCAGGCGGTCCGGAAATAATGGTGGCGGTAAACCCGCTGCCACCATTGTTTCCGGACCACCTGATCCCGACTCTTGGAGGCAGGGAGGTGATGTTCCCGCCAGGTTTGACCTGGCGGGTTTAACACCGCCCGCCTGCAGGCGGACGAGGAAACACCGGCAGCATTATGAGATGCTGCCGGTGTTTCCATGATCCCCATTCCCATTGAGTCCCAGAGGACTCAATGGGATTGGGGATTAACACCATTCCGCCTCCGTGGGTTGTAATGTCCCGGTAATTCTGGGAATCACGGAGGCGGAATTGTAATACGAGTCTGGCGGTAACCAGGTGGTTTTACCGCCTCAGTTACCGCCGGACTCGTAATGAGGCCCTCTGTGAAGCTATTATGACCAGCATCCCTCTTTCATGGGAAAGAAAACAGTCTCAAAATGACATATATACGGTGATACTCGTAATGCCACTGTAAGGTTAGATAACAGGCAGATTAATGTCCTATACTTCCTGGGGGTATGCCCACTCCGTTATTGATATTAACGTTAATATGGCCAGGCAGGGCCCTGTTGGTACATTTTAAACCTGCCTGGTCAGTCGGTGGGGAATTGGATACGTGTGTAGGCAGGGCCTTATGATAGTACAAGCATCTGCCTGCTTGGGCCCTGGAAACTGCCTGCAGGTGGGATCAGCCCTTCTGGTAGCCTTGTCATGTAGCATTCTGAACAATCTGCAGACACTACCAGTTCTTGGAGCCAGCAGATCTTCCCATGAGAATTCTAAATTAATATTACAAGGTTATAATTAAGCTTTTTAGAACGAGCCCGAGGGCGGAACAGGGAGATATGGGCTCTGACTTTAAGGCCCTAGAACAGTAAACTTTGTAGTCTTACCCACAGGTGCCGTACCAGTGTTTACTGGCCTTGAAGTCCAGGTTAAAGGTCAGAGGGCCGTGAGGGCATTTATAGAAGCTTCCACACTACTTACTGTGGAGTTATGCCAAGATATTTGCAACAAGAAAATCATCCTTCCAGAGCTTTACATTCGACTAACTCCTTTTCTCTCTCACTACTTATTGACGACACAAGATGCATGTATATGTTTATGTATGTATTGGATTAATAAAGTGCAAACAACGCTGGTAAGCAACAGAGCACAGTACAAATAGGATGCACTAAAGGGGTTGCAAGAAGGGTGCAGGGGCATCAGAGGAACTGGAATGGATTGGGGGATATGGTGGTGGGGGACTCCAAGGGTGGGAAATAGAGCTGAGTGGAGAGATAAACGATTGACAAGATATTCTTTGAAGCGAGGGTCTTCAATCCTTTCCAGAAGAGTAGGGTGGAGGGGACCCGTCTTCTCTGCATTGGTAACTTGTTCCAGGGATGCGATGCATAGTAGGGAAGATTTTCTGTTGTTTCCCTATTGAAGTTCTTTGTTTCGAGCTTGGCAATGTCATGAATTTGAGTGGGCGCTGGCCTCTGGAGATGACAAGGTTCTCAGCCAAGTAGATTTTGGAGGTGGGCAGCTGAATTCAGCAGGAGCCTTTCCATTGAATTAAACTTCCCTGCTCATTGGGAACCCTGGATAACCATCTCTAGGAAACAACCAAGGCCACTCCTATCTATACTGGTCCTCAACGATAGCTCAGGGACAATGAGCTCTTCTTGAGAACAGAACGATGGTGGGTTGGGGGGAGTCCAGCATGAATTGCTATATATATCACACATAATAATAGTCTCATTGATGATGGCCTTGGTCCTATAGATGATTCTGATTCCAAGTCACTTCACACTTCCTTGCCCTCTCATCATGTTCATCATTAATCTGCTACACATGTTCATTGCATCCATTGGTTTTCTGCAATCACCCCATGCCCTTGCATTGAACTGTTAATGAATGTTCAAAGGCTTCAACGTTCAGTCTTCCCCTTCCTTACCTCTCCCCATGTCTTTCTCTCTGTTTCCACTAGGAGGCTACGTAGCGACTGGCTTTGTGGCTGGCGGTATCCTGTCTTTTTACAGAGGTATTTTCACAGCAGTTTGTTTATTAAAGGGATGGTCTAGTAAAAATTTTTATTTAAAAAATAGATAGGCCACATAAAAAAAAATATACTAGCATCCTCCGTTTTAAAACTTCCTGTGTAAAATTTTGAGCTATTCAAGCTCAAAATTCGAAAAAGCAAGCACAGGGGCGCAGCCATTTTGTGAAATGGAGGCCCTCCTGTGCTGGCTTTTGCTTTTGCGGCACTAATGAAGGAAAAGCCAGCCAGCTGTAGTAAACAAAGTCTACCGCTGGGTGGCTTTCCCTTCATTAGTGCCGGGACTCGGAGGACGCGGACCGGAGACCAGAGCAGGAAAGCTGCAGCTGAATCTCAGTAAGTGCTATTTATTTTTTTTACAAAAAATAAGCACTAGCTGCGGTTTTTTTTCTAAGTTTTCCGGGCTGGAGGAGGCCGGAAAACTTAGAAATAAAACTGCAGCTTTAAAAACGTATTTATGTTTGCGGTCGCTTTTGAAGCGACCGCAAACATAAATACAACGTTATTGTGTTGGAAAACGCTGCGGTTTTAAAACCGCAGCGTTTTCCAACACAACCGCGTGTGTTTCTGCCTGCTGTGGCTATCACTTTGGGTCTCCGGTGCCCGGGGACCCAAAGTGAAAGCCACAGCAGGCAGAAACACACGCGGTTATGTTTACATGCCGCGTAGTGTTTCTACCTGCAGCTGATTTCCCATTTGGGGCTCTCGGGCTCGCCGCGGGGAGCCCGAGAGCCCCAAATGGGAAATGCTAAATGCTGCGTTGTCTGCCTAAATCTGCTTTCCCATTTGGGGCTCTCGGGCTCCCCGTGGGGAGCCCGAGAGCCCCAAATGGTAAAGCAGATTCAGGCAGACACAACGCGGTTGTTTTCCGCAATGCCGCGTTGTGTCTGCCTGAATCTGCTTTTCCATTTGGGGCTCTCGGGCTCCCTGTGGGGAGCCCGAGAGCCCCAAATGGAAAAGCAGATTCAGGCAGACACAACGCGGTTGTTTTCCGCAATGCCGCGTTGTGTCTGCCTGAAACTGCTTTTCCATTTGGGGCTCTCGGGCTCCCGAGAGCCCCAAATGGTAAAGCAGATTCAGGCAGACACAACGCGGTTGTGTTGGAAAACGCTGCGGTTTTAAAACCGCAGCGTTTTCCAACAAAATAACGTCGTATTTATGTTTGCAGTCGCTTCAAAAGCGACCGCAAACATAAATACAACGTTTTTAAAGCTGTGGTTTTATTTCTAAGTTTTCCGGGCTCCTCCAGCCCGGAAAACTTAGAAAAAAAACCACAGCTAGTGCTTATTTTTTGTAAAAAAAATAAATAGCACTTACCGAGATTCAGCTGCAGCTTTCCTGCTCTGGTCTCCGGTCCGCGTCCTCCGAGTCCCGGCACTAATGAAGGGAAAGCCACCCAGCGGTAGACTTTGTTTACTACAGCTGGCTGGCTTTTCCTTCATTAGTGCCGCAAAAGCAAAAGCCAGCACAGGAGGGCCTCCATTTCACAAAATGGCTGCGCCCCTGTGCTTGCTTTTTCGAATTTTGAGCTTGAATAGCTCAAAATTTTACATATGAAGTTTTAAAACAGAGGATGCTAGTATTTTTTTTTTTATGTGGCCTATCTCTTTTTTAAATAAACATTTTTACTAGACCATCCCTTTAAGCAATGATTGTAGTGAATTTGTGCCACAAAATGCAGGGTGTATGTTTGGTGAGGAACACAGGGGAAGGCGGGTAGGGTTGAGGGTAGGTCATGAATGATTGCTCAGGGTCTTCTCCCGTGTTCGGTGGCATATGAAATTAGTAAGAAAATACTGCAGTGACATTTCTTCAGTAAAAACACTTAACTCTGTGGCTGGCACCAGATAGAACGAGAATAAATAAGTATTGACTGTTCTTTTCCAGAAGAGATCTGTGGACAGAAGACAGAAGACCTTACTTCGTTGACTCCCATTAATTCAGGCAACTTTGAGCAGAATCGCGGTGGATCTCATACCTTCCTTGGGCCCCTTGTGTGTATCCTGGATTATGGGGCAAAGTATCTCAAGGGCTTTTCCCTTTGTTCTAACCCCATTTAAAATATTTTGAAATACCCGATCCTTTACTTTTCTCGAATATTTTGACAGACCAAGGCTCTAAATTCTTGTTTAAATTGATGGAAAAACCAGACGTCCACATCGGGTCCCGCGAGGGACCCTCGTAATCTTGCGCAATGGGTTTAACGGGTCCTCCACCATTAGCGGCGCCCATTAACCCATTGCGCAAAGGTTATAATGAGGCCCTGTGAAAGTAAAGTATGTCAAGGACAATAAATAGAAAATGAGGAGGAAAGGAAGAGAGGAGCCAGACCATGAATGCACGTAAAGACAATAGAAAGATAATCAAAGAGAAGATTCAAATGAAAGCCTGGAGAGAAAACGAGGAGAGGAGTAAACAGAAGTGTGAGGAGAAAAACAGAGGAGCATATGAACAGCGAAATTAATGATTGTAAGAAGAGGAGCAAGTTAGTAGGCAGGAAGTCCAACTAGTAGACAGGAGCAGTAATCTAAGCCGGAAAGAATGGGGGCAGAAATAAACAGAGGAGGCAAAGGAGTGAACGTTAGGGATATTGAAAAAGTGGTAGCAACAGACATGAGAGCTATTAGAGATAGTAGGAGAGAGAGTGAGAGAGAAAGAGAACGGGTCAAAGATAATTCGACGGTTACGGGCAGAGGGTGAAAAAGAGAGAAGTGAGGGAGGAAAGGAAATGGCAGAAGGATAATATGATGAGATAGTAGATGCAGAAGAGAAAAGAACCTCCGTTTTAGAAACATTGAGTGGTGAGAAGTCAGAGTGCCTGCAAGATAGAATAGCTAGTATTTAGTCAGGAAAAGAAGAGTGAAGGGTGTTGGTAAAGGCAGCAGGAGAGATTGTTGTAAATGCTGCACCTCTCAGCAGTGCACGTCTTGTGCATCCCTTTTATGTGTCTGCTTTCTCTTCACTATCTAGTCGATGGTATCACCTCTATTCCACTTCCATGATATTCCAAGGCACCTTTAAACAGGATGGCACTCCTTCTCGCTGTTCCATCGCCTTTAAACAGGATGGCTCCCCTTCTCTCTGTTCCTTCACCTTTAAACTGGATTGCTCCCCTTCTCTCTGTTCCTTCACCTTTAAACAGGATTGCTCCCCTTCTCTCTGTTCCTTCACCTTTAAACAGGATTGCTCCCTTTCTCTCTGTTCCTTCACCTTTAAACAGGATTGCTCCCCTTCTCTTTAAACAGGAGTTCCTTCACCTTTAAACAGGATTGCTCCCCTTCTCTCTGTTCCTTCACCTTTAAACAGGATTGCTCCCCTTCTCTCTGATCCTTCACCTTTAAACAGGATTGCTCCCCTTCTCTCTGTTCCTTATGCACAGTGTGTCTACATAAAGCACCATTTTCTCTCTTGACATATAAATACACATGCAAACACAGAGCATTGCAGGCTGGATACATCGAATCATGGAGTAATACCTGTTATTTAGGTGCCAAGAGACCATTCGCTTTGCAGAGGCTGAAACATCATGGACATTCGTATTATTATCAGCCCTGCTTGGAAAGATCCTAGTCTGCGTGTCTGTCACACCACTAAGAAATCCGCCCAGGGAAACCTACTTAACACGCATCCACGCCTTTGCAACACGACACTGGGGAACACATGTGTGGGCTTGATGGAGCAGAAAATCACAATTTGCAGTTCTGATGTTGCAAACTGGTGTTTCATGCGCCCACAGCAACGCTGGGCTGTCAAAGCATGGGAGCACTGTTCAGACTGCTTCACAGTAGGCGAGTGTCCCCCCCCAGTAATTATGCTGCCACCCTGGCTACACAATCCCCGTACTTATCAATTTGTGATCTGGGTGGATCAGTAATTACCCTTTGCAGACACGCAGACATCCTGGTTGACTTCTAGCTCCTCATGCCTCATGGAGACCAAAAAATGTCCGCCCGCTGATGTTCTTGGCTTCTCTTAGTCTCAGCGGCAACGGTTGTTGAAATGTGACTTTACTTCTAGGGCACACACCTAGTAGTGGAGGCAGCTTTTGGTGCGGGGGGGGGGCGGGTGATAGGGCGCCTGTGCGAGGCTGGTGGGTGCTCTGCGCACCGGGAGGAATCCAGGGTGGGCGGCCGCCTCTTCTGCCCACCTGGCTTTGCCACTGCACACACCTGATCCTGGCTTAACCAGACCACAGCGGTTCTAAGTTTTAAGGTGGTGTTTCAAGGTCAGACAGGGGCCAAAGCTCGTCCAGGTCACCATACAAAGGGCTCCATATTCGAGATTGGTGATTTTTGTAGACATAACTGCGTGAACCGTATTTCTAGTACACATTTTGAGAACATGGGGCATATAGTAGTTTTTGAAGAGTATTGGAGCCCATTTTGGTGGAGGCGTAGTGCAAAAGAATTGCATAAAAGCCTTACGTAATGCTTTAATGCATTTTCTTTATGTCATTCGTCATTTTCATTGATTTGAGCCCTCCCGACTGCGCCTCGTCCCTGAGTGTATCATTCTCCTCCTATGCAACCTATGCCTCTCCCCTTACCCCCATGCTTGTTGCTACCCTTCCCCTGTGAATTTTACATTCATGTCCCTGTGCCCTTCCCTGCGTTGTCCCTCGCATTCCTTATTCAAGTAACCATCCGCGCCCGCCCCTCTGTCTGTGCTTGTCATGCGCACACCCCCGACCCCTCCATCCTCGCATAGCTTGTGATTCGCCTCTCCTACCTCTGAGACCCCTCGCAATCCTCCGCGTGCGCTGAACATCCCTTGACGAGCGTGATCCCTCACATTCTCTGATCACAGGAGCCTCCACGCCTTCTCCTTCTCTGCTTTCCCGCGCACATCCAATGTGTGTGGTCCCTCGCAATTACGCGATCGCGTGTGCTCTAGTGCCCTCTTCATCCTTAGCCACACTCACTTCAGTGCTTTCCTCTGAACCTCCGTGAACATGGTGCGTCCCAGCGCCCTTCCACCTTCGGCCTTGCTCGCGCCTGTGCACCTTTAGCTTGCGTGGTTTCTCTCACTTCCAACCTGCTTTCTCTCGCAGTGGTGCGTTCCTGATTGCTTGGCCCCTTGCAACTCCCTGACTGCGAGTTCTGCACATTTTCCCTACCACAGATAACTCGCACTTCCATTCTTGGTTCGTCGCATTGCGCGTCTCTGACCGCTCCGTCCCTTGCAATTCCTGACTGCGTGTGCCTCGTACCCCCTCTTCACCCTCCTGCACCCATGCGCCCCCTTTGCTCTTCCTACTTGACTGCCTGGTTTGCATTGCATTGCTATGTGTTCTGTTGCTTTCTTCCCTCCTCTAGGTTATCATTTGTCGACTGCTCTGCTCTTTGTATATAGTTTTTGTGTTGTCCTCGCTGACTGCTCTGTTTTACATTGTATTGCTTGTGTTCTGCTGCACTCTTTCTTCTTCTAGGTCTACCTTTGTTGATTGCTTTGTCCTTTTGTATATTGTTCTGTGTTCTCCTGTGCTCCACCATCCTCTAGGTTCTCTTTTAGCTACTGCTCTGTTCTTGATGTCCTGGTAACCAGATGTGTTACTGGATTGCCTTGTTTCTGCCTACTCTTCCATCTGAACAACTGTCTACTTAGTGAATCTGTCTACTTAGTTAAATTGTCTGCTATTGTCTGGTCCCTTTCTGTCTCGTCTTCTTGCACCCCTCCTTTTCTCCTCCCCTAGTGTCTTCCCCATCCCTTTCCCTCCACCCATCTTCATTTCTCCTCTTCCCCCACCTACTCTATGGTGGATCTAAGTGATCACCTGTGGTGTACCACAGGGCTCCTGCGTCTCCCCACACTGTACAACATATTTACCAAGCCCCTTTTCGATGATTTGGATCATCTTGGTATCACCTACACAAATTAAGCAGATGATACCCAGATCCTCCTTCCGCTTTCTGGAGATTATGGAAAGGATTTGGCCTTGCTAAATAGGGTGTACATCATCATCCAGGCATGGATGGCCACTCATGGACTATGCCTGAATGATGATAAAACAGAACTTATCATCCTAGGCACCACGTCCAGGTTAAAGAAACTTGGCCGGCCTACAATTCCTTCATGATCGACGGGAACAACATCAAAGTCGGACAGGAGGTCAAAACATTGGGATTTTACCTGGACTCTAATTTCTCCTTCAAAAGACAAGTGAGCTCCCTGACATCTTCCTTGACATATACGTGTAAATTAATCCACACAGCTAAACCATTTCTGTCGGACACTAGCTGCCTTACACTCGCCAGAGCCCTTATATTGTCCCACCTCGACTATTGCAACGCCCTTTACCTGGGATCCTCCAAGGCAACCACCAGCAAACTACAAACTCTCCAGAACAACGCTCTTAGAGCAGCTCTGGGCATCTCCAGAAGGGAGCACATTACAGGATTTAGCCAACAGAACAACTGGCTCTCCACCAGAGACAAAATTCTCTTAAAAACAGCATCACTCACTTACAAATCTCTCAATAATGCTGCCCGACCTACCTGATTAATAGATTCCATAGACAGTCCTCCTTGAGACCCGTCAGAACTGCATATAAAGACTGCCTCTCCATCCCCAACTTCAAACGTGCCACCATAGAGGGCAACAGCTTCCCAGTGAAAGCAGCCAAACTGTGCAACTCCTTGCCTCCAAATCTCAGAGTGGACCTGCCCTATGAGAACTTGCGATCCAAGGTAGTTTCATGGCTGCAGATGGAGGCCCACTAAGATAACTAAGTGTCAAGTCTCTCCCCTTTCATGCTACCTGCACACACTGTAACCACGTGTGCCTATGTATATAATGCCTGTTTGCCTCATTCCTGTTATGTATATAACACTTGTTTACTCCACTGTCATTATGTATATTTTATGATTATTGTAACTATGTATATTTTATGATTATTGTAACTAAGCTTTGCAGATTCTTGTAAAGGCTGCGCCCTGATACCCTTGGGTACGCTCGCGCATTATAAATAATAAAACAAAACAAACAAACTACGACCCCCAGAATTCTGATGGCCGAAAATGCAGACTTGTTTTTTTCTTATTTAAAGCCCCTTTACACCACATAGATATGCTGGGGGATCCCCCATACTATTATTGATCCTTGCACTTATTTTTCTTTCTTCTTTCTTGTTACTTTCTTGGCTTTCTTTTGACTCTTGTCTTCTGTTTAATTTTCTCTGCATCAAGCCCTACAAACCCTTGCCTGTCTTTCAATGTACAGACCTTCTCGATCTCTGTTCTCAAACTCAGCCTCATTATGACCTTCCCGGTAAAGTTGTCACTTTACCGGCATGGCGGCAATAACGTGTCCGAGTCCCAATCATGGTGAAATTAGCGCCGGATTACAAGTGGTCATGCCCGTGCTTACCGCCATGCCACTAACGTCCCGCACCACCTACCTGGTAAGGGTCCAAAAACCCCTTACCAGCAGCACGCTAAGCGTGAACACCTCCTCCGCCTACCACTAAGTATCAGACCGTAAATAGCGTACCCGGCAATAGCGAGTACGTTAATGCCGGAAACGGAAATGGCGTCATCGTGCCGGAACGGGAAATCCAACGGCGGCCATCTTCAAAAATACAATCCATTGCAATCCTCCATAGATAGGACCTGCATGAGCAGAACAGCTGGTCCAACTGCACATAGAAACACATCACCATGCCCAAGGCACTAAAGAAAGGAGCTGCGCGCCTGCGCAAGAAGCGCTTATCTGAAGAAGAGCTGAACATGCTCGCCGACACCCTGACCGAAAATGCTGAGGTTGTGTTTGCTGCTGATCGGCGTCGACCTGCACAGTTGTGCAAGAAAGAGATCTGGGAGGAGGTGGCGCGCAAAGTGAGTGCGGTTGGTACCACCCCACACACGGTAAAGGACGTGCGCAAGCGCTGGGATGACCTGCGGCTGCGCATCCAGAACATCCTTTTAGCAAATCGTAGCCAGGGCATGGCTACAGGTGGCGGAGGTGCCTCACCCATTAAGATGACTAGCTGGGAGGAGACATGTGCGAGCACAATTGGAATGGAGTTGATCGAGGGAGTGGGGGATATGGAGCGTGGAGCGCCGTCATCGGCTGATGGAGGTAAGTGTCCTAAGAAACCACTGTAATGCAAAGCATGAAGATGTCCCCCAAAACTGACAGTCAAATGATCCCATGCTGGGGCCAGCACACACATAGACACATCACTGATGCTGTCCCTCTCTTGGTCCCCACAGGCACACAATCTGACAGTGAGGCACAGGACCCCACGGAGCAGCCCACAACACCTGTGAAGAAGGCCAGAGGTATGGAGGGAGCAAACATGCCCTCAACATCAAGGGGCACAGTGAGACCTGGACTTGCACACAAGCCCAAACCAACACTTGAAGCTACAGCACAGATGCGCGAAAGGGCAACCACCACAGCACCCACACCAGCCACCACCACACAGGAGCCAGTGCCTGAAGGCTCTGTGTCCACTGCCAGCAGTACAGTCAGAGACGCAGCTGCCACGGCACCCCTGTCGGATGACGATGCACACAGTCCGACACCCGGAAAACCTGCCACACCAAGCCCGCTGCAGTCACCCCACCTCGCCCCACCCAGCACACACAATGCCAGCAGCCATGAGCTGTCTACTGTTGAGTCATGGCCAGGGAGCTTCAGCCTCACGGGGAGCATGCATGATGCAGCACCCTTGTTGCATGCTGCTTCGACATCCACCGTTGTCAGGGACAGGCAAGAGGGTATCACAACCATCCAACAGCGCCAGGAGGAGCTGACCGTGCTGGTGACCCAGCACATCAGTGAAGGTGCCCAGGCGAGGGAGGAGTTCCGGGAATGTGCAACGTCCATCAAAGGTGCCATTGATTCAAGTACCACACGAATATGCAAAGAATTGGCGGCTGTGAGGCAGGTCCTCACCCGCATGGCGGATGCCTTCGGAGGCCCTGCGTCCTGCATAGGTGATTGAACAACCAGGCACCTCCTTGAATGCCAGCTCCACACAGACCAGCCACCTACGTAGGTCCGTGCGGAACTTGCGCAGGTCGGACATGGGCCCACCCGATGCTGGCAGTGGACATGGGACATGGGTGCAGCCTGCCATTCTGAACTATTGCAGACTAATGGTGCATGGAAGTACACACCGTGTGTGGGGGAGTAGTTGTGTGGGGAGGGGGAGGAGGGAGAGGGTGTGTGGGGGAGTTGGAGGCGGAGGGAAAGGTGGGAGAGGGTGTGTGGGGAAGTTGGAGGGGGAGGGGGAGGGGGAGAGTGTGTGTGGGGGAGTTGGAGGGGGTGGGGGAGGGAGGAGAGGGTGTGTTGGGTGGAGGGTTTGGGCACATTCACTATTCCTAATGTTCAATACACCCGTTGTGTCAAGAGAATTCATATGACTGGACATTGCTTATTGTGTACGTGTGCTTTATTGGTGAACAGTGCACAGTGTCCATGTCCCCCACATAACCGGTGCCCTGTGTCCCACCTCCATGGCACCCTCCGCATCCATGTGTATTAGAAACAGTGGTTCATCAAATTCTGGCGCACTGCACGTCCCTCCTGTGCATCACCACCTGCCTGATGTGCAGCCCCATCTCCCCTCCTCATCCCCCTCGTCAGGCGGTTGCAGTTCAATGTCAGGGGGCAGAGGCACGTTCCGTCTGATGCACATATTGTGCAGCATGACACATTGCATGATGATCTGATGACTCTCGGAAAGCCAGAGATCTAGATAAAATCACTGGCATTGAAATCTCTAGGTCTCTTGATTCTATTGACCCTACAGCTTCATGTGAGGAGTTTTTTACTATGGGATTCTCGGTTTTGAGCGCCATATGTAATAAAATAGCTCCGCGGAAACCAAAAGCTAAGAAAGTTTCTCAACCTTGGTTCTCAGCCAATTTACAAGAATTACGCAGGTTAGTTGGTAGAACCAGACAGATGTGGTTTAAAAAGCCTACTCCAGAAAATCAAATTAAAGCCAAAAATGCCCTGTTGGAATATAAACTGGCCATTTTTTTAGCCAAGAAAGATTTTTGGGGAAATAAAATACAGTCTGCCAGTAATCAACCGGGAGAAATGTTTTCCATCATATCTAGGTTTTGTAATTCAGATTGTAAAAATTCAGTACCTGACTTCACAGAAGCACAAGCTAATCTGTTCAACTCTTTCTTTATAGATAAGATCGAACAAATAAGGAAAGATATTGAACAGACTATCTGTGCAATCCCATCGATATATACAACAAATCCTGCGGTATCTAAATCTGACAGTCCCCAAAATCAGATTTCTTTATCTGTGTTTGATTTTCATTCAGTCACTGAAAAAGATATTTATGAATTTATTACCACTCTTAAACCCACAATCGACTCCCTCTCTCCCCTACCAGCCTATGTAGCCAAACAATTGGCACATGAACTGACCCCATTTATCATCACTTTTGTTAACAAATCTTTGTTAACAGGCACTGTTCTGGAGAGCTTAAAGCTATCTATAGTCTCACCTTTATTAAAAAAAACATCACTGGACGTAGAGGTTCTGCAAAATTATCGTCCTATTGCAGGACTGTTCTGGCCAGCTAAAATTCTTGAGAAGGTGGTTACCAACCAGATTCAGGAGTTTGTTGAATATGAATTATTGCTAGATAAACTCCAATCAGGATTCCGACCAAAATTTGGAACTGAGACATCCCTCTTAGTAGTACAGGATGAATTACTGAAGGCCGCAGACCAGGGGGAGCTTACACTTTTGGTGATGCTGGACCTGACTGCGGCCTTTGATACAGTGAATCACGAAATCCTCCTAGAACGACTACAGGAGGTAGGAAGAGTCTCGGACTCAGCACTGAAATGGTTTAAGTCTTTTTTGACTAACCGTCAGCAGCGTGTGAGACTGGGAGAGTTCCTGACGAACCTCATCTGTTTAAGTTGTGGAGTCCCACAGGGATCCTCTTTGTCACCATTACTGTTTAATTTATATATTCGTCCCCTCTTGGAAATCCTAAAATGGTATGAGTTGGACTTTCATTCATATGCCGATGATACCCAGATATTTTTACGAATTACTAATTTCCAGGAAGCGTTTAGCAAACTGTAGCAATGTTTGACAGAGGTAAGCAGCTGGATGTCAAAAAAGTATCTACAGCTTAACGCTGCTAAGACCGAACTTATATTATTTGGTCCTAAGCATTTGCTGACAGCTGCTAAAAAATTGCCTGTTCCAACACTGCTGGGTAAAAATCTACAATTTGTTGGAAACATTAAAAATCTGGGATGTAAGTGGCAAGAAGAGCTGGGGAGTGAAACACAGATGGGAGCAAAGACCAAAGCAGTCTATTTTCTTTTGAGAATGCTACGCCAAGCACTTCCTTACATTCCCAAAGAGGCTCATGCCGCTGTGGTAGGGGCACTAACTAGTGCCCAACTCGACTACTGTAACAGCCAATTGTTGGGCATCCCTTCCAAACAACTTCAGCGACTTCCGATAGCCCAGAATGCGGCCATCAGACTGATATTTAAATTAGGTAAATTTACCCATGTATCATCTTATCGGAGAGAGCTACACTGGCTCTCAATTGATGACCGCATCAAATTTAAGACAGCCTGCATTATTTTCAAATGAATAAATGGCATTGCCCCTCTGTATCTGAGAGAGCTAATTCAGCCATATCACCTAGTAAGACAATTACGCTCTAGTGACAGTCATCTTTTGATCATTCCCCACTCAACCTATACCTCTAGAGGTGACAGAAGATTTTCTGTCTTTGGTCCTAGGCTGTGGAACTCTCTACCCTTGCAACTTAGGACCATGAGCTCTCTTCTGCAAATTCGGCGAGCATTGAAAACCTTTCTCTTTAGGTAGATAGCCCTGTTTTTCGGGGGATCTGTTTCCAATTTAAACACTCTACCTTTGCTGTTGTCACCTGCGCCTAAATACGATTAAGTTCGTCATGTGCATGCTATAAATACAAAAATCAAAATCAAAAATCAAATCTTTGACACCTTCTCATGCCCGTACATGAATGCCTCACCCGACCTGCTGAGGCAGTGAAACTGTGCCTTCAAAAGGCCAAATGCCTGCTCGATCACCACACGGGTACGGGTATGTGCACGATTGTAGTCCTCTTTGTGCCTGTTCTGCAGGTTGCGGACAGGGGTAAGGAGCCACCTCTTCAAGGGATAGCCAGCATCACCTGCATGGGTGCAACAATGATTAAGTGTAAGTGATTTCATCAAATGGAACCTGTACCTATGACACAAAAGCATGCATTGATTTCCTGTTCTCATCCACATATACCGGCATGATCTGAGATAATCTAAGTAACTGCAATGTGTGATGCCACATGGGCGACAGGTGTGCGTAGCATCGTCTAGTGGATGCAGGGGTGTCCTATTGCCTGTGAGTGTTCATGCACTGTGGTTGCCCACGGCAGTTGTTGCCATGTTCTAGGTGATGTGTAGTTAATCGTATCCTTTGATCCTGTCACCGTTGAAGGCAGACTCTTGATGATCTGCCATTCCACGCTTGATGTCCCCATGCTGGCATGCTACACTTCTGTGGTAGTGTACAAGTGAATTTCTGTATATTGGCTTAATGTGATTCCTTTGTACGCAGTAATGGGCACATGTCCGTTGTGATGCTGTTCATCGGTCATTTGCATTGGGCATACTAACAGCATGTTGCTGCATTGTGTTGCAGGGGCTACGGTCTGATTATGTGCAGTGTACATGTGGATGGCTATGGAATGGTTGCAGTACTGCCCTGCTGTCATTGTTGTGCAGCTTACGTCTTGCATTTGGGTTTCAGGTGACAGGTCCAGTCTGGCCTGCTTTGGAGTATGGGCATTGTTCATTCTCTCACCTAATTCCAGCCAGGTGTAGTATGCATCCCCCCCCTATCTCAGCCAGGTGAAGTATGCATCTCCCCCCGCCCCATCTCAGCCAGGTTAAGTATGCATCTCCCCCACCCACCCCATCTCAGCCGGGTGAAGTATGCATCTCTCCCATCCCCTCCATCCCATCCAGGTGAAATATGCATCTCCCCCCCATCTCAGCCAGGTGAAGTATGCATCCCCCCCCATCTGAGCCAGGTGAAGTGTGCATCTCCCCCCCATCTCAGCCGGGTGAAGTATGCATCTCTCCCATCCCCTCCATCCCATCCAGGTGAAATATGCATCTCCCCCCCATCTCAGCCAGGTGAAGTATGCATCCCCCCCATCTCAGCCAGGTGAAGTGTGCATCTCTCCCCCCCCATCTCAGCCAGGTGAAGTATGCATCCCCCCCCATCTGAGCCAGGTGAAGTGTGCATCTCCCCCCCCATCTCAGCCGGGTGAAGTATGCATCTCTCCCATCCCCTCCATCCCATCCAGGTGAAATATGCATCTCCCCCCCATCTCAGCCAGGTGAAGTATGCATCCCCCCCATCTCAGCCAGGTGAAGTGTGCATCTCTCCCCCCCCATCTCAGCTAGGTTAAGTATGCATCTCTCCCCCCCCATCTCAGCCAGGTGAAGTATGCATCTCTCCCCCCATCTCAGCCAGATGAAGGATGCATCTCCCCCCCAATCATCTCCCTGCATCACACTGCCATGTGCTTGCCATGCAACTCACAGAGTAGCCAGGAACGTTCTCCTGCATGTCACTCCATGTAGCGTGGTATCGTAGAGTTCCGCAGAACCATTGAATCATGGGTTGATCCGGGAAATCGGGCACAACAATGTGTGATGATCTTTTTTGAGTCATATACCATTTGCACGTTGATGGAGTGGTATAGCTTGCGGTTGTGGTACACTACCTCCATGGCACGTGGGACCACCAATTCCACATGGGTGCAGTCGAGGGCACTGATGCAACCTGGGATGCCTGCCAGTGAATGGAAGCCAACTTTGGTGTTGGAGCTATCCTGGGCAGTCCGTGGTAGGGATATGTGGTCGCTTGTGTGCTTCAGGAGGGCATCGAGCACTTGGTTCAGAGTGCGTGAGAATAATGGTTGTGATATACCATGCATCTGCCCTATCATGTGCTGGTAGGTGCCTGTGGCCAGGAAGTGGAGCAAAGACACCACCTTAAGTAGAGGGGGGACGGTGGTACGGATGTCTATGAGGCTGACGATGTTGTTGTGGATCATGTCCACAATGGGGGTGATGGTGTCCCGGTCCAGACGGTACAGGGTGTGGTTCTGCTCAGGGGTTAGGTTGAATGGACTGGCTCTGATTCGAGGGATTGGGGGCTGCCTCAGTGGTATGACTGCCTGCACTGGTGGGGCATGCTGTGCCTGTCTCACCCTCCTTTTCCTCCTGCGTCTCGTCTGTGCTGCCTGTTGTTGTTGTTGTTGCTTGCTGGTGTAGCAATGCAATCATGCCCTCCAGCCCCAGTAATGCTACTAGTATTGGAATCATTTTGGTGTGTGAATGGGTGTGGGAAGGGGTCTGGTGTGCTCCTTTTGGGCTGGCCCAGTGTCCATTGCTTCCACTTGTGCTGACTGGGTGCACCTGTGTCAGTTGAGAACACTGCAAATGGCCAGTGTCGGGTGGTTAGCGATGCCGATATTTCCGCCATGCCGGTATCCACTTTTAGCACCTTCTTCATGCCGCTATTTGCATGTCCGCCTGACTTGTGATGGTATCCTGTTTACGCCATGCTGCTATTGCCGGTATGTAGGGTCGCGTGCCCGCGCCCATCCAGTATTAGATGCACCGTTATGCACGGTGCCGCTAATAACGGGTTGTTGGGTCATAGTAGGCCAGAGCGGTAAAGGATGCCTGTGATCCTTTACCGGCATCGTTTTTCCCTTACCTCCTACCTCCTACCTCGTAATGAGGCCAATATCTCTTTGTCGCTCCTAACTCTTTCACCCCTTGTACCTAAGCACTGGATTCCATGTCAATCAGGTCTTCCCTTTCTATTTCTGTTCTTAGAAAAAGGTTGCAATGCTACTCAAGGCAGAGTCCTGCTTCCGAGATCATAAATTGAGTACCACAAATGTGGGTAATTATTTTTAAATCCACCATAAATCAGTTACCACCAAAGATCCTATTGCTGGAGTCACTAAGCATAGAACGCTGTAAGTTGGTTTCACAGTCCTGTTCAGGCCAAAATTGTGGTATGGTTAGTCTCTGCTGTGTTTAGGATATGGGGAGATTTTATGAATAGAAGCATATTCATGTGGGGTGATTTGTGGGTCAAAAGTAGGGTTTTGGGAGATTGTCACCCGCAACCGAAATATACAAACCAAGGACAATATTTAGGAATATCTTATTCACCCAACCAAGATCCGGCCCAACCCTTGGCCCCTTCAGAAAAACACTTAAAACCTACCTTCCCCCGACAGCCCACAGGGTTCAGTAGCCTGGAATGACCACAGCAGTTATAGGTCTATAAATGGTTGAAATCTTTGCAATTGTCCGTAAGTGAGAATGACAGCTACGATTTACAGAACCCATGTATTTGATCTATCTATGCAGGTGATTTATGTAGAGAAACCCTAGAATGTACCAGAGCATTGTACAATAGAGGGAATGGTATGTATTGAGGGGAGGAGGATATTCGTGTCAATCTATGGTCCTCATTTGTCAGGGAAGTGTTCCTAAAGGAGTATGGTTTTCAGTTCTTTCCTGAATCACAGGAGGGAGGGAACCAGACTGTTGTTAGCAGAAAGACTTCTGCAGGGAATGGGTGCACCTCAGGAGAATGCTAGTTTTCTGGTCCTCTCCTTTTACATTTCTTTGTTTCTAGTCCGGTGATATCTTTGCTACAGGTGTTTTCGTGTCCTCCTGAGATGATGATCTTTCCAGTTAAGTGTGTAGCCATCTTTCAACGTAGATTTGTAGGTGATTCAGGCTGTCTTAAAGGTGATGCAAGCTTGGAGGGATAGCAAGTTTTATTCTTTGAGAGTTGGGGAGATGTAGTCAAGTGTTCTCAGTCCTACAAGGAGACATGATGTAGCGTGCAGAACAGCTTTCAGAAGGGACAAAGATATCGTTGGAACAACTGCCAGGAAGGTGTTGCTAAGATCCAGGTGGGAGACCACCAGGGCCAGGACGATCAATCTGAAGTCCGAGGTGCGGGATGAAAGGTTGGATTCAGCACAGGAGCGAGAGATGGTACCATGCTGTGTGGCTCTTCTTGACAATGTACTCTTTGAAGGAGAGGTCTCAATCAATGGATATTGAATTTAGCCATGAGAGCCCACTGCAGCTCCAGGTAGAGATTGAAATGCAAGGGGAGAGGATGGAGCCCTGTGGCAACTTGCAGGTAAGCATGCATTGTTGGGATCTGCAGGTGCCCATTTGGATGATCTGGTGTATGTTGGTGAGTTAGGACACTGAAGGTTGTTGCATCAACTACCATGCGGAGGACAGGGTGTTAGTAGTGCTTTATGGTCTACGATGTCGAATGAGGCAGAGAAGTCAAGCAGGACCAGGAGGCATGGGTTGTCTTTGTATGCGATAAATGCTGTGGTGATGACCTGGATATTGGCGGTCTAGTGCTGCATCTTGGTCAGAAGCCAAAGTGGTATTCTTTTTTAAACCTTTATTTATTGGCAGGAAGTTACGACAGGTAAAGCATGCATTTCACAGAGATATACAGGAGCCGTAGCATCACATTGACAATTATATCATACAGTTGTTCGAGCAGTTCATAAGGGGAGGGGAGAGAGCGGACAGCTCGATAGAGCGTACAGTGTTCAGGACTCAGGGTACATCAGGCGGGGCCGGAGGGGGGGTGGATCGCCACTCGACATTGTCCTTATTATTCAGATAGCTGCAGAACTCAGTCCACACATTCTTTGGGCGGGAAGTCATGGGGAGAGAATCTGTGTATTTCTCCTCACACGTTTGTGTCCTGGTGAGGGATTTCAGCCACATTTCAAAGGTGGGAGGGGAGCGGCACTTCCAACACTGCAATATACATTTTTTTGCCACAATGGCGCTTACATTAAAACATTTTGAATTTTTTGTGCCTCGTCCCCAGACCATACCCCAAACAGCAAAGCAAGTGGGTCAAGGTCCACTGGGGACCCGATTATCTCTGAGAGCACTTTCGTCACTTCCATCCAAAACGCACCCAGTGCACTACAGGACCAAAACATATGTACATGATCTGCCTCTACAGATTTGCATTTCGGGCATATGTGGGTCAGGGCATGTGCGAATTTCGCTACTTTGTGTGGTGTATAATAAAGTCTGTTAAGAAGTTTGTATTGTATGCACCGGAATCTAGCATTGAGGGAAACTTTGCGCGTGTGTGCACACATTTTGTTCCACATCTCATCAGTAATTTCCAGATCCAGCTCTCTAGCCCATTCCTCATGTGGTTTAAGGGTTGCATCCCTAGATTTCCCCAGCCGCATTTTATACAGAGAAGATATTATGCCCTTGCTGCCAGCAGAGTTTGCTATGTATTGGATCTCCAGTGTGTCCGGGGGCTCGTCCGGATAGGAGGGTCACATTTCACAGACTGACGCTCTTAGTCTGAAGTATTGTAACATCTCTAGCGCCGAGCCAGAGTGCTCAGGCCGGCATGTCTGAGGGGTGATAAATTTACCATCTGGATATAGATCCGTTAGTGCTCAATAGCCCTGGTGTGCCCAATGTCGTAGGATATGTCCATCGTGTGTGGGGGAGAGACCCGAGGACTGCCAGATGGGGAGCCACTTATAGTAAGGGCGATGTTCCGGTTGTGACTGCAACATTCTGTTCCCCGCTCTGAGCATGGCAGCCTCAGGGTCTGCCGGGGCGTCCGTTTGAAGCATGCAATGTAGTATTTAAAGTCATGATGTTGGTTCCCTCTCCCGCCAGTTTCTCTAGTTTAACGTGTGGGGGCGGGTTGGAGTGTACGTACCAGTGTGTGGCATGTTGGGCCTGTGCCACGATCCAGTACTGTGTTAGGTCTGGGGCTGCGAAGCCCCCTTTTTCCTAGGGTAGCGTCATATGTTGCCACTTCCTGCGGACAGCCCCGATGTGCCAGAGGAATTGGGTGCACGCCATGTGGATCCTCTTGAAATATTGCTTTCTGGGCCATACTGGTACATTGGCAAAGATGTAGAGGAGCTTGTTGACCGCTATAATTTTTATTAGGGATAGTCTGCCTGCAAGAGACAGTGGGAGGTTGCGCCATTGAAGCATTTTGGATTCTATAAGCTGTGCCGTTGTCTCATAGTTGTCTGCCAGCAGAGAGGGTTTGGTTAGTGATACTTGAACCCCGAGGTATGTAATGACGCCCGGGGAGCAGCGTAGGGGGAATTCACAGACCGGTTGCTGGGTTACTGCAGTGAGCGGAAATATTTCCGATTTGGAATAGTTAATGGTGAATGAAGCCCGAGTACGTGCCTATTTTGGTTATGTCGCGGATGATCGGGTCTAAGTGTATGGATGGGTTTCTGACAAATAAGAGCACATCATCAGGGTATAATGAGATGATTTCCAGCATGTCCTGTAGGCGAATGCCCTTACAAGTGTGCCGATCCCTGACGTGGTCCGCCATTTGTTCGATGGAGAGCGCGAATAGGATAGGGGAGAACGGGCAGCCCTGACGGGTGCCTCTATGTAGCGCAAAGGGGGAAGATGTCAGGGAGTTTACCAGGACCCTGGCCATTGATCCTGTATATAGGAGTTTTATGTAGGAGATTATATTTGGTCCCACTCCCATTTTCTCCAACACGGCCCACAGTTATTGCCAGACCATGTCAAATGCCTTTTGGGCGTCTAGCGTGACCGCCACTGCATCGGCCATCGGGTCAATTCTGGACATTACATTGAAGAGACGGCGGATGTTAAGTGCAGTTGGTCGTCCAGGGACAAATCCGCTTTGGTCCGCATGGACCAGATGGGGCATGATTGGGAGGAACCTGTTCGCTATTATTTTAGCAAAGATTTTCATATCCGTGTTTATAAGCGATAAGGGCCTATATGAACCGCATTCGTCTGGGGTTATTCCAGGCTTGGGAAGGACAGTTATCAGGGCTTCTCTTAAGGAGCGAGGGAGGGAGGCTAGCCGGAGTGATTCGGTCCAGACCCCGTGCAGTATGGGAGCCAAGATAGCAACGTGCTCCTGGTAGAACTCTGATCTGAGTCCATCGGGGCCCGGGGCCTTGCTCTTTGGGAGATCTGAAATTACCTGGACTATCTCTTCCAAGGTGAACGGGGCGTCGAGTTGTTCTCTGGTGCTTTGGGATATGAGGGTCATAGGGATACTTTCAAGCAGGTTGTCCAGGTCGTGGGCCGTGTGTTCTTGCTGGGGGCCATACAAATTGGCGTAAAAGTCTGCGAAGGTGTCGATTATGGCCTGGTCGGACCAGTGTCGAGTGCTTTGTCCGTCTATAATGCTATTAATTTGGGTCCTACCTCCCTCCGCACGCACCAATCTGGCCAGGGTTCTTCCAGGTCTGTCTCCCTCTCCATACCTTCGTGCAGCTACGGGTCGAGCATAGTATCGCACCTTGCTGAGGGCATGGGATTCATATAGTTCTAGTTCGGCTCTAATCTTTGCCAGGGTTGCTGGGGCAGGCGCGGAGGCGTGTTCTTGTTCTAGTGTTTTAAGCTTAGTTTCAGAGTTGTGTAGGGCTTGTCTTCTGGCTTTTAGCACTCCCATCTCTCTTGATATGCACATCCCTCTAATGTATACTTTAAATGCCTCCCATCGGGTCCCTTCGGGTGTATCTTGTATGTTGTTGTTCTCGAAAAAAGTGTTTATATCCAATAGGATTTCAGCTTTAAAGACAATGTCAGCCAGGGCTTCAGATTTAAAGCGCCAGGCAGTACGGACGGGCGGGGCAGGCCCCAGTTGGATCTGCATCATTACCGGGGAGTGATCTGAGAGTGTGCGTGCCAGAATCTTGATATCTGCTACCCTACCCACCCGGCAACCCGACACCAGAAACATATCTATACTTGAAGAGCTATCGTGTACTGATGAGAAAAACATATAATCTCTCCCTTGGGGGTGGAGTGTCCTCCACACGGTGTGTAGATTTAGGGTCCCCATGTGTGTATGGAGTCGTTTGGCGGCGCGACACATGGCTCTGCGGGTAGTGGTTGTTCTATCCAGAACAGTGTCTAGTATTAGATTCATATCTCCCCCCATATAATGGGGACTTCCACATACCTCATGAGGATGGTGGTCACTTTGTCTAGGAATTCCGGGTAGTCGGTGTTTAGGCCATACGAGTTTACGAGCAAGCATTCCTCATTGGCCAGGGTGCAGTGAAGGACCACGTATCTGCCCTCCGTGTCAATGTGGGACTTGTGGAGTGTAAATTTGACTGATTTGTGGATCAGGGTTAGAACTTCCCTGGATTGAGTGGAGTATTGAGTATAGAATCTGTTAGGGCCCCAGGACTGTGCCAGATTTGATGTTAGGTGTTTCAGAGCGTGTGTCTCCTGCAGCAGGAGTAGCTTGATTCCGTGTCTTTACGCATATGCTGTGATCCTGTAGGTCTTTGTGAAATTAGTTAAACCCTGGACATTCCACGTCATCATTTTAATAGACATGATATCAGTCTATGGGGCATCCCAATTAAAGGAACTGTCTCTGCTCTCCACCCCGTGAGCTGCTGCGGCGTGAGCACGTCTCTTTTCTCAACCAGTCACCTCTTTCCTGCCGATTTTTGTGTAACATTCCCCAACTTCACCACTCCCCACCCTCACCGCCCGCTTCAAACTAGCAGTGTGATGTTTCCCTCCCATGGAGCAAGCAACTGCGTGCCATACCGAACTTGGTGCCGCTCGACCAGTAGCCCAACATGGGCTGAAACTTAAACTCTCCGCCGTAGAAGGCATTGCAGCAGCAGTGGGGGCCGCCAGCTGCCGTATGGCCCTCATTTGTTAATACGTATTATGATGAAACATCAATAATCTTTGAACGGCTAATAACACTTTAGGTTACAAGAACAAACATATCCTTAGAGATCGAGATCTATACAGATAATGTCTAGGTCTGGTGCACATCGGTGAGGCCTGGCTGCTGAGGTACCAACCCTGCGTTTGCCGTTACAGTAAAACAAGTTGGGAGTGTTCCCCCTTTCCATTAGTGATACTCTTAAGATGATAGTGCTGGGGCCAGGTTGGCTCCTGAATGGTGTAGAGCAGGGGAGATAGGGTGAACACCTGGGGGGACATTCAACAGATTGCACACAGCTGGTGGACCCTCGTGAGAGTTGAGGGAACATTTGCTTTAACCCACTCTCACCACCCATTTCCAACTAACAGTGAAGAATTTCCCACCCATGGAGCGAACAGCCACGTGCCATCTCGTCATCGCTTGGCCAATAGCCCAACAGGGGCTTAAACTCAAAAGCTCCATTTCAGAAGACATTGCAGCTGTACAGGAGGCTGCAGCTGCCGTGCAACCAACATTTGCTAATACTCTTATGTTGAGGCATCAGTTATCTTCTAACGACTGATGACATATTGGGTTACAAGAACAAACTTATCGTTGCGTTTCGAGATCTGCCCAGATGAGGCCCATATATGGTACATATAGGCGGGGCAGGCCTGTCGGAGTTCTATACCAGTGTGTAATGCTACAGTAAGCAAACCCAAGGCACCGTCCTCTTCCAGCGATGGTGCCGACCAGTTGGGTGCCCGGGGCTCTGACAGTTCAAAGCGCCGCAGATCCAATCCTTGAGGGTTGGGATCTCATCACATGGGGGCCCAAGTCTGGTGTCTACAAGTAGGGCAGCTTCACCAAGTTTCCAACCCAGCGAAGGAAGTCATAGTAAACGGATAAGGACAACAGGTTGCGCCCAGGGGGCGGGCCACCAAGACGGTTGAGGGGGCGTCTGCCCTAGTCATTGTCCATCAGTACCCCCGGGGGTTCTGTTAGCGGGATTTGTGCCTCAATGGATTTGACTGCCTCGTCCGGGAAAGTGAAGAAGTAGAATTTGTTGCGGTAGGCGAATTTCAGGCGAGCGGGGAAAAGCATCGCATATTCGATCTTCCTGTCTCGTAGTATTTTATTCACATCTCCAAACTGCCAGCGCTCCATCTGTACCCCCAACGAGAAGTCCGGGAAGATCTTAATGATTTATGAGTCCAGCCTTAGTTCACCTTTTTCCCTGGCCAGACGGAGTATGTGGCCTCTGTCTTTATAGCTTAGGAGCTTCGCAATTATCGGTCTGGGAAAGTCTCCCGGCTTGGGGCGGGGTGCCAGTGAGCGGTGCGCTCACTCCATAGTGAAGAACGGAGACAGCATAGGGTTGTCTAGGAGATCTTTGAGTAGTTGTTCAACCGCCGTTTCCATTCGCTCCTTAAGCGCCGATTCGGGAACTCCTATGATGGGAATATTGTTTCTTCGCAACCAGGATTCCAGGTCATCGCACTTAGCTTTGACTTGTTTCATGTCATGCACAAGTTCCGTGACCGTATTTTGTAGGGCATGGACATTGTCCTCATTGGTTCCGATTCTATTTTCAATCTCGGTGATTCTGGCTCTGTGTTGGTCTAGTTTGGATTTTAGCGGGGCTATGTTTGCATTGATATCATCAAGTTTCTCGTTAAAGGCTGCAAAGTTTTTGGCCATGGACTCCATCATTGTTGTTAGGTCGGGCTGAGGGGTGTCCGGCGGCATGTATGAGTCTTCATGACCCGCGCTTGAGGGCCCCTGATCCGCCCTAGGAGCAGCCTTTGCAAACTTGTCCATTGCCCCAACCCTGTTGGCCCCCCGTGACCTGTTGGACATTACTGTGATGAGGGTGGTGCCCTAGTGGGCCGGGTTGCTGGCGGTCCACAGTGGGAATTTTAGTGCAACACCGGCTCCGATTAGTGAGTGATCCAGCTCTAGTGAAATGGAGAAGTGCTCCCGGTGGGGGTGAGAGCGCACTCGCAACAGGGTGGCGCGAGTAAGGTGCCTGGGGGCGTCAAGCGGCTTGAGGGCCGTATTGCAGTAGTGCTGTAGATAAGCTGCAGTGGTCGCAGGTACAGCTCCAGGCTCAGAGCCAGGAGGCACCGAGCTAGCTGCAATATATTTAGGGTGTTTCTTAGAAACTCTGTGGAGGCGCTGGGCTGTGTGGTGATGGAAGGATGAGACAGGGCGAGCCCATTAGTGTCCGTGCAATTATGCTGCTCCACACTCAATGAGCGTGGTGGGGTGTAGCAAGGAGGTAGGGTGTTCTCCAGTCCCACCCCGCAGGGATAGCTCCCCACTCCCCAGGGAGCCGCTGTCATGATGCCTGCCCCCGGGAAACCAGATTAGGCCCAGCAACCCTGGAAGCAGGCATCATGCCATTTTGTGCGCGCCCAAAGACCCCAGCTAGGGGCTGTTTGGGTGCAGTCCTGGCGCCTATGGCGCCAGGCTCATAAACATAGAGTCAGTCCTGGCGCCATGGGCGCCAGGCTTATAGTAGAAAACCCACCTGATGCAGACCATGCTGCATACTTACCTGATGCAGACCATGCTACATACTTACCTGATGCAGACCATGCTGCAAAGGGCCTCAAGCCAAATGAGGCTTAGGAGGGACCATTTTACCTGAGGGACTACTTTTTACTCGGGTGAGGCTATGGAAGGATACTTACCTGGGACTTCTTCCAAGGCTATTTAAACCACGCCCGAACAGCAGCACACGCTTCGCGTTATTCTGCATCCAGCAGCGTAACGCTCACCATGCCTGCAGCAGCTTCCAGTCTTCTGCCACGCCCGCTTCAAGCCCGGAGCTCCTAGAAATAAGAAGAAAGAAGAAGAGGTTAGAACAGGAGCATCACAGTAATCCTTACCTGAATCCTTGATCCATCTCGCATCTCGCGGCGCCGCGCTGAACTCACCGGCCTTCGCTGCATCTCCGCATTCCATCGCGATCTTCAGCACCTCCCGGCCGCTCGCCGACACCGATGGAGACAAGAACAACAAGGTGAGCCAAGGGAAAACAAAAGGACAAGTAAGCAAGCTACCCCCCAAAGACTTACCTGATTACCACAGGGGGTACTTAGCTCATCTCGGGTCGGCGCAGCTTACACAGCATCTTTGCCGTACCCCGGCCCCTAAGGGGAAACAAAAGGACAATAAGGCAAGCTACTCCCCCAAGACTTACCTGATTTACCACAGGGGGTAATTAGCTCATCTCGGGTCGGCGCAGCTTACACTGCATCTTCGCTGTACCCCGGCCCATAAGGGGAAAACAAAGGACTATAGGGGAAAAACTATCTCCACAATAGACTTACTTAAATCTTACCGGTTGCCACGTGGAACTCTTCGTGACGGCAAACCGGCAACCTGCCAGGAATCGGACAGAGTGAAGATCAGACATTTTGAACTCTTTCTACCTACCGTCTCACGGCGCCTTGCCTGGATTCTTAGAGTCAATACCGTTCTGGAACTCCCCAATTCCTCCACACCAGTGAAGTAACTGGTCATCTACGCGCCCCTGCGTTCAATGCAGGATGGAGAGCTCATCCTTCCAAACCATCAGGTGAGACTAAAGAGGGGACATCAAGAGTGATCTGTGGGAAGACAACGGGGGTGGGGAAGGTGGGTTAACGCTCAATTCCATGGGTGGTTAATCCCCTTTCTCCTTTGCAGAAGGATATTCCTGCGAGCCAGAGAAACTAGGCTGAGTGGGCCAGTCCAGTCAGTCATCTCAGCGCTACGCGTCACGCTGGTGGAAACAACAGCGGCCCAGTTCCGATCGACGCCCCCGTGGGAGCCAGGTGAGCGTAACAGCCACAATCGCAGATGAGGAACAGATTTGCAGCGTGCTGTTTGACGTCGGATTCACCCGGCCCCTGGGGAGGCAGGCAAGGGCTAGAACACAGCCAGGCTGGTCGGGGGGCCACCATCAGCAGGGCGCTCCACTCAGGTACCGGGCCAGGGGTGGCGCGCTGGCACCAGTGCATGACGTGCTTCGCAGGCGACCCGTTGCTGGCCGTAAGCGGGCGGGAGATTGAATCCGCTACAGGGCCTCAGTGGGAGGCGAGGGAAGGAAAAAGGGGGGGACAGGACAGCGCACAGCCACACCATGACTGCCGGGTTCTGCAGTGGCCTCACTGACAGGGCAGCAGCCGCCGCGGGAACACTCCCTCACTCACCTCCCCCAGGGCGCACTTACTGTTGCCCCCCGCAGTCGGCCGTGGCCCGCGGCAGCAGAACGTGGAATTAGCTGGCACGCCCCGAGTCGCGAGTTCCGCGATCAGCTGTCAGTTCCCCCGCAGCTCCGTCGCCTCCCCCAACAGGCACAGAGGGCTCGCAGGCAACTTCCCTCGCTGCACGATAGCTCGCACAGCGCTGGGTGCAGCGCCCGCGCCGAGTCCGGATAGTTCAAGGGCAGGCCCAGCAGAATCACTTGCGGCGGTGGCGCAGGTGGGCGTTTGTCAGGATCGCCTGTCCGATTTTAGCTGTTTCTGGAGCAGTGTATGCTCTGAAGTGCCAGGATACTCTGTATTGCTGTGTAAGGGGTTTTTCCAGCAGGATTCTGCTGTTGCACACGGATTGAAGTCTGTGGGTTACAGAGCACCAAAGCTATGCATCCATTTTGTCGGCTGCTCCACAGCACCCCTTTGCATCCAAAGTGGTATTCTTGAATAAGGTTGTGCTCTTTTTGTGAAGTGAGGGCAGAAGTTAATCTTCTCGATGATCTTTCCAATGAAGGATAGATTGGTCATGGGGTGGTAGTTTGCTAGGTCATTTAGGCTGAATGTAGGATTGCAGGAATGTAGGGCTAGGATCTGGCCAGATCTCAGTGCATCAGTGAAGATGCCTTGCATGAGTGAGACTTTGATAGTGTGGAGGAGATGACTGAGAGCTTTGATGTAGGCTGATATGATTTTGTCCCTGTCCCTGTAGGAAGTGGTCTTGAGTGATGCAATGATATTTGTGAGTTCTTCAGTGTTAGGGTCTTGGACCCTGACCATCATGGGTCATGGCATGGTCTATGGCGTTACCATAGATTTCTTCGAATACCATTTCACCTACTGAGATTTCACTGAATGTATTTCACCGAAAATGGTAGAGGAAATGCTATATGTGTAATGCATAATAGGTGGGGTATGGAGTATGGGTATAAGTTGGAGTAGGGAGGGTTAAGAGGGGTCTGCGGGGGGTCTCCTGCATTAAAAAAAAGAAGTAGAAAAAGTAAAAAGTTGATTTTGTTTTTCAGTGAAATGGATTCAGTGAAATATCCATTAGTTAGAATATTTTAGAAGAAATCACATAGATCCGGTCTATGTTGGGTAGGATGTTGTCAATGTGGCAATGGATCTTGGTGATGTTTTCTGTAAAGAACATGATGATTGCATTGCATCCTTCTGTGAATTTGGGTTGTGCAAAGGCTGGGTGGGGCTGATGCAGGACATGAAGCCTTGAAGAGGGATCTGCTCTTGTTTGAGGCTTCTGCTAAGGATACTGTGAAGTAATCTGCTTCGGCTGAGGTGTTGAGATTCCTGCAGGATGAGCGGAGGTTTGTCAAGGTGGTGAGATATTTTTGTAGTTGTGTTTTCTACTAGTCTTTTCTTGTTTGCAGATGACAAACTTACTCTCTGTGAGTTCGTGTGTATACTAAACTATCAATGGCTTGGTTTTGTTGGTTCCAAAGGAGTATAGGTGTTAGTGAAGTTAGTGAGTGTGTGATACTACTGGTTGAATAGGATATTCATGTCGGATGAAGGAATGCGTCTAGAAGCCAGGTTGATGAAGTTGTCTTCTAAGGCAGCTGGGGGGGAAATCTTTGATTGGGCAGAGAGATTGTTGATTTCAATTGCTCTCTGTGGGAGGGTTTTGAGTGCTGGAGGCTGAAAGGTGTAGTTACATTGCCAGTAAAGCTGAGTTATATAAGTGGGGTGCAGTTGATGTCTGGGGTACGGTGAATACAATGTTGAGAGTTCAGGCTTCTGGTGTGGGTGGGATCAGTGATGGGTTGTGTGATGCAGGAGGTGTCCAGGAGATTGAAGAGGGCTTCTTTAGTTTTGATGGTTGCTGTCAAGGACTACTGAGCGCCTCTGGTATATACCTTTTATCCATGGGGTACCAGTCGACTGGGTTGGTGTCCACAGTGTTGAAGTGGGCTCCAGGAGAGTAAGTGACACAGTGATCTGGGTCAGCACACTGCACACGAGGCCGAACATCTTACTATACTGGGACTGTCTCCCTGCGACACAATTTAGTACCCTGGTGTTTAACGTGGGCAGGGAGAGTGATCCGGGGTACTGCTGATGGCCAGGAACAATGCAAGGCAATTTGGACAAGCAGGCAAACAAGCACAAGAGGGAGTGGTCCGAGTACTAGAACATAGAACATAGGAACTGGAAGAGGGAGAACAGTCAGTAGGTGGAGCTGGTACATGGGCTGAACAAAGAGCTGAAACATGGAATCATGGAACAAGGACCATGTAATAACCTCCATCGAGTAGGAGATGGAGGATAGAGGAATGAGAGTTTGCCGAAGAAAGTTGAGATGCACAGAGAGAACTGCATAGGCAAAGCAGGTTCTTACCTGTTATTCCAAAACCATCAAGGACCACATTGACACCCTTGCTCCTGCCCTATCTGACTTCTGCAACCACTCCTTCGCCAATCAAGCCTTCCCTTCCCCGCTGAAGCACTCTCTTGTGCACCCTGTTCTCAAGAAACCCTCAGTCAACCCCTCCTGCCCGGCTAACTATCACCCAATGCCCATACTCCTTTCCTGGGCAAAGTCCTGGAAAAGCTGGCCATCTCTCAGCTTAATCTTCACACTGAATCTGTTGGCTGTCTCCATAAGCATCAGTCTGGCTTCAGAGCAGGCAGAAGCACGAAACCTGCTCTCCTGAACATCCATGAATACCTGCTCTCTAATCTGTACTCTAATCTCCCCTCTTTCCTCATCTTATTTGATCTCTCTTCTGCCTTTGGCATGGTTGAATCATCTCTGTGATAACCTGGGTATCACTGATCTGGCCCTGGCCTGGCTGACCTCTTTCCGCTCTGATCGACCCTCTCAGGTCCAACTTGGGTCCATCCTTTCCTCTATCTCAGTCTCTACCTGTGGTGTTCCCTAGGGGTCTAACCTCTCACCCTGGCTGCTCAACCAATAACTGGCGCCTCTCGTCCACCACATTAATGCTCTCTGCTCCAACCTTCAGTGCTATGCGTATGACACTCAGCTTGTTTTCAGGCTCCCCTCTGGCACCTCTTCTCCTTCTCTCATCTCTGACTGTCTGCTATCCAGGAGTGGTGTGCCACTGACGCTCACTGCCCTAATGCCAGTAAGATGGAGATACTCCTCATCGGCACACCTGCACTCTCCTTTCCCGTCACTCTCTGCTGGCCTCCCTTGGCCCTCTTCCTACTCCCACCTGTGAGACTAAGAACCTCAGGGTCATCTTCGACTCCACACTCTCCTTTGCTCCTCACATCTCTGACGTCTCTAAGAAGTCAAACTACTAACTGCACATCCTCAGAGGTATTCTTCCTTTCCTCTCCTTCCCACAGAGGTTTACTGTCTCTAGAGCTCTAGTTGTCTCCAGGCTGGACTACTGCAACAGCCTCTTTCTAAATCTGCCTGCTTCTACGCTCAGCCCTCTGCAACTCATCCGGAACAGGACTGCAAGGCTTGTACTTGGCCTCAAGCCCAGGGATTGTATCTCTCCAGCACTGAAATCAAATCTCCGCATTAGCTCCCAGTGGCTGCAAGGATTAAGTTCAAGACCCTCTGCATTGTCCACAAGGCCCTCTGGGGCCTGGGTCCTCAATACCTCCAACTCTCTCTTCGTAAAGACCTTCCTTCTCGTGCCTTTCACTCCTCCACCTCCAACTCCCTCAGGGTCAGTCGCTTCTCCAAGCAACAAGTTGGTGGTAGATCTCTTTCTTCGGCTGGGTCCTCCCTCTGGCACAGCCTCCCTGCCTCTCTGAAACTTGTGGAGAATCATCTCCGGTTCCGCTAGCACTTCAAGACCTTCCTCTTTGCTTCTGCCTTCTCTCTTCCTCTCCCCTGCTGATTTCCTGTCTGATACTGCACTGGTCACCAGGCTACCCTCTGATTTCGGGCCCAGGTCATTGCCCAACCAGTTGCACACCTGCACTGCCCCCGGCAACCCTTGCACTTGGTTCTGTATCTGTAACCCTACAATTCCCTTACTTGCACTTTTGGATACCTGCTGTCTGCACTTACCCTTTCACCTGCCACCTGCCACCTGCTGGCCGCACTTCTATTATTATTTTGATCCCTTGTACAGCACTGCCCCCTCCCATTTTCCCTTGCACATTTCCCCTCCCCTTCACTTGTGCGATCTCAATGTCACCAGGCCTAGTAAGATTGTTGTCTCTGTCCCTCCCTCTGATCCCCCTTCCTTGCCTCGACGCGCCTTGAAACACTTGTGTATAGGCCTGTTATAAATGCCATATCATGTCATATCATGGTGTAACCTTTTTTTCCGCTGCTTGCTTCCTCTCCACCATACAAATACTTCAGCATTTGCGCTGCATGGATTTTCACGCCGGTCCAAATGCTGGTGATTCTGGCTGCTATTTGCACCAACAAAAATCAGGCGGACTCCACAGAAATCCAATGCAAATGCTGCCTTTCCAATGAAGGATAGATCGGTCATGGGGTGGTAGTTTGCTAGGTCATTTAGGCTGAATGTAGGATTTTCTAATAGGGCTAGGATCTGGCCAGTTCTCAGTGCATCAGTGAAGATGCCTTGCCTGAGTGAGACTTTGATAGTGTGGAGGAGAAGACTGAGAGCTTTGCTGTAGGCTGATATGATTTTTTCCCTGTAGGAAGTGGTCTTGAGTGATGCAATGATATTAGTGAGTTCTTCAGTGTTAGGGTCTTGAACCCTGACCATCATGGGTCATGGCATGGTCTATGGCGTTACCATAGATTTCTTCGAATACCATTTCACCTACTGAGATTTCACTGAATGTATTTCACCGAAAATGGTAGGGGAAATGGTATATGTTTAATGCATAATAAGTGGGGTGTGGAGTAAGGGTATAAGGTAGAGTAGGGAGGGGTGAGTGGGGTGTGCGGGGGGTCTCCCCTGCATTAAAATAAAATAGAAAAAGTAAAAAGTAGATTTTTTTTTCAGCGAAATGGATTCAGTGAAATATCCATTAGGTAAAATATTTTAGAAGAAATCACATAGATCCGGTCTATGATGGGTAGGGTGTTGTCAATGTGCCAATGGATCTTGGTGATCTTTTCTGTAAAGAACATGATGATTGCATTGCATCCTTCTGTGAATTTGGCTTGTGCAAGGGCTGGGTGGGGCTGATGCAGGACATGAAGCCTTGAAGAGGGATCTGCTCTTGTTTGAGGCTTCTGCTAAGGATACTGTGAAGTAATCTGCTTTGGCTGAGGTGTTGAGATTCCTGCAGGATGAGCGGAGGTTTGTCAAGGTGGTGAGATATTTTTGTAGTTGTGTTTTCTACTAGTCTTTTCTTGTTTGCAGATGACACACTTACTCTCTGTGAGTTCGTGTGTATACTAAACTATCAATGGCTTGGTTTTGTTGGTTCCAATGGAGTATAGGTGTTAGCAAAGTTAGTGAGTGTGTGATAGTACTGGTTGAATAGGATGTTCATGTCGGATGAAGGAATGCATCTGGAAGCCAGGTTGGTGAAGTTGTCTTCTAAGGCATTTGGGGGGAAATCTTTGATTGAGCAGAGAGATTGTTGATTTCAATTGCTCTCCGTGGGAGGGTTTTGAGTGCTGGAGGTAAAACGGTGTAGTTACATGGCCAGTAAAGCTGAGTTATATAAGTGGGATGCAGTTTATGTCTAGGGTACGGTGAATACAATGTTGAGAGTTCGGGTTTCTGGTGTGGGTGGGATCAGTGATGGGTTGTGTGATGCAGGTGGTGTCCAGAAGATTGAAGAGGGCTTCTTTAGTTTTGATGGTGGCTGTCAAGAACTACTGAGCGCCTCTGGTACAAACCTTTTATCCTTGGGGTACCAGTCGACTGGGTTGTGTCCACAGTGTTGAAGTGGGCTCCAGGAGAGTAAGTGACACAGTGATCTGGGTAAGCACACTGTACACGAGACCAAACATCTTACTATACTGGGACTGTCTCCCTGCGACACAATTTAGTACCCTGGTATTTAGTACCCTGGTGTTTAACGTGGGCAGGGAGAGTGATCCGGGGTACTGCTGATGGCCAGAAACAATGCAAGGCAATTTGGACAGGCAAGCAAACAAGCACAAGAGGGAGTGGTCAGAGTACTAGAACATAGAACGTGGGAACTGGAAGAGGGAGAACAGTCAGTAGGAGGAGCTGGTACATGGGCTGAACAAAGAGCTGAAGCATGGAAACATGGAACAAGGACCATGTAATAACCTCCATCGAGTAGGAGATGGAGGATAGAGGAATGAGAGTTTGCCCAAGAAAGTTGAGATGCACGGAGAGAACCGCCTGCGGACCACTTATAGGAGCATAAACAAAAGGGTGAACACAGGCTACCCCAACCGTACACACGTGCAGAGATAAAGCAAGTACTTAGGTCAAAAACCTGCAGGCCATAGCTATACAAGAACAAGTGGGCAGGATATCTTAAAAACATTTTATTCAACAAAGCATATCATAAATCAAAACAAGGAAAGCTAAGCTAAACATGCTTATACAATGACAAATAGTGCATGGGCACTAGTCACATTAGTGACACTGAAAGTGAATTGCAATTCGATATCTATAATGAACCGCCATTCACACGGTTAAAACATCACTATAAATGTCCCCATGCACTATTTGCTATGTGCTCTGCACATGTGCAAGGGTGGGGTAGTCTGTGTTGACCCCTTTTGTTTGTGCTTCCTAGTTTTCCTTACCACACAGGGCCCACGGTAACAAAAAAGAGGGAATTCATCCACTGTATATTACACTTATAGCAGCAGCCTGAGAGCAAGACTCCTAACTAGGCCACCAATGAAATGGGACGCCAATGCCAGGGCTGGTGTTCACCCAGCGCATACCATTTCTGGGGTGGCTTGTTGGCCCCTGTAACCAGCTCTCTGTGTGAATCTTGCAATCCCAGTGGAATGGCTGTCCGGAGGTCTGGTGTAGGGATGTACAATATTTTCTGAAAAAGTAGTAATCTTTCCTTAAGAGAGGTAGCATTACGCAAGAGCAATGATTTTTTCATATGGTTGTGCCTCGTGATCAGTTGGAACTTATCCAGGTATGGGACAACGGCAGAGAGGAAATGATTGGCAGGAAGACGCATGGGGGGTGTCTGGCCTTCTGAAATGGATGAGTCAGTAGATCTCAACAGAGCCAATGTTGGCTTTCATTGGCTTTCTGATTTTTCGTGCAGGGGATAGTACTCGTGAACTGAAACTGGGAGAAGAACAGAGCCCATTGTGCGTGACGCCCATTGAGACAGGTTGGGGAGCGCATGTTGCAAGTTACTGTGGTCTGAACGTACTTCAATTGGATGACGACTGCCTAGGAGATGGTGGCACCTTTCTTCAAAGCCTTCCTTAATGGCATGGCGGTTTTCCAGGACCGCATAGGCCATCTCACTAGGAAATAACTGGTGTGAATAATAGGCAACCAGGTGCTCCTGCTTCATAGAGTCGTTCCATTGCGGAATAACAGCTCCTATTGTGGTAGCCGAGGTATCTGCCTACACAATAAAGGGCCGCTCGTTGTCTAGATGCTGCAGGATTGGGGCCTTCCTGAATTCTCGCTTAAGTGTAAGGAAAACCTTTTCAGCAATGCAATCCCAAAGGAATTGGTGGCCTTTACACATGAGCCTGGTGAGACCTGCTGAACGCTCTGCAAAACTGGGTTTAAAATTAAAAGTTTGCAATTCCAAGAAAATGGTGGCCAACCTTGACATCCTTATGACTGGGCCATTCCGTTATCGCCTTGATCGTTTTGGGACCCATATGCACTCTGTCATGTCCCACACTGGTTGTGTGGAATTCACATTTTTCCAACTTGACATATAGATGGTGTTGTTGGAGACATGCCAAAACAGTAGAGACATGACAAACGTGGTGCTCTAGGCTGGGTGGAAACACCAGGGTATCGTCTAGATATATCCAAATGCGGATACCTAACGGGTCTGCGAATATCGAATGCATAAATCGTTGGAAGACTGCTGGGGCATTGCATAAATCGAAGGGCATCACCCGGTATTCAAAGTGCCCGAGCAGGCTTTTGAAGATGGTTTTCCACTCATCACCGGGTTTAATGCGAACCAGATGGCAGGCTCCTCATAAGTTGATCTTGGTGATATAACAAGCTGCCTGTAGGCTGTCAAGGATTTCCCAAAAGAGGGGGAGTGGATAGCGGCCCTTGACAGTTATGTCATTTAGATGCCGATAGTTGGAACAGGGCCTTAGGCATGAAGAACAGTGGCATTTCAGCGGTGGAACAGGATGGCCCTATGTAACCATTCTCCAAGCAGTCATGCACGTACATACAAAGGTCCTCCCATTCGTCTCTGGGCAGGAAATAGACGCAGCCATGAGGGATTGTTTGTCGGTTAATAGGCAAATCCAATTAAATGGGCGATTGTGGGGTAGAGGCATAGCCTCTGGTTTTGAATACACATCATATATCAAGTCTTGGGAGGATAGCTCAGGGGCAACTCGTTCACCTTGGAAGCAAGACGACGCAAAGCAACAAAGGTTTGATCCCTGTATCTGTGCTTAGAAACCTCTGGGTGTTAAGCGCATTATAAATAACCAATTATAATTATAATCATGGTAGACCTGGTATTCGATTGTTAAGTCCCAGAAGCACAGGACCATCTGGCCAGTTTCAGGAGGAGGATAAAGAAGGGAAGCAAATACAAGTGCAAGACATGAGGAACACTGGAGGCAACAGACGTCTGAGCCAAACAAAAGCGTCCTGGTTCCCTTGTTGATAGATAAAGGGATTGTGGAAGACCAGCCAGGGTAGACTTAACACCAAAGAAAATGAAGGTCACTTGACAAAAACAGCTTATGTATTGGACCACATCTGGTGATCCCAGCTTGAGATCTAACAGGCAATTGTGGTCAAAAGAAACTTGATTAGGAACTAAAACAGTTCCAAAAAGGCTGTTTTTCGAATTCCCCAAAGTTGTCAAGAATTGGGCTTCTCACTGACACATAGGGTGTGGCCCAGAACAAGGTGTTTCCTGTTAGGTTGTTCAGTATATAACCTATCTTGGCTTTGTCATTGAAAAATACATCAGACAAAACAGGAACTGTATACAACAATGGTTTCAGAATTCAGTTTAATATCGAGGGTCTCCTTCGAGTTTCACAGATTTGGTGTGTGAAATTAGTCCTTCAGCTGCAGGGGCAATGATGTTCAGAGCAATGGTGTCCTTTAATGCTGTAGTTTCCTGTCTGAGGGATGCCACTTCAGCAAATAGGCCCTGCAACTATTCACGAAGATCCTGTGGCACCTCCATGCCTGAATCTGATTCAGGTGTTAGGCGTCTGGGCATGCTAAGCACTACAGAGCACCGCTGGCACGTACCTTTTATCCTTGGGGTACTGGCCATCTGTGTTGTGTCCACGATGTAGCTGAAGTGGGCTCTGATAGAGGAAATGACACAGTGATCTTGGTCAGCACACTTTACAAGAGTTGGAATGTGTCAGTGTACTGGTACCATCTCCCTGTGCCACAATTCAGAACCCTGGGGTTTATTGTGAGCAGAGACAGTGCAAGCACTGATCAGCGGTACCGGCGATGACCTGGAACAATACAAGGCAATTTGGACTGGCAGGTAAACAAGCACAGGATTGGTGAGAGTACTGGAACATAGAAAGTAGGAACTGGGAGAGGTAGAACAGTCAGTAGTAAGATCTGGTAGAAGAAATCAGGGCTGAAACATGGAACAAGGATCATGTGAGAAACTCCATAGAGCAGGAGACAGAGAATAGAGGAAAGAGCATTCACACAAGAAAGTTGAGACTCGTAGAGCAAACTACATGTAGTTCACTTATAGGAGCATCCTAAAAGCGAGGCTCCTAACTAGGCCACCATGGAAACGGGATGCCAGTGCCTAGTGCTCATGTGCAATACAGGTATGGTGTTTAGCCAGTGCATGCGCACATCAGAGAATATGGAAGCACCCGTAGACACAGAGAGACAGTGTCAGTAACTGCCAAAAGGTTCACAGGGGCACCGCAAGTCTGGACTGGTCCACTGTTATAGCCAGTAACAACGCCAAGTAACAGTGGACTCATAGCGTCCTGCTCACCGCCTAACATGTCACGCGTTACTTTTGCCTTAATTCCTGGTAGATTGAGGTCTACAAGGAAGACATGATGAGGTTGGTTATTTCAGAAAGGTAGGCTTTTTTGGTGGGGTATTAGGTGTAAGGTAGAAGTTGCAGTGCGGGAGAGTGAAAATAGCCATTTATGGTACTCTTTGGATTCTGGACCTGGATTGTGCAAGTCCATGAAGTTTTGTGGTGCATCCTTATGAGTAATTATAAATTACATTAGTTAAATAACGGAGTGGGTTTATCCGTTTTACTCAGGAGAGCGACCAAGAGGACTGAATGCAACCAAGTCGCACGGCCATAGTCTGACTAGTAAGCCCAACCAGAGTTGACCAGTGTCTTGTGGATGAGGGAAAGGTCCCCTCCAGACTTCTCTGTATGGTTAGTATGATGAACACTGTATCCGGAAGGGAAAAAGACATCCAGGATGTGTGAGGAGGTTGGGGTAAGCTATGTTTCTGTTATATAGAGGGTGTCGATGTTGTGTGTGGTGATAATATCAGCAATGCCTGCCATGTGAGCAGAGCAGAGCAATCATTGACAATCATTAGTTTGAGTGTGTCTTTAGGTGGCATAGGCTAGGTGATTGTAAATGCATTGTTGATGCGGTTGTATTTGTTAGAGCTGTGGTGGTGCTTCATCCATGCTGAATGTTTGAGTGTCACAGTTAGGGTAGGTGTGGGCAGAGATTTATATGGAACCATGTGAGGCACATGATGGTAGGCCTATCTGGTATGTGTTGTGCAGGCGTTCTGGCGCATGGTCCTTTCCAGACCCAAACTGTATTCCCGAATATCATATCTGGCTGTTTTGACTCTTCTGGCTTTACCCAAAATATGCATTTTGACTGTTTTCTTGAATATCATATCTGGCTGTTTTTGAATCTGCTGGCTTTACTCAAAAGTTACCTGTTGACTGTATCTTGATATCAAATCCTGTTGCTCGTAATCCCATGGCTGCGCTAAAATGCTAGGCTTTTTTACCTATTTGTGATTTTCATATCAGAGTACTATTTGTAAAATACTGCTGTGTAAATTGCTAGGCCTTTTTACCTTTACCTTGAAAGTCCTTCTGGATGCTCACTTTACTGGCTGTGCCTCCCTATTTTGTTCCCCGCTGCCTTTGTAACCTAGGCCCTATCTCTCATTAACCTTTGATTTACTGTTTCATTTGTTTCATCTTACTCTTCTTCCCCTGACTTTCTAATAGGCTGCCTGGTGAGTTCCTCGTGCATTGTGCAGTCCCTCTATCTGCTCTCCACTCCCGCCCTTCAAGTATGGTGCTCTCCGTTTCTCCTATCGACCCTAATTGCCACTCTATCCCCTTTCTTGCCTCTCTCTCGATGCCTGGAAGGAAACAATTTGTTTAAGAAAGCACTCCTGGTCTCCAACCCAGGACTGCCCTTGGCTGACACCTACGTCAATGCTTCCTCGAGGCAGACTATCACTGAATCTTCTTTACTGTCCCTTCTCCTGACCGATGGACTCCCAAAATTCAGTCCTAGTTACAAGAGAAGAAATATCCCAAACATATCAGTCTTTGTCCTGCCCTGGGTCAGTCCAGCACCGAAATGCTAGGCAATTCTTCTCTGAACAAGAGTACCAACAGCAACCCCAGACATGTGTTTCGGTCTGGTTGGACCCCATCAGTAGGGTGGAACTGTGCCTCTCTAAGAATAGTGAGCAAGGGGTCCACTCTGGATTCCCCTAGTAACTTAGGGTGAGACCCAAAGTTACTTAATTATGCAAATAACAAGGGGGTCCTGGGAGTCCCCCTGCCAGACATTAGTCCTGGTTACGAGAGACTTACCCAGAGTCTTTAGCTCATTATCTTTCACAGAGAAGAAATATCCCAAACATATCAGTCTTTGTCCTGCCCTGGGGCAGTCCAGCACCGAAATGCTAGGCAATTAACCTCAAGGTAGGCAAATCTTGTGTAAGTAAAACTTTTCCTTTCCTTCCAAACCGATTTTCGTTTTTGAACTAGGACTAGACGGCAGGACATTTTCTGAAACTTGCAGGGGCATTTATCCCATGATAATCATCTTTTTCACCCAATTGGAAGTTTGAAACTTGCAACAGAGTTTTGCTATCAGCCCTGATTTGAAAAGGACACTTGTGTGTCGAAACACGTGTTATCCAAAAGGGCACTTTAATAAATAACATACTTTTTCACCACCAGTATCCAGTGTGGCGCAGTCCCTCAAGTGTGGAGAAACTCTTTTTACCGATTTTCGTTTTTAACTGCTTTATTTTCCTAAAATCGAACCTCATTCCACCTTGAAAATCTCATTCAATTCTTCAGCTATAGCCATCCTTTCACTTCTATATTATTCCTGTGATGTGCTTCTATCCCCCAGCCCAAAAAACACATTCAGATTCAGAGTATTTCACCTGTTGTTTTAGAAAAAACGTTTTTTACATTTAAAATTGCAAACTAGAAAAAATGCAACTTTTCCATGTGTGATTTGACTGCACTGTGTTTTCAATTTCAACCTGCTTTGTGAACTGTATGCCTTTGGTGATAACTTAATTTATAGTTGTTGGTGATATGGCATCCCTGAGACTGTGACAAAACATAAGTACATAATTATTTAATTACACTTATCATTAATTATTTGTTAAAGTCTGAGTGTCATGTTAGGCCATTGCAAATGGTTCTTATTTTGTGATGGAAGGTCAGATTTTGATTCTGTTTGCTGCCACTTATCGCTGACTACCTGCTGCTTCTTTCTATCTACTAAGAATTAGATTAATTGTGGGTTGAGGGAACATTGCAGGGGGAAATCGTAACTCTGGTTCAATATATCCTAATAGAAAAAGTGCTCCTATTCGTTTGTGCTTTGGATATGTTCTTGTAGAAGGTTACCCAAGTGTATTTCAGTGGTTTTCATTGTAATTATCACCCCATTGGTGATTGTTGCCCATTATTAAAACAACAAGTAAAATATAACAGAGCCTGTTCAGAGCAAGAGATTGCTTTACAAAAACAGGTTGACAAATTGGAAGAGGAGAGTAAGGAATTAATAAATACAGAGCTTCACCTCGAGACAAACTTTGATCAAGAATGCCAAAAACGAAATGAAATGCCATCAAACAACAAAGGGATGACCTGGCTGAACAGAGGGGCACCTTAAATCAGGAGAAAGATGCCCTATGTCAAGAAGTGAGCAATTTAAAAACAGATTTACAGGATAGTGAGTTGGGCCTGCAGAATCTAAATGAACTCAAAACAGAATATGTAAAGTTATTGGAGCACTCTGAAGGTGTGCTCTGCAAGAGAACACCCAAACTAAAAATGCACAAACTCAGGAGGTGAGTCTCCTGCAACGAAAATTGGCGCAGTGTTCCCAAACTATACAGACAGCACAAAGAGATAATGAGGCCCTCTGCAAGGAGAAAGATGAGCTCCACAAGCAAGTGGCAGCTCAAGAGCGGGTCATAGAGGCCAGTAAAGCCCTGATAGATGAGCAAAAGGCTCAGACCTTTCCCTATTATCAAGAGATAGGGGCTGAAAAGGAAAAACTAGAGGGGTTGGAGAAAGAGTATCCTAGATCTAATACAAACTGGAGGGACCCAGAACAGGTAGAGAGGGACAGGGCAATCCCTGATCATAGTATGATGACATCTGTACTAAGGGACTCCAACCCATTTAATACTTTGTGCACTGCTGACTTCATGGCTACCGCTTCACAGGAGCTAGAAACCATGAGGCCATCAGAATGAAATAGGCTTAGCATGATGGAGCTGACAGGTCAGCGCCCCCCAGAAATTGATACAAGGGCTTCCCAGGATAGATGCAAAAATATAATGGCTGGTGTCTCTGACCCGGGAAACCTCCTATGAGGAGAAAGTCAGGGAATTCGATCTGCAGAATCACTACCTCCAAAGGGACCAGTTGGTTCGATTTGCACAAGAACAACAGGAAAAGAGGCCCAGAAAGAGCATCCTGAAGACCTCCACCCAATCAGGGGAGTGGGGAGGGATACTCTGCCAACCCTGCAAGCAGGGAGGAGTCAGAAGACTTCTCTCATGTGTGCCACAGGGGAGAAGAAACTAGGTCCCACCTTTCTGCAAGCCCCTCTCAAGCTCACAGAATCAGGGAGCTCCAAGGTGATCATGAGGGGAACTCAAACAGCAGCACCTCTGAGTCTGAGGGTGAATGGACTCAGGTGACATGGCGAAAGAAGGCAGAAAAACCAAAAGGAGTTCTGGTGAAAGACCCTATTAGACATATCAAAGCCATCAGTAATTTAATGACACTGTACAATAAAAACGCAAAATATTCTGTATGGGAGCATTTGGAACTCTATGAGCAAATGATGGACACATTTCACATAAAAGATAGCCAGAACTGTATAGATTATGCCAAATGGACATTCTCTCCAGAATACTCCAGCTTCTTTGCTGGACTGGAAGACCAAAAACATTCAAGGTGGTCCACCTACAAGGTGGCCATCTTGAAACCCTTTTCACCCATAGAAACCCCCAAGAGGCTCGCACAGCGGCCTACAATATACAGTGTCGAGAAGATCAGGCCCCACGAGAATTTGTGCAGGAGCTAAAATGCACCTTTGCACAAACCACTAGGATATCAGAGAATGTGTCACTACCTATTTTCATGCGCTCCCAAAATAAATCATGACCCAGCTGGTGAGGGATTTCCATGATAAAAGATCTCTGGATTGGGTAATAGATCAGGGTGCCCGCATTTATGAAGTCCAACAACCTGCAGAAAATAAAAACCAGACCAAAAACCCCAAACCAGCCAACACCCCTGCGGCTGCTAAGGTGGCGGAGGTGAAGTCTGCCCCCATTTTTGACCTAGAAATGGGGAAGCCTAAAAATGCACCAATCCCAAACCAGAAAGACCAGGGCCAAGAAGGTGTACAGGCCAATCACAAACATGTGGCGGTCAGGGAAGCAATCCCACTAATCGGACCCCTAATTCTCCTGATTATATAAGTCCCAGATACAAGGGCAACCGAATGATCTTGGGGTATGTATGGACTCCCCCAGCTCAAGGGGGGATCCAATCAGGTAGATACTGCCCCGGGATACTTCCCTCCAAGCTTCCCCCAGGAGGGCAGTAATTCTCCAAATGCTGGATTAAGTTTCTTTCCCTGGTATCCACAAAACCCCAACCTGCAGGACAACCCTCCTTCCTTTCTCTGCTTTCAGGAGCCCAGACAACCCAATCCGCGAAAAGCCCCTGGACACCCAGGAACCGGAACAAAAATCTCTTGCCCCCGAAAATCTGCAAACCAGGGAACAGAGGTTGGTAGGAGAAACAAAGACAGTAAATAGGCCCATTTTGTGGAGGAAGTTAGTGTCCACCAGTTTGAAGGGTAAAAATCCTGAGAGGATTCTGGGAACAAAAATCATCTCCTTCAGGGATGGGGGAATTCCTCCCAAAGAAAAATGGGTCCCAAGAGATCTAAATGAAGACTGGGTGGGTGTGAGGAATGATACAGAGTCACCCATTCCAGAACGCCAGATTGTCCTCCGGAGAAGAAAATAGTAATGGAGGGATCCTCCCCACAAATTGGTTGTAGTGACTGCCACCCGGTAAGCACGGGCATCACAGAGCTAAGGGAAACAGTGGATTCCAAAATCTCCACTATTTCAGGATGCCAAATTTTCATTACAGATTCCCAGACTCCGGCACAGAAAATAGTAAAAAATGCCACTGTGTCAGAGTCCAAAATAAAGAAATTGACTACCCAGGTTGTCCAAAATGCTCATTACCTTTGCCCTCTTGAGGAGAAGGAGGGGAGATTATATGCCCCCGTTCAAGTGCAAGGGTAATGTGCAATTTCAGTACTGGCGGACACTGGATCCCAAACCACGCTTCTGTCAAAAAAGGCCTTTGAGCAGCAAAATTCAGGAAGGGGGGAGAGATATCAGATCCCTCTCAACCCTCTTCCTGGACAACTCCAGAACTTCGATGGGAATTAAATTCCTGTCGAAGGGGACTGCAGATTTGGAAATAAAAATCAGGCGACACAAGGTGAAACACCTGGTCATAGTCGTGACTCCAGAGGGAACACCCTGTCTACTGGGGAATGACATCCTGCGCAGGTTGTCCCCCCTAATAGACTGTGTGAACAAGGTCCTCCGGACTCAGACTAACAGGCCAATACAATTGAAACGGAGTGTCAACCAGGTTAGTTTAAATGGCAAATGCCACATGGCTGAACCAAAATCTGATCATATCGAATTTCATTTCCAGAATAATCAAATACCTGACGTGACAGTAATTGCTGTAGGACAACAAACTGGTGATGGGAACTCCTCTCCATTCCTGAAAATCAACCTTCCTTCTGGTTTTAAGTGGCATTCCACACTAGAAGGAAATACTTTGAAATTGTATACTGATTCACAATCTGAAAACCCCAATTCTATATTCAAAAGTGATGAGAAACCAGCTCAAAGTCTAGCTGACATTCAGAAAATGAGAGAACAGTTCTTCCTCCCTATTCAGTTAAATGAGGGGAAGGAGTCTGTTCTCGCCTGAGTGTGCATGAACAACGGAAAGAGCTTCATCAGCGAAGCCATGTTAAAAAAACTCCCAAAAGATCCAGTTATTCCCACATTTAAATTGATTGATAAGTGGGAAATGGGCCTGGAAACTCCCAATTCCAAACATCTCCTGCCTAGCAGGTGTATACTCAAAATTTCTATAGGTAACAAAAGCATAGAACATAATTGTTCGGTTGTGCGAGATGTCCCTGCTGCATTCTATTTAGGCAGTGACATTCTCAATCGGTTTGCAATTAATTTGGACCTGATAAATTACAAAGCATGGCCCCGACTAGGGGGCAATCCCATGGGCTTTGAAGATTCTGAAAAAGCATTTCGGTCAGCCCAATTGCTGCCCTATGCAGTTGAAGTTCAAATTGGAGAGGAGGTCACCATCCCAGGACGTACCCGACTATTCCCACTTGAATTAAAAATTAAATGAGGGCAGAAATTGCAAAATCCTGACGCATATGTACACCTCAATGCCCATCTCCAACAGCAGTCATTGGGGTTAAACCCTACATGATTAGTCAATGTAGAACACAACACCATTCCAATATTGATGAACAACAGTGACCCTAGGAGTATCACTCTGGGCGCAGTCATCATTATTGGAATGGCGGTTGATGACCGACATTTTTCCACGGATCTAGGAAATGAACTGATAGTACCAATCCCCAATGACTGTTTTGACAATGACAGTGACAATGACTTACCACCAGACAGGATCTTCACCCGGCAAGGGGGGAATTTCCCGGTGTACTCTTCCTGCCCTTACTGTGAGGAAGAGGTAATCTGTGACATCATGCAGGATGAGGTGATATTCCAGATCCACAATGACTGCCTCTCCTACTTGAAACCTTCTGTCCAGGTCAATACTCTAACGAGAGACCTCTCCATCCAGCTGGAGGAGGCAGCTGAGATACCAAAACCCAAAGTCTTTCCAGGCTTCAGGCAAATGGTTGAAGAGTGAGTCAACCTAGCTGATGCCTGTGAGACTCCGGAGCAAAAGTTGAAACAGGTGTTCATAGATTTTCAAGATCTCTTTGCTGTGGACTCGTACAACTATGGTTGCACCGAAATCCATACTACAACAATTCCCATGGACCCTGCAATATCGCTTGCCTCTCACATCTATGGAGTCCCTGACGGAAATCATCAAAAACTTTGAGTCCCGTGGGATAATTCGTCCAGTCCACAGCACCTTTAATAATCCGGTTCTGGGGATCTTAAAACTAAATGGCCAATGGAGACTCTGTGCAGACCATAAGGAGCTAAATAAACGGGTCCACATGTCCCGATGGCCTCTCCCCTACATTGACCAAGGACTGGGCCAGATCCAGGGGTCAAAGGTATACACTGCCATTGACCTGACCAATGGGTACTGGACCATGCCCGTCAGTAGGGAGGACCAATACAAGCTGGCCTTTACCTTCGGGGGCAGCAGTACACATGGACCTGGACTCCCAGTCACTCAATTAATTCAACATCTTCCTACACTAGGTCATGCCCGACTTGAGTGAAAGGGGAAACCTGGCCTATTTGGATGATGTCCTGATAAAAAGCTCAACTGTGGAGGAACATATAGTGGAAATCCATTATGTTCCGACCCATTTGAGGGTTTCCGGAGCAAAACTGTCCTTCCAAAAGGCACAGTGGTGCAGGACCCGTGTCAACTTCTTGGGTCATGAAATAACTCCAGAAGGTCTTTGTTCCCAGGAGAAGAAAATGGAAGCACTCCTAAAACTAAAAGACCCCACAACTCTGCGTGAGCTAAGAAGCCTCCTTGGACTGACTAATTACAGTAGGAAGTTAATTGAGGATTACGCAGAGGTCACAAGACCCCTAATCCATCTGTTCAATCGGTGGGTCAAGAGGGAGTGGGGTCCAGAACAAGCCGAGGTAGTAAAACAACTCAAAAGAAGCCTCCCACAAGCACCTTGTCTAGCTTACCTTGTCAAAAACAAGGAGTTCTTCTTGGAGACAGGGTTCTCGAATACATGCTTGACAGCAGTATGTTATCAAAAGCGTGACAAGGTCAATAAAGTCATCTCCTATGCAAGTAAGACTTTATCCTCTGTGGAGGAAAAATTCAACAATTGTGAGAAGGCACTCCTGGCAACAGTGTGGGCATTGAAGAATTACTGCCCGTTCGTCCATGGGGAACACATCATAGTGGAGAATCCACACCAGCCTCTGCAATGCCTCCAAAGTGACAGAACCCGGGCCGGAAATGTGAGTAATTCCAGAATTACTTCCTGGATTTTGTCAATGCAAGGCTTTCCTGTGGAGGTCAGATATGGCCAAAACAAGAAGAGTCCCTTCGCGCAAGGTCTGACTGACTTGCATGATTGTGCCAGAGAAAACTGTCTCGAGGACGAAAGTCTTAAAACCCAGGACAACAAGGAGACGTACCTGAATTCTCCACACAAAGTCTATGAAGAAGACAACTGCCATGTCAGGGAATGCCCACAGTTTATGTGGACGGGAGCTCCTACCATGTTGACAACAACGGGGAAAAGGAACTGGTGGCCAGCGTTGGGAATGCCTAGGTGAATCATGCCCCGAACCCTCCACTGGGTACAAAATCGGTCCCAGAAGTAGTCAGGTGGCGGAGTTGATGGCATTTCATCAGGCCATCCTCACTGCCGTCCAACACCAACTCCACAAACTGGTCTTAATCACTGACTCAGATTATGTCCGGAACGGGTTAATGGAGCACCTAGTTAATTGGAACCAGAGGCATGCTATGTGCTAATTACAAACCACTGAAACATGGCAAACTAACACAAAATATTGATGATCTAGTCACCTCAAGAGGGATGACCATCAATTGGAAAAAGATCAAGGGTCATTCCAGAATAGAGGGGCCAGACAAAACTGGAAATTACCTAGCTGATCAGCTGGCCAAAACTGGAGCCATCCAGGGGGATCTCCTTGCGATCGAGTCCCTGTTGGGGGAATCCAGGTCACTGCTATCACTGGGTCCCAGGCAAATGCTCACAATGAACTCTCAATCGCCCAGTGGAGTAAGGAGACTGCAGAGACTGATTTAATCAAGGCACAAAAAGGGGATCCAATTATTGGAAAATGTTATCAACGCATTGAGGACCCTGAGAACATTCCTCTGATGGATACCGATTACATTGGGAAAGAGGACCTCAGAGTGTTGATGAAGTGTCCCGAAATGTTCTCAATCCAGGTCTGTTTGTTGGTAAGGCTGTGACCAGTGGGTGGAACCTACCTCATTCCAAAGCCTGATGCTTAGTCACGCCCATGACGCGGCCACCGCCGGTCATCAGGGTTTTCACATTTCTTTAGAAATCTTGCGGGAGGTTGCATACTGGCCACACATGGGGTAGGACCTCGACCAATACTTGAAGGGCTGTCTTGTGTGTGCACAATTTCAGCCAACAACAATCACACACGAGCTCCCCTTCAGAAGTTTGGGATGACACTGCCTTGTCAGATTTACAAGTAGATTTCATCGGGCCTGTGATTCGCTCCTCTAGGGGGAACAAGTACATGTTAACCGTAACATGCTTGTTTACCAAATGGGTAACGCCTCCACAACTCATGAGTATGTTGAGAATCTAAGAAAACACCTTCAGCATGCTTTGGCGTACGCTCAGCGGAATCTGGAAAAATCAGCAGAGGGGATGAAGACTCAATATGACTTAAAAACAACCAAAAAGGAATACCAAGTAGGAGATAGGGTCTACTTGTACAATTTCCAAAGGAACCAGACAAAAGAGCTGACATTATTCCAGATGTCTGACATGGTTCAGTGGCTTCTAGCCGGATGAGTGAAGTGCAGAAGGGTGTTCTAAGATGGCAGCCATCTTAGATGAGGTTCCTCCAATCCTTTTGCAACACAGGAAATGGACAGGGTTGCCCTAAGGCCGTAGCTACAGACATTTGAGCAGATTTAAGGATCTTCATCACTGGATTGCTGCACAAAAATGACCAAAAATCTGTAGGAATCTTAAAGTTTCAAAAATAGTCAGACGAGGAGGTAATGATAGGAATAGGGCGCATCAGCAGCCCATTGTCATTGAATGAGCCTGTGGGTGCATTCAATGACAATGAGGCGCCTGCCATGCCTTTTGCCATCACGCCAGCTCAGGAAAGTCCTTGAAAGACTCCCCTGAGCTGGCGTGGTGGGGGGCTAATGGTGCCTTTTGTCAAAGGCACCCGCGGCGCAGGGGCACATTTAGCCCACCGCCGTGGGTGCCTTTGACATCAAAAGCCTGTATGCCGCGCCTTCTCCCGCTACGCCAGCATGGGGGAGCCCTTGACAGACTCCCCCAAGCTGGCGTGGTGGGGGACTAATGGCGCCTTTTGTCAAAGGCACCCGCGGCAGAGGGGCACATTTAGCCCACCACCGTGGGTGCCTTTGACATCAAAAGCCTGCATGCCGCGTCTTCTCCCGCTACGCCAGCTCAGGGGAGCCCTTGAAAGACTTCCCAGAGCTGGTGTGGGCAAAAAAAAAATGTTTTAAAAAAACCCATTTTTTTTAAGTAAAAAAATCGGTATTTGGTGCCATTAAATCAGTAGGCGGTAGAACTGCTTAAAAAGCGGTACCCTACCGCCTAAATCGGTAGGGTTGGCAAGTATGGTGACGGCACCGGCAGTACTATTCATATTTGTCCTAAGTGGTCTAATTGCAGTGCACTCAGCAGCTAGAGAGAAGAACCTAGCGTTGGGGCCATGTCTTGATGAGGCAACTAAAGATGTACATTTGATCTTACAACGATAATCCCATACTTGGAGGTAAGGTTATGACAGGAGCAGCAAAACACCCTTCTTTGGTGACCTGTTTGACTTGTGGTGCCATGCATCTCCCCTGCCGCCTTAGACGCGGTTGATATACTCCAGCACAGGTCTCTCTTCACTGGTCTGGACTCAAACTTGTCGGGGTCATTTCTGGAGCCGACAGAGGTCCGCGGACTCCTAGCTCATGGAGGGCCCTAAATACCTCCCTGGTCCCAAGAAGTCGAGGTCCACTCAAGGAGCAAGGATTTACTGTGGTTTATTAGGCAAACGCACAGGGGTCACATGCCGAGCAAAATCCAGGCACATCTCGCCACAGTCTGGCTCGCAGGCCAGTTTTGTGTCCTCGTGATGCAACAACCCTCGTCACTTGGCTGACTCCCTCCTAAACCTATCGAGGTCTGGGATTGGCCTGCTGACTGGTAGGTCCAGTATAGGACCCTATAGAAAGGGTTACCATTGGACAGGTCTGTGTCAGGTGGTATACTTGGATCATCCCCGAAAGACGTTACACTCAAAATGTTACAGTGAGGAAGCCTGGTATTTGATTGGCAACCCTCGCCATCTGCCTCCAAAACCCAGGGTCCTGAATGGTCAGGCTGCGGGCCCCCAAGTCTTGGACAAATGCTGTTCCCAGTCCGCGAGACACCTGTTCTCAGTGCATGTATATTATGTTTCAGTAATTTCAACTATACATAACAATAGTGTGAAGACGACTAGTGCCATGAGAGCACTCCATTCCCATCGTAGGTGGTGTCTGAGAAGTAACCATTATGTTGCAAGTCACTGTCCAGCAGTGGGGCTGCTGCTCGTTCTCAGCCTCTGAGTCTTGGCGTGTTCACAATTTGGCTGAGTCACATGGTCAGAGACCACTCTTGTTGGCTCGACTGCCCCGAATTAGTGGTTATTTTACAGGGAATATGCTGCTGCCGCTGATGTCTTCTTGGCTCAGGATATTTGTATTTGTATTTTATTGATTTATAAAGCGCCTCACGCCAAAGTGCTGTACAAAGATATGATAATAAGGATATGGAATGTGGCTTTGCAACATGATAACCTTGGCAGTCTGTGCTTACACCGGAGTTGAGTCTGCAAATACAGCTCCTCAAAGGTTGGGATTCCTCTGCGATTGCTGCGGCCTACTTGTTTCCTCCTGAGGCCTGCTCTGGCCTCCAGGATGGAGTTGTCATAACGTCCATGTTATTAAGAGCTTTACAGTTGGTCAGGTCCCTTGGGTGCTCCTGTCCTTCCATAGGGTTAGCTGTGTAAAAAAATCAGCAGGCATATACAAGCTCTTCTTGCTTCTTGCGTTCCTGCGGTGCTACAGCAAGCCTAATGGTAAAATAACAAACTTGCTGCTAGTGTAGGTGTCACAGTCCTCTATCTCACAAACTGTACATGTTCTTCATGTAGATTGGTGTGTGTGAATGTGTGTGAATTGTGTGGATTGCGCGGGTGCTTAGTTTCTAACGGAGCTATGTCATCAGGATGTCTCCAATGACATGCCTCATGCCAGCTTTTAGTACAGTGCCTTTAGTCAATGCGGTCCATGCGGATCTCCTCAACTCTGTCTTGTGTCTCTTCATCCGTTTGCGGTAATTGTCCCTAAGGGAGCAGTGGGGATGGGCATGAGTTTGTATGATCGGCGGCCATGTTGCTGTTGGTGCTTCTTCCGGTTGTGGAGTCGTCCAGGAGTGAGAGTCGGCTCGGATTTTCCCTCTTCAATCTTGTTCACCTGAATCGTCTGCACTTGTCTTGCTGTTTGGCCGCCTGATGAGTTTGTCGTGCATTGTGCAGGTTCTCTGTCCCTCTCACTCTCCCCCTTTCTATCTTGCTGCTCTCTACCTCCATGGCACTTACAATCTCCCCTATATAGTCTAACTGCTACTCTATCACCTATCCTATCTCTCTTTTTTTTAAAAACTTTATTTATTCAACTTGACAACCCATTGAGGAAAAAACAAAAGCAAGACACTGAACTGATCAGAAA